>NC_138965.1:210512500-211112500 GCF_055761805.1 Camellia sinensis
CTAATATATTCTTGATGTGTTATCTAAAAATAAATTAATTAAATAAAAAAAATACTTAAAAAAATAGTTAAAAGTTGATTTTTTAATTTTTTTTTACTATTTTATATGAGAAGTGATGTAATCTAAAATAAATTAAAAATTAATTTTTGACTTTTAATTCATGTTCCCAAATAACTCCTATATATGTCTCCGAAATATCCATGCATTCTCAAAATATAGGTTGTTTTAAAAATTTAGTTAAAAATTATTATTTTTATCTTTTTATAAATAAAAAAATGATGTGAATTAAAATAAATTAAAAAGTTAAAAACTAAGGTTGCGTTTGGTAGAGTTTTATAAATATGATTTGAGAGTATGAGTTATATTTTGAGTTTGTGAGTTGTGGAATTATGATTTGAGTGTAGAAAATTTATGGGTCTGTTTGGTTGTATTTTCAAATTAGTTTTCAACATATAAACTCGCGCTTCACGTTTGGATAGAACACTCAAAATACATTTCCGCGTGTGAATTCAAATTATAGTATGAAAACCTGTTTGGCAGGTTGTATCTCTCCTTTCAACGCTTGTGCATTCTTCCATGTCCTTCTATGTCGTCTCCATCGTCTCTGAAATATTCTATCGTCTCTGAAATATTCACGTGAAGCTCATCTCTGTATCAAACATCAGTCCTTTATATTGATCACGGGTAGGCTTGTCTATCAAACATCAGTACTTCAGATACTTCAGATTCATCACAGGCACTTCAGATTCATCACGGGTGGGCTTCACAGAGAAGACTGATTTTATAAATAATGAATCCACCTAACCCGCTCTATACTGGTATCATCTTTCACAAATCGAGTTCCTTACGATTTGTGCGTTGTGGAAGATTCTTATTACGGGCAACGAAACAACGACGACTGCGACGTAAAAGAACTCACAAATTTATTTACATATTTTGTTATACGAAAATGATTTGAAAAATTCATCCCTAATTTTATTTTATTTTTCTTTCAGGTCAAATTTATGAAATTTATTGTCGAATCCGACGAAGAAACAGTGCTACCTTAAGTCAGTATACACATTCCATCACCGGCGATAATTATTCAAGTCCCACTAATCTGGTAAATATATCCTTCAACTGCAAACGATTTTATACGAGTCGAAATCAGTTCTCAAATATTTTCTGAGAAGTGTAAGGGACTATTTTTTTTTATTTTAAGATGTTTTCTATTTTCCTGAATTGTTTCACCTTTTGCGAAGAAGAATAGCAGTAAGCTGCTAAATCGATCTGAATATGTTATATATAAATAATTTTTGAGAAGTTAAAATCAGTTCCCAAATGGTTTCTCATAATTTGTGACGCCTATTTCTCATTTCAGATCGGTTGTTGTTTTCAATTATGAGTTGTTTGAACCTTCTGCAAGAAAAGAACTTGTGAACAACTTGTACCTGGACACCCGGCCGGTCTTCCCCGGGGTCATCCGGCCGGTCGACCGGCCGGTCGACCTACCCATCCCTTTTTCAACTTCACTGGTTTATTTACTGGTTTTTTTCCTACTTCATTTTCTACCCGTCCCATTTTCCTTACATCTTTTTTACTGGTTTTCTCCTACCATTCAAAGATAATGTTACCTGATTTTTTTTTATTAGTTGTGGTTATATTTCTGCTATTTAAATTGAAGTAATCTGTTACGCTATTTTTTTCCTTTAAATAATATCATCTGCTTTTTTTTTATCTGTGTTCTCTTTGAAATCATTTTGCTCTGTTATGATCTGTTTGTCTTGTATATCTACCCCAGACTAGTTTAAATTTCATTTGTATGTTTATAGATGGATGAAAATAATTCTGATGACAACCAAGAAACAAAAATGTGGACGGCCGGAAGTGAAACAAAATTAATAAATATGTTGAGAGATGAGGTTAGAAAAAATCAAACAACTGGCCGTACTACTTCGTGGACAATTAGGCATTGGAATCATTATGCAAATCAGTTGCACAATCTGTATGGATTTCGGTATACAGCAACACAGGTGCGCCAAAAATATCAGCGATTGAAAGCTGATTATCAGACATTTAAGCGACTCCAGGCACAGACTGGTCTGGGATGGGATCCAATTGTAGGCACTGTTGTTGCACCTGATGAATTTTGGGATAAAGTTGTTCATTAATCTGTACTATTAAATAATTTTAATTTAAAGATTTCATGATACATACAGTGCTTAATTCTTTATTTGTATTTGTTGTAGGCCAACAGAAATGTGAAGAAGTTTAGGACAAAAGGATTTGAATATTTTCAAGAAATGGCAGAAATTGTTGAAAATTGTTGTGCCACAGGGGCCTTATCTCGTGCATCCACACAAGGAGCCCTTGACTCAGAAGAAGAATATGACATGTTAAATAAATTTTGGAACCCTGATGTTGGTGGGAGTAATGCTGGTGGGAGTAACGCTGCTGAGGCAATTCCTGTTGACTTATTTGGGGATGAGTACATGGATCCAGCAAAGGGCAAAAGTCACAAGAGGGGCCCTACAACTAGCCAGACTGACAGTGGTCGTTCTAAAAAGTCACGGTCAAGTGGGTTTGATGATGTGTGCGCAGCTTTCACATCCTATGTACAAGCAAAAACAGGACATTCACGTGCACGAGAAAATGAGACAGAGGCTGTAAGTGCAGGTGGTGATGATTACTCTCTTGATGCATGTCAAGATGCATTACTAGAGCTTGGGGACATACCACCAGTGCAGTACATTAAGGCACTGACACTGTTCAAGGATAAGGAATGGCGAAGGTTTTTTATGCGCACTCCTACCCATTTGCGCTTACCCATGATCCTCGCTTTGCAGTGAAGTCAAAAGCTCTTCATTGATTGCGTTATCAAATCTCCCTGTCTGAACTAAAAAATGATTTCATTATTCCTTACTTGGTTTTTTTTTTCTTTTTCCTTCCATGATATCCTATTCCCTTTCCTATCTTCGTATGCTTTTTTTTTTTTTTTGAACTTTTAAGTAATTTATGTTTTCTTTTCTATTATGTTGTGTTATGACAATATGAGCACGTATTAAATAAATTTTGTCCTTCTATGAATTTTAGTGTACACTGAAATATAACTACGGCCAACTATTCATATACTTCCTTTTTAATTCTATTTCACCATTAATGGTATGTGTTACAGCATTAATGACATATTTTATAATTATGGTTTTACTGTGATGTAGACAAAACCATATGTCATCCAACAGAGAAAATAATTCAATGGAGATCTCATCAGACGAGGATGAGGTTACTGATGATTTTATGGATTTTTTGATGATTGCTTGCATGCATGACCAAATCAACGCCTCAAGTACTCGCCGACCGCAGCGAACGTGTCCATTCAAAGGTGATGATTACATCTTCGGCCTATTAACTAGCCATCCAGAAACAATGATGAACATTACGCGAATGGATGCACAAACATTCATTTTATTGAAAGACACTTTACTCCACAATGGCTTTATCGATATTGAGCATATGCATATAAGTGTCGAGGAATCGCTTGGAATTTTTTTATACACTTTTGCACAAAATGATCGTCATCGACTATTGGCAGATAGATTTCAGCACTCCACGGAAACAATTTGTCGGCATATAAAAATTATTATGCGGGCATTGTGCAAGCTTGCATCAACGGTTATCAGGCCACGTAACCAAGACGACACACCGGCAAAAATTTTAAATGACAGGAGGTTTTTTCCCTGGTTCAAGGTATGAACAATATGACTATCCTGTAAGTTGTACATATCAATAACGTATGTGAAATAAATATTATTTCCTTTTTAATTATAAAAGTAATATCGAAGTTTGTTTTGCTTTTAATGTCAAATAAATATCTGTCAATTAGGATTGTGTCGGTGCTATTGATGGCACGTTGGTCGATGCATGGGTCCCCGCTTCAAGACAAAATACATTCCGCGGTCGGAAATCAACGGTATCGCAAAACGTACTCGCAGCTTACGACTTCGATATGTTGTTCACATTTATTAATTCCGGATGGGAAGGTAGCGCTCACGACAACGCTATTTTGATTGACTCTATTACACGAGCTGATCTACAGTTCCCACACCCACCCAATGGTAACTGTCCGCAAATAACATATGGTGCACTTTTTTTTTTTGTGCACATATCAATTGACAAAACTGTATATTCATTATTTACATGTAGGTAAGTACTATTTAGTTGATGCTGGTTTCACAAACATGCCTAGATTTCTTGCCCCATTTCGGTCTCAACGATATCACTTGCAAGAGTTTCGTGGTCATCATTATTCAGGACCAAAGGAATTGTTTAACCATCGACATTCGTCATTACGCAATGTCATAGAAAGAACATTTGGTGTTCTGAAGAAGTGCTTCCCAATATTGCGGTCCATGCCAAATTACAAGTCTACAAGACAAGGGCCTCTCGTGATTGCATGTTGTGTAGTGCACAATTGGATCCGTTTGCATGCAGCTATGGACCCATTATTTATGGAAGCTGATAATGAAATGGCCGCAGAAGCAGAAGCAGACGAGCTTGTTGAAAACCAAGCTGACTACGTTGACATGTCACAACATGGGTTAACGTATCAATCGAACGTTCGGGATGCACTTGCTACTGCTATGTGGCAAAATCATGTTGGCCACGAATAGAAAATGAATGTCAACAAGGCAACTCAATATCGTACTGAGTACTGGTTTTAAATGTGTAATTATTTTATTACTTTCAGTCATTATATAATGTGGTGGGTCATCGATGGTGGTAGGTGGTAGGAGGTGGGTGGCGGTGGCAGGTGGATGGTGAGTGGTGGTGGGTGGTAGGAGGTGGGTGGTGGGTGGTGAGTGGTGGTGGGTGGTACGTGGTGGGTGGTGGCGAGTGGTGGTAGGTGGTGGGTGGTGGTGGCAGGTGGATGGTGAGTAGTGGTGGGTGGTAGTGAGTGGTGGTGGGTGGTAGGTGGTGGTGGATGGTGAGTGGTGGTGGGTGGTAGGTGGTTGTGGGTGGTAGGAGGTGGGTGGTGGTGAGTGGTGGTGTGTGGTGGTGAGTGGTGGTAGGTGGTGGATGGTGGTGGCAGGTGGATGGTGAGTGGTGGTGAGTGGTGGTGGGTGGTAGGTGGTGGTGGATGGTGAGTGGTGGTGGGTGGTGGTGAGAGGTGGATGGTGAGTGGTGGTGGGTGGCAGGTGGTGGTTGGTGGCAGGTGGGTGGTGGGTGGTGGGTGGTAGTGAGTGGTGGTGGGTAGTAGGAGGTGGGTGGTGGTGAGTGGTGGTGTGTGGTGGTGAGTGGTGGTGGGTGGTAGGTGGTGGGTGGTGGTGGGTCCTGGGTGGTGGGTGAAGTAAAGTAATAAAGGTTTCATAATGACTGAAATTAATAAAATAATTACAATTTATTATTTTCAATTTTGTGAAAAAATATTTGTACATGACATATTCGTGGCTTTGACTTTTTGTTAAATAGTAAACAATTTGAAAGTTTTGTTATTAATTCGGTTTATCAATTTAATTTTTTTTTTCTTTTTACACCTTATTTTTAAAAAAATTTGTTCATATTAACTTTTTTTTTCCCTTTTACTTAAAAAAAAAAAAGGTTTATTATTTACTTGAAACTTGTTTTATTTCATTTTACAACATTAATTTTATTTTTTGTATTAATTGATACAGACAAATTATTTTTTATTTGTTTAATTTTTATTCATTTCATTGAAATGAATGATTTGTTAGACATTTATTTTGTTCACATATATTCATTTTTCTACGCCCATAATTTTTCCGTTTGCGAAATCTTTTCGTAAATATTGTCAGAACATTGTAACTTGTTCTAAAATGATTAAAAAAAAAAAACACTTCTTATTCATGACATGAATATAGAAGTTTACAACAAAGTAACAAAATAAAAGAAGTACAACAAAATAAGAAAATAAATAACCAAAAAAAAAATTGAAAAAAAAAAACATGTAGCCACTACATCTGTCTCACCATTGAAACTGATTTTTCAACAAGTTAAGCATCATTATCAGGTGGTGTTGGCGGTGGAGGGTAACAGTGATGGTACAGCTGAGTGACTCGATAGTCAATCTGATCAATGCGGTTCCTTGTCACTTCATCATGTCTCCCTGAGTCTATACGAAACTCGCTAAATTGTTGAATTAGTGAGTTTTGAGCAGCGGCAAATTCATCGAACCGAGTACCCAATGTATTGAGCTGATTAGCCATTTGTTGTTCCCATTGTACGCGCTGATTGTACCGTTCCTGTTCCACAGTCAAATAATCAGTCCAGTAATGGGGTTGTTCATTTGGTGGCATGGCATTGTCATTGGGTTCTTCCTCATCGGGTATTGGTTCATTTTCAATATTAATAGAGCTCATCAAAATGTCAGCACCACCACCTCGGGTCAGTATGTACTCAGAAATTGGTGAAGTGATTCTGACATATTGTTCCCCTTCAAGGTTGACATCATGCGCTTTGAAAATTGTGGTTAACAAAGCTCCATAAGGTAGTGACCGACCAGACAGAGTATCGAGTTTTGCAATCATCATTTCTTTGAGTAATATGAAGCATAAATCTAATTTCTGTCCAGTTTCAAAACAGTATAACAAATACACATTAAAACATGAAACACTATCATAATGGCCTTTTTTGGGAGTGACATTTTCTACTATCCATCGATGAAGAATACGAAGGTGGGGTTTTAAATGTCTGCCTAGTAAATTA
The DNA here is from genome assembly GCF_055761805.1 of Camellia sinensis. NCBI lineage: Eukaryota > Viridiplantae > Streptophyta > Magnoliopsida > Ericales > Theaceae > Camellia > Camellia sinensis. The sequence continues at coordinate 210,519,203 of NC_138965.1, forward strand.
GTGCCGCTGAATTTGTTATCACAAATTGTGGTATAGATCTGAGTGACATCACCAAACATTCGTTCTAAGGCAGACTCATTTTGAAAATAGCATTGTAAATCTCCTGTTTGAACTCCAATAATTTGTGCGAAAGCACGGAGAGTGAGTGTGATTGTTTTCCCTTTCACATAGGAGGTCAGACTGAACGGTTCATTTTGTTGGTCACCAGCTGTCAAGTGAACATAAAATAATCGTACAATACGGGGATATATCTTATTTGGTAAATTAAGTAAAGGTAGCCATCCCATTGTATCTAATTTACCAACTAAGAGCGGGTCATATTGAGAAGGTAGTCTTACATTTCTTCCCGTAACAATTGGTCGATTAATAAAATGTGAATAGGCTTGTTCATAATGATACGATAAAAAATCGTTATTTAAATTGTCATGATGTTGTTGCTGTGGTTGATGTTGTACAGGATTTGAGGATTCACCACGTTCGGGTCTGGCTCGTTTTGTTCTTGGCATGATAGCTGCAACAGTGAAAGAAGAATATATAAAAAATATATATTAAAACATGAATTGAGAAAAATGTATGGAAACTATATCGAAAATAGTATGATGTACAAAAATGTATAGAAAAATATATCAAAAATAATATAATGTCAGTGTAAAAAAATGGAACACATATGATTAGACAGATATGAAAAACATGAACAGATCGGCAGCCACAAAACTGATCGACTGGGATGGGATGATCGGCCGGATGACCGGCCGGTTGACCACCCGGTTTACCTCATCGAAGGCTACTGCTCCTCTTCTTCTTCGAAAGCTACTGGTGTTTTACTACCAAAGGTAGTCTGAATAAAATACGAGATGCGAAGGTAATACGAAACTAACCTGTAATTGAAATTAATGTTCTTGATGGAGCTGAGACCACTCGACGGTGAAGTTGAAATCTTCCTTCAGAAGGATCAAAGACAGTGAAGATGGTATGGTTAGAAGAATGGTTTTTCAGAATTTATAAAAGGCTGAAGCTTGGTTTTTTATTTTTTATTTTTATATTTTAATTTGTTATGTATTATTTTTTTATAATATTAATAGTGTTTTTCAGAAAAGTGCATGTGAATTGATATACACAGCTATGATGTCCCTTTTCTTTTGGCTCAGTATATAGGTAGTAGGTTCATGAAATTACTAAATTACCCTTTATATTTTGTTCACTTCCCATGTAAATAGAGAGGGACAAAATAGTAAATTTATAGGTGAATTCAATTATATGAGCGTGCTGATGGTCCTTCAATAATGGTCTGATTTGTACTCATTTCCTAATAAATTAATAACGTGTAATAATGAGAAAAAAAATTGATAATATTTTATAAGGTTTACGATATGATTTGTATTTTAATCTATTAAACTTAGTGTATTTATGTTAATTTTTATTAATATGTATTTTTAAAAGTTATTGACTTCAACAAAATTTAAAAACAAAAATTAAAAATGTATTGTACAAGATGTTTGTATAGGCGTAAAAAATGAATTGATATAAAAATTTAATTGACACAAAATAATTGACATAGATTTATTTTAAAATGGAAAAATAATTTGAAAAAAAAATTTATACAACACAAATTACTGAAAAAAATTAATTCAAAAAAAAACAATTTTTAATTTCAGTATTTTAAATATAATTTGGTTATTACTGTTGATAAAAAATACGGATATCGATATAAGAGTTGTGTACACTCAAAATAAATTATTGATTGAATTAAATTTTGAAAACTATTTTGAAAACACATTACCAAACAAATTTTCTTATTTCACATGTCACATCAAACTTTCAAAACATAATTCAAAATACATATTCAAAACACATTTCAACACTCTATTTAAAAACCATAACCAAACAAATTTTCTACACTCAAATCATAATTCCACAACACACAAACTCAAAATACAACTCATATTCTCAAATCACATTTACAAAACTCTACCAAACGCTACCTATTTGATTATGATTTTTAAATAGAGTGTTGAATTAAGTTTTGAATTGAGTGTGGAATTGAGTTTTGAAAATTTGATTTGACATATGGAGTAAGAAAATTTGTTTAGTTATGAGTTTTGGAAAGAGTTTTCAAAACTTAATTCAAATTATTATAACTCATAACAAAACACACTACTTTCACACTATTGAAAATTCTGATCAACACTCATAATCAAACTCTTTTTAAAATTCAATTAAAAAAATTATTATTAATAGAAAATAACATTAATCAATTTTTTAATTGAAAATACTACAAAGAAAATAAATTTTTTTCAAAATAAATTTTCAAAAAATTTAAATCATAAATATTTAAATAATTTAAATAATCTAAAAAATTTAATAAGTAAAAAATTATAATAAATATTCAAAAAATTTAAATCGTAAAAATTTAAATAATTTAAATATTCAAAAAATTTAAGTAATTTAAAATGTTAATATTTTAAATTTAAAAACAACTTTACACTCAAATCGTAACCAAACACATAAAACAAAACTCAATTAAGAAATTATTTTTAAAACTCATAACTAAACACATAACTCGAAATTTCATATTACTTTCACAACTCTACACTCAAATCGTAATCAAATACATAACAAAAAAATTAAAATATTTAAAAATATTTTTATAAAATAGAGTTTGAATTTATTTTTATAAAATATTTTAAAATTTAAAAAATTAAAATCGCACTATTTTGAAATTAAAATATTTAAAAATATTCAAAAAATTAAAAAAATGGTAACATATTTAAATATTAAAATATTTAAAATCCTAACAAAATTAAAATATTTTTAAAATATTTAAATATTTAAAAAATTGAAATATTAATTTAAATTGAACTTTGAAAAAATTTTTAAATTATGTGTTTAATTATGAATTTTAAAAAATAATAATTATATTTTAAATTAAATTTTAAAAAATAAATATAAAATTATAATTTGAAAACTCCAAACAAATAATACATTCAAATAAATAGCTTAATTTTTAAACGTCTTTTCAAAATGTCCATACGTGTGTCCGTCAAAGATTGGTACCTACAGGCTTTCAATGCCGCACCTCTTATTTGACTTTTCATAACTCATGCCAGATGCTTCCCAACAGCCACAAGCTTACTTTTGTGGACCACGCAGTCCTCTCCTAGCAATGATTGGTACTCCCATTCTTATAAGATTTTTACAAATTTAAATTATTTATAATATTTTTTGTCTCAAAATATTAATTTTTTATTTTATTTTTTATTATCTCAAAATATTAATTTTTTTTTCAAAAATTAAGTATAAAAATAATATAAATTTTATATTTTGTTATTCTTTTAAATTCATTAACAATATAAAAAGTACAATTATACTTTTGATATTTTCCAAAAAATATACTATCAAAGGATAATTTTAAAAAATTAATTTTTTTATAGTGCAATAATTGTACTACTACTACAAAAAAAATTAAATTCTCCAAAAGGAATTATTATTTTGGGACGGAGGGACTACGAATTTCACACATAGATGGAAGGTTAGGATCACTTTAAAAATGTAGGAGTCATTCCCAAAGAATGTTCCAAACATTTTCCCTCCACAGATTGCCCTAATTTAAAAAATAACAATGTACGACGCTTATGTGCAAGATCATCACAGATATGCATTAAAAATTGATTCCATAACACATGTGGCTGTAGTGGAAAACATTGGGTCATAATAATACAAAACAATCTCCTTTATTGATATCCGGTTTTCATAACTGCAGCCTCTTTCAGGCACTGTATCCATTCTTCATCATCTTTTAAGAGTCCTCTTGCAACACATGCTGATTTAAACGTTTCATGCAAAACATTGTTAACTGTACATAAACATTGAAACGATCTTGGCCCTTTGACAACAGTTAACAACAAACGCAGATAAAATCTTTTACCACAGTTAGGGCTAGCAAAGTACATTCTACCAATTGCACATCCATGTTCTCTTGGTTTCCATCTATGTTCTGACTTGAGCCAAACAAAATGTTGCGGAAATTCTTGGTAAGTGAATTGGCATTCATTTTCATTGGAAGCACAATAATCAAAAAAACCAGTAAGAGTCGATTTTTGTTGCGCAGCTCTAGAAAGAATCATTTCCAATGAGTCATTAGGATTGAAAAGAACACGATGCATTCCAGGTAGATGAAGTGCCAAGCGAACAACTGTTGGCATTTCTGCATGCAAATGATGACCAAATATTCGCCAAGCAGCTTTTGGTGGTCCAATATACCTCGCATCAAGATATTGTTGGATCTCATTAATCAATCCCAAAACCATTGTTGTGCGATCATAACCCTTGTAAATATACTTATGTATATACTTAACACATCTCACTCCAGTACAAACTTCTACATTTATATGACAGTTGAACCGTTTAAAAAGATATGCATTGTATGGTACCACATCACTGTTGTCAACTTCCTGTCCTCTCACAGTATATACTTGACCACTATTGCGATGACGATAGATTGGATATCTATCTTGGTCCATAATTGTTGATTCTACAAAGGCTCGAGGGTATTTCTTAGTACATCTACCATTTTCCATACATGGTGCTTGGGGATTTCGAGCACCACATGATCCATGTACCATGCAACACTTGACAGTTTCAAAAAGTGTAGGATCATCTTTTGGATCTGAAAATTCTGCACAAACTAATTTGTCTACTTGAGCACATGTTCGAATTTTGTCTGGACTTTTAAGAAAGAGAAACGCATGCATATGTGGTAGGCCTCGTTTTTGGAATTCAATTGTAAAAACACGTGCAACTTTATTACCGAACACTTTGTTTGTCTCTATCTCCTTCATCAAACACTTTTTTTTTAGCTCAAAAACACGGGCAATCAAATCCGGACGATCAATAGCTTTTTGGTGTGGTAATAATGCTGAAGTAATTTCTGGCCAATTGGGATTTGCAGTCATGGTGAGAAAAATATGTGGGTACTGGTTGTATCGCGTGATAGCCATTGAATCTTGAAAGATTTCAAACATATGTCTAGGACTATCAGTAAATGAAGATGGCAAAATAAACCTTTGACCAATTTGATTAGGTCGCAAGTCATCTAGATCAATATCGCTTAAATCTTGGTAAAGTTTAGCCCGAATTTTTTTTTTTGATTAAGCTTGTAGTACGTCAACCGATTTTGCTCTGTTGCAACCCAAGCATCAACCAAAAACTCTTGGAATAGTTTTCCACCTCTCAAAATTGTTGAATACTCTGTAGGTCGCTCAAACAAACGATAACTATAAAAATCCATTTGAGTAAGTCGATCAGTTGAAGGTCGATCATGTTTAACGTCCCACAATTTCAACTCAAGTTCCCATCCGAGTTCACCATACGAGAATAATAAAACATAATGCAATGGAAAATACGCTGGGTGACATTCATTAATTTGCATCAGTTCATTATTTCCCTGTAGATGTAAAACAACATCTTTTATTCCAGTAACCTCGGTTCCATCACCTGGTATTACAATTGCAATCTCATCAGCAGTTGGTAGGTTATACCGTCATCGGTCTGTTGCTGAACTGTAGTGAAGATGAGCAGGTAGATTTTGTCCAGTGAAGGCTAATTGATTCAAAATTGCATGAGCCTGCCGAAATTTGTCTACAAATGCATTAACTTGCAACAAACTATCTTGAATAGTTTTGAGAACATCCCTTCGTAAGTGAGGATTTCTACGATTTCAAACTTCTAAAGCTGAATCAGGATCATAAATGTACAACTGAGCATAAGTCGCATCCTGACCTGGCTGTGGTAGAAGTGATCCTGTTCGATGTCGCAATTCCCCATGGATAATAAATGGTTTAGGGCCGTTTCCCCTTAGTACTCTTGGATCCAATGTAGCACCAAGACTTGTAAAAGCATTGGCTGCATTGTATACTCGAGTATAACGTCAAAACGATCTTGCTTGATCGTCATTCCCATCGTATAATGCTTGAAGCGGTGGAGGGGGTGTCATAAGCAGAGGTAGCCTAGTCTTTCATTTTGAACAGCAAGTTCCAAATAGGGAATGCTTCGAGATGATTGTGCTAATTTTTCGTCCATCCAATGTAAGGCTGAACAGTAAGGACATAACACATCCATCTTGCCGAGAGAATGACGACATGAATTCATGTGTGATTGAGTATTAATCGCAGTACTTATAGTCATATCTTCTAATTCATCATCTGTACATAGATCCTCTTGAAGAAATGTGACTGTAGAATTAGGCCTACAAATATTTGTTGTGCATAAATTAAAATTTATGCACATGTAAAAGTAAGAGTATTATTTAAAGAATTAAACATGTTTTACCAATTCCAAGCTAAAGATGTACTTTCCATAGAGAACGAACATGTGGATGCATGTGTAACCATTGTTCGTTTTTGTGCCAACGAAGTATCCGCAAGTGTCTTTGTACCCTGTTCTAGACAAGCATGACTGCGACAACTCGGTGTTAACGAAGGAAAGTCTTTAACATATGCTCCTAATCTCTCTCGTTCTTGTTGCAAGCATTGTCCCGATTGATATGCAGAGCATGCATTTTCATTTCTTTCACGTTTTCGTTGTGCACGTTGAGCTAATACAACTCTTGATATAACATAACCATTGGGTCCCTAAAATATGAATATTAAATCATTGGATGCTTAAAATGCAAATATTATCAAGTACCATTTTCCACTGTCCAAAGAAAATACTAAGAATTTAGAGAAAATGTATTATACTCTTGCCTATGACTACCCATAGTTTTATAATAATAATAATAATAATAAATAAATAAATAAAAATTGTGTGGTTATGTTATACTAATGAACAAATGTTCGACCAACTTATGAGAATAATAAACGTTCGACCAGCAGATTGTGTGGTTTTGTAACAGTAATGAACTAATGTTTGATCAGCAGATGAGCTTCATAAAGTATCCCCATTTTCTTGTAGGGCCCATGCACTTACAGGAGACACTATATATTCCTTCATAAAGTATCCTCTATATATTTCTTTCTTCCTAAGAATATACAGGAAATACTAAAAAATGTGCATAGTTTCAAAAATAAAATACAATTATGGCTAAATAAAATACAATATATGAAGATATAAAAATAAAAACTAAAAAAACTCTACAAAAATCAATAACCATACCGCTAAACATGCATTTTCCTTTCGCTTGCCCTTGCAATCAGTCACCTTTGTCATTTATAATCTATATAATAAATTGTGTGGTTTTGTTATACAAACAAACAAATGTTCGGCCAACTTATGAACTTCATAAAGTATCCCCATTCATATAGCTAGAAAAAAAAAATTGTTGCCCATTTTCTCCCTCCTCTCTTTATCTCAAAATTTTCGCCCACTTACATTGAAAAGTGGTGCAGATTTACACATATATACAGGAGACACTTAAAAAAGTGCACAGCTTAAACGATAAAAATACAATTATGGTTTAAAATAAATAATTGGACATGCATTTTAAAAAACACTCTACAATTATGGCTTAAAATAAACAATTGTTTATTGCTTAAAAACACTTATGGCTTAAAATACACTCTACAATTATGGCTTAAAATACACTCTACAATTGGACATGCATTTTCAAAAACACTCTACAATTATGGCTTAAAATAAACAATTGTTTATTGCTTAAAATAAAAAATTCGATATACAATTATGGCTTAAAATACAAACATACAAAAACTAACAATTTAAAAAAAAAAAAAAAACACTTTACAAAAACCATTAAGAACTATACCGCTGGACATGCATTTTCCTTTCCCTTGCCCTTGGAAGCATAAGACACCTTTTCTTTTCCTTTCGACATTACCTTTGCATTTTCTTTTTCCATTGCTTTTAAAAAATAGCCAAAGTCTAAGAAATAACGAAAGCATAAGAAATAAAAATAAATAAAAAAATGATAAGAACGTGATTTTTGGGCTGACATTAGAAATACGAACGACATTGAAATTATGCTCATCACGAATCACTACACCGACATTTCTTTGTTGAATAAACTGAACCTATACATACAAAAACAAATAAGTAGCTGATATGTACACAAAATGAAATTTTATAAGATGATGAGTAAAGGGAACGAATATTACAGTTCGTTGCAAGTCTCCATCTAGCTGTAAAAAATGAGGAAATTTTTTTTTTTATAATCAGAACCTGTAATATAAAAGTTTTTTTTAAATCTATGTACCAGTTTTTTTAAAAAAGACAACTTACATTATTCATAATGTTAGAAGTCATTCCAGCTTAGTATTGCCAAAACCTGTAATACAAAACTTGACTTCAGTAAATACATATTAATCCAGTAATACATAATACAAAAGTTAACCTGTAAAGGTTTTGGAATACATAACTTATGTAAATACAAAAGTTATTTTAATTCACCAAGTGAAACCAAATGAAGCAATCAATAAATACTTAAATGGAATCAAACCTATCAATGGCTTAAGCTTTGTTGAATTTAATTGAACTAAAAGAGGTTTAAATGGAACTCATGAATTTAAAGATAGATATGATAAAGAAATATTTCAATGTACATAAGAAAATAACCTTAAAAGATATAAGAATTGACTTTCCAAGATTGTTTCATTTTTATGAGAAAAAACAAAAAAGAAGCGGAAAAGATAAAAAATAAATTGGTTTACTTAATTTTTTTTTTCTTCCATAACCTTAATTTATTTTTTGCTTCCTCAATTTAAGAAAAGTTATGATACACTGCTTTAGGCATTGAAACCATATAAATCTCCAAACATATCTTATGTTTAGCATAGGAAAACGTCTTAACCATAAACAACAATAAATAAAGCCAATCCCAAAAGATATGTTATATTTACCATAAGTCTTAATGGTACTTCCAAACACAATCAGACTCAAATCCAAATTGGGTGAATTCCTGTAACAAAGCTAATTAATTTTAGAACTTGAGATCCAACTGATGCTATCTAAGACCTAGAACACATCTTATAGAAAAGGTAAGAACTGGAACACATCTAAGACATGAAACCACTACAGTGTATACAAACCAAACTGTTTTAAAAATAATAAAAAAAATGTAGTGATATTGTACGATTTCCTGAGCTGATAAATAAAATAAAATAAAAGATTCCCTAGGTTTATTACCAAATAGGATAGAATATTTTCTAAATCCTTAGAAACACAAACACAAACACATATGGAAGCCATTATTGGCCAAAAACAACCCTTTATTGGCCAAAAACTGTCCGATTTATTGATTAATCCCCAAAAACTGTTTGACACAAAAATTTCAGATTTATTAAAGCTTGAACAGTATATATTACCACAAATTCAAGCCAAAGTATGAATTTAAGAAATCAAACAGTACGATACCACAGTATGAATTTAAAAAATTAACTCATGAATTCTATAAGGGCCTTTTCGTTGAAATAGAAAAATACGAAATGTGGTTTAGATCTCCATACTTACCACATCTGTAAAATTAATTTAACTCCTAATAAAATTAATAAAATTCAAACTAATAATAGATTAATTTAAGTCCTAATAGAATAATTTTACAAACTAATAAAATTCAAATGTTATCGAATGTTACAAACTAATAAATTTAAATGTTATCAAAATGCTATACAAACTAATAAATATGTGTTTTATGCAATAAATAAAACTCAAACTATGGCCTTGTTTGATTAACAGGTTAATAAAATAGTACCACTAATACTACCAATCAAACATGCCGTAAGTGTCATTCAAGGAGAAAAAAAAAAGAAAAGAAAAGATTAATTTAACTCCTATCTATATTGGTTAAATTTGAAACATTAGATAAAAAATCAAAAATTAATACAAAAAATAAACCCATTCAACACAAAAAAACATGCCCTAAGAGGCAAAGGAAGGTATGTTTAATTTCTTCTTCCAATTTTTCATTTTGTTTATTAAAAAAAAATAAAAAACGCCCTCTGTTTGGTTTCTTAGAAAGTAGAAACCCACTTCAATTTGTTAATTAAATTGGCATAGGTTTTGTTAGACATGGTTTTCTTAGACATGGCTTCTCAATATATATACACATACTGGAATCATACATAAAGAGGGGGTTTGGGATTTGGAATCATATATATAGATATATATCAAACTTACATACATATTGGAATCATATGTATAGATATATATACATCCATAATCATATATAAAAATAAAAATAAAAGATTAATTTACCTTGTTTCGATTTGAAAGGTCTTAAGGAAGTCCACAATGCTTTAGACTCAATGCTTCAAACCTGTTGTCAATATTATTGAAACAAAAGATTATTGAAGATTATTAAAGATATCCAAAAATTAAAGATATCCAATTCATTAATATTTTGAAAGATTATTGAAACAAAAGATATCCAAAGATAGGAATATAAAAATCAAAGTCCAGGTTTCCATTTTGCCAATTGTTAGCTACTGATTAATGCTTGGTTGGTTGTGTATGAATGACATTTAATAAATCGTAGAGGTTATTTGTAAATCAAATTTGAATGTTATGAAAATGCTATACAAACTAATAAATGGGTAGTACCTTTGATTAATATTAGGTTAATAAAATGAGTAACAGGTTAATAAAATAGTACCACTATTACTACTAATCAAACATGCCCTAAGTGTCATTCAAAGAGAAAAGAAAAAACAAAAAAAAAAGATTAATTTAACTCCTATCTATTTTGGTTAAATTTGTTTGTGAATAGGAAAATTAGCTAAAAAGCCAAAAACTAACACATAAAATCAACTCATTCTCTCTATTTAAAAAGCCACAAAAAATTAAATTAAATTATAGACTTGTATCACATACATACATACATATGCATACATAAAGTACAATTATAGACTTGTATCCAAAGATAGAAATATAAATACTAAAGAAAAATCAAAACTCAACAAATTCAAATGTTATCAAAATGCTATAAATACTAAGTCGGCGCACTTCATTCCTATGCGCGTGAGGGATTCGGTAGACCATCTTGCCGACTTGTATATTCGGGACATAGTGAGATTGCACGGAGTTCCAGTGACGATCGTTTCGGATAGAGATCCTCGTTTTACTGCTAGGTTGTGGCAGAGTTTGCAGAGTGCCTTGGGCACCAAGTTGACCTTTAGTACGGCTTATCATCCGCAGACTGACGGGCAGTCCGAGCGTACTATTCAGATCCTTGAGGATATGCTTCGGGGTTGTGTCTTTGACTTTAGTGGGATGTGGGAGAGGCACTTACCATTGGTGGAGTTTGCCTACAACAACAGTTTTCAGTCTAGTATCGGTATGGCACCGTTTGAGGCCTTGTATGGCCGACCGTGTAGGTCTCCAGTTTGTTGGGCTGAGGTGGGTGATGCACCTTTGTTGGGTCCAGAGTTGGTTAGGGAGACGACGGAGAAGGTTGAGCTTATCCGTAGGAGGCTTGTTACAGCCCAGAGTCGCCAAAGGAGTTATGCCGACCGTAGGAGGAGGCCTTTGGTGTTTGAGGTAGGTGATCATGTCTTTTTGAAGATATCACCTAAGCGAGGCTTGATGAGGTTTGGGAAGAGTGGGAAGTTATCCCCTCGGTTTATTGGTCCTTTTGAGATCCTTGAAAGGATTGGCGAGGTTGCTTATCGATTAGCTTTACCGCCACAGTTGTCCGGAGTTCATGGCGTGTTTCACGTGAGTATGCTTCGGAAGTATGAGCCGGATCCATCACATGTGTTGGATTGGACCGATTTAGTTGTTGACGAGGATGTCTCGTATGAGGAGAGACCGGTTCGGGTCTTGGATAGGCGGGACCAAGTTTTGCGAGGCAAAACCATCCCTTTGGTAAAAGTTTTGTGGAAACATCACGGAGTGGAGGAAGCCACTTGGGAACGTGAGTTGGAAGTCCGCGAGAAATATCCGGACATGTTTATCGGTTTGTAATCTTGTATTTAGAATTTGTAATATTGTTGAATTTTGGAGCTTTATTTATGTCTTAAGCTGTAAAACATTGAGAATGTTTTGATTACTGGAAATATTTTGGAACTTGCCTCGAAATCGAAGTTAATTGGAACATTGCATATGTTGAATATATTGAAAATTGTTGAAATTGAAAGAAAATTGCATAGTGTTAATATAGGTGGAAATATGTGTTATTTTACATATTGTGAAATGCTTCTTGATAAGAGATGAAATGGCTGGTGTTGGGTCTAGTTGTTTATTTTTGAGTTATCATATTGTTGAAATTTGAGAAAAACTTGTTTTCGAAACCTTATGCTTAATTTCGGAAACGAAATTCTTTTAAGGAGGGGAGGTTATAGCGATCCCGGTTTCTTTACTTGTTATATCCGGACTTAGGTTCCGTGGAGCTGGTTGTTGAGGGTATATTGGTTGCACCCTTTAATCCTTATATTGAGTTTTGGGTTGTGTTGGGAAGATTTGGAGCAGGTTGGTTGAGCTTAGGAACCAAGTTTAGTTGCCCAGTTTTTGGCTTGTCCGCTCGAGCGGAGGTTTGGGCGCTCAAGCGGGGAATACACCTATCCAGTATGTCCTGTGTAGAGTTGGACGCTCGAGCGGGGACCTGTCTGCAAAAAACTTCTGGGAGTGTGCATCCGACGCTCGAGCGGGAGTTTGGACGCTCGAGCGGGAGTCTGTGAGTGGCGCTCGAGCGGGGGTTTACATGCTCGAGCGGGCGACTGTTATAAAGATCCGAAATCCGACTTTTTGGATCATTTTTCATCTCCTTTTTGATCCTAAAACCCTAGAACCCACTTTTCTCTCTCTCTACTCACCTTCTATCTTAGGTTTGATCTATTTAGAGTGTGTTTCTACCCCAGATCCTTTATTAAAAAAGATAGAGTGAGTCGAGGGCTTCCATTTAATCTGAACGTTTGGTGGTTTGGAGCACTTTGAAATTTGGTTATTCATCTCCGTCTTCTCCATTTGGGTTATTTTCTTCGAGGTAGGGATTTCCTACTCCATTTTATAAGTTTTGTTCTAAGTTTTGGTATATTGATATGTTGGGGTTACTTTGATAATTTTGGGAAAAACCCTAGTTGTATTAATTAATTAATTTGTATAATTAATTTAAGGGAATTGGGGAATTTGGGTTAAACTCATGAAATTAAGAAATTCATTGATGCGGACACGAATATGAATACAGACATGAGAAATGTGATTTTAAAAAAATAGAGATATCGACATGATAATAAAATATATTTTTATATAATTTTATTTACTATATAGATTAATATTACATCTATAAATAATCAATATTAATAAAAATTAACTCTAGTTTTATTTTTTTAAAAGCATTTTTAAACACTTATAATTTTTATATTTTTTATGAACGATTTATAATATTTAAATCTAAGAAAAAATAATAAACATTTAATATTTAATATTTATCAAAAGTATTAAATAAAATGAGAGAAAAAATAACTTAACATGTCTCTAATATATTCTTGATGTGTTATCTAAAAATAAATTAATTAAATAAAAAAAATACTTAGAAAAATAGTTAAAAGTTGATTTTTTAAATTTTTTTTACTATTTTATATGAGAAGTGATGTAATCTAAAATAAATTAAAAATTAATTTTTGACTTTTAATTCATGTTCCCAAATAACTCCTATATATGCCTCCGAAATATCCATGCATTCTCAAAATATAGGTTGTTTTAAAAATTTAGTTAAAAATTATTATTTTTTATCTTTTTATAAATAAAAAAATGATGTGATTTAAAATAAATTAAAAAGTTAAAAACTAAGGTTGCGTTTGGTAGAGTTTTATAAATATGATTTGAGAGTATGAGTTATATTTTGAGTTTGTGAGTTGTGGAATTATGATTTGAGTGTAGAAAATTTATTTGATTATGGTTTTTAAATAGAGTGTTGAATTAAGTTTTGAATTGAGTGTGGAATTGAGTTTTGAAAATTTGATTTGACATATGGAGTAAGAAAATTTGTTTAGTTATGAGTTTTGGAAAGAGTTTTCAAAACTTAATTCAAATTATTATAACTCATAACAAAACACACTACTTTCACACTATTGAAAATTCTGATCAACACTCATAATCAAACTCTTTTTAAAATTCAATTAAAAAAATTATTATTAATAGAAAATAACATTAATCAATTTTTTAATTGAAAATACTACAAAGAAAATAAATTTTTTTCAAAATAAATTTTCAAAAAATTTAAATCATAAATATTTAAATAATTTAAATAATCTAAAAAATTTAATAAGTAAAAAATTATAATAAATATTCAAAAAATTTAAATCGTAAAAATTTAAATAATTTAAATATTCAAAAAATTTAAGTAATTTAAAATGTTAATATTTTAAATTTAAAAACAACTTTACACTCAAATCGTAACCAAACACATAAAACAAAACTCAATTAAGAAATTATTTTTAAAACTCATAACTAAACACATAACTCACACATAAAACAAAACTCAATTAAAAAATTATTTTTAAAACTCATAACTAAACACATAACTCAAATTTCATATTACTTTCACAACTCTACACTCAAATCGTAACCAAATACATAACAAAAAAATTAAAATATTTAAAAATATTTTTATAAAATAGAGTTTGAATTTATTTTTATAAAATATTTTAAAAGTTAAAAAATTAAAATCGCAATATTTTGAAATTAAAATATTTAAAAATATTCAAAAAATTAAAAAAATGGTAACATATTTAAATATTAAAATATTTAAAATCCTAACAAAATTAAAATATTTTTAAAATATTTAAATATTTTAAAAAATTAAAATATTAATTTAAATTGAACTTTAAAAAAAATTTAAATTATATGTTTAATTATGAATTTTAAAAAATAATAATTATATTTTAAATTAAATTTTAAAAATTAAATATAAAATTATAATTTAAAAACTCCAAACAAATAACACATTCAAATAAATAGCCTAATTTTTAAACTTCTTTTCAAAATGTCCATACGTGTGTCCGTCAAAGATTGGTACCTACAGGTTTTCAATGCCGCACCTCTTATTTGACTTTTCATAACTCATGCCAGATGCTTCCCAACAGCCACAAGCTTACTTTTGTGGACCTCGCAGTCCTCTCCCAGCAATGGTACTCCCATTCTTATAAGATTTTTACAAATTTAAATTATTTATAATATTTTTTGTCTCAAAATATTAATTTTTTTTCAAAAATTAAGTAAAAAATAATATAAATTTTATATTTTGTCCTTCTTTTAAATTCATTAACAATATAAAAAGTACAATTATGCCTTTGATATTTTTCAAAAAATATACTATCAAAGGATAATTTTAAAAAATTAATTTTTTTATAGTGCAATAATTGTACTACTACTACAAAAAAAATTAAATTCTCCAAAAGGAATTATTATTTTGGGACGGAGGGACTACGAATTTCACACATAGATGGAAAGTTAGGATCACTTTAAAAATGTAGGAGTCATTCCCAAAGAATGGTCCAAACATTTTCCCTCCACAGATTGCCCTAATTTTATCTTAAAATATTATTAAAAAATTTATTTCCTATTTTAAGAATTATTTTTTTATCTACATCTTCTAACAATTTTTCTATTCTTTTTCTATTTTATTAAAATAAAATTTTTAATTACTTTTAAATTTTAATTTTTTTAATAACAAAATAACAAAAACACATGCCAACCAAACACCAGAAAGCAGCAGCAAAGCAACAGAGGAAAACAAAGAAGGGTGGTCGGCTAGCTAGTCGATTGGGTGGACGATTTGGCAATCGACCGGTCAAACCAATTTTGAGCATTTTCCTTTTTCAGCTACAAGGCACTCACTGGACATCTAGAGAAACATTCAGGAGGACATTCCCTGTGCATATTCAATGAAATAAAATAAGAATTTATGAGTTATGAGAGAGTCACAGTAACTCCCTATAAATAGAGAGTTACAATAACAACACTTATATTTGGGAGGTTAGATAAGGGATTTGCGGCAAAAAGATTTCTGAAGAATTAATCCCTTATAATAGCAAAAAACTATTATAAGAGAGTTGCTGCGGATGCTCTTACTCTGCTAATTTGTACAAATTATTTTGTAGGGCCTTGTCTAGATTATTTGTGAAATTTTATATTTTTAAATATTAATATTTTAATGAGAGATTCTAATATTTTATTTTATTTGAGATAGTAATTTAATAGTGAGATTTTTAGATGACCACTTAACTTATTCTTTTATATTTATTTTATTTTTATCTCATTATTATTAATATTTGATTCATAAAATAAATAAGTATGTTTGGTTTTAGTTTTTTGAAAACTGAATTTTAAGTTTTTCGTGTTTTTTTTTTCAATGAATATTTTTGAAATTTTAAGTTTTTTTTTTTTTTTTTTTTACTTTTTTAGATACACCTTACTTAGATGTATCTAAAAAGTAAAATATTTGTGAAAAAAATATTTTAAAAAATTAATAAATCTACAAAAATATGAAAAATATACTAAAATTTTCATATTTTTTTGTATTTTTGGTATTTAGTGAATTTTTTTTTAAAAAAAAATCCTGAAAATTATATTTTTTAAGTATATTTATATTAGTTATGTCTAAAATTTTAAAAAATTACTTAAAATCTTAAAAAATTGAATAAATTACAAACACACCTCCTGATGTTTACTTAAATTACAAATTATCCCTTGTGGTTCTAGAAATTACATTATGCCCGTAAGGTTTCTAATTTCATAATAAATAGGTCTTTTATTAAAAAATCATCAAGTTAATTAACAGTATTTAACAATGTTAAAATCTTATTTCAATTAATAATTTACATAATTTTATTATTGTGTGGGTGAATAGTTAGAAATTTTACTTTTCAATTAATTTTGTTAAATAAAAAATTCTGACAGAGAAGTATCTGTAATTTTTCAAACTATAGGAGCAGTTCGTATTTTAAACAAATCTTAGGGAGTGTATTTGTAACTTACCCTAAAAAATTTTAGTAAAAGCACAAAAAAATATGAAAAATAAAAAAATAAAATTTCTTTAAAAATATTTTTAAAAAACTGAAAACAAACCTAGTAAATGTTTTCTTATTTATAATCTTCACTCCCGTTTACTAAGCAAAAATAAAATATTAGAAACGTAGGCAGCAAGCCCACCGCCGTGACCGTCATGTCCATGAATCTCCCTTCGTCATTTTCTTTGGTCCCAAGTCGACTACCCCATAAATTGAGCAATTACTCTTCTTCCATTCATCATTTTTGCTTCGGCTTCGGCTCAATTTCTCTCTTTATCTCTCTCTTCTCTTCCCCTTCTTTTGATTTCCTCTGTTCGGCTCTCCCCCCTCTCATACAAATTGTTTTGTTACCAAAATTTTAAATTTATATTGTGATTATTTAGAGTGAAA
Organism: Camellia sinensis; assembly: GCF_055761805.1. Classification (NCBI taxonomy): domain Eukaryota; kingdom Viridiplantae; phylum Streptophyta; class Magnoliopsida; order Ericales; family Theaceae; genus Camellia; species Camellia sinensis. The sequence continues at coordinate 210,536,548 of NC_138965.1, forward strand.
GTCAATAATTTTACAAAAGAGGAAAATTGTAAATTTTATATACATTTTATCTTAGAATTTCGATCCGCTTATTTGGAGATCCATAGCAAAGTAGCAAACTATCAAAGTGTTGGCGACAGAAGAATTATTTTGAGGTAATTCAAATAATATGCACTATATTTCATCTAAATCTCTTTGCAAAAAAATTTATTTTAATTACCTATTATTCTAGTCATTTGGTAAATTCTATAAAATTATTCCATGTTAATACGTTTGATTATTCTGATCATTTGATAAATTCTTATAAAGTTATTATGCGTTGACATTGTTAATTTGTCTGACTAAATGACGTAAAAATGCTCCATACATAAATCGCGTAGACTTTGCCAACAACTTGCCCCAATATACCCAGCTAAGCGGTTGTGTTTGGGTGAGGTACAGTGATGTAGGTGAGACCGATTACTAATCATGTACTGAGTAGAACCAAAACCAAATACCCAGCCTATAACCGGGCCCTACTTAATACATTAAAAAATAACAAAAGAATTAGATATGTGAAAATAACAAAATTATTTTTTAATTCTATAGTTTTCATTAATTAAAATAACAAAAGAAATCACAACATATCTAATTTCCTGCATTAAAAAAAAAGGCAAAATGAAAGTGATTTAAACCTCTGCAATACCAATATTAACTAATACTCTCTCTCTCTCTCTCCATTGTTTCATAAGACGGGGATCTAGAAAGTGTACCCAAAGCAATGGCAAGTGACAAGAAGCCTCATGCAGTGTGCATACCATTCCCAATACAAAGCCACATGAAAGGAATGCTAAAACTAGCAAAGCTCCTCCACCATAGGGGATTTTACATCACCTTTGTCAACACAGAGTTCAACCAAAACCGCCTCACCAAAGCCAGAGGACCTGACTCTTCCTATGAATTCCCCAACTTCCAATTCAAAACAATCCCAGATAGCCTCCCACCATCCGACGACAACGCCACCCAAGACACAACTGCTCTTGTTGGATCAGTCAGAAGGAACTTCTTGACACCATTTCGCAACCTCCTTGCCCAACTCAACGAGGACAACTACAATGCCACCACACCAGCTGTCACTTGCATCGTCTCTGATGGTGTAATGCCATTCACCATTACAGCAGCTCATGAACTCCAAATCCCCATTGCTATGTTCTGGACCTTTTCTGCTTGTAGCTTCATGGGCTTTTATCAGTGTCGTGCTCTCTTGGACAAAGGTCTTGTACCACTCAAAGGTATGTCTTACATAATTTAATTATATGAAAAGGATTGGTAATACAAATCGATCACAAAACAGACAAGTGTAGGAAAATTACAATAAACTCTACACTTTTAACTAATTACACCGACTTTCCTTTTAGTAAAGGTAAAGGGACTGCAACTAATTCAACTAATGTGAAGACACAAAAACAAACAAGGTAAAATATACATCTTAGTATAAAAAAGATGAAAACATCATATTTCCACCCACATCACTAACAAATAACTGATGAAAAGGGCTAAATTTATGTGAATTAAAACTTAAAAGAGGTCAATGTAATTCTAAAATTTATTGTATTTCTTCAAATTTGGGGGAGGTCAATATAAATTATTATACATGTCTCTGTGTATAGCAAAGAAGAAAATGAGAAAATAAGAAAAACAAAAAGCAGGCCTGTTTGGTTTTTACTACCCTTTTTTTTTTCCTCCATCTTTTTGAAAGCAAAACATGAAATGCCTGTTTGGCAACGTTTACATGTACCCCAAAAAAAAATTTGTTTATATTTACAAAAAATTTAATATTGTCACCAAAAAACTTCTTTGATATTTATTTTTGTATTAGCAAATTTATAAACCTTTTACAAAATTTATTAAACTCTTATAACTACAAAAATAAATAAATCTCATATTTATATTTTTGTTACTATTTATGCTATGCAGATGAAAGCTATCTAACAAACGGGTACTTAGACACCATAATAGATTGGATTCCAGGAATGACAGATATTCGTCTAAAAGACCTTCCCTACCGAACTACTAATCCAAATGATGAAATGCTTGACTTTGCCATGGAAGCCGTAGAGGGTGCTTCGCAAGCTTCAGCATTTGGTCTTCATACTTTTGATGCGTTGGAACAAGATCTTTTGGACGCTCTCTCATCTATGTTTCCCTATGTTTACACCATTGGTCCTTTACAGTTACTTCTAAACCAACAAGTATCACCAAACGTGGAGTCTCTTGGATACAGTTTGTGGAAAGAAGAGCCAGAGTGTATCCAATGGCTTGATTCCAAAGAACCTGGCTCTGTTGTTTATGTCAATTTTGGAAGTATAACAGTCATGTCACCACAACAATTGGCAGAGTTTGCTTGGGGACTTGCCAATACCAAGCACTACTTCCTGTGGGTAATTAGGCCTGATCTGGTAATTGGAGACTCAGCCATTTTACCTTCAAAATTCGAGGCAGACACTAAAGAAAGGGGACTGATAGCAGGGTGGTGCCCGCAAGAGGAAGTCCTGAACCACCCATCAGTTGGAGTGTTTTTAACACACAGCGGATGGAACTCAACTATTGAGAGCTTGACGGCAGGGGTGCCCATGATGTGTTGGCCATTTGGTGGAGATCAGGTGACAAATTGTAGGTACACTTGCACTGAATGGGAGGTTGGCATGGAGATTGATAATAATGTGAAAAGAGATCAAGTAGAGAAGCTGATTAGAGATATCATGGAAGGAGAGAAGGGGGAGAAAATGAAGAACAAGGCTATGGAGTGGAAGAATTTAGCAGAAAAGGCTACTGGACCAGATGGGTCATCCACTTTGAATTTGGACAAACTAGTGAATGTATTACTATCGAGAAACTAAGATATGTTAGATAGGATTGTTTTGGTATTTGGGATTGGGTTTTGGTTTGAGTTTGGAAAATAATTTTGTGTAATAAATTTCATTTTGTGTAATGATTTTGTTTAGATTATGTGGTTGAAGTAATAAACACTTATTCATTTTTGCTTTTGATATATGCAAGGACTTGACAGATTTCTTATATGGCAATTCAAGATCATATCTCCATGTGTTGTAATAATCATAATTGAAATTTGAATGAAATTGATGATAGAAAAACTAAAGAAAACAAAAAATTGGGATTCTTCTATTGATGAAGTTGCAGAGAAATTAAGATAGTGTTTTTGTTGATTGGAATGACGCGAAATGGAATAAAATGGTCATTTCTTAACATTTAGAAAAAGTCTTAAAACTAGACACATCCCTCTCAGATGAACCTAAACGAAAAAAATTCTCTGGCAGTCATGGTCAATGATCCCACTTCAGAATTGTGATGCTAAACTAATTTGTGATGCTTTGGGGAAAGTCAGATGAAGATTTATCAGAGCTAGGTGTTGTGGTGAATGACCTACTGTAAATTATGTCCAAAAAAAAAAGAAGTAAATTACACTAGCATCCCTTAAATTATTCTGAAACAAAACTGCCATCCCTTGATATTCTCTAAAATATCACCATCCTCTCTTACTTTATAAATTATTGTAACAATTTGATCCATTGGTTAGTCAATTGTCTATTAACCTAACAGAAGTTGGCACTTCACCAACAACTTTTCCTTGATGTCCACTTCTATCTTGTTACACTATTCAAATCCCTCTAAATTCCATCCATCTTCACTTCACCATTAAAGTCACCACCAATTCACCTGAGCCCAATCTCTACCAGAGACACAATTCTGCCGTAATTTTTAGCCAAAATCATTAGGCAAATACATGTTTTGATTAAAAAGTCAAAAAATCACTATAAGTTATCACATCCTCTCTATTTTTCTGCACACATTTTTGTAAAAAGCCAAAAATTACTAAAATAACTTATTCCCAAACAAGGCTCAAACCCACAAAAAATTCCCAAAATCTTTTTCTTTTTTTTTTTCCCTCCTGGTTCAGCTTGATATATGTGCATAAATAATCAAATTCAGAGCTTAAAACTGTGTAGTGAAAGTAACCTTATGAATTAGAATCCATAATCATTCAAAGCAAAGGTATCAACCATATTTTCAAACAAAAAAAAAAAAAAAAAAACAAGAAGCGTAAACTTACTAGTGTGTTTCAGATTTCAATTCAATACAGTACAATGCTATAGAACTTAACATAACATATAGCTAGAGAACGTACAAGTAGAATAGAAGGGGATGGGCAACCCTATAGATAGGATAGAACTTTGCTAATTATGTGGAACTTCAGCAAGCTATTGTTGGGTTTGGGACCCTTTGTCTGCAAATCATCATATCGTCCACACAACAAAACAAGAGTCTTTTTGCATGGTCTTCGTCGTCCCCAAATTCACTCTCTGAAACCCTAGATTCAGCTCTTTCTGTCCCTGTCTGTCTCTCTCATCGATTGGTAACCCAAAAAAGAGAGTGGGTGCAATGAGTAAGGGGTCCAACCCAATTTCAGTGTATATATATATATATACTAGTTGTTAGCACACACGATGTGTGTGTAATTTAAATAAATAGGAATAAAAAAAAATAATAATGAAATCAATATTATAATGTGTACTTAGCTTAAGTGGTATGAGTCCTCGTACTTAAATTCATGGTCATGTGTTCAAGCCTTGCCCATCTCTTTGGAGTAAAGCTTCAGGACACCAGAAATTGTGTTCACTTTATAATAGTACTAGTGGGTGGCACACACGATGTGTGTGCAATTTAAATAAGTAGGAATAAAAACAAATAATAATGAAACTAATATTATAATGTGTACTTAGCTTAAGTGGTATGAGTCCTCGTACTTAAACCCATGGTCATGGGTTCAAGCCTTGCCCATCTCTTTGTTTAACTTTTTTTTAAAAAATAAAAAATACTGCCACATGGCATGAGGAGAGTAAAGCTTCAGGACACCATAAAAGGTGTTCACTTTATAATAGTATAGATAGATAGATAGATAGATAGATATTTAATTACAAATACATTCTTGAGATTTGATTAAAATATGAATCATCCTTTGTAATTTTAAAAATTACATTCTACTCTTGAAGATTCTAATTTCATAACAAATCGTCCATTTTATTAATAAATCATCAAATTAATTAACAGTTTTTAATGATGTTAGAAATATGTTTCAATTAATAATTTAGGTAATTTTATTATTGTATAGGAAACCAATTATGAATTTTATTTTTTTAGTTAATTCTGTTAAATAAAAAATACTAATAATAAGGTATTTATAATTTTCCAAACCACATAGAATAATCTATACTATAAACAAATATCAGAAAGCGTATTTATAATTTACCTTATTTAATAAAATAAAATGACATCTAAAAAGTGTAACATGTGATGTAAATAGAAAAACCCTCTTCAAAGAGCAATATTGTGAGTGTTTGGGAAGTGACTTTTTTTTAGGTTTTTTTGACTTTTTGACTATTTTAATAAATTATTTTAGTTTTTGTGTTTGTGATGTTGGGTTAAATTTTTAGGTTGATTATTGTATTGAAAAATGTGTTTGAAATGATATTTAAAGTTGAAATGACAAATTTGCCCCTAACCTTATTTTTTTCAAAATTGATTTATAGGGGTAAAATTGTCATTTACTTGTCTGAAGCCTACACTGTTGGTGACAGTGTAGGCTGCTTTGCGATGGATTTTTTATTTTTTTTAAAAAAATCAATGAGTTAGGTGAGACTAAAAGATTTTTTTGCCATTTGAGGTTAAAATAGCCTATTTCAAAAGTTTCCAAACACCGCCATTAGAGATTTTAAATATTTTATTAATATTTCTATTAAATGTCACACGCACTTGATGAATTAAAAAATTGCCTTAGTAAAAAAAAATTAAATTAATTCAAATACTTAAAAATCTATCAGATGAGTTTGAAAATTGACCTAAGCCAAAAAATAAAACTAACTTTTTAAAAGGAAAAATAAAACTAATTTAGATATTTAAAACTTTATCTATTATCCATCTTTTAATGATTACTCGAATACGTGCCTAAAAATTTTGTGTGTAGTGTATAAAGGTCACACCATCATCTCTCACAAAGGTTTCAACAATTTGATAATCGAGATTGATGCGGAGAAAGTTGTGAAACTTTTCGAAAATGGCCCTGAAGAGAAGCACCTTTTCAGAGTATTGGTGGAGAACTGCAGGATTATCTTCAATGGTTATCAATGCTCTATTCAAAATATTCTAGGGGGAAGGCAACTTGTGTGCATGCATTAGCCAGGTTTGGAACTGATCAACTTGAAGACATCCTTGTTGTAAATGATCCCCCAGCTAAAATCAAAGAGCTGCTGGTTTAGGACATGATGGGTAGAGTTACTAAAAGGGCTTAGCCCCTGTTTGAAACTTAGTTTTTATTCTGATGTACGGAGGAAAAAAAAAGGGCTAATTATTGAAAAATCCAAACTAGGGAGGTTATAAGGTATTAGGTTTGCTGGATATTTTATATTGGTGAAAAGTCCATCATTTGTGAAATAGTTTGGTGAGCAATCATTTTGTTGGTTTTGAAGGACATTTTATTTTTAATTTATCCTTTAATTTATTTGTTGACTTTTTGTTAATTATTTGCTCAAATTTATTTCTATCTGTTCAAATTATTTTTTATCTGTTCAATTTTTTTCTTATCTGTTCAATTTTTTTACCCTATCTATTTAATTTTTTGATCTTTTCAATTCAAATTTCTTTTATTTGTTCAAATATATATCCAAATAAAATCTATCTTTTGAAATTTATATGTTCAAAAATTCTTATCTGTTGAATTTTTTTTTATTTGTTGAATTTTTGTATATATTAAACTCAGATTGAAAGCCCCTTCCTATCTGTTTGAAATTCACAAACTTGTTTTTCCAGATCTGAGCCTTGAACACAAATTTGAGCCCAATTCTCTTAAAAAAAAAAAGAAAAAAATGAAAAAATGAAAAAAATTAAAGCCTCTGTACAAATTGAAATCTACTCTCTTTCTATCAGTTAGTTTTAGATAACACATCCAAATATCTCTCTATCTTTTGATTTCAAAGAATACATGTGTTCAACAACACTCATACACACAAAAACATATATATATATATTCAAAACTCAGATCTTTGTTTAAAAAAATATGTATAATCAAACAACTCCACCAAACACGCCTCTATCGCCTCCTAGAGTGCCGCAAGAGCGTTGATCTAAAGCCCTAGATTAGTATTGAACCTCAAATCGAGAGTTCAGATCCTTTTCAGCCAAATCCTCCAACACTTTCTCCGATCAAGGGCCAGGATTTGGTCACGTCCCTTAAAAGAAGATCTATGGCTCAAATGCTAAAAAATAAAAAATAAAAATAAGTTGAATTTGTTTCATTCAACATAGCTGTTGCTTCCCTCCCATTCACTTCAGTTTTTCCCTCCTTCTTTGAAACCCTGGTGAACGACGATCGGAGAAGTCGGCGGCGAACATCGATAGTCTCTCCCTCTCTCCTGCTGTCTTACTCTGAAGGTTTCAACCGCGATTTCAGTCGCCGATCTCTCCCTTTGTCTTAATCCAAACATTTCAGCTGCGAACCAAGCTCCGGCAACCTCACGAACCAGATCTGCACTTCATCAAACTGAAGGTAATATTTTTTTCCATTAATTTTTTTCCAAATAATCTGTCATGTTCAAACAATCTGCCATGTTCAAAGCTGCCATTTTTTAAACTTGTAGTTGATGTGTGTTTCCTATTCAAAGCAATTACGTTTGATAGTTTTCAATTTTCATTGTTTAATAGGCCCAAAATAAATAAATAAATAAAAATAATAATAAAAGCAAAGGGAGAATGAAAATGGTAAAGAAAAGACTAAAAACATTGGACTTGATTAGTTTGGCGTAGAATTTATGAATATACATACATACACACACACACACATATATATATATATATATATATATAATGTAATCTATAATGTGGTTGTGCAAGATCATTTTCTAAAAACAGCATAAGTTGTTATTTGTTGGTTTTTATTAATTGGTTCCAAATAAATAAATAAAACACTTCAAAACTATATTATTGATGTTTCTCCAGGCAATATTTTATAAATTATTTAGTGATGATGTTCTCAAATGCATCAAATGCCACATGAAATAGGCTATATTTTTGTTGTTAAGTTTCCAATATGATGTTGGGTAGAACAAGCCAATGAGGAAATGGTAGATATTCCATTTCATATTATTTTAGTCAATTAATTAAGCATATTATTCACTAAAATCCATTTCAGAGCAAGATTTGCATTAGTTAGCAGACCGTGATGCAATTGGGTTGGCCAATCCTATTGAGAATTTCGATTAGTTTTAACATGTCTATAATATACATTGATGCAGTAATTAGAATGGGCCAATGTGGTATACTTGAAGAGACATTAAAATCTAGATATTTATGTGGTCTTCCTAACTTGTTCAGTAGCATTTTCAAACTTTTTAAGTTTCAGCTCATTATTTGTATCTACAGAAGGAAAAAAAAATTCAAAATATAGGAAAAGACTCTAGAAGCAATGCATTTTCATACATAGTGTTCAAAACCAAGTGTAGGTTCATATTCAGGTCGAAAAATTTCCCCCAAAAAAAGGCAATCTTGAATTACTGAGAATACAGTGATTGAGCTAACAAAAACTCTAAAACCCAACTGATTTTACTTATTATTTTGTATTGATACTTCTCCCATTTCATTGCCTTTACTTTTTAGTTGCATTTTCATATGGATATGGAACTTGACAATGATTGTGGTTGGAAGCCAAAAGAAGGAATGACCTTTGATTTGGAAGAAGGTGCGCGTGATTTTTATCATGCATATGGAGGAAGAATGAGATTTAGCATAAGAAGAGAATATTGTAAGAAGAACAAGTTTACAAAATAAATTATTTTTAGAAATTTTGTTTGCAACAATGAGGGGTTTCGAAAGGTTGACAAGCAAGACCCATTGGCAAAAACCCCTAGAGCTGAAACTAGGGCTGGTTGTGAGGCCTGGCTTTTTGTTAAATTGGATGTTAGTACTAGGAAATTAGTTGTGATTGATTTCAAAGAAAAACACAACCATGAACTTGTATCTCCAGATTGTGCCCATATGTTGCCATCTAGAAAGATATCAGCTACCCAAGCAATTCAGTTAGACTTAGCCTCAAAGTTTGGTCTTCGTTTAAGGCAATCTTTCGAACTCATGGGTAGGGAAGCTGGTGGGAGGCAGTCTCTTGGGTTTACGAAATTAAATCAAAAAAATTACTTGAGAACCAAAAGGCAAAAAAGTTTAGCGCATGGGGAAGTAGGTAATATGTTGCAATACTTTCAACAAAAATCTTTGGAGAATCCATCTTTTTTTAATGCTTTCCAATTAGACAATGAGGAGCAAATAACGAATATGTTTTGGGCCGATGCACAAATGTTCATGGATTATGCCCAATTTGGCGATGTAGTTACATTTGATACTACCTACAAGTTAAGTAAAGAGCATAGGCCATTTGCATCTTTTGTGGGATTTAATCATCATAGAGAAACAATTGTTTTTGGTGCTACTTTGTTGTATGATGAAACTGCCAAAACATTTGTATGGTTATTTCAAACGTTTTTAGAGGCTATGTCAAAAAATGCACCAAAAACTTTTTTTACCGATCAAGATGCTGCAATGGCTAAGGCCATACCCATTGTTATGCATAACACGAGTCACCGTTTGTGCACTTGGCATTTGACACAAAATGCATCAAGGCATGTTAATTGTCTCTTTCAAGATAAAGGGGTGAAAGGTGTATTGAACAAATTCATGTTCGATATTGAGGATGAAAATGAATGGAAAATGAAGTGTGGGGAAATGCTTGATACATATGATGCTCATGATAATCATTGGCTGAAGTTGACTTTTGGGGTGAAGGAAAAATAGGGTTGGCCATATGCTAGATCAACATGGGCTGCAAGAATGAGTACAACACAACGTAGTAAATCTTTTAATACTTTTTTGAAGGATTACATTCGTTCGGATTTTAATTTAAATGAATTCTTCATACATTTTGAAAGGGTACTTTGTGAGAAACGGTACAAAGAGTTAGAAGCTAGATATGCTTTATGCTAAAGGTTACCAAGGGTAAGAGCGACATTTATAATGTTAAGTCAAATGGGTAATGTGTACACTAAAAATATTTTTGAGGAGTTTCAAGATAAGTATTTTCTTTCTATTAAATCAGACATACAAGCAATTTCATACGATGATGGTTGTAGCCTATACACAATTGTTGATGTTATTAGGAAAAATGCAAGGAAAGTAAAGATGGAGAAGGATGACTCTTTGACTTGTAGTTGTACAAAGTTTGAAAGGAAAGGGATTTTATGCAGTCACTGTTTAAAGGTTATGAGAGAAATATTAAAGCTAAAAGAGATTCATTTACAATACATTATGAAGAGATGGACCAAACAAACAAGAGCAGAAGCTGTGAAAGACAAGTAGGGGAATAAGATTCAAGTAGATGTCAAATTCCAACAAGCCTCACGGTATAAGACATTGATGACCGCATTTAGAGCAATAACATGTACAGCTGTTGAAACTGAGAAAACTTATGATTTTTGTTGTTCACAACTCACTGCATTAGGTGCAAATGTTGAAAGCAAGATAAGTGTCCATTCTTGTATCGAAAAAGAAGCAAGTATTGATAATCAACCTCAAAGCTTGGAACTAGGTTCTGAAGACAACAATCATCTTGTGCAAATTCCAACAAGATTGAAGAAAAAATATGCAACTAGTAAGGGCAAAAGGAGGATAAAAGGTCCATGTGAGCTGGCATTGCAAGCAAGCTTTAAAAAGAAATCTCGTGCTACACTTGTGAGTTCTTTACAACCTGTTGCTGCTCCAACATTGAAACCTTCTCCATTATCTGTTGGAGGAGATGTCTACATTCATGAAAATGTTACTCCTCTTCATTCTCCTCCTCATTCCTTTGCCATGGGTGGTACTTCAATTCCTCTTCCATTCATATATCCCACATATAATGTGAGTGAGATTTTGTTAATTAGTTTTTTTTTTCGTGTTTCTTTTTTTTTTGGTGGTTATAATATGGTCATTTGCATGTTGTTATGAAGCCTAATATAATATGAATTCATTGTAGGCAAACAATTTGGCATATTGTGCTCAACCAACATTTATAACACTACTTCAAGGTGGGTATGACATTGGGTTTCAAGATTCTGAAGCCTCAACTACAGATTGTCGACCAACAAATAATTGGCAATTGTCTACTGAAGTACTTTTGCTACTATTTTGATATTGTTTTTGCTGAATTTTGGGTTGAAATTAATGTTGTTTATTGCTGCTGTTTTGGTGGTGAATTACTATTATTTTGTGCTCGAAAGTGCTGTTGAATTTGTGCTGTGCTGCTGCTATTTTTTGGTCATTTTTAGTGCTGAAATTAATGTTGTTTGTTGCTGCTGAATTGCTGCTGTTTTGGTGGTGAATTACTGTTATTTTGCGCTCCAAAGTGTTGCTAAATTTGTGTTGTGTTGCTGTTGTTTTTTGGTCATTTTTTGTGCTGAAATTAATGTTGTTTATTGCTGCTGAATTGCTGTTGTTTTGCTACTATTTTGGTGGTGAATTACTGTCCTTTTGTGCTCCAAAGTGCTGCTAAATTTGTGTTGTGTTGTTGCTATTTTTTGTGCTGAAATGGTGTTGTTTAAATGCTGTTTTGGTGCTAAATTGTTGGTTTTCAAATTTTTTTTTTCAGGGTTTGGATGGCCACGAAGAGGTGGAAGGCACTTCAAATTTCAAGCATAGGAGATGCCTCTGATACTACTATTTGTGTTGTTTTGCTGCTGTTTGTGCCTCACAATCGACTGAATGTTTTGTTTAGAGTTTATGTTGTCGTCCATTTGTAATAACACTTGGGGCAGGTCACTATGCAGGTCAAATTTGCTTTGTTTTGTTTGGGGTAGGTCACTAGGCAGGTCCATTTGTTTTGTTTTGTTTGTAGTTTATGTTGTTGGTCAAATTTGTTTTGTTTAGAGATGAATGCACTTGGATTCTTATAGAATTTAAGAAGTGTTTATTAATGATTTAAGATGAATGCATTTGGATTCCCTTGCACAATCATGAAATGATTTTTGCATGCCACTGTTGAAGACATTAAAATCAGTTGCTTGATTAATTACATTAAATAAAATCTCTCAAATCTCAACTTCAAATAAGAGCAATAGTACTATCCACATCCTTTAGTAATTGGCCAAGACTTGCAACCAGGTGTGTCAATGGGTAAAAGATGTGTAATTGACACAAATACCTTCATCTCAAATCTCAACTTCAAATAAGAGCAGTAGTACTATCCATATCCAAATAATTACTACTTAGTGTAATTGACAAAATTAATCTCACAATTTGCTAACATTTTACAAGTTCTCTCTCCATATATTTTCAGTAATGAAGGTGAATATTAAATGTGTACATAAAACATAGATCATTAAACAAAAAAAACCACTACATTCATTACCACTTCAACAAAATGGTAGTAGTCCACCATATATTACATACACATTCAACCTACAATACAAGTCATAGTTGTGTGGGTGATTTTCTGACCACATTGCCAAACAGGTACCCAGCTGGAGAGCACCGACAGAATAGATTAAGTCCGAACGACCTGCAACAAAAAGAAGAGTTTCCGGCGGTGGCTCGTTCACCCGGGGGGTACTCCGACGATCAAGTGAGTACTCAATATCTCTCAAAGATAACCAATAGTGCTTAACTCACTAGACAGAATATCAAAAGCATACCTTAGACCCAAGGGGGTGCCTCTCTTTTATAGCAAACTCAATCCTGGTCCCAATAGAAGCCTAGCTCTAATGGACTTAGGATTACTACTAATCTTGGACTCCCAGTAGGATTAGGATAAACTCTCTAAGAGTCTTATCTTTATCCAAACTGAAGTCTTCTCCTATTCTAGGACTCTTGTCCCTTATCCGCTTATCCCGGATTCTGGTATTCTCACCGATAACCTCGGCCTAGCCGAAATTATCTCGGCGCCATGACCAGGACACGTGGCACCTCGGCTGGCACTTCGGTGACACCTCGGCCACGTGTTGTCATTCAAAAATTATGTCCCCACAACTGCCCCCTAGGTTCTATTACCTCGGCATCCTGAGGTGATGGAACCTATATCATTCCTTCCTTTAATCAGGACCCCGGTTTAACTTCAACTTGTAAACTTTTCTCAAGTTTCAACAAGGGTTAAATATCATCTCGGTTTAACTTCAACTTGCTAACTTTTCTCAAGTTTCAACAAGTGTTAAACATCATCTCGGTTTAGCTTCAACTTGTAAACTTTTCTCAAGTTTCAATAAGTGTTAAACATCACCTCGGCTTGAAAATTCCAACTCCCAAGCATCATTCTGCAGCCCTCTACATGGTTTCCACCTACTTCTTTGTGGACTTTATATAAAAAGTCTTTAACTTAGGCTAAGTTTTTCTCTTCTCGGACTTAATCATCTAGGCCGATATCTTGTCTTCTGGAATTTGGGATCTGCTCACTTTTAGACTGAGCTCTTTTTTTCTCGGACCTAATCATCTTGGCCGAGATCGTGTCTTCTGGGATTCTCTATGGCCGACCTCCCGCGAAGGCTAGTGAGAATGTCCCTTGGTCTCGCCATGCTGAGGGACTGCAGGAATCATTTTCTGTCCCCTTTTCTGGGCGTCTTTCTTGGCCGCTAGAATCGGCATATCTTGTAGCGAGAACAGTGGCTGCACAACATTGTTCTGCATCAGGAAATTGACGACCATTTGCAGGTCCGCCAATTTGTCCGCTATTCCCTTTGTCTCGTCGTCCTTTCGCAAGCATCTATCCTTCCATACCTGGAGGTCGTCCTCGTTGTAATACCCGCTTCGGTCCGTTTTCTTTGGTTCGTCGCTTTCCTGGCCGACGTTCTTTCCTTCATGATTCTTATCATGAGTCTCTTCGTTGCAGTTGACTTCTTCGACGTCAGAGTCAATATGTTTCCCATTCTTAGTAGGGGTGTTGTCCCCAATCTACTTTTTCTGTCCGTCGTTGGCCATCTATTCTCATTTCTTTCCCATAGACGGCGCCAAATTGTAAACTTTTCTCCTTTCATTGTACCCTACATTACATACACTATTTCAAATACACTGGAATGACAACTACCACCAACAACATAACAATAAAAGCAAAGGCGTAATTCAATTTATCACCAACTCTTTCAATCACCATTGCCAAGTCTCTATATTGTTTCATACTCTTCACAGTCATGTCTTTCAGCTCCGTATTCAAGATAATTACTTCTCTAAGAGTAGATAACACATCCATGCGTTCTTCAAGAAGATCATTCTCTGCCACCTTCAAATTATGCTGCATATGTGGAGGGATCCACCACTCAAAGAACTTACAGCCATTTGGTAAATTGGGGCATACAAAATATAAACAATTTGGGTTATCCGTTGACTGAGAAATCTTAACCATAGCTTTGTTACCACATCGACAATTGCGATTATTGAATCTAACTTCATGAATGCTGCCCATACTTGCATTTGTGCTTGGCATTGACCTTGACCTTTCTGAAAATATCAAATAACAAAGCACATCAAGACATCTATTAGGAAAATTTCCTTTATTCAACCATACAAAAGCACATCAAGGCACCAAATGACCCAACTAGATTTCCACAACTCTTCTTGTTTTTTTCTTTTGCAATCTCAGATTTTTTTTCTAACCCAAACAACATCAAAAATATTTTTTTGTCATTCATAGACTTCATAAGTGCAAAACATAAAAAATATGGCCTCCAATCTCCATATGAGTAATATAAACATTTCACTAAACTAATATATATGTTTCATGTACTACTTCACTTGGTACATAGTTCCTCCAATCTTCCATATGAGTATATAAAATTTTAATTACAAAATGAACATGTACCAACATTACACTTAAAAAATATATATACCCTGTTTCATGTGGCACTTGATGCATTTGAGAACATCATCACTAAATAATTTATAAAATTTAGCCTGGAGGAACATCAATAATATAGCTTTGAAGTGTTTTATTTATTTATTTGGAACCAATTAATAAAAGCCAACAAATAACAACTGATGCTATATATATATATATATATATTCATAAATTCTATGCCAAACCAATCAAGTCCAATGTTTTCAGTCTCTTCTCTGCCATTTTCATTCTCCCTCTGTGTTTATTATTATTTTTATTTATTTGGGCCTATTAAACAATGAAAATGGAAAACCATCAAATGTAATTGCTTTGAATAGGGAACACACATCAATTACAAGTTTAAAAAATGGCAGCTTTGAATATGGCAGATTATTTGGGAAAAAATGCTTTGAACATGGCAGATTGTTTGAACATGGTAGATTATTTGGGGAAAATTAATGGAAAAAAATATTACCTTCAGTTTGATGAAGTGCAGCTCTGGTTCGTGGGGTCGCCGGAGCTTGGTTCACAGCTGAAATGTTCGAAGTAAGACAGTGGGAGAGACCGGCGATTGAAATCGCGGTCGAAACCTTTGGAGTAAGATAACGGGAGAGAGGGAGAGACCGTCGATGTTCGCCACCGACTTCGCCGATTGTCGTTCACCAGAGCTTCGAAGAATAAGGGAAAAAGTGCTTCAAAGATGGAGGGAAAACTAAAGTGAATGGGAGGGAAGCAACAATTGTGTTCAATGAAACAAATTCAATTTTATTTTTTTATTTTTTTTTATTTTTAGCATCTGAGCCGTGGATCTTCTTTTAAGGGATGTAGCCAAATCCTAGCCCTTGACTAGAGGAAGGGCTGGAGGATCTATGTCACTACCCAAACTTGTCTCTATAGGTTTAGCGTCGTAACCGGCCAGTAATCCTTAGATTACCAAAGGCCTCATAACATCGTAACGTATAGTTAGGGGCTGCGGACGTAAATACATAAAATATACATAGTCTATCGAGCTGTGAAGACATACACGGGACAAATAATCTTAAAATTTTATAAACATACAAGTGACGTCAAAAGATATAGTATTTACACGTCACTTCATGTACATAAATATAGAGAAACTTGTTCAGGGAGCAAAAGAACAAAATCTTATACAATCATAACAACACAACCATTAGACTTGACTTAATCTGGAACCTTATCGGGAGGCGCAAAGGTTGGCTAACAAAAACTGAGACGCCATGTCCTCAACTCTGAGCCTGCTTGTAACAATCTCGACCCATGATTAGCGCTAATTTATGTTTAAGAATGCCTAACAAGTAATTAAAAAGAAATCCTGAGTTAACTACATGTGCATTGCATTTTTTGTGTGTTTATATCTGTTTAACTTAGAAAGATCTGTTCATGTTTTTGTTCAGTTTGCGAATTGAAGGCCTTATCGGCATTCGATTCAAAAATTGACTTGATTTATGTGCTATTTGAAATTTTTAGAACATTATGGTAGGTTTAATCAAAATTCGATTTAGAACGATTAAATTAGGTTAAATTAATGCCACTTAATTAACCTTAATTAATTATCATTAAGTGAGCCTATATAAGGCTTCTTATATGCCTTCACCCTTTTCTTTTCTTCATTTCAATACATTTGAGCTTACACACACAAGCAAAAATGTGAGGGAGAGAGAGAGAGAGAGAGAGAGAGAGAGAGAGAAAAAAAAAATTGGGAACAAAAGTTGGGATAGGGGAGAATTACTAAGAATTATTGGAGATTTACAACGAATTTGGGAATTGAAGCTTCCTCACTTGTGCAATCTAGACTCTATGTCACGACCCGACCCAAAGCCGCCCCTATGGGTTTAGCACCGTAACCGGCCAGTAATCCGAGATTACCGAAGGCCTGCTTAACAATAAAACAGTAATACAGAGTACAGGGGCTGGGAGAAGCCAAAACAGTAATTAAAAGATGTCCAATGAGCTGTGACAGTCTGTATACAAAAAGACTTTTCATAACATATTCACATTCAGAACAAAAACAGTATATACATGCATCATTTACAGGCATTCAGGTTAGGGACCAAATCCCCACCATAAAAGTACAGTACAAATATCATTCAGTTTATACATAACAGAGACAGATAGGGTGAATCTAAGACACCCCAAAAGCAGCCTTAGCTTGAACAGATCTGGAACCTCGAAATGAGGCACAAAGGTTGGCTTGACAAAACAAGGGCTTAGCCTGACGTTTCTAGCAACGGTCCGGTGCCTGAACACCTACATATATATATGAGCAGTGAGCTAAAGCGCAGTGAATAACATATACGTAAAGAGGTTAAGAATGAATGTCCTTTCAGTATTAAAAACAGTCATTTATCAGTATATCAGTCATTCAGTTTGTGGCTCATATTTCACGCCATAACAGTCATTTAGAAACTATAATAATCATATGTGGTACATCCAATAGCAAAACAGTACAGTAGGTCTTAATAGACTGAACAGTCAGTTGATGGCCATCATATCAGTAAACAGTAGTGGTTCCAAACATGGGAACCGACAGAGATCTCTGTGACAGTAGCAGTACAGTACAGTAACAGTAAATTGCTATGGATGCCACGAATATAGTTCACAAATAGGATAAACATTCATTCAGTAAGAAATATCATTTCAGAAAGCAGTACAGTTGTTCATTCAGAAAATATTCATGATTAAACATATCTTTATAACATTGTTACTCTCAGAGCACTGGGCTATAAGCAGCTAGAGCGTCCTCGGATGCCAACCCTACACAGTTACAGAACGAACACACACTAAGCTACACAGTTGGGAAATAATAACTTAACTCTTAATTTGCCTCGGTGTGGTTCTACATCAATATCCTCATTAAGATGCCTTAAACTAGGCCTAGGAGTGCCTAGGATGGAATGAGGATGCAAAGATGCACTTTAAAACACTTTTCAGAATTTGTAGAAAACAGGGGTCTCACTTGAGCGTGACTTTCTACGCTCGAGCGAAAATGCAGACAAAGGAGCTCCGCTCAAGCGTGACTTTCCTCGCTCGAGCGGACTGCAAAAGTACTAGATGAAAGAAATTCACGTTCGACGGGCGCTCTACCCCCGCTCGAGCGTGAGACACAAGTCCTCGCTCGAGCAGACTGTAAACACATGCAAAGTGCTGGATACACGCATTTCACGCTTGAGGGTCACTTTACTCGCTTGAGCAGACTGCATGAACTCAAAGTGTACGCTCGAGCGTAGAGTTCCTCACTCGAGCGTGGGTCCAAATTTTGGAATTTCTAGATTGAACCTCCAAGCTCAAAATCAACATTTAAAGCATCAAATTCGATTCTTTTGGGCTAATTTTTTGGAAAATACTTCAAAACTCATAATATGACATGTTTCAAAGATCAATTTGCAAAATCAAAGCCCAAAGGTAGTTCAATTGAACCCAATTTCAAAGAAGTTTTCATGAATATGAAGAACATATGACATGCATGAATTCTAGTGAATTCTAATGCCTCAAAACATGATCCAAAGCAAGATTAAACTCAAAACCATGATAAACTCATGGACTAGAACAAGAATGTAAACTTGCATGCAAGATTTCATGAAAATCAACTTCAAAATGCAAGAATATGTACATGCATGCATGATTCAAGCTTCAATTCAACAATTTAAGCCATAACTTGGCTCTAAACTCCAACAATCCTCTAAACCATGCAAGAACCAACCCAAAATATGAACAAGAAGGTAAATTCTCTACCTTAAGTCTCTAATTTCAAATGTAGAAGCTTAATATGCAAGGAATCCTTCAATCTCCTAAGCCTCTAAGCCAATTTGGTTGAAATCAATTTATCTCCTATCTCTCTCTCTCTAGTCGGTTTGATATAAGGAAAGGGGCTGAGAATAAAGTGTCAAAAGCTCCTAATCAAGTCCCAAATATTGATATAGAGAAAGGCCACTCAATGGCAACTAGGTAAATAAAACCAACTTATATAATTTAACATTATTAAATCTAATTTAATCATACCAAATCACCTTTCAATTAAATATACCATAAAATCACATAAATTCTAACTAGCATAAAACATTACTCGATTTCAGATTCGGTCACTGATAAGGCCTTCAATTTACAGTTTAAAGCGCAAAACATGAACAGATCATTCAACAGTCAACAGATAGAAATGCATTTAAGCTATACACTCAATCAATCAGTTCAGGATTTCATTCAATCAGTTATTTAACATGCTTAATCATAGATTAGCACTAATTAGTGGTGAGGGTTGTCACAGTCTCCCCTCCTTATAAAGAGTTTGGTCCTCCAAACTCAAGTTACCTTCATTTTGGAAGAAAATAGGATTCAGTGGGAACAGTTCAGGATATCTCTTGATCATATCGTCTTCCCTTTCCTAAGTGGCATACACGCCACCATGGTTCTGCCAGTCAACTTTCACTAACGGAATCTCTTTATTCCTTAACTTCTTGATCCGTCTGTTCATAATTTGAATAGGTCGTTCTTCGTAAGTGTAGTCATCATTTAGCACTACACGGGTAGGCTCAATCACATGGAAGGGATCTCGAAGGTAATCCCTCAACATTGAAATGTGGAACACGTTATGCATATGCTCCATTTCAGGAGGAAGCGCTACTTGATATGCCACCGGATTAATCTTTTCAATAATCTCATACGGTCCGACATATCTCGGCGCTGGCTTACCCTTGACGCCAAAACAAGTCTGGTCTTTTATCGGTGTCACTTTAACAAAAACATGATTACCTATTTCATACTCTCTGTCTCGCCTCCGGACATCTGCATAACTTTTCTGTCGGCTCTGTGCGGTTTTCAGTCTCTGTTGAATCAGTTTCACTTTTTCGGTAGTTTCATGTACAATTTCAGGCCCAAGCAAAGGCCCATCTCTAACTTCTGCCCAGCAAATCAGAGATCGACATTTTCTGCCATACAAAGCCTCGAAAGGCGCCATACCAATGCTCTAGTGAAAACTGTTGTTGTAAGTGAATTTAGCCAACGGTAAATGGCTTTCCCAATTTCCTTAGAAATCAAGAACACACATTCTCAGTAAATCCTCCAGAGTCTGGATGGTTCTTTCTGACTGACCATCTGTCTGAGGATGGTATGCACTACTCAGTCTCAGTTTAGTACCCAATGTTGTCTGCAAATTTTGCCAAAATCTCGATGTAAACTTCGAGTCCCTATCAGAAACAATGGACACAGGCACTCCATGCAATCTAACAATCTCATCAATATAGATTACAGCCAATTTGTCCGCATTATAAATTATTTTGACAGGTAAGACATGAGCAGATTTAGTCAGTCTATCAACAATAACCCAAATTGAATCCATACCTTTACTGGAGCGAGGTTAAACCAACAATGAAATCTATGGTGATATGTTCCAATTTCCACTCTGGTATCGGTAAGGGTTGTAGTAAGCCTGCGGGTCGTTAATGTTCGGCTTTGACTTGTTGGCAATGAAGACATTTCGACACAAAGTCAGCAATTTCTTTCTTCATTCCCGGCCACCAAAAATTCAGTTTCAAGTCTTGGTACATTTTCGTATTTCCTGGATGGATAGACAATTTTGAATTGTGGCCCTCCTGCAGAATTCTTCTTTTCAGTTCAGAATCACTCGGTACACATAATTTTCCCTGAAATTTCAATACATTATTTTCAAATTTGAAGCCCGGCTTCGGTCTAGATTCCCGTTCATCGATGATCTTCTTCAAGAAGTTATCCTGTTGCTGCTTCTCTTTAATCTCTTCAATCAGTGCCGGTTGAGCAGAAATAGCGGCTATTGTTCCACCTTGTTCACGCAAAACAATCTCAATTTCAAGTCTTTCAAGGTCACATAGCAATTCTTTCTGCCTGGTGAGTAAACAGGCTAAATTTTCGATCGATTTCCGACTCAATGCATCGGCAACGGTGTTAGCTTTTCCTGGATGGTACAAAATTTGCAAATCAAAATCCTTTATCAGTTCTAACTATCTCCGCTGCCTCATGTTTAGTTCTTTTTGTGTGAAGAAGTATTTCAAACTCTTGTGGTTTGTATACGTCTCACATGTTGCCCCATAAAGGTAGTAACACCAAATTTTCAGTGCAAACACTACTGCAGCAAGTTCTAAATCATGGGTCGGGTAGTTTTTTTCATGCGGTCTCAATTGTCGGGAAGCATATGCAATAACTTTACCATTCTACATTAAAACACATCCCAAACCCTCATAAGAAGCATCACTATATACAGTAGAACCATCCGTACCTGAGGGTAAGGTGAGAATCGGTGCAGTCACTAGTCGAGTTTTCAACTCTTAAAAAGCTGATTCCCTTTGATCGGTCCAGTCAAATGATATCCCCTTCTGAGTCAGTTGTGTCAGTGGTAGGGCAATTTTGGAGAAATCTTTGACAAACCTTCTGTAATACCCGGCTAAGCCTAGAAAACTTTGGACTTCGGTAACTTTTATCGGTCTAGGCCAATTCACTATTGCTTCAATTTTCTGTGGGTCAACTGTAATACCATCCTTACTGATCACATGTCCCAAAAACATCACACTGTTTAGCCAAAATTCACATTTAGTTAGTTTTGCATAAAATTTCTATTCTCTTAGGGTCTGTAGGGCAATATTCAAATGACGTTCATATTCTTCCGTGCTTTTGGAATAAATCAAAATGTCATCTATGAAAACAACTATAAATTCATCAAGGTATGGTTTGAAAATTCTGTTCATAAGGTCCATAAATGCAGCAGGTGCATTGGTAACTCCGAAAGGCATAACAAGAAATTCGTAATGTTTGTACCTCGTTCGAAATGCAGTCTTTTCAATGTCCCCTGTCTTGACTTTCAACTGGTGATATCTAGATCTAAGATCAATTTTGGAGAACACTTGGGCACCCTGTAACTGGTCAAATAAATCATCAATGCGGGGCAATGGATATTTATTTTTCACTGTTACCTTGTTCAATTCACGGTAGTCAATGTAGAGTCTCAGTGAGCCGTCTTTTTTTTTCAAAAATAAGACTGGCGCGCCCCACGGTGAAGCACTGGGCTTGATGAACTTCTTATCTAACAGTTCTTGCAGCTGAACTTTCAACTCTTTCAATTCGGTAGGGGCCATTCTATACGGACCTTTAGATACAAGCTGTGTACCCGGAATCACAGCAATGGTGAACTCAATCTCCCTATCAATCAGATCCCTTGGCAGATCATCTGGAAAAACATCTGGAAATTCTCTGACTATATGAATATTGTCCACATTAGTTTTATCATCAGTAGGTACAGTCAACACAGAACATAGATAGCCTTTACACCCCTTTCTAATCAGTTTGAAAACTTTCATGGATGAAATCAGATATGGGAGAGGTATTACTCCAACTCCGTTAAACACAAATTCAGGCAGTCCGGGTGGACGGAAAACAACTTGTTTTGTTACACAGTCTATGGTAGCATGATTTTTCGTTAACCAATCGATTCCCAATATCACATCAAAATGATCAATATTCAATGGCAGTAAATCAATGTATAAATGAACATCTTCAACAATAATTTCACATGCAGGGTACATATAAGCACAAGTTATGGATCCCCCAACAGGTGAAGATACAGCTAACAGATAGTTCATGGGTTCCAATGGTCTATTCAATTTTCGCGAAAAAGCATGCGATACATATGAATGTGTAGACCCCGAATCAATCAAAACATACGCATTTTGAGCACAAATTGAAAGTATACCTGACACAATGGTATCGGTATTCTGTACGTCTCCCGGTACAAGTGCGAACACTCGGCCTTGCCTCATAGGCTCTTTTCCGGTAGCTTTAGGATTGGGTTTCAGTGCGACAGTTGATGCTGCTGCGCTAGGTGCAGCTTTGCTATTGCCTTGGAAAGTGGAAGGGCAATCTTTAACCAGGTGGCCCACCTTGCCACACCTGTAACAAGCACCAGAGATTTTATAACAAACCCTCTTATGATTCTTACCACACTCGGAGCAGGGCGGTATAGAATGGTTTCCTTGACTAGAACTGTTTGTTGACCCCGTGTTCTGCTTTTTGTTCAACGAACTGTTCCGGCCTTTCTTAAATTTAAAACCCCGTCTCTTACCACGCCACTCAAACGCTAGTGTTTCAGTCTGTTTCAATGCTTCGATATGTTCGACTCAGCCATTATTGCTCGATCAAGAACATCTACGTATTTCAACAATTTCAAAACGTTGATTCTGTCAAGAATTTCTACATTGAGGCCGCTTTCAAACTTCCTGGCCTTTTTGTAATTAGTGTCAACCATGTGCAGTGCATATCTGGCGAGTTCAGTAAACTTTGACTCATACTCAGCCACGGACATGGTACCTTGTCTCAACTGTTCAAACTCGGTTACCTTGCGGTCTCTAACACACTGTGGAAAGTATTTTTTAAAGAAGGCTCCCTTAAACTGAGCCCAATTCATAGTAGTATTGGTGTCACAGATCAGCATCCACCACCTTATGGCCTCTTCTTGTAAGGTGAAGGTAGCCAGTAGCACTTTGTGTGCTTCAGAACACGGAAACACTTCAAATAATTTTTCAGTTTCTAGCACCCACGCTTCAGCCTTCAATGGTTCAAGGCCTCCCTGAAATGATGGCGGTTTTATCTTACTGAACTTCTGTGTTAGAGCAATGATGTCATCATTCACATTCTGCTCTGGCTGTACCAGAGGAGGCGGAGCCTGTTGGTTCTGTTGTTACTGTTGCCTTAAGGCTTTGGTCAACAGTTCCATTGTTCTTTCTAATCTTGCCATTCTGGCATCAGATGATTCAGTTTCATCGGTAGTTCTTGCGTTATCCATTTCACTATAGGCAATTATGACACTACTAAACATAGGCAGTTGCATACTTAAACACATTAACACATATATTTATGTCATGGCCACACACACTTTTCATGCTCATGTAATGTCCTAATTACTTTTCCAGGAGAACCTATAACTCATTTGGACACGTGTGTGCGGTATAACTCGCGATTTAATATCGCTCTAATACCACTCTGTTACGACCCAAACCCGCCCCTATGGGTTTAGCACCGTAACCGGCCAGTAATCCGAGAATACCGAAGGCCTGCTTAACAGTAAAACAGTAATACAGAGTACAGGGGCTGGCGAAAGCCAAAACAGCAATTAAAAGATGTCTAATGAGTTGTGACAGTCTGTATGGAAAAAGACTTTTCATAACATATTCACATTCAGAACAAAAACAGTATATACATATATCATTTACAAGCATTCAGGTTAGGGACCAAATCCCCACCATAAAAGTACAGTACAAATATCATTCAGTCTATACATAACAGAGACAGATAGGGTGAATCTAAGACACCCCAAAAGCAGCCTTAGTTTGAACAAATCTGGAACCTCGAAGTGAGGCACAAAGGTTGGCTTGACAAAACAAGGGCTTAGCCTGACGCTTCTAGCAACGGTCCAGTGCTTGAACACCTACATATATATATGAGCAGTGAGCTAAAGCCCAGTGACTAACATATGCATAAAGAGGTTAAGAATGAATGTCCTTTCAGTATTGAAAACAGTCATTTATCAGTATATCAGTCATTCAGTTTGTGGCTCATATTTCACACCATAACAGTCATTCAGAAACTATAATAGTCATATGTTGTACATCCAGTAGCAAAACAGTACAGTAGGTCTTAACAGACCGAACAATCAGTTGATGGCCATCATATCAGTAAACAGTAGTGGTTCCAAACATGGGAACCAACAGAGATCTCTATGACAGTAGCAGTACAGTACAGTACAATAACAGTAAATTGCTATGGATGCCACGAATACAGTTCACAAATAGGACAAACATTCATTTAGTAAGAAATATCATTTTAGAAAGCAGTACAGTTGTTCATTCAGAAAATATTCATGATTGAACATATCTTTACAACATTGTTACTCATAGAGCACTGAGCTATAAGCAGCTAGAGCGTCCTCGGATGTCAATCCTACACAGTTACAAAACGAACACACACTAAGCTACACAGTTGGAAAATAATAACTTAATCATTAATTTGCCTCGGTGTGATTCTACATCAATATCCTCATTAAGATGCCTTAAACTAGGCCTAGGAGTGCCTAGGATGGAATGAGGATGCAAAGATGCACTTTAAAACACTTTTCAGAATTTGCAAAAAACAGGAGTGTTATCCCAGTTAGGCAACCCAAGAGGGGGGTGAATTGGGTTATTAAAAATTTCACAATATTAAAAATAATACAATATTCAGAATTTTAATAAATAAATAAAAACAGAATAATAATTATCAATATAAAAGTAGAAGAGATAGAGAGAGAAAATCAAACACTGCGATTTATAGTGGTTCGGCACGCCAGGCCTACGTCCACTCCCCAAGGAACCTCCTTGAGAATTTCTTTACTATCAATTGAATAAATACACCACCAAGCTTGTGGATTTGGCACAGGACTTACTCTCATCTATTGAGCCTCACTCAACAATAAATGCCTTACCCTTACAAAATCTCTCACAAAAATAAGGAATAAGAATAAGTGGTAATTGAACCCACTTTTACAATAATTCTCTCACAAAGAGTAGATATGAAAGTGTAAGAACAAAAGCTAGACTTAGATCTGAAAGTGAAAGAGCAGAATACTCAGAATTTTGGAGCTCATAGAAATATTTTCTCTTCAAGTTCTTGATAATATTCTCCACACACAACACTTCTATTTATACATAAAATTATACCCGTTGGACGCTTCTTGCTGACGTCATGGCTTACATAAGCACGCTCCTGACGTCATGGCTTACATAAGCACGCTCCTGATGTCATGGCTTACATAAGCACACTCTTGATGTCATCGCTTACACACTACAAGAAAAAGCATTTTTGCCGACCACTTTTAGCTACCAAAACGAATTTAGTCGCCAAAAGTCACGGAATTGGCTACCAAAAATAATATTAGTCGGCAAAAGTCAACTTTTTAGCTACTAATTTTTTTTAGTAGGGGAATGTTGATTATTGGCTACTAAAAAAAATTTAGTAGCTAAAGATATTACAATTGGCGACTAAAACAATTTTTAGTAGCTAAACATATGACAATTGGCGACTAAATAAAAATTTAGTAGCCGTAGAGGTACCTTTAGCTACTAAATTATTTGGTAGCCGAATGAAAATAAAAAAATTAATTTTTAATCTTTCCCGACCAAACATTTGGTCGCCAAATGCCATGTTTCGGCGACAAAATTTTTTTTAGTCGTTGTATACCTACTTTCGGCTACTAAATTGTTTGGTAGCCAAATGAAAATAAAAAAATTAATTTTTAATCTTTCCCGACCAAACATTTGGTCGCCAAATGCCATGTTTCGGTGACAAAATTTTTTTTAGTCGCTGTATACCTACTTTCGGCTACTAAATTGTTTGGTAGCCGAATGAAAATAAAAAAATTAATTTTTAATCTTTCCCGACCAAACATTTGGTCGCCAAATGCCATGTTTCGGCGACAAAATTTTTTTTAGTCGTTGTATACCTACTTTCGGCTACTAAATTGTTTGGTAGCCAAATGAAAATAAAAAAATTAATTTTTAATCTTTCCCGACCAAACATTTGGTCGCCAAATGCCATGTTTCGGTGACAAAATTTTTTTTAGTCGCTGTATACCTACTTTCGGCTACTAAATTGTTTGGTAGCCGAATGAAAATAAAAAAATTAATTTTTAATCTTTCCCGACCAAACATTTGGTCGCCAAATGCCATGTTTCGGCGACAAAATTTTTTTTAGTCGCTGTATACCTACTTTCGGCTACTAAATTGTTTGGTAGCCGAATGAAAATAAAAAAATTAATTTTTAATCTTTCCCGACCAAACTTTTGGTCGCCAAATGCCATGTTTCGGCGACAAAATTTTTTTTAGTCGCTGTATACCTACTTTTGGCTACTAATTGTTTGGTAGCCGAATGAAAATAAGAAAATTAATTATTTTTATTTTTATTTTTATTAAGAGGTTGTACACCTACCATCCAAAAATATTAATATCTTATTTTTTTTTATTATCTCAAAATATTAATTTTTTTTAAAAATTAATTATTAAAATAATATGAATTTCTTATTTTGTCCTTTTTTTAAATACATTAATAATACAAAAAGTACAATTATGACAATTGATATGTCTAAAAAAATATACTATCAAACGGTAATTTTGAAAAATTAATATTTTTAAAATGTAATAATTGTATTATAAAAAGAAATTAAATTCTGAAAATAGATTATTATTTTTAGATGGAAGAAGTAGTCGGCTTTCATTTGATGGTTGAACACATCTTGTAATAATTGGGCCCTCACGCGAAAGGTATGCTAAAATGGGCAACTTGTTATTGGCTGTTTGTCGATAGTTTTACATTGCAAAAATTTAAAGGCATAGTTACAGGTCAGTCTGATGAATTTAATTTTTAATAATAAATTTATTATTTTTAAAAAGTACAATTAAACTATTTATACTTTTTACATCATCATATTTCAATAACACTAATAAATTAAGAATAAATCAAAATTCACAAATAAAAGACAAAATATCCCAATTATTTATCATTTTAATAAATTTTTCAATATTATTACCAGTAAACTTGTTATTGGCTGTTTGTCGTTCATCTCTCTTCTCTTTATGTCTCTCTCGCTCATCTCTCTTCTCTCTGTCTCTCTCGTCCATCTCTCTTCTCTCTGTCTCTCTCGTCCATCTCTCTTCTCTCTATGTCTCTTTTCTGTCTCTCACTCTCACTCTTTATCTCTTTCTTTCTCTCTCTCTCTCTCTCTTTCTCTCTCCTCTATCTGTCTCTCACTCATTTCTGTCTCTCACCATCCATCACTCTTCTCGCTGGCTCTCTCTATCTCTCTTGCTTATCTTTATTCTCCCTCTCACTCTCTCTATATCTCTTGTTCATCTCTTTTTGCTGTCTTTCTCTCTCTCTCTCTCTCTTTGTCTATCTCTCGCTCATCTTGTTTATCTTTCTCTTTTTTTCTTTCTCTCTGTCTCTCTCTCTCTCTCACTCATTTCTCTTCTCTCTCAATCGTTCATTTCTCTCAATCACACTCATCTCTTTCTCTGAGCCCATTATTATTGAAAGAGGAAAAAGTCAAAAAATGAAATGGGTCTCTCTTTCTCTCTGTCTCTTACTCTCTATGTCTCTTACTCATTTCTCTTCTCTCTCTTTCACTCATCTCTCTTACTCATTTCTCTTCTCTATCTCTCTCATCTCTTTTCAAATATATATTTTTTCAAATATTTTTTTTCAATTATAATGTGTATAATTCCATCGTCATAAATAATACAAAAAATAAATATAAATATTTTAGGCCTAAACAAACATGCTTTTTAGTTTATGTTTTTAATTTTTTTTAAACATTTTGTTCAAACCAAACGCGTTTGTAATTTATATTTTTCTAAAAATAAACAAAAACCAATTTATAAAATTTATGGAAATTATTTTTCATTAAAATATTACTCCTACTTCTACCAAAGTAAAAAAATAAGAATAATTTTTTATTCATTAAAATAAAAATGAAACAAATAAATTTTCAACCTTTATAACTGGAAAAAATAAAGAAGCAAAAAAAATAAATTCATTAACTATAAAAAAAAAATATTTTAACAAAAAATAATTTTTTTTTTTTAAAAAAAGAATCATTTTGCTGTTTAAATATTACCAGAAAAACAAAAAAAATTTCCCGCTCGATTTTCCATCCCCTTTTTTCCATTCCCGCTCGGCTTCCCCCCTCCCCATCTCTTGAACCAAAATACCCAATCTGAAAAATTCACAGATTTTTCTCTCGCTTTCTGTCACTCTCGGTCTCTCTCTCTCTATTTTTTCATTTCTCACACTTGCTAGGGTTTTATATGTCCCCAATTGTCCTTCCTATATATCTGCCCCAAATAAATAAATATATATCGATCGCATTCAGTCACGCATTTCGTGACCAACCCAAATCGAGTTTCCCCAGTTTTCGAGTTCCCTTCGGAGCAATTACTGCGATTTCTGGTGGAATCTCGTATTACTACTACTTTTCTTCACCGAATCTGGTAATTTCTAATCTCAATTTCATTTGGGTTTGATTTTAACTTTATGGAAATGAAGTGTGTCGTTTTCTGAAAATGAATTCTTTGCAATTAGATGTTTGTATTGAGGGCTTTGAATGTTGGGTTTTGCTCAAAGTATGTGGATTGAAATATGTTGATGATTGTGGACTTGGGTTTTTTGGTAGTGTTAATATTGAAAAAATATTCAACATAAGTCATCAAACCTGAGTATGTATATAGAATTTAAGAATTATGTATTGGGGGTATTAAAAGTGTTCGAATTTACCTGATTGAAGTGCGTAGTTTGAATTATGTTGGTACATTTGGATGTGAACATGTGTATAATCATCAGTTAAAGGCTTATGGCAATATGGAATTTGAGTGTAATTGCATTTGGAAATTAGACTTTTGGATATTCTGAATAATGCTATAGTTATTATGGAAATTGACATTGGAATTTGGTAATTTTCTAATCTCAATATCACATGGGTTTGATTTCCCCAGCCCTCAATCCAAATAAGTGGCTTGAGTTTAAGCTGCAAGACAGAGCAAAGGTCAGCCACAATACTCACTTATTCAGGTCATCCTCTTGTCACCATTATTCTTCAGATGTATTTTGGTTTTAAATTACTTGCATACTTGTTGATCAATGAAACCATGTTATATTTAAAGTAGTCTTGTCATATTTTCAGCTGCACTATCAGCTGCCTATTTAATCTGTAAATTTCAGTGATGCTTTTAGTCAGCTGATCATGGCTATATGATTATTAAAACAGAAGGGTGAACACACTGTAAGTTGAATCCAGATGTAATTCATGGGAAGAGTGCAATCTTGTGTCATTACTTTGTGGTGTGGTTACCTAACCGATTTGTTTATTTTATTTTTGTTACATAGGATACTGAGAAATTGCTTAATTACTGGCCCAATCCCAGATTACATTGGTGAATTGTCTGATCTCAAAATTTTGTAAGTTCATTCTAATTGGCTTTCTTACAGAGATTCATGGTCTCTTGATTTTAAGTTAATATTGATTTGATATCTCTAAACATAGAAATGCTTTATTTGTGTTCTTATTCTTGAATTAAGTAGTTTTGATATTTATTTAATTTGACATGTTATATTATATCTGAAGATTCCTTGTTTGTTATGTTAGTTTTATTTTCTGTTTTTTAAGAAAACTAAAAACTCTATAACCACCTTGATACTTCAAAGAATCAGCTAGCCATTTAATGCTTTTACTTTTCCAGTTCTGACGAGTCCTCATGGAAGAGAGCAACTGAATTGCTTGTGGAAGTTGCTAGTCATGGAGAAGCGACTGGCTATGAGGTGCCTTGCCTCATTGTTGCACCTAAAGATGATCTGGATCCATTTCCAACTGGGATACATGATTCAACAAGGGTAGAGATCTTCACAACTGGCTATATTTCTTTTCATACTTGAGTACACTAGTTTGATCACCCAGGCATGTTATTATGATGATTTTAATATGGAGACAGCTGTACTGGAGACTTGGGATCAAATTTGCCTTCAGTTTGGGTTTGAGGATTTATTGATGGGGGAGGGCTACCCCGAGTAGCGGAGCCTCATAAAGTGCCCTCCCAAAAAAATTTAAAAATCTTGACTGTTATAAATAACTTGTACAATTGCCTCCTAAAAAACTAGACTTTTCTCTATAGAGTAATTAAATTAAAACGTGTAGAATCCACTCTCAACTCCAATTCTTAAAATTGCAAGGAACCCAGTCTCTCCATTTATCTGTTGCTTTCATGTAAACTGGTGAACTCTTCCTCACCCATTTAATTTTTTCTACTCTCTCTCCCTTTTATCTGTTGCTTTCTTTTCAGTGACAGATCTCTGCTTTACCTATCTAATTCTTTTAACAATTGGGTTGATTCTTTAATTTCTGATTTGAAACAAATTTGTTGATTTTTATTGCTAAATTTGGTTTTGTGGTTGTTTCTATTTATGTAATAATAGGAGGAATAGGACAGTAGGAAGACCCTGATTATAAGTTAATGTGTTGTTAGATTTGTTATTTTTATTCATTTTTACGGTTCTTGACACATCAACTATATATTTTGCTTCCGCAGGTAAGTCAGGATATGGGAATAGATGCTCCTATACCTCTCAGCACAAAGCTGGGAGACTTTAACAATGTGTTCCGTAGGATTGTGACTGCAGCAGAACGCCCTCATTTGAGCATTCCTGAAACTGAAGCTAGCAGAAGTCGCAAGCAATACCACAAGCTTATTAATCGCTCCCTGATGTTTGTATCAGGTAAATTAACGTTTAAAATTTTGTCATCATTGGGCTGCTAAGTTTTTCCTTTTATTAGAATCACTGGATCCATAAGAGTTTGCTGCATGTTGTTGTTGGTGTTTTATATGCACATATAAAGGTATGCAGGCATCTTATACCCATGGTTTTTAGAATCTTACAATTCAGGATTTGGTTAATATGACTGGATTCGAGTTTCAACCAAAATAATTTGATTCGTGCTTGTTGAATCTTAAATTGAGTGAATTATATGATTCAATTGTGATTCACTACTATTCGTTATGATTCGTGCGATTCAGTTTTGACAGCATCGTTTCCGTAAAATAAAAAGTGTTCAATTAATTATTTTGATATATGTGGTTTTATATGTATATTCATATATATATGATTTAGTTGTGTTGATATTTATTTCAATTTAAATAGTGTGTATATTTTTTTATGTATATACATATTTAAAATTATATATTATGCTAAATAAAGTGAACCTTATGATTCACGATTTGATACAATCAACGATTCACTATTTTAGCAAAATTCACTATTCGATTTGCAATTTGATAACAATGTTTATACCTTCATTGAAATCATTGTAAATATTCTCATCCTTACATTTGCTTTGAACATTTGTTTCATGTTAAAAGGAGGGTTGGGAGCCATAAAATGGAGGGTTGGGATTCATGTTAAAAGGAATTTGAAGATCAAAATGTGTGATTTACCTAATGATGATTAAGGGAAACTAAGGAAATATATGCCACTCTAGGTTTGGCCCAATCTGGGTATTGGGATTAATTTGGCCATCCCAAATCCAATCCTTAAAAACATTCAAACTGCAGTCTCACCTGTTACGTTGTTATATATGGCTGTAAAGTGAATTTGACTGATATGTTAATATTTTGTAAACTTTCAACTGATATGTAATTTTCCCTTAGTAGTATTAGTTCAAATCCTAATCCTATACAATGTAAGCTAGGGGGCTGAAAAAATGGCCATGTGAGGTGCATATTATCCCTATGAATGGAAGTAGATGGAGAATGACATCTTTATTGATTTAATTTTTCACTAGCTTGACTTCCACTCACTTGTGCTTCACTAGCTTGACTTCGCTCAATTGTACTGTGTGGGTTGAGAAACATGGCTACTGTGAATGCAATGGTCATGTTTTAATGTTTTAATGTTGTGCGAATCTATCTCTTCATGTTTTAATCCTTTTTATTTTCTGATTACACTGAGAAGTTTGAATGGTCATGACCGCTGGACACATTGAAGTATTGCTAAAGTTTTGTTCATTTTTTTACCTTTCAGGTCACTTTGGGTATATAGAATTACCAATTCCAGTATATCATCCTTCCCATGTGAGCGAACTGAAGCGGTTGTTGAGCCTGGTTTGCTTTAAGTGCTTGAAGTTCAGAAGTGGGAAGGTAATGAATATGTTTATAGAAGGCTCCACGTAAAATCTATTTGTCATAAGTAATTAAATCCTTTTGCTTTCTTGATTGAGAGGGTAGCAGATTATTGTGTTGTGTTATGGTAAGAATTTGAAGCTCTCGGTGATTATAGATCATTCTGCCATAACTGATATCTCAACATAAAAGTGTTATATGTAAGAATATCTATGTCATTAACAGGGAAAGCTTTTAAGCCTTCTTAACATTTTATAGGCACCCAACTAATGAATTTTATTTTTTTTTCAGATGATTTTGGACGTACAAATGTGGATATATAATTTTTTGACAATTACGGGAGGGCATTGTTTTTATACCTCTATTTGTATATATAGTGGTTCGAACAAATTAATTTGGTTATTCATGTATTATGTATGGATTTAAATTATTGACGTTGGATTAGACTTGGAGTGTATGAAATTTGTATGGATTATGTATGGATTATTGACCTTAATATATTTTAGTATTGATGGATTATATTGTTTATACAGGGTACGGGTTGTAGTTTAAATTATTGACGTTGGTTATTCATGTATTATGTATGGATTTAAATCATGGTTATTCATGTATTATGTTGAATGCTTTAATGGTTGATAATATATTTTAGTGTTGATGGATTATATTGTTTATACAGGGTACATGTAATATAAATGAATACAGGTTTACAATTTTTTTTTTTTTTTAAAAAAAAAAATAGAAAATTATTTGGCCACCAAATGTTTTGGTAGCCAAATAGGTAATCAAAAGTTTTGGCTACTAATAATTTAGTAGCAAAAACATAACTCAAAACGTTTTTGCCACCAAATAATTAGTAGCTAAAAAATTTGAGAATGAGAAAAATAAACTATTGGCTACTAAATTTTTTAGTCACGGAAAAAATGGTATCATTTGGCGACTAAAACTTTTGGTGGCAAAAAGTAAAGAAATGAATCTTAATAGGTTTTTGGCTACGAACAGTTTTAGTCGGCAAAAGTCACCACGCCTAAGGTAGAACTTTTAGTGACTAAATGGTTAGTAGCCAAAAGTTTAATAAAATGAAAAATAATATTTTTGGCGACTAAATTCTTTAGTCCCTAAATGTAGTAATGTTGTCACTAAAACTTATTCCCGACAAAAATTTTAGTCGCTGAAAATTTAATTTATTTTATTTCAACACTTTTGGCGACTAAATATTTAGTCGCCAAAACATACCCTTTCCCGACTACTCAGAGTTTGGTAGCCGAATGTTCACTTTTGGCGACTAATATTTTAGTCGCCAAAAGATAACCTTTGCCGACTAACCAGAGTTTAGTAGCCAAAACGTTCACTTTCAGCGACCAAAAATAGTTTAGTCGCCAATACTATCGCCGACAGCGTATAGGCGACTAGTTTGGCGACAAAATATTTTAGTCGCTAATTGTTTCGGCGACCAAAAATGGGGCTTTTGGCGACCAATATTTTGGTCGCCAAAAGTGGCATTTCCTGTAGTGACATAAGCACACTCCTTGATTTTGAATAGTCAGCAAAAGATAAAAAATAAGACTGATTTTTTCTTTTTGTTATTTCAAACATGGAGCCACCATTTTTGTAGACAATTTAATACAAAGTTCACAATTTTCAAACAAACAAATAATTTTCTCCATCTAGTTTATAATATATATATATACACACATATATATATATATATATATAACTCCATCTTTTTCTTCTTGTTTAATTATAATATGATATAATCAATGTAGTGTAGTGTGATATGATATAATCAATGTAATGTAAAAAATTTAATAGCGCACGTGATGTATTCTGCATATAATGTTATATAAGTTCTGATCAAAATTTTGCATACAGAAAAATCTCTATAAATTATATTTATGATGGATCTGAAAATATATGTCCTCTTTAAAATATTGTATATGTTGTAGAGATTTTAAACTAAATATATTTTACCACTCCATATTTATTTTGTCAAAAAAAGACAACTCATAAATATCAAATTTGTCAAAATAATACAACCAATCAATCATTTTTGTCAAAATAATATAATTAATCGATTTGTCAAAAGATGAATAGTAATTAACCCTATTTTTCAAAATAATATAATTAATCGATTTGTCAAAAGATGAATAGTAATTAACCCTATTTTTCAAAAAGTGAATAGTAAAGTTTTTGAAAATATTTAAAATAATATTTAACATAGATATTTTAAAAAGATAATATTATTTTATTTAAATAATATTTAACAAATATATATATTTTAAAAAGATAATAATTTGTGTCAAATAATATGTATATTAACTAATATATTTTAGACATCATCAAAATTAAATAATATGATTAACAATCTCCCCCTTTTTGATGATGGCAATATTTGTATGGATTTGACACAAAATAAATTTGACAAAATATTTTACAACCCTGCGACATATAATTTTGATAATGGTAACCCTGCAACATATAATTTTCAAAATCATATTTTTTCTCCCCCTTTGACATCATCAAAATAAAGATGAAGATAAGAAACAAACACAGTTGATACAATAATCTGGGTGGCCAAAAATAAAATAAGGGGCCGTCTGTCTTGTCGGAATCAATGTGGGGATTTTGAAGCATCTCGAGCGCAGGAAATATTGACAAACAAAAGATTTGAGTAGATATAGCAGATATGCATCGAGTAATGGATCAATGGAGTGTATAAAAAGTGACACAGATCAGATACAAAATCATCAAGTGTTTAAAAAAAAAAATTTGTTTTAGCTTCTTTTGTAATCATGTCATTCCTTACCTTGGCTATCAATGAGTCGAACCTGTATGAGGTGCCTGTAATGCAGGCAAATGAGAGAGTTCCAGTGACGCAGGCACATGCTATGCCTGTAAATGAGGGTTCTAGTGGTATTGGCAATCGAAATGATTTCGATGCTATTAATAACACTATGGCTCTTAGTACACAGGCCATGACTGCAGTTTCCAATATGGCGCGATGATTACAAGCAAGAGTACAAGAAAATCAGCAATGGAGAGATGAGGTGTGCTTGTTAAAACAACAAGTAGTGAATATGTGTAAGGAGAAGAAAGAGCTAAAAAGGAAAAATGCACAGTTGGAGAATGCAGTGCATTATTATGCAACAGTGATAATGCCAAGACTCACAGAAATCGAAAATAGAGAGAGACATGTAAAAGAGGCTCATGAAAAATTGTTGAGAGAAGTGAAAAAGAATAAATCTGTGAAGCCTTCTGAAAATTTACATGTAATTGAGTAATATTTTCGTTTTCTGAAATAAAAATTCGAGCAATTTTTTCGTTTTTATTTATTTATTTTATTGTTATTATTAAATTTATTTTTATTTTTATTTATTTATTTTTTAAATTCTGTTTTTGCAAAAAAAAAAATCGTTTGTTGGTGCAGACAATGAGTATGGCAGATAAGAAAAAAAATGTATATATATACTCCACCTAAAATTATGCACAGAATATACACATGCCCCTTTTTTATATATATATATATATTTTTATAATGATTGTTAATCTCAAAATATGAGTCTCCCGCTGAATTAATGCACTAGAAATTTCATAAATTTGAAGAAATAAATTACCAATCTATGACACCAAAGGCCCTTAAGATCTGGCCATAAACAACTACACCAAGTGCACTAGCATAAAAGGAGAAAATAAAAATAAAAACAAATACTTCAATCAAGGTAGAAGCAACCAATATTAAATCCAAGAGAATTTGGAGCACATATAACAAGAAAAAAAAATACAACACAGTGCAATAATAATTTTAACATGTTGATCGGTGATGACCTTGAAAATCGGAAGAAATGGAGAAGATGGGGTAGATCGGTGGTAAATTAGTGTAGATCGGCAATGGACCTTGATGGATCAGTCACAGATCTTGATGGATCGGTAATGAAACTTGATGAATCGGTGAAGATAGTGATGCAGATTTTCGGATGGAGAAGTGATGGAGTTCGATGAATTGGTAAGGGATTTGGGTGGATGATGGTAGTGATGGATGATTTTGTGGATGGTGGAGATGGTTGTGGATGATGGTGATCATGGAGATGAAGTCGGCTGAAGAAGGAGAGAGTGAGAGACCAAGAGAAAGAGAAAGTAAAGGAGAGAGTGGGTGAGAGATAGAGACGGAAAGGGAGAGAGAGAAATTATATATATAAATATATGTATATTATTATTATGGTTATTATTTTTTTTTTATAATAATAATAATTATTACAATATTTATTTTATTTAATTATTAAAAAATTATTTTTTAATATAAACATTATATTGGAGTATTCATCATACCAAGTTCTGTTCTAATATAACAAAATTGTTCTTCATTTAGAGGCTTGGTAAATATGTCAGCTAATTGACAATTTGTAGGCACAAATTCGAGTTCAATGTCACCTTTGAGTACATGATCTCCCAGAAAATGATGCCTTATTTCAATGTGTTTAGTGCGTGAGTGCTGAATAGGATTTTTTGAAAGGTTAATGGCACTTGTGTTGTCACATTTTATAGGAATATGATCATAGTGAAGTCCAAAATCTTGAAGTTGTTGTTTCATCCAAAGCAATTGTGCACAACACCCAGCGGCGGCAATGTATTTTGCTTCAGCAGTTGATAGAGCCACTAAGTTTTGTTTTTTGCAAAACCAAGAGGTGAGTGAGTGTCCAAGAAAATGACAAGTGCCACTAGTGCTTTTTCGGCCAAGTCTACATCCCGCAAAGTCGGCATCTGAGTAACCAAAAAGTTCAAAGGTGGTTCCCTTAGGATACCATAATCCCAAATTTTGAGTGCCGGCAAGATATCTGAAAATGCGTTTGATTGCGGTAATGTGTGACTCTTTCGGTGCGGATTGAAAACGTGCACACATACAAACACTAAACATTATGTCGGGCCTACTTGCAGTAAGATAAAGTAAAGAACCAATCATACCTCGATATTTCTTTTCATCTACGGGTTTACCTTGCTCATCTTTGTCGATTTTTATCGATGTGCTCATTGGAGTTGCTGCAGGCTTTGATGATTCCATTTCAAACCTTTTGAGTAGATCTTTGATATATTTCGTTTGATTTAAATGGATTCCATCATTAGTTTGTTTAATTTGTAGACCAAGGAAGTAATTTAATTCCCCCATCATACTCATTTCAAACTCACCCTGCATGTCTTTAGCAAACTCTTTACACAAATTTTCATTAGTAGCACCAAAAATGATATCATCAACATAAATTTGAACGATTAGCATATCTTCCTTTTTTATTTTTATAAAAAGTGTTGTATCAATTTTTCCTCTACAAAAACCTTTTTCAAGTAGAAAATTACTCAATCTTTCATACCATGCTCTAGTAGCTTGTTTCAAGCCATATAAGGCTTTTGAAAGTTTGAAAACATGATCCGGGTATTTATGATTTTCAAAACCGGGAGGTTGTTCAACATAGACTTCCTCCGAAATGTACCCATTTAAAAAAGCACTTTTAACATCCATTTGATATAATTTAAAATCTTTAAAACACGCAAAAGCAAGTAACATTCTAATAGCTTCAAGTCTAGCAACTGGTGCAAAAGTTTCATCAAAATCAATTCCCTCTTCTTGATTATAGCCTTGAGCTACTAATCTAGCTTTATTTCTAGTAACAACTCCAGATTCGTCCATTTTATTTCGAAAAACCCATTTTGTACCAATAACGGGATGATCCTTAGGTCGAGGGGTCAAAAACCAAACTTTATTTCTTTCAAATTGATTTAATTCTTCTTGCATTGCTAAAATTCAGTTTTCATCATTTTCAGCTTCTAAAAATGATTTTGGTTCAATTTGTGAAACAAATGCCAAGTTACCACAAATATTTCTAACAGAGGAACGAGTTTTTATACCTTCCGCCGCATCACCTATGATGAGGTCTTTGGGGTGGCCATGAGCATACTTCCATTCTTTTGGTAGATTTGAGTCATTTTCTGGAAGAGCATATATTTCTTGAAGTTTCTCCATTGTCATTTCTTCGTCATGTTCGCGTAATGAATTTTCTTCATTTTCCTTTTTATAAATGCTCTCCATGCTTGGTTGATTTTCTACAATATCATTACTTAAAAGATTCTTGGAAATAATGTCGTTAGATTCATCAAAAACAACATGCATAGATTCTTCAACAAGTAGAGTTCTTTTATTAAATACTCTATAAGCTTTACTAGACATAGAATAACCAAGAAATATAGCTTCATCCGATTTAGCATCAAATTTTCCTAAATTATCTTTATTGTTATTTAATACAAAGCATTTACAACCAAAAGCACGCAAGTGACTGATATTAGGTTTTCTACCTTTCCAAAGTTCGTAAGGAGTTTTCTTAAGAATAGGTCTAATCATGGCACGGTTTATAACATAGCATGCAGTGTTTACAGCTTCCGCCCGAAAATATTTAGGCAAATTATTTTCACAAAGCATAGTACGAGCCATTTCTTTAAGAGTTCTATTTTTTCTTTCAACCACACCGTTTTGTTGAGGAGTCCTAGGGGCTGAGAAATTATGATCTATTCCTAAGTCATCACAAAACTTAATAAAATCATCATTTTCAAATTCTCTACCATGGTCACTTCTAATACTACAAATATTAAGATTTTTCTCATTTTGAATTCTTTTACAAAGTTTTGAGAAATTATAAAAAGCTTCATTTTTGTGTGCTAAAAATAATACCCATGTATATCTAGTGTAATCATCAACACAAACAAGGGCATAAGATTTTCCTCCTAAACTTAATGTTCTAGATGGTCCGAATAGATCAATATGCAAGAGTTGAAGCGGTCTAGTAGTTGAAACGATATTTTTGGATTTAAAAGAAATTCTAGTTTGTTTTCCAAATTGACATGCATCACAAAGTTTATCTTTTTCAAAAACAATTTTTGGTAAACCTATGACTAACTCATTTTTTGAAAGCTTGGAAATTAAATCAAAATGAGCATGTCCTAATCTTCTATGCCAAAGCCAACCATTATCATTTATAGCAGATAAACATTTAATGTTAAAATGAGAAGATAAATCATATAAATCAAACACATATACATTCTCATGTCTATAACCTACAAATAAAGTTTTGTTTTCTAAGGTATTTTCAATAGTACAATGAGTTTTCTCAAAAATAACTCTATAACCTTTATCACATAATTGACTAATACTAAGCAAGTTATGTTTTAAACCTTCAACAAATAAAACATTTTCAATAATAGGAGAGGGATTTTTACCAATACTTCCTACACCAATGATTTTACCCTTGCTATTGTCGCCAAAAGTCACATATCCGCCATCCTTTGGTTGGAGTGTGGCGAACATAGCTTTATTTCCAGTCATGTGCCTCGAACATGCACTGTCGAGATACCATCTATCGTTACTGGATTTTGTCTTGAAACATACCTACAAAAATTTGATTTCTCTATTGGTACCCATTTTTTCTTGGGTCCATAAAAGTTAGAATTTGACACCCTTGAGATATCCTTAGGAACCCACATCTTTTTTATTTTAGCAAAAGGATTTCTTTTAATAGGACATGAAGGTGAAATATGACCTTTTGTTCCACAAAAATGACATGTGAGATGAGAGTGATTAGAAGATGCATATACAAAACCATTTTTGGCAGTTTTTATTTTTGAAAAAGGTTTATATCCAATTCCGGCTCTACCAAAAGTACGGTTTTGATTTTTAAGAATTTTATCTAAAGTCTCTCTACCTTGAGTGAACTTTGAAAGAGTAGTTTTCAAGTCTTCAATATTTTCTTTCAAAATAATTTGCTCATTTTTTAAAGACTCGTTTTCTTTTTGCAATACAACTAAATGTTTTTCAGAAATTGAAGACTCTTTTTGAGTTAAAATCTCATTTTCCTTTTTCATTTTTATGGCTTCATTTTCTAAAACATTTATCTTGGAAGTCAATGATTCATTTTCTTTTAATAAACTTGAAATTACTTTCTTTTGACAATTATTTTTCAAACTAAGTTTCTTAAATTCTGCATGTAATTCATCAAAAGCTAATTGTAATTCATCAAATGTAAAGGATTCGTCATTTACCTCATTTTCATTTCCAAGTGCCATTAAACATAGGTTAGCAACCTCGTTTTTGTAAATTTTGGTTTCTGTGTCGCTTTCATCACTATCTTCTCCCCATGCTGCAATCATAGCTTTCTTTTTGTCCTTCTTGAATTTTTTCTTAAGTTCTGGACATTCTGATTTGTAGTGTCCAGGTTTGTTGCATTCATAGCAGGTTACTTCAGATTTTTTGTGATTTTCTCCTCTTTGAAAATCCCTGTTGTTGAAGTCTTTTCTGAAAAAATTTCGTACACCTTGTTTCTTTCTCACAAACCTTTGGAACTTTCTAGTGATGAATGCCATTTCCTCATCCTCATCTGAATCATCTTCCTTATCCTCTTGATGTTTCGAGGTGGATTTGAAAGCTATTCCTTTCTTCTTGTTGTTGTCCTCCTCTTCCTTTCCTTCTTGCATTATGAGCTCATGAGTTAAGAGAGATCTCATTAACTCATCTAGACTTAGCTTTGATAAATCCTTGGCTTCGGTAATGGCAATGACTTTTGTCTCCCAACTTTTTGGCAATGACCTAAGCACTTTTCTTACAATTTCAGCATTAGTATATATTTTGCCAAGAGAAGTTAAACCATTAATAATATCAGTAAAACGAGTAAACATTTGAGGAATAGTTTCATCAGGCTTCATTTTAAAAAGTTCATAATTATGGACTAGCAAACTGACTCTAGATTCTTTAACTTGTTCGGTTCCCTTATGAGTCACTATAAGCTTGTCCCAAATTTCTTTAGCGGTTTTACAGGTGGAAATTCTATTGAACTCGTTGGCATCTAAAGCGCAGTACAACATGTTTGTAGCTTTGACATTAATTTGGGCCATTCTAGTATCTGATTCATTCCACTCATCTTCAGGTTTTGGTACCCTAAGTCCATCTATAGTTTTGGTAGGAATTTTTGGACCATTACAAATAATTTTCCAACATTCATAATCATTAGATTGAATATGTATGGTCATCCTAGTTTTCCAATAGCTAAAATTTGTGCCGCTAAATAGAGGTGGCCTATTAGATGCTTGTCCCTCGGGTAAGGAATAACTAGGGGTTGCCATGATCTACTCTAAGACGGTTAAGTCACAAAAACTAGAGTCTAGGCTCTGATACCAATTGTTATCCCAGATAGGCAACCCAAGAGGGGGGGTGAATTGGGTTATTAAAAATTTCACAATATTAAAAATAATACAATATTCAGAATTTTAATAAATAAATAAAAACATAATAATAATTATCAATATAAAAGTAGAAGAGATAGAGAGAGAAAATCAAACACTGCGATTTATAGTGGTTCGGCACGCCAGGCCTACGTCCACTCCCCAAGGAACCTCCTTGAGAATTTCTTTACTATCAATTGAATAAATACACCACCAAGCTTGTGGATTTGGCACAGGACATACTCTTATCTATTGAGCCTCACTCAACAATAAATGCCTTACCCTTACAAAATCTCTCACAAAAATAAGGAATAAGAATAAGTGGTAATTGAACCCACTTTTACAATAATTCTCTCACAAAGAGTAGATATGAAAGTGTAAGAACAAAAGCTAGACTTAGATCTGAAAGTGAAAGAGCAGAATACTCAGAATTTTGGAGCTCACAGAAATATTTTCTCTTCAAGTTCTTGATAATATTCTCCACACACAACACTTCTATTTATACACAAAATTATACCCGTTGGACGCTTCTTGCTGACGTCATGGCTTACATAAGCACGCTCCTGACGTCATGGCTTACATAAGCACGCTCCTGATGTCATGGCTTACATAAGCACACTCTTGATGTCATCGCTTACATAAGCACACTCCTTGATTTTGAATAGTCAGCAAAAGATAAAAAATAAGACTGATTTTTTCTTTTTGTTATTTCAAACATGGAGCCACCATTTTTGTAGACAATTTAATACAAAGTTCACAACTTTCAAACAAACAAATAATTTTCTCCATCTAGTTTATAATATATATATATACACACACATATATATATATATAACTCCATCTTTTTCTTCTTGTTTAATTATAATATGATATAATCAATGTAGTGTAGTGTGATATGATATAATCAATGTAATGTAAAAAATTTAATAGCGCACGTGATGTATTCTGCATATAATGTTATATAAGTTCTGATCAAAATTTTGCATACAGAAAAATCTCTATAAATTATATTTATGATGGATCTGAAAATATATGTCCTCTTTAAAATATTGTATATATTGTAGAGATTTTAAACTAAATATATTTTACCACTCCATATTTATTTTGTCAAAAAAACACAACCCATAAATATCAAATTTGTCAAAATAATACAACCAATCAATCATTTTTGTCAAAATAATATAATTAATCGATTTGTCA
The DNA here is from genome assembly GCF_055761805.1 of Camellia sinensis. Classification (NCBI taxonomy): domain Eukaryota; kingdom Viridiplantae; phylum Streptophyta; class Magnoliopsida; order Ericales; family Theaceae; genus Camellia; species Camellia sinensis. The sequence goes on from NC_138965.1 coordinate 210,579,634, forward strand.
AAAGATGAATAGTAATTAACCCTATTTTTCAAAATAATATAATTAATCGATTTGTCAAAAGATGAATAGTAATTAACCCTATTTTTCAAAAAGTGAATAGTAAAGTTTTTGAAAATATTTAAAATAATATTTAACATAGATATTTTAAAAAGATAATATTATTTTATTTAAATAATATTTAACAAATATATATATTTTAAAAACATAATAATTTGTGTCAAATAATATGTATATTAACTAATATATTTTAGACATCATCAAAATTAAATAATATGATTAACAAGGAGTCTCGCTCGAGCGTGGCTTTCTACGCTCGAGCGGAAATACAGACAAAGGAGCTCCGCTCGAGCGTGACTTTCCTCGCTCGAGCGGACTGCAAAAGTACTGGATGCAAGAAATTCGCGCTCGACGGGCGCTCGACCCCCGCTCGAGTGTGAGACACAAGTCCTCGCTTGAGCGGACTGTAAACACACGCAAAGTGCTGGATACACACATTTCACGCTCGAGCGTCACTTTACTCGCTCGAGTGGACTACATGAACTCAAAGTGTACGCTCGAGCGTGAAGTTCTTCGCTCGAGCGTGGGTCCAAATTTTGGAATTTTCAGATTGAACCTCCAAGCTCAAATCAACATTTAAAGCATCAAATTCAATTCTTTGGGGCTAATTTTCTAGAAAACACTTCTAAACTCATAATATGACATGTTTCAAAGATCAATTTGCAAAATCAAAGCCCAAAGGTAGTTCAATTGAACCCAATTTCAAAGAAGTTTTCATGAACATGAAGAACATATGACATACATGAATTCTAGTGAATTCTAATGCCTCAAAACATGATCCAAAGCAAGATTAAACTCAAAACCATGATGAACTTATGGACTAGAACAAGAATGTAAACTTACATGCAAGATTTCATGAAAATCAACTTCAAAATGCAAGAATATGTACATGCATGCATGATTCAAGCTTCAATTCAACAATTTAAGCCATAACTTGGCTCTAAACTCCAACAATCCTCTAAACCATGCAAGAACCAACCCAAAATATGAACAAGAAGGTAAATTCTCTACCTTAAGTCTCCAATTTCAAATGTAGAAGCTCAATATGCAAGGAATCCTTCAATCTCCTAAGCCTCCAAGCCAATTTGGTTGAAATCAATCTATCTCCTATCTCTCTCTCTCTAGTCGGTTTGATATAAGGAAAAAGGCTGAGAATAAAGTGTCAAAAGCTCCTAATCAAGTCCCAAATATTGATGTAGAGAAAGGCCACTCAATGGCAACTAGGTAAATAAAGCCAACTTATGTAATTTAACATTATTAAATCTAATTTAATCATACCAAATCACCTTTCAATTAAATATACCATAAAATCACATAAATTCTAACAAGCATAAAACATTACTCGATTTCAGATTCGGCCACCGATAAGGCCTTCAATTTACAGTTTAAAGGGCAAAACATGAACAGATCATTCAACAATCAACAAATAGAAATGCACTTAAGCTATACACTTAATCAATCAGTTCAGGATTTCAGTCAATCAGTCATTTAACATGCTTTAATCATAGATTAGAACTAATTAGTGGTGAGGGTTGTCACACTCTAGGTAAGAGCTTTAGTCTTTGGCCTTGTAATCTAGTTGAATAATGTATGAAAACAAGTGAATTAGATGAATTCATATAAGGATTGAGTTAGAATTGAAGAAAGATAAGTCATTCCATACATGCATGCATATTTATAGCATTTTGAAGTTGTTTTCAAAGATTTTCTCCATGCATGTTGTAATTCTAGCATAAGTTGAAGAATTCATAACATTTCTCATCAATGGATCACATTTGAGCATGTTTTAGAAGCCATAAACTCAAGTGAACACATGCATGTCATGTTCATACCATGTTTTTACATTTCAAGTTGAATTGTTGCATGTTTGACATACTTTTGGGCCTTGATTTCATGAAATGATCTTTAAACTATGATATTTTACAAGTTCCTAGATGTTCTCCAGAATTTTGGCCCAAGAAGATGAGTTTTGGGGTGTAGAATTTGAGCCTGGAGCTGGGGAGTGCAATCTGAAAATTCTAAATTTTGCACTTCTGCTCGAGCGTCAAATTCTATGCTCGAGTGGCAACTCTATAATCTTGCACTTCCGCTCGAGTAACCAAAAGTACGCTCGAGTATGAAATGAATGCTCCTAGAAGTTCATATGTTTTTACAGATCGCTCAAGTGACGAAAGTCACGCTCGAGCGAAAGTCTGAGTCTCATGCTCGAACGAGGATCGAGCGTCCGTCGAGCGTGAAAATCAAACAACTAGTACTTTTTCAAAATTTGCAGACCGCTCGAGCGAAGGAAGTTACGCTCGAGCAGACTCTCACATTTTGCATGTCCGCTCGAGCGTGAACTCTGTTTTCAGCAAATTTTGAAAAATATTTTCAAATACATTTTAGCATCCTCATTCCATCTTAGGCATTCTTAGGCCAAGATTAAAATATTATAATGAGGATAAGGGTTAGAAACACACTAAGGACAAATGAAATAAGTCACGTATAATCTGAGCGTGTGCTTAAATGTATGTATCTGTCATGTTATGTCGGTCACGCACCTCAAGTTAAATGAATTGCCAGCTCCACTCGTCTATTCGGAGCAACCGATTATCAGTGAGTAATGACTTAGTAAAGCTATGTTCAAGTTAAATTATTTTCTGTATATGGAATAAGATTTGTCCTATGAATGCTATATTTATGCACTATGAATGATTGTTCATCTCTGATATATATATATATATGACGTTAATGTTATGATTCAAGTATGCTATCTGTACCCGGACCGGAGGTTCCTTAATGAAACTGACACGTTGTCTGTACCTGGCTGGAGGTTCCTTTATGAAACTGGCAAGTTATTCATACCCAGTCTGGAGGTTCCTTTATGGAACTGGAAAGTTATTCGTACCCGGCCAAAGGTTCCTCTATGGAACTGACAAGTATGATCTATGATGTTCTATATATGATCTGTTAGCGCTAACAGATGAACTATGAATGATCAAGCATGATTCCTGAATTATATATATGTATATATATATATATATGCATTGAATGAGATCACGAATACGAATTGGATCTATGCACAGACTTAATTACGGGACATCATTTATTTAACCCTTTACTCTGTTATTATTTACTAGGCTCTTGCTCACTATTTATTTTATATATGTAGGTGATTAGGCACGTGAACAGGCTCAGAGTTGAGGACCTGCCGACTCAATTTTTGGTCAGCCAGCCTTTGTGCCTCCCGAGGAGGTTCCCAGTCAAGTCATGTTTAGAGGCTTTTTTTTTTTTTGTGTGTGGATTTATAAGACTTAATTTCATTTGACTTACAAAATGGTCTTCTGTTGTATGTACATGAAATGGCATATACATACTGCATTTTAGTTTTAAGGTTTAAAATTATTTATCCCATGTACGTTTTCACAATTCAATGGACAATGTATATTTTAGATATTTGCTTCCGCAGCCCCTAACTATATGTTATTCTGTTAAGAGGCCTTTGGTAATCCAAGGATTACTAGCCGGTTATGACGCTAAACCTATAGGAGCGGGCTTGGATCGTGACACTGGTCATGTGCCTGATCACCTACATATATAATATAAATAGTGAACGGGAGCCTAGTGAATAATAACAGAGTAAAGGGTTAAATGAATGATGTCCCATGACTAAGCTAGTTCACATTCGTAGTCTTTTTCAAATCATATACAGAATTCAGAATTCAAGCTTGATCATACATAGTTTATCCGTTAGCGCTAATTGATCATATATAGAGCATCAGAGATTATACTTGTCATTTCCATAAAGGAACATCCGGTCGAGTACGGATAACTTGTCAGTTCCATAAAGGAACCTTCGAACTGGGAACGGATAACTTGTCAGTTCCATAAAGGAACCTCTAGCCGGGTACAGATAACTTGTCAATTCCATAAGGAACCTCTAGTCCGGGAACAAATACATACTTGTCATAAAATACTTATCGAAAATTGGACAATCATTCACAACATTGCATAAAACAGATCTTATTCATAGACAAAAAATAATTTAAATTGAACATAGCTTTACTGAGTTATTACTCACAGATAACCAGTGGCCCCAAATAGACAAGTAGAGTAGGTAATTCACTTAACTTGAGGTGCGTGACCCACGTAACATGACAGATACATACATTGAAATACACGTTTGGTTTGTACACAACTTATTTCATTTGTTCTTAGTGTGTTTCTAGCCTTTATCCTCATCATAGTGTCTTGATCTTGGCCTAGGAATGCCTAGAATGGAATGAGGATGCAAAAATTGTACTTGAAAATATTTTTCAAAACTTGCTGAAAATAGGGTCCACGCTCGAGCGTGGCTTTCCTCGCTCGAGTGGATATGCAAAATGTGAGGGTCTGCTTGAGTGCAACTTTCTTTACTTGAGCGGTCTGCAAACTTTGAAAAAGTACTGGTTGCTTGTTTTTCCCGTTCGATGCTCACTCGACACTCGCTTGAGCTTGAGAGACATGCCATCGTTCGAGCGCAACTATTGTCGCTCGAGCGTGCTGCAAAACGGAAGAACTTCTGAGAGCATGCATTCCACACTCGAGACAGCCCTTGGTCGCTCGAGCAGAAGTGTGAGACACAGAGTGGTCGCTCGAGCGTGGAATCCGTCGCCCGAGCATAGAAGCAGAATTCTAGAATTTCCATAATTGCTTCTAAGCTTCAAAACTCAATCTTAAAGCATCAAAGCTCAATTTTTCTGGGCCAAAACTTGAGGGAACATTTAGAAACTCATAAAACATCATGAATTAAGTATCATTTCAAGAAATCATGGCCTAATAGCTTGCCAATTGTGCAAAAATTCAACTTAAAATTTATGAATGTTCCATGAACATGATATGCATGAATTTCTTTGAACTTAATCTTCTCAAAACATAATCAAATACTACAAAACAACATGAACTTGATGATTTCCCAAAATCAAAACGAATTCAAGACATGCATGAGAGAATTCTTGGAAATTAAACTGAAAATATCAGAAAATATGCATGCATGCATGGTATGGCTTAATACTCTTCATTTCTAACCCAATTCTTACATTAATCAACTCAAATCTCTAGAGTTCATGTCTTACACTTCATAGTTGTTCAAACAAAGGGTTGGATTTTTACCTAAACTTGTCAAGATGAGAGGTAGAAGTTTGATCCTTAAGTTTCTACGTCCAAATTCACAAGTTCTCTAGCAATCTCAATAATTTAAGCTCAACTTCTCTTCTTTCTCTCTCTCTCATGTTGGTTGTGTGTGTGTGAGCTCAAAATGTGTTGACATGAGGGAAAAGAGTGAATAAGAGTACACAAGAAGCCTTACATAGGCTTGTCTAATGGTAGATAATTAAGACTAATTAAATGAATCATTAAATTAATCTAATTTAATCGTTCCGAACCGAATTCCAATTGGACCTACCATAAAATTCTAAAAATTCTAAATAACATGCAAATCAAGTCAACTTCTGAATCAGATGCCGATAAGGCCTCTAATTCGCAAACTGAATAAAAACATGACAGATTTTTCTACGTTAAACAGATATAAACACAAATATAGCAACACATGGTGCAAATTTTCACGTTAATTTCTTGTTAGGCATAATTAAGTATGGATTAATGTTAATCATGGGTCGGGGTTATTACAATTTGGCTGGAGAGGACTTGAACTCTCAAATCGGTGGTAATGGTAAACGCACCTCCACATATCTGCTTCTCTCTCTCTCTCTCTATATATATATATATATATACATATGTGTATATCTATAGTCGGAGCCCGGCGACAATCGCCGTCGTAGCCTTCGCGTAAAGCTCGCAAATTAATCTTTTCGCCTTCATCAAATCAACTTTGCACTTCTTCGCTTGACAATGCGGCGGCGATAACAACTCTCATCTACTACCACTACAAATGGTCCCCTTGTTCCCAAAACCATCATCGAAACCAAAGGAGTTCGACGGCAATCCAAGCTCGACGTCGCGATTGGCATTCCAGATTTGAGAAGACTGAAAAAGTAAGAGAGAGAGAGAAGAGATGAGGCTATGAGTCAATTAGACATACACGCACCACAGCCGCACCGTAACTGTATTGTCGACCTTCAGCGTCTACCTTCACCCCTACGATGACTCCGACAAGTAACCGATTGATCTACAGTACCATTCTTTTTTGGTTCTGGCTGGAGATGAAACTGATAAGAGAAAAACAAACAAACAAAGGGGGGCTAAGGTTAGATGAGAGAGAGAGAGAGTGAGAGAATTAAACTGGGTATCTATAGACGCGCCCCGAGGGCCTCATGCTACAGTTCGGACTCAAATGTCACGGTTCTGAATCTAATCTCGCAAAGTGCAATGCAAGACCGATAAATCACCAAGGAGTCAAAATCCGACAAATCGTTTTGGAAAACTGATTTTTAAGAAAGAAGTGCCAAACATGGACTACTTTTCCAGATACAGAGTCGCCACCTAAATATTTTATTTTGGGGGAATTTAGGAAACCCTGACTCGTTGCCTAAGGCCACGTGTCCGTCATCACCAAAGTTGCCTCGGCTCGGGAACTTGGGTACGATTGAGGAAGGTCATCTATGAGCACCTCCGCTCGCCCGATCAAAGATCGGCCTATATTAAGCATGATATCTTGTTTTTGAAAACATATGCGTTCTTATTTCGGTTATTAGCTAGAATTTACTATGTGATGCGCACAACACGCAAGTATAAACTAAATCTCCTAATTTGGAACAAAGCATTGCATTTTCATTTGTTTCAAAATGGTTTGAAGTTTGCTACTCGTGAGTAGGCTAAAATGCGGACTTCAATGAATTGTCCCAATTCAAGTAATCCAACCTTCACCCACAGGCATTCAGGCAGTTAATCACGTAAGCAAATAGCCTCATAGCAAGCATGCTGTTATGGCAACATTAATACACATGCAGTATGCTAAAGCGTAAACACTTACCTAGTACTTCGAGCCAAAACAATAGTTAATTAGTAATCAATGCATGATCCTAGCTATGTTAAGATGTCTAATGCAACACATGCAAAATGCAACCAGAATAGGCTCATCTATCTAAGAATGGCATGTGAAATGCGACAACTTGATACACGTATTCAAGTTGGAATTGAAATGCTACGCGGTTAGTATGATACGCCGAGCCCGGTGCATGCAATACAAATGAATGATGCATACATGCGAGCATAATGATGCTAATTAAAACATGACCTAAAACTAACCATTGAAAGCAGGTAAGTAAAAGAGAGAAAGACGTGGGGTTGGAAGACATTCACACACTCACGCACACTTATTACAAAATTGGCCCTCTCGACGGAGGGTCCGAATAAATAATACAAACCTAATAAATAATCAACTACCCTAGCTAATTGAACATTACAAACCCCTAATAATCAACTACCCTGTTTTGTAATTGAACATTACAAAACCCTTAACTAGTTCAACAAATTAATTAAGCTATGAAACTAAAGAGGCCGCCGCAGCTCCGCCTTGAAATGATTGAATGATGCATGCTTGATCGCTTCGCTCGGAAACCCATTGCCATGCCACATGTTGCCTCTGTTTGCACTGTTCTGCACCTCTGAAAACTGCACAAGTCCCAAAGATGCTTCCGAACCACTCCCTGAACACTGTGAGATGTCATCGGCCAAGATATAGGAACACCAGCCATGTGGAATTGGTCACCGACCATTTGTGAGGATCTCGGCCAACAATGTTTAGTCGATCCACACTGAAGATGGTCGGCCGGCCATATCTTCCTGCAAAATGCTGTTTTGCTGCAGCAGAGGACAAACAGAGCATGGCAATGCATTTTCAAAGCAATATGTGCACAAACACCCCTTATCATGTTTAAGGCTCAAAGGAGTGTAATGCTCGACCCTCGGGCCACCAATCACGCATTCCAATGCATGATGACCAAAAGAGCCAAGTGTGCAAATCAATATGGAATGAATGCACCAAAACACACATATGACTCACACTCTATTATGTTGGATCAAGAGTGCCAGCGACCGAGGATTAAAGCACATTTCGTCACTTCGAGTACGAAACGTCCCTTGTTCCTCGTGTTTGGTTTGACACCCCAAACCAAACACAATGCAATGCATGCAAGTATGCCAAATACAATGTAATGCATGCAAACAATGTAATGCAACATGAGCATACCAACTCAATGTAATGCAATGCAAACTAAGCATGCAAGCTAAGCTAATGTAACATGAGCATGCCAAGTATGCAACAATGTTTTGTAATGCAACTAGCTAAACATCATGCAATATACCAAATATGCAAACATGACACAATACAAGCATGCAAATATCATGAAAGCAAACATGCTCAAATGGACTTAAACCAAAACAGCAGGCCTCAGCCATGCCCAAATCAATGGCCAAAATGATGAAATGATGGCTTAAAAAGTAAGGAAATGCATGCTCAATGCATTGATCCATGGCTTAAGCATAATAGTACAACTCTCAAACATGATGAAGAAGTGACAAATGTGAGAGTGTAACAATGAAGAAAGCTCTGAAATTTCATTCCAAAGGATGCTAAATCATGCACATATGATAAGCAAAGCATGCTAGTGGGCTCAAAGCTCAAAGCTAGACAAGGGACTTCCACCATGGCCATATCAAGGAAGCCCCAAAGAGCCAAGATGACTGAAAACAGTCCCAAGGCAGGTCAAAATAAGGCCAAAACATGCATGGAATGAAGCCAAAACAAGCCAGTATGGTGAGCACAAAACATGGCACATACAAGGCCAATGAGGAGGATTACACTACACTTACCAAAACCAAGCATGAGATGACTATACCAACAAAAATCAGAGTTATGACATGTTAAATAATAACAAAAAACATGCTGGAATGGAGTCAACACATGCTAGAAAGATGAGCCAAAACCTTAGCATACAAGACTAGTTTGCAAGGATTACACTACAAGTACTAAGCATGCAAGAGACAATCAAACCAACCCAAAACAGAGTTATACCATGTTATAATAAGGCCCTAAACATGCTAAGATAGAGCCAAAACATGCTAGAAAGACATGCTCCTTTGCAAAGCTATAAGTAGAATTATACTACAAGTACAAGAAGCATGCAAGGAGTGACCAAGACAGCCAAAAACAGAGTTATGGCAGGTCTAGAAAGTCACAAAAATGAGCCTAAACAAAGCCTCCAAGAAGTAGAAACACATGCTCTTTGGGTTGGCCATCAACACATTCTAGCAAGACAAGAGGAAAGGGGGCCACCCTCTCCTATTTGGGCCCTCAAAACAGGGTTTTTACCACTGAAAATCCTCTGGATTTCAGTGGTTTTAAAGCCAAAAAGAATTTTCTTGAAAAGCTTGAAAGTTAGCTTACAAGGCCTTGCAAGCCAAGGAGTAAAAGGGAGGACAACCCCCTAGCCAACCAAGGCACAAACCAAGACTTTTAGGACTGAAAAACAGAGGACAAATAGAGGTTTTTGTATTTCAACACCACCCCAAAAAATAGCCCCAAAGTAGTTGAAAACTATGGCAAAGCTAGTATGCAAAACAAGCTGAAAAGGGTGAGTGATTACCTTTGGAGCACAACAGCAAAACAACCACTTTTTTGAGCCAAACAACCTTCAATCAGCCCAAAAATAGGTTCCAAGGGACCTCAAGCCAATGGTGATCAACTTTGATGAAGGATGCTTAGGCAAACTAGAAGTATTTCTTTACTTCCAAGCACTTCTATGCACAAAATGGGCAAGTGAGTGGAATATAGAGAGAGAGGCAGAGATTCAGCTCTGGAAGTTGTAGAGAGAGAGAGACTTTTTAGAGTGAGAAGCTCTCCAAGCTTGTCCAAGAAGGTTCTCCCCTTTGAAAATGAGAGATATAGCCTCATATATAGCAAAAATGAGCTCAAGGTCGAAAATATCTGATTATAGGACAGCTGGAGCTTGTTGGAAACAGTTGGAAGAGAAATATCTGTCAAAAACCTGAGTTTTGGACACTTCTGACCGACCGGCCATCTTTAGTGCTGACCGGCCACCATTTGTGGCCGATAAGGCTCACTTTTGGCCGACATATAGCTACTGAGGTCAAATTGTGGCCGATGGACCTCCATAGAGGTCGATGGAAAAAATTAGCCCTAGTCCCTGACTTGAAGCAAGCCTAATTCCTTCATATGGACTCCTTTTTAGGTCATTCTTGAGCCTAAACTGTAGCCCCAGAAGTCTTATTTCCAAATTTGGCAGCCTCACCTCAAAATTCCATGTGTGCTAAGAGATATCCCTCTTTTAGTGAAGGTTGCTTAGTTTCAGTCCAACCGGAATGATGCCCAACTTCAGCCAATCATATCTCCCCCGTCCGAACTTGGCTTTAGGAGATTCTCAAGTGAAAAATGAAGCCCCGGAAGTAAGATTTCCAACAGTAGTGGCCTCATAGCTGAAATCCAAGTATTCAAAAGGATATGCCTGATTTAGCGAGGGTTGCTCGACTCTCTCTTGGCGATTCATACCCAACTTCTTCCTCAACTTGGTTTCTTCCCTCTTCTCCTCTTTTCTTCAACCCAAACCCCTAAACAAGGTGTTTTGAAAGATTTTTCAAATATTTCATCTCTCTTTCATTCATTTCCACTTTGTCCTCGCTTGGTTTACCGAAAAGCGCAACATTTAACGAAATTCGAGCCTCGGAACATCGTAGGAACTTTATTTCAAAGATATTTTGAAAGAGAGGATTTTAAAGTCTAAAAACCATTCAAAATAGCTTTGGTCCAAAATGGGGTGTGAGGTTTGGATTTGACTCTCCTCTCGCCGAAGAAATCGAATCATTTGCCCTGCACATCTTTCATCACCAAGTAAACCATCAGTAGCGCCCAAGTCTTAAAGACGGTCAAAAATGGGGTGTTTACAGTATCCGATATATATGTAGGGATATTTTGGACATCTTGCACTAGCATGTCTTTATGGATAAAGGCTTTTTGCGTTTGGATCTTTAGAAGAAAAAAAAGTTTGATTTTGGCTCTTTGAACCGAAAGCCCAAAAAACAAAACACGTTAAACTTTTAGGCTCTGTTTGGTTGTGAATTCAAATCAATTTTCAACACGTGAGCTTGCGCATGACGTTTGGATACGACGTTCAAAAGTTGATTCCGCCTGTTAATTCAAATTACAATTTGAAAATCCATTTGGCATCTCGTAGTTCAGTTCTCCGCTTTCAACGTGTCTGTCTTCTTCCTCTTTTCCTCTTAATCTGGTAAATAAATTCTTCATCTATCATGTGCAAATGATTTCAAACGAATCGAAATCAGTTCTCAAATCTTTTGTGAGAAGTGTAGCCGACTATTTTTTTTGTTTCAGATGTTTTTCGATTTTCCCGAACTGTTTCAACCTTTTCCCCACTAATCTGGTAAAATCAATCTTCATCTGCTATGTATAAATGATTTCAGAGAAGTTGAAATCAGTTCCCAAATGATTTCTGAGAATTTGTAGACAAGTTTTTTTCATTTAAGATTTGTTGGTATTTTAAACTCTGAACTGTTCGAACCTTTGCAGGAAGAGAACCTGAGGCGCAGTACCTGGGACACCCGGCCGGTCGTCCCCCGGGTCATCCGGCCGGTCGTCCCCCAGGTCATCCCACCGGTCATCCCTTCTTGCCAACTTCTCTACTTTGAACTGTTTGATATTATGCACGTAGAGAACTGTTTGAACCTTTATTTTAAAATGGAAAAATTATTTGGAAAAAACAATTATTCAAAAAAATTACTAAAAAAAATTAATTGACAAAAAAATCAATTTTTAATTTCAGTATTTTAAAAATAGTTTGGTTATTATTGTTGATAAAAAAAATATGGATATCGATATATGAGTTGTGTGTTTGATGATAAATTATTGGTTGAATTAAGTTTTGAAAACTATTTTCAAAACACATCACCAAACAAATTTTCACCTTTCACATGTCACATCAAACTTTCAAACTTAATTCAAAATACATCTTCAAAACACAATTCAACATTGTATTTAAAAACTATAACCAAACAAATTTTCTACACTCAAATCATAATTCTACAACCCACAAACTCAAAATACAACTCATACTCTCAAATCACATTTACAAAACACAACCTTAGTTTTGAAAAGTGTGAAGTTAAGGCTAGTCCTATTTTTGGAGACTAAGGCAAAATAAAATAAAATAAAAAAAAGGCCTATATTCACAAATAAATAAATAACTTTGTTTGGTATTACTATCACTAATTGCTATTAAAATAAATATCAAAATGTATTCATTTTAAAGTACCAAAAAAAAAAAAAACGTTACCAAAAGGTATATTCAAATCAACAAAACAAACTAATTAATCAACAAAATCTAATTAATGAAATGTTCTAGCAATGTAAGCAAACATAAATGATTTCACATTGTGTTAAATTGAAGAGTGGAATAATAATTTTGCTTAACCAGTAGTGTGAAGCAAACATAAATGAAAAGGAAACATAACTATGAAATTAATTTTCCACACAATTCACTCACCATCTTCACTATCTGATATATGATAGCAAAGAAATTATAGAATACAATTTAATGAAACAAAATTAGGGTACAATTATTTATTCCATTAAAATCTGATAGTTTATGAGAGAGAAAAATTAGGACAAAATTACTGATTCCATTATTTGGGCCAACCATACTTGCATATGTTTTAATTCTTTTTTTTTTTTTTTTTTAATTTTGCCCAATCACATTTGTGATTAATTTTTTTTTTAATTGGACATAACAGAATTTTTTGTAACCTTTTAAACTGGCCCTAAATCAACAAAAACACATTAGGTCTATTTAAATTTTAAATATACTATTAATGAATTTGAAGAACCTATTTTAGACTAACTTTTAAGACCTAAGGCACAATCTTAGTGGCCTTATCCCAAGGCCGGCCCTTGTGTGAAGATGTGGTTCATGGCTAAACGAACCGAACCAACCACGGTCCACTCATTCAAAGCCCAAGTGAAGAAGGTGTCGTAAACCTTACTCTACACGTTTGGTGTAGGAGTAAATCTCGCATTCACGTTCCCATAGCTCATGGGCCACGCCAAGTAAACCTCTAACTCTTTTTGGGTTGGACCTAAATCTTAGGGCCAATGCATAGTTTTAAGGGGGTTTTTTTTTTAAAGTCCTTAGTATTAAGATTTTATAGTATAAAGGACACTCAATATTATCATAATGTTTAAGGCCCCTCAACATCGATCCAGAGAAAATTTAATCCAGAGAATTTCTCTGGACACATCACAGAGAAAATTTCAAATTTCTCTAGACATATCACATAGAAAATTCTAGAGAAAATTTTAAATTTCTCTGGACATATCACATAAAAAAATTCCAAATTTCTCTGGATAGTGCTTTGCTTCTTGAAGCAGTGGTTCCACTATAAAACGAATTGATTTTGCGGTGCTACTCCAGATCCAGATCAACTGTGGCACAAGTCTTTAAGTAGGAATGCTTCCATATATTAAAACTATGAAGCTTTTTATCAGATACCAAATCAAATTCACAGTCAACTAAAGCCTCAACTAACATCTCTTGCCAAATTACACAATAAAGTCAGGGGCAAAATTGTTCGATCCATCAACATTAACAATGCTAGAAAACCAAAGAATCAATTCATTCTTCTTCGCTTCCCTCGCCATAGCATCAGCGGCCTCTATTCCGCCACAATTTTTGGAATTTCTACTTTTTTTTGTCACCAACAACCTTCTAAGTCCATTGAACATGGATGACAAATGCCCCATATTAGGCCCTCTATCTTATTTCTTGGCAAGTTTGGTTGGAAAAGTGAGGTAATACTATGCGGGAAACTAAGAAGATAACTGGAAAATGGATGCTATGAACCATACAATGACTAAACTCTGATGAATCAAGCTGAGATTTCGAGGAATCGAAGTTACAGATCGATCACAATCCATTGTTTGGTGTTTGGGTCAGATTTTTCTCTAATTTGATATACGGGTGTGTTTAGGGACCTTAGACATCAATAAAAAATATTGTGGATCTCTTCCATTACTAAGAATATGAGAGGGATCTTAGACCAATTTTCCCTAGTTTTAATTTCCAAAAAATATTTTTCAAAAAATTCCAATTTTTTAGTTTTTGTATTTTTTGTTTTCAACAATTTTTTAATGTTTTAAGCAATTTTTTTAATATTTAGACACACCTAATATAAATACACTTAAAAAGTATAATATTTGTGAAAAAAGTCTTTAAAAAATTCACTAAATACCAAAACTATAAAAAAAAAATTATGAAAATTCAGTATAGTTTTTTGTATTTTTATGTATTTATTAATTTTTTAAAATATTTTTTTTACAAATATTTTTTCTATTTAGGTACATTTAAGTAAGTTGCATCTTAAAAAGTACAAAAATTGCTTATAATTTTAAAATTATTCACTAAAAAAAATGAAAAATAAAAAACTCAATTTTAAAAAAACTGAATTTAGAAAACTGAAACCAAACACACCATTTACTTTTTAGTTATTATTATTTTTTTATTTTCAATTTGGATCCTAATAGTTCAAGGTTGCAAAACGTAAGCTGAGGGGCTAGAGTGAAACTGAGTAATAATTTCAGGGGTAAAGTGTAGTTTAAAATTGTATTTTCATGATACAAGTCTGAATTGGAAAATATATGTATATATATATATATATTTTTGTACATGAAGGGGTTAAATGAAACATGACAATAATTAGGGGAAGCAAAATGGAGTTTATCTTTAAAAAACAAGCTAAGTCCTATGTATAAATTATCTAAAAAGATTATGTTCGTCTTAATTTTTTCTTTTTTAGATATAATTTAATGCATGAGAAAATCAAGAATTGAATGATGAATAAAGAGACAAAAGACTTGGTTTTATAATTAGTCAGTTGGTTGCATATTTTTAATTCTGAAGAAAAAAATAAAATATTTATCGTGGAGGGATAAAATATTGGCCCAAACCCAAATCTAGTTAAGCATAATGGCCCAATGAGAAAAGCCTAGATAACCAAAAGGCTCATCAAATAAGAAGACAATATCACGTGACCAAAGCTTCAGTAAAATTACCTTCTAGAAAAAGATCTATAGAATGTAGGAAAGCCCTTAAATCTATTCATAATCAATGGGGAGGACAATAATTGTTAGAGATAAGGACGTAGGCCCAACCTACCCAAACGACACAACCATCCGATGATCTTAATTGGACAGACGAAGCGTTTGGCAAGTTAGCCACTAACATCCGACATAACCTAAGCCGCCCACAGCAAGATGATCTAACGACAAAGGATTAAGACAACTTGACCACTTGCCCAACCAACATCCAAGGACAAGCAGAGCCTTTAGATCAAAATATTAATCCGGCAGTCGAGACCCAAGATAATAATACTATAAAATGAGAAATAAAAAAGAGCAAAGTAGGCAGAAGAGGAAAGGTAACTAAAACTCTCTCATTAACAAAATACTACATGGTTGATCAGATTTTTGATTTGATTGTTAGAGGGTCCTCCCGACTATCTTTGGTCGGGAATAATTACTGGCGAATTGGTTTCTCTTTGCAGAGTGAAGGAGAGGTATTTCATTTCGTTTTCTCTGTGAAGAAGATTTTTACCTTTCACATTTGTAATTACTAGTTCTTTTAAGTTGAGTAGATGATGTGTTATACAAGTTGTAATTTTTATCAAATTTTAATAAAAATTTTATGGATATATAATGAATTATATATTAAGTTATCAATTACTCAAAATGAAATATGAGACTCATATTCATATAGATGTGGGGCTCACTAATTAATTTTATTTTTTTTTGTATTTTTTTTTTAAATAATTTTATATGTCATGTAATAATAATAATAATAATAATAATAATAATAATAATAATAATAATAATAATAATAAATTGTTAATAATTGCAGTTGAGTCACTTTTTATTAAAATAAAATATTTTTCACTAAATTAAAAATTTTTATTTTTAAACGTTTTAAACTCAAATCTTAATATTAAACGATAGTTCATAAACACTCATACTAGCCTCTCAATAATAAAATTTAAAATTTTTTATTTTAATATAAATACTACTCAATTTTGTTTACCAATGAAATTTTGAGGGCAATGGCTACATTTGTTTTGTTCCATAGGATGGAGGGGACTAAGCCTACGTTTGGTAACTTGAGTTGTGTTAGGTTTGGGATTATTTTAGTCATAAAAAAATAAAATAGGCTTTTTAGCCTAATAAGATAAAACATCACATCCAACCTATAATCATTACATTCTTTTTCTAATAAAAAGTCAAAAACATCAAAAAATCTATTCCAAACGAGACTTTTTTGCCCCAAGTTAAAATAGCCAAAAAGCCTACTCACTTCCCAAATGAACTCTAAATTTACAGTAAGATTGAGTAAGAAAATTATTAGTGTAATGGTATTATGTTGGAGATATATGATAAAAAATAATTGTATGTATGTCACAGGATTAGTAATACTATATATAGTATTAACAAAAAATTAATATATATATTTTATTTTTAGTATTTTTTAAATATTATAATTTTTTTATACTTTTTAAATCCACTTAATTTAGAGACACTTAAAAAATATAAATTTTGATTAAAAATCATTGGAAAATTCATTAAATATAAAAATAATATCGATTATGAGCTCTAATCAGAGCTTTAATGATATGGCAACTCCAAAAAAAAAAAAAAAAGGCCAAAAAAATATATATTTTCTCGTAGTTATTAATTTTTTAAATATTTCTTTCACAAATAAATTATTTGAAACAAAAATAATATTAAAAATATTTTAATCCATTTTATTTAATAAACTAACCAATGCAATTTTTGAAAAAAAAAATTATATAAAATTTCAATAATACACTTTTTATATCCAAGAGATATAATGATCTTTCAACTATTGATCTATTCACTCAATTGTTAATGCCAAGCCATCTAGACTTTGTTAGTCTATCAATAAGGAATTACTGGACAAAAATAAATAAATAAAATAATAATTTCGCACTTATATTTCTAACCAAATACTTTTTAAATAAATCAGATGATTGTTAGTCCAATTTCTCCAAGAAAAAAAAAAAAAAAAAAAACAACAACAACAACAAACAAACAAACAAACTTGAGTTCACATGAAGGCCCATTTGTTTTGGGGTATAATGGATGGGAGGAGATTATGATGGAGGTGGAGTTATTTTAGGTGCCGTTTAGTAACACTTACGTTCACTGTGTTTGGTAACGTTTACGTTTTCAGTTTATATTTACAAAAATTTTATAAACTGGTTTTTGTTTATTTTTTGTTTATTTTTAGAAAAACATAAACTACAAACGCGTTTGGTAATTGACAAAATGTTTAAAAAAAATTTAAAAATATAAAAAAAAGTGAGAAATGGCAAGTGGTGGCAAGTAGCGGCGGAAGACGGTGGTGGGAAGTGGTGACGGTGGGTGGTGGGTAGCTGGTGGTGATGGGTGGTGGCGAGTGGGTGGTGGTGGTGGGTGGGTGGGTGACGGTGGCAGGTGGTGGGTGGTAGTGAGTGGGAGGTGGTGGTGGCTGGTGGTGGCTGGTGGTGGCAGGTGGGTGGCGGATAGCAGGTGGTGGTGGGTGGCAGGTGGCGAGTGGTGGGTGGTGAGTGGCCGATGGCGGGTGGTGGTGGATGGCGGGTAAGTGGCGGGTGGTGGTGGTGGTGGGTGGGTGGGTGACGGTGGTGGGTGGTGGTGGTGGTGGTGGCGGGTGGGTGGCGGATGGCGAGTGGTAGTGGGTGATGGCAGGTGGTAGTGGGTGGTAGTGGGTGGGTGGGTGACGGTAGCGGGTGATGGGTGGTGGTGGCGGTGGTGGTGGTGGTGGTGGTGGCGGGTGGTGGGTGGTGGTAGCAAGTGGGTGGCGGATGGCGGGTGGTAGGTGGTAGCGAGTAAGTAGTGATGGTGGTGGTGGGTGGTGGTGGCAGGTGGGTGGCGGGTGGAGGTGGTGGTGGTGGTGGATGGGTAGGTGACGGTGGCGGGTGGTAAGTGGTAGCGAGTGGGTGGTGGTGGTGGTGGTGAGTGATGGGTGGTGGTGGCAGGTGGGTGGCAGGGGGTGGTGGGTGATGGTGCTGGTGGTGGTGGTGGTGGGTGGTGGTGCTGGTGGTGGGTGGTGGTGGCGGGTGAGTGGCAGGTGGCTGGTGGTAGTGGGTGGCTGGTGGTGGCAGGTGGTGAATGGTGGTGGCAAATGGGTGGTGAGTGGTGGTGACAAGTAAGTGGCGGGTGGTGGTGGCGGGCAGTGAATGGTAATGGCAGGTGGTGGGTGGATGGATGACAGGTGGGTAGTGGTGGTGGTGGTGGTGGTGGCGGCGGCGAGGGGTGGGTGGTAGTGGCAAGTGGGCGGCAGGTGGCTGGTGGCTGGTGGTGGCAGGTGGGTGGTGAGTGGTGATGGCAGGTGGTGGTGGAGGGTGGGTGGTGGTGGCGGAAGACAGTGGTGGAAAATGGTGGCGGGTGGTGGCTAATGTTGGGTGATAAAAAAAAAACTAAAAACTCAAAATGGAAACACATTTTTTGTGTTTTCATTTTTTG
The DNA here is from genome assembly GCF_055761805.1 of Camellia sinensis. Taxonomy (NCBI): domain Eukaryota; kingdom Viridiplantae; phylum Streptophyta; class Magnoliopsida; order Ericales; family Theaceae; genus Camellia; species Camellia sinensis. The sequence continues at coordinate 210,598,226 of NC_138965.1, forward strand.
GCCAAATTTATAAAGTGAGACCACTGATTTATAAATCAAAAATGTTATCAAACAAGTTTTTATTTGAGTTTTTAAAATTTTTGTAAATATAAATAGAAAACTGAAAACGTAAGTGTTACCAAACGGCACCTTACGTTTTTAGTTTTCTATTTATATTTACAAAAATTTTAAAAACTCAAATAAAAACTTTGGTAAAATTTTTGATTTATAAATCAGTGGTCTTAGTTTATAAATTTGGCAAAAAAATGAAAATACAGAAAATTTGTTTTCATTTTGAGTTTTCAGTTTTTTTTTTTTACCATCCAACACTAACTACCACCCGCCACCATTTTCCACTACCGTCTTCCGTCACCACCACCCACTCCCACCACCACCACTTGTCACCACCACTCACCACCCGCCTGCCACCACCACCCACCACCTACCTACCACCTACCCGCCGCCACCACCCACCCCTCGCCGCCGCCACCACCATCTCCACCACCTGCCACCACCAACCACCCACCACCACCATCACCAACCACCCACCCCCCACCTACCACCCAACTGCCACCACTACCTACCACCACCACCACCCACACGCTACTACCTACCACTCGCCATCGTCATCCACCCACCCACCCACCACCACCGCTGCCGCTACCACCCGCCATCCGCTACCCACCTGCCACCGCCATCCACCACCCGCTGCCACCACTACCACCACCACTCACTCGCTACCACCCACCACTGTCACCCATCACCCACCCGTCACGACCCACCACCACCCGCCACCCACCTACTACCGCCACCTACCACCCGCCGCCACCACCACTCACTCGCTATCACCGACCACCCGCCACCGTCACCCACCCACCCATGCACCACCACCACCCGTCACCTACCCGCTACCACCTACCACCACCCGCCACCACCTGCCACCACCACCACCCACCACCCGCCACCACCACCACCACCACCCACTCGCTACCACCCACCACCCGCCACCCGCCACCGTCACCCACCTACCCACCACCAGCCACCGTCACCACTTTCCACCACCGTCTTCCGCTGCCACTTGCCACTATTGCCATTTCTCACTTTTTTTTTTTATATTTTTAATTCTTTTAAATATTTTGTCAACTACTAAATGCGTTTGTAGTTTATGTTTTTTCAAAAATAAACAAAAACCAATTTATAAAATTTTTGTAAATATAAACTGAAAACGTAAACGTTACCAAACACACAGTGTTGTTTTTTTTTGTAGAGTTTGGGAAGAGATTATGATGGAGGAGAGGATATAGATAGAGGTTGGAAGGAGGATTGAGATGGAAGAGGTAGAGGTGATATTTGAAAAATAGTGAGGAGATTAGGCCTGTGTTTGGCTGTATTTTGTAAATGTGATTTGAGAGTATGAGTTTTATTTTGAGTTTGTGTGTTGTAGAATTATGATTTGAGTGTAGAAAATTTATTTGGTAAAGAGTTTTGAAAATAGTTTTGGAAAAAATGTTTGATTTGAGTGGGGAATTGTTGATGTGACATTTGATATGTGATACAAAAATTTACAACTCATAACTAAACATACAACTCAAAATTATTTTAAAACACATAAAAAATTTTAAAAAATTCAGAAAATATTTTTCCCGAGTATGTAAATCAATTGCCAAAAAAAAAAAAAAAAAAAAAATCTGGAATTCAGAGGACATCCGGGTGGACGTCCCCAAGGACATCCGGGTGGTCTTCCGGGTGGACTTCCTCAGGCAAAATTTTGACAAAAATGCGGCCTGTGCATCAGAGTTCTCTGCAGAGAGTGAAAAATTGATTTCAAAACCATAACCAAACATCATACTCAAATACACGTGTAGAAAATTGATTACAAATCACAACCAAACAGAGCCTAGAATTTTATTTATTTTTTATATATTGAAATTTTTTTTAGAATATTAATGTTTAATTTTTTATATTTTTTTATTTACTTTATATAAAAATAATTTAACAATTCCTACACTAATAACTATTATCAAAATAAATATAATCTTACTTAATTTTCTGACTGTTACCCTCAGTTAGGAATGGCAACGGGGCGGGGCGGGGCCGGGGATCACACTCCCCGTCCCCGATCCCCGAAGGTACGAATTTCCCCGGCCCCGGCCCCGATCCCCGACGGGGAGTCTCTTATCGCCCCCACCCCCGTCCCCTAACGGGGATCGGGTTTCCCCGACCCCGAAAATTCACCGATCAAAAAAAAAAAAAAAAAAAAAAACAACACATTCAATAACAGATTTTTCATCATATATCAACATATATATCGACAACAACAAGAATCAGGGAGAGATCTAAGCTATATTCAACATATATATCAACATATATATCGCTATATTCAACAGATCTAAGCCCAAATACATATTCAACACTAGATTTAACATATATACCACAGATCGAAACAGATCTGAGCTCAAAAAAAAAAAAAAAATTAACACATTCAGAGAGAGAGACGACTGTAATCGGCGACGATGGAGAGATGGCGGTGATGGAGAGGAGGGACAACGGCTATGGGGGAAGGACAGCGACGATCGGCGGTGATGAGAGGAGCTCGCTCGTCGCCGATGCCGTGAGACCACCTGCGTAGAGAGAGAGGGAGAGAGGCTGAGGTTGAGCCTCGTGAGACCAGTGACCACCTGTGTAGAGAGAGAGAAAGGGCTGAGGTTGAGACTCAGAGATGACATAAAATGAATTGAGAGAGTGAGAGAGGGCATCAGACTATAATATAATATAACATATATGTGATATTATAAATATAATATAATATTATATATCCTAAACAGCCACCAAACACACATATAATAATATTATATACATAGATATAATATAATATAGACATATGCACATACGGGGAAATTTCGGGGAAGTTGCGGGGCGGGGCTGGGCCGGGGCCGGGGAAGGGAAATTTATCACCGTCCCCGGCCCGAAATTAATCGGGGATTTAATTTTGAATACCATCCCCGTCCCCACGGGGGTATTTTTCGGGGAAAAACCATTCTAATCGGGGTCGGGGGTCGGGTCCCCGTCGGGCCGGGTTCAAATTGCCATCCCTACCCTCAGTATTCTACTTCCGAAAAGAAACGGAGGCGAAAAGTGTATCTTGTGCATCAAACCACGATCAGGTGTGAAGCTACAGGTCTGATGAGACATGTTGACACGTGTCAAAGGCAGAAAGGCATTATTTGTAGGTGCTGGCAAGTCGCAGCACGAGGAACAAGCGAAAAACATTATAATCTTAAATAATTTATTAAATTTTTTATATAAATATAAGGTTTACACAAAAAAATATATATATATATATTTATATAAATCTCACATTTATATAAAATTTTGATAAAAAATTTAATAAATAATTGAGGGTTTTAAGCATAATTCGGAACAAGCATCACAGCCTTCATATGCCGCACGCATCCCGGGCATCTGAAATCATCATATAATTTTTAACGGTAAAGAGAGCCTCCACGTGTACCCATTTTACATAAGTATGAAACTTACATTGTATAAAAAATATGTAAAAATATAAAAAATAATATGATTAAAAATAAATTAAAAATTATGAAATGACTTTTAACTAGGGGTATTAGCAAATCGATTTTGTGCGGTTTGCGGTTCGGTTTTGACCCGCCCGCATCTATGTGATTTGAGAAAAAGTCAATCCGCAACCGCCCGCAGTGCGGTTTGCGGTTTGTGAGGACGGTTGCAGGCAGTTTGCGGTTTACACTTTTTTCTTTAAAACTTAATCGAATTTAGACATTAGATTCATTTTGTATATTTGTGATCATTTGATAACAATTTTCTGATGAGTTTACAAATAAAAATTGAATATCAATCCATTAAATGAAAGTACCCAAAACAAAGAGACCCTACACTAGGGGTGAGCATGGTCCGGATTGGATTGGATTGGGGTAAAACCAGGACCAATCCGTTATCTACGGTTCCTAAAAAATTGGAACCAATCCAATCCGTTTAAATCATTGAACCAATCCGAACTAATCCATCTAAATACGGATTTGATCGGCTTAAGACCGCAGATTCACATAATTAAATAACAAATATATATATATATATAACACTTTAATTTCATAAAAATATAAACATAGCGCTATATTAGTTCCACAATAGCAATATGTTTTTCTATAATAGCGACATACTATTTTAGAATTTAAACAATTATAAAAAAACTGGTTTCACCATATTTAGACCATTACAAATTAAAACTAAAAACTAACAAACAAAAGTAATAAAAGAAGATATTATACGGTTTTAGGTTTGAGTTTATATTTTATATAGAATAAGAAAAGATATTATGGGGGATGATGTATAATAAAAATATAGACTATTTGTATACGGTCCGGATCGGTTTCAATCCGGAACCGTGGGGTTCAATCCGAAACCAATCCGTGGACTACAGATTTTTAATTCTTCAATCCGGAATCGAACCGCGGATTCAAAAAACAAATCCAAACCTATCGGATTGGACTAGACTGGATCGGATTACGAATTTCATGGGTTCCTTACTCAGCCCTACCCTGCACTAGCATTTTTGCCATGAAAAAAATATATATCAATGCATTAAAGGTTGTACTCAATTAGAATTGCCAGTTCAGTAATCAATAATCAAACTAGAAGCTTCATCGACAACCAGAAGGAAAATTTTATTAGGAAAAAGTAGATGAGTCATCAATGAAAATCATATATGAAACCAAGTTTAGAGCTTGATAATTCTACGACATTAAGAAAGTTGAGAAACACTTAAAAATAAGGATCCTAGTGTCATAGAGAACAAAATGATGCTCCTATTAAAGTTACAAAGTTAGTATATAAATAATAATAATAATAATAATAATAATAATAATAATAATTAAAGTGCGGGCGATTTTTACGGGTTGCGGGTTTAACTCGCGACCCGCCTGCAACCTGCAAATTCGTCATATTGCAAATCGTATCCACCCGCATTATGTTTGTGAAACCGTCCATTTATATGCGGGTTGAGCGGGTTGGGCGGTTTGGATAAACCGTTGCCCATCCCTTTTTAACTCATTTTTTAAAGAAGACCTTAGTCTAACTCGCTAGTAAATAAATAAATAAAATATAACAAATTAAAAAATATATATTTTTGTAAGAATCTAAATTTTATATTTATTAATTTTATTAAAATTTACATATAATTAAATTTATTTAATTTTTTAAAAATTTACAAACAAATTTTTTAAATTTATAATGATATTAATAAATTTATTTAAAAAATATAATTTATGATCAAATTTAATTATTGAATATTTTTTATAAAATAATATATAACTCAATAAATAAATTTAAGATTTTTAATTATCTTTCAATTAAAATTTGAACAAATATAGAGGTGCAACATTAAATAAACAAAATTTCTAATGTGGGGTCGGCCAGACAGACTTAGGCTTATTTTGGGAAGATAGTAAAAAGTGATTTTTTGACTTTTAATCAAATTTTTGATTTTTTAGACAAATAATTTGAAAAGTTGGTAAAAAGTGACTTTTGACTTTTTTCATTAATATTTGTTTATAATGTCAAATCATAATGAAATGACCAAAGTATCCCTAACCAATTGAAAAATTACACATTTTTACCCTTTCATTTTCCATCTATGGAGAGTAATTTCGTAATTTTTCTTTTGACTTATAACCAACATCCCAAATCAATTTATAACCCAAACAAAATCACTTTTGAAAAATGTTTGAGGGCCACAAAAACAGTGGCTCAAATGGCTCAAAATTGCCAAAACGACGTCGTTTTGACAGGTTTTAATTCTAAAACGACGTCGTTTTAACAGTTTTGAACCATTTGAACCACTATTTTTGTAACCCTATACCATTGCTCATCACTTTTTGCGTTTTAAAACGCTACTTATAACCAACATCTCAAATTGAGCCTGAGGCTATAATTAGAGCAACCCTTATGTAGAACCCCGTTTTCCGCAACGTGACAAAACTGCCCCTCAACGTACTCCCGTACATATACGACACGTTCAATCTAATGATGAGCGGCCCCCGATTACGAGCAATTATTCAGGGTTTGGGCAACATAGTAAAAAATTAATTTTTTAATTTTTTAAAATTATATTATCTTCCAATTTTTTTTATATAAAAAAATTATAAAATTATAAAAAAAAAAATTAAAGAGTTAATTTTTTTACCAATTTTTCAAAATAACACTCAATGTCCAAAGTATTTACGTGGGGATGCCACAAATCAATGGAATTAGAGATGCTGTTAATTTAAATCTTTTATATTATAAGATTTGCTGTGTGGGTTTCTCAGTAATTATACTGTGTTTGGTTTCATTTTTTTAAATTTAATTTTTTAAAAATTGAGTTTTTTATTTTTCGTATTTTTTTGTTTTAGTGAATATTTTTTAAATTTTAAGTAATTTTTTATTTTTTTAGATGCACTTTACTTAGATATATCTAAATAGTAAAATATTTGTGAAAAAATATTTTAAAAAATTAATAAATACACAAAAATATGAAAATGTACTAAATTTTTTGTTTTTTTTTTATATTTTTGATATTTAGTGCATTTTTTTTAAAAAAGATTTCACAAATATTATACTTTTTAAGTGTGGTTATGCTAGGTGTGTCAAAAAAAAAAATTGCTTAAAAATTAAAAAATTCATTGAAAACATTAAAATACAAAAAATAAAAAAAGTAAAACTTTCTGAAAACTATTTTATGAAAACTTGAACCAAACAAGCTTTATATATTTGTGTGTTTTTTTTTTCATTACAAAGTGTGCATAGCTTTATTTTTAGGAGATGTACCACTATTGTTGTTGATTAGGTCATTCATATAAAATATTAAATTAATTAAACATCTGTAATTACGTAATAAGAGAACATTAATTTTTTTAAAAAAATAGTTAACTTTATCTTTATAATATTTTTAAAATAATTAGTATTTAATCATGAAGTTATAGATTTTTGATTAATTTAATTTTTTATATGAATAATATATTCAATAAATCTTACAATATTAACAGTTTAGATTATCAAAAAAACTCAAAAAAAGCTTCCACTGGAGCACCACAGGAGATTGTTGTGATTTGCTCACAGTAGTATCCGTAATTTCCAAATCAATCTCAGTCATTCATTGGTGTGGGTCCCACGGCGGGTTTCACACCAATGAATGATTGAAATTAATTTGTAGCATTACCACATGGAACATGGAATAATTTTTCTTGAGAAATTATTGGTTTGTTTTGGGTTACCGCCAAGTGATGCCAAATGGTGTTATGACTAGGGAAGGAAGTGGGGTGTATGATTTTGTATAGATGATTGGAAAATAAGAGAGGGCATGATAGATTGTGATTGGTGAAGGACATCGTCATGCGGTGTCTTAGAAGCAGTAAATTTTTCTCGATTACAATAAACACTGGTGCCGTTTGGTAACACTTACGGTTTCAGTTTTCTGTTTATATTTACAAAAATTTAAAAAACTCAAATAAAAACTTGTTTGGTAAATTTTTTGATTTGTAAATCAGTGGTCTCAGTTTATAAATTTGGCCAAAAAATGTAAACTCAAAAAATGTGTTTCCGTTTTCAGTTTTCAGTTTTTTTTTTTTTACCACCCAACACTAACCATCACCTGCCACTATTTTCCACCACCGTCTTCCGCCACCACCACCCATCCGCCACCACCACCTGCCACCACCACCTGCCACCACCACTCACCACCCACCACCTACCACCCGCCGCCACCAGCCACCAGTCGCCACCACCATCCACCACCCACCTGCCACCCACTCGCCACCACCACCACCACCCACCCCTTGCTACCACCCACCTGGCATCCACCCGCCACTACCATCCACCGCCCGCCACCTACGTACCACCACCACTCACCACCCACTTGCCACCACCATCCACCACCAGCCACCTACCATCACTAGCCAGCCATCCATTACCACCACCACCACCACCACTGCCCACTACCCGCTACCACCCATCACCCGCCACCGTCACCCACCCACCCACCACCACCACCAGCCATCCACCACCCACCCACCTGCTACCACCACTGACCACCCGCCACCGCCACCACCACCACCACCACCACCACCACCCACTCCCTACCACCCACCACCCGCCACTGTCACCCACCTACCCACCATCACCACCCGCCTCCTACCCGCCACCACCCACCACCACCTGCCATCCGCCACCAACCTGCCACCACCACCCACCACCCGCTACCACCATTCACTCGCTACCATCCACTAACCACCACCGTCACCCACTCACCCACCATCACCACCTGCCACCACCACCCACCCCCCCACCATTCGCCACCACCACCCACCACCACCACCACCACTCACACATTACCATCCACTACCCGCCACCGTCACCCACCCACCAACCACCACCACCACCACCCTCCACCTACCCGCCACCACCCGCCGCCACCACCACCCACCCGCCACCACCCGCTACCCACCACCTACCGTCATCACTTTCCACCATCGTCTTCCGCCGCCACTTGCCATTTCTCACTCTTTTTTATATTTTTAATTTTTTTAAGCATTTTGTCAATTACTAAACGCGTTTGTAGTTTATGTTTTTCTAAAAATAAACATAAACCAGTTTATAAAATTTTTGTAAATATAAACTCAAAACGTAAACGTTACCAAACAGACCGATGATTTGAGAATTGATTATTTTAATTACTAATTTTTATATTTTTGATAAAAAAAAAATATATATATAGAAAAATAATGTGATAATTTATAGTACTTTTTTTTTTAATTATTATTTTCCCCTCAAACAATAAATAGATTTTAGTATATAAATAATAAATACCTATTTTTAGTTTATATATATTTTTGACTAAGATTTGAATTCATTAATCACCAGGGATAAGATAGGATAGGATAGATAATCATTTGTTAGATATAGAAAAAAAAAAAAATATATATATATATATATATATATATATATATAAATACTATATATGGTTTAAATTCTTTATTTAGCATCTCATAGATAAACGTATTTATTTGGGTCATATCAACTCTTTATTTTTTTGTACATCTTTTTATAAAAAATTAAAAAGTATACTTGATTAAATCATTTCAAATAACTCCTAAATAATGTGAGTTTTATCATACAAATAATTAAATCTGGACCCATACTATTTTTCTTGATATTTTTTTAACATTGCTTGTCTTTTATTTGTGTGATAAATAAAAGAAAAGAGTCAATCTTTTTATTTTATTTTATTTATTTATTTTTCGTTTACAAGGGGTAAGAGAAAAATATGGGAACCTACACTAAAGTTACAACTATAAAGATCAAATCTATAAAAAAAAATTTCATTGTAGTTTGGTTTGTTTATTAATTATTTTTTAATAAGCTTTTTTTTTTTATAAAAAAATAAATAAAAATTGAGTCAATATTTTTTACCTTTTAGGTTTGTCTATACTAGACGACTTTAACATTTAATATTGAAAAAAATACATTAAAACCAAAAATTCTAAATAAAAAAAGAAAAAAATAATTTAGAGTTGTGAGTTCGAATCCAAACTCTTAAATTTACAGATAATAATGTGAATTATTCCTTGCAATGGGTGACAAAATAATTGTTTTAAGGGTTATGATAATGACTGTGCTAAGAGTTGTTAATAAATCACAAAATTTTACAAAAAATATAATTTTAACTCAAATTTTACATATTCCATAATATTTCTACATTACTCTAATGCATTTTTTACATTTTTTTTAACACTATGGTACTATCATTAGCATTTTCTTTTGAGTAATGTCAGAGAGCTTAGAAAATTTATTAAAATTTTATCAAATATATAAATGTTTAATAGAAATTTTGATAAATTTTGTGAGATCTTAACATTTCATTTTCTTTCCTTTTTTGCTTTTCTAATTTTAGGAGAATCCTATTATACACATCTAATACCCCATATATATATATATATATTTAATTAATTCATTTTCTTTCTTAGTTATGATATAATTATAAAATTTTGCTTATAAATTTTTTGTATTTGATTATGATTTTTTAAAATTAAAATTCAAAATATATAAAATTATATTATTTTTTCAGATAATTATAAAATATATATATGATACACACTTTTACCATAGTCTTCCCCCTAATTCTAACAGTGAAGTACTCCCTCCGTGGGATCTATCTTTGCCTGTAAGTAGTAGAAACCTTTTCCAAACACTTCTCTCTCCGTCTCCAACAACGCCACGGCTTCTCCGAACCCACACAAGAAAAAAACCCTCCTTTGTTATCTCCAAATACCTTTCACTGTTCGGTGGCCTAAAACCAAAACTGTCTTTTTGGAATGGTCATGTTCGACACTTGTCTTCGTCGTCGTCATCATCATTAGCAATGGACTTGAAGAAACTCGCTTTTTCAGATCAGTTTCCGTACTGTTCATCGCCTGGAAGAAGGAAGATCGTTTCTGGGTTTGGTTTAGGGGTTGTGGTCTCTCTCATTGTTCTCAGTCTTGTACTCTTCAATGTCTCTGTTCATGCCCCTTTCTTCCCCCCAGTGTTTCAAGTCTCTTGGCCTTTCTCTTTTTCATCCACTGCAAGTTCTAGTTCTGCTTCTGGGGGATTGCAGAGCTCTGTGGATGATTTGAAACAGAGAGTTGGAGGGGGAAGGGTTGTAGATAAAACCCATGAAGCAAATTCATCTGTGATTACTGAAAATGGAAGTTTTGTGGGCTCCAATGGGGAAAGTGTAGGTTTGGAGGAGACCCATGTGTCTTCTTCTTCTGAAAGATTGCAGAATTCTGTGGATTTGAAACGAAGTGTTGGAGAAGGAAGGGTTGGAGATCAAACCCATCAAGCAGATGTGTCGGTGATTACACAAAATGGAAATAATGCGAGTTTGGAGAAGACCCATGTGGGGAATTTCTCTGAGAAGGTAAAAAATGGAAGCTTCAATGGAGATTTGGTTGCAGGGAAGAGTGTTATTGGAGAGAATGTAGGTTTTACAGATAATTCCAGTACTGGAAAGTTGATGTCATCTGAGAAAACTAATAGTATCAATGTCACTGGCTCTGTTTCTCAATCTATGGAAGGGCACAGTGGTTTTAAAGGAAAATGTGATTTGTTTGATGGAAGATGGGTGAGAGATGATGCAAAGCCATATTATCCTGGGGGTTCTTGCCCTTACATTGATAGGGATTTTGATTGTCATCTTAATAGGAGGCCTGATGATGGGTTTTTGAAATGGAAATGGCAACCATATGGTTGTGACATCCCAAGGTCAGATCTGTTTAAATGCTTTGGGTGGCTTTGTTGTATATGCATGTATGTTTAGTTATATAGAATTTTGAATTTCATTTGGATAAATTGAAAATTGAGTGTGATAGTATGGTTGGATGATCTTTTAACAACCATTTTGAGTTTCGCCTTGGCACAATGGTAAGGTTGCTTCATTGCGATTTGGACATCATGGGTTCAATCAAACCATGAATCAACCATTCCGCAAGTGTGATAAGGCTGCGTACATCTAATTATTCCTAACCCCGATGCTAGCGAGAGGCCCTAAATAGAATAGTTGAAGTGATTGTATATAGGGGACCTTTGTGGAGGTGTTATAGAAATTTAATTATATATCCTGCATGCTGAACTTGGTGAGGGAAAACTGACCATGCTTGTCCTCCTATAGGAAGTCAACCAAACCAAACCAAACCAAACCAAACCAAATTAACTCGTGTCCCAATTAAGTGGGTTGGGTTTTAAATTAAATAAATTCATATCTTTTTTACTCATCCATATCAGTTTAGGTCTTGTCCTCCCCCAAGCATTTTTATTTGTGGTAATCATATCACTCTTCTCACCATTGCATTTATAGATCAAATAGGAAGTCAATGTAACAACTAAAATTCTATATAAAGGTTATGCTCTAGAGGAACAGGAAAAAGACAAAATAAGTGTAGAATCCAACACACTTCATTAGTTTGATTGATAACATTTTTCACTCATTTTAAAACACTTTTTAACTTTTTCATCATTTCCAAAACACTTTTTACACTAATCTCAATATTAAACAATGCATAGGAGAACTTGTTAGCATTTGCCTTTATCTATTAGCTTTCCTCAATCACCACCATTGTTTAAAAATGAACTCTCCCTCTCTCTCTCTCTAAATAGGTGAGTATTAAAAAAAATTTCAACAAAAGTTTGGGTGGGTGGGTGGGTGGGTGGGTGGGTGGGGTGGGGGGTCATACCCAACTACAAGACACAATCTTAGATGAACAAAAAAACAAAGGATATTCCCTGAAAACAGAACACAAACAAAATTCATCCTCAAACAGAATTCCTACAGTTTACAAAACCTGGGACTACTTATGTGGCTAGCTTCCACTGGATTCATAAACCTCCAATTTCTGCTTGTGACATTGTTAGCATTGGAATTTGTCATGGCTTTGTTGACATGAATAGTATTTTCCACTTAATTGCCAGCCTTTGTGTGGATTTTTCTGAAGGTTTGAATTACCCAATGAGGATTTTTTTAATATTCCGTTGATGAACGATGTTATCCTCAGTTTGAACGCGACTGATTTTCTGGAAAGACTCAGAGGGAAGAAGCTGGTTTTTGTGGGCGATTCGCTTAATAGGAACATGTGGGAGTCTCTTGTTTGCATCCTCCGTCAGAGTATCCGTAACAAGAAGAGAGTTTACGAGATATCTGGAAGGCAAGACTTCAAAAAGAAGGGTTTCTATGCATTCAGATTCGAGGCAAGCTTCCCAAACTTGTTTTGACAATCATGTGAAAACATCTATTTTATATGTTCTCCAACTAAATACATTGCTTTTTCTGTATTTGTAGGATTATAACTGTACTGTGGATTTTGTTAGCGCTCCATTTCTTGTCAGAGAATCATCTTTTAATGGTAGAAATGGTTCTATTGAGACGCTACGATTGGATTTGATGGACAAGACAACTTTGATGTATCATGATGCTGATATTGTAGTCTTCAATACGGGCCATTGGTGGACTCATGAGAAAACCTCCAGAGGGTAATTTTTGTCATTTTGCTTAGTGAATACTTTTGTTTAGGGCTCTATAGGTCTTAGTCTTCGTTTGGTAAATATTTTGGGACTAAAAAAGCACAAAAAGACAAAATAGGTTGTATAAGCCAACAAGACAAAATGTCACATCCAAACCATAATCATTACACTTTTTCTCTCACAAAAGTCAAAAAAGCCCAAAAACAAAAACCAAACGAGGCTAAAAAAGTCTCAACACAAAAAAGTTAGCTACCGTAGCCAATGTCAAATGAAGCTTTAAGCCCTTGTGTTTTCTTAACTTGAATTCATTTATCTGTCACTATCTCATAACCTAATAGGGAAGTGAAAGAAAAAGAAGAAAGGAAACAAAATATAAGTTGGAAAAGAAACAGCTGTCCACTTGGTTCAAAAGTTTTAAATCTATTTGTTTTAAATTTTGTGCATCGGTGTTTTTACAGAGAAGATTATTACCAGGAAGGTAACCATATATACCCAAGACTCAAGGTCCTAGAAGCATACAAGAGGGCAATCACCACTTGGGCCAGATGGGTTGATAAGAATATAGACGGAAGCAGAACTCAGGTTATCTTTAGAGGATATTCCGTCACGCATTTCAGGTATAGCATTTATGTTTTGGCCTCTTGTTTTGCGTTTAGATGCTCTGCATATTCGTCTGTTCGTCATTCTTGAATCTCATGCTGTCTATGGAAATTTGGAGTATTTAATATATAAATATGTTGTGTTAAGATAGGCTGATTGAGTATACTTCCTTCAACTTTTATATTTCAAATCAAGTACCGCCTTTTTTCTAGTCATTCATTTCTGGTCAATGCAAGAAAAATCGTTGAAGTTATTCTAAGTGAACATATGTGAAATACAATAGTCAAACCTTCATAGTTTAAATTTTAAAGCCTGGCAGTATTCTAAATCAATTTTGCCTTATAAAACTGAAGAGAATTGTCATTCCAGCTACATCGACTCCACAGCACTAACTGATAAAAATCCAAAAACTGGGTCAGATTGTGAGAACCATGCCACTTAGAGAAACACACTATTGGGCTGTTTTTTGAGCCCATGCAATAGAGATCACCATCTAGAATTTTTGGCTGGTTCCCTGGTTAATTTTAAAGAACATTGACAATGTTTGTACACTAGTTTGTAGTTTTGACTTTAGTAGAATAAAAAATTAAATTGATTCCACTCTAAAATCCCAACAAAAGTAGAAAAATGAATATAATTGAAAAATGCCAATAGAACAACTCAAAATTTATTGAAGAAGAAAATAAAAAGGCTGATCCAAACAGGGAAATTAATTTTTGCAAAACGTTCATTAGATCATTTCAGTACGAATATCCCAAACAGAGTTTTTGATCTGTCATTGATGATATAAATGCTCTCAGATATATAATCTGTGTCTAGATTTTTTTATTCTCTTGGCACTCCTCCTCTGTCCCTTTTCTTGGATGCTCCATTATAGTTTCCCCTTGGATTTGTAATTTGGAAAGCTATTTGTTCTTTATAACATGAATCACAATTTGGAAAAATAGAAAGAGAGGCGTTTTGAAAGTGTTTTGATGTGGTTGCAGTGGAGGACAGTGGAACTCAGGAGGGCAGTGCCACAAAGAAACCGAGCCAATCTTCAACGAAACATACCTAGCGAAATACCCATCAAAGATGAGAGCTTTAGAGTATGTGATTCAAGAAATGAAAACTCCTGTAATATATCTCAACATAAGTAGGCTTACCGATTACAGAAAAGACGGCCACCCTTCAATTTACAGAAAAGAATACAAGACAGTTGAAGAACAGATTGCTGCTGCTCAGTCTCAAGATTGCAGCCATTGGTGTTTACCGGGAGTACCGGACACTTGGAATGAGTTGCTTTATGCTTCTCTCTTGCAAGCTGGTAAACGTTCTTGGAGAAGATGATTTGAAAATTCACAAAAAATCAAATGTGACAAAATAATAAGCTCTTTATTTTCATGTTCAAATTCCTTGTCTTTTTCTTCTGTCAGATGTGAGGTTGCACAAACGCAAGGGTAGTTGGTTGAGTTCTAGCTTATACAAATTCAGAATTTGTAGAGTCATGACATTGATGTGTATATTTTTACATTTTTGGTTGTTGTGGATGGAATAAGATTGAGTTAATTTACTAAAGCATGACAAAAATAAATAATTGTTTTAACTTCTAGATTGACAATGGTGGTGCGGCTGTCTGTGAACGCATACTAAAATCCTCCTTCACAATTCTTTGTTGAAGAAAATTGTATTTGATTTTAAGACACAAACTGGTTTGCCCCATGCATCAAAGGAATTGATTGGAATGGGTCCTATCATGTTTATTTCATCTCTCTTATGATTTTGCATTCGATAGGCTATCCGATAGTAAAGAGTGGGCAGCATAGGTGGTACTGACTTGGGCACCAATTTGGAGTTGGAGTTTATGGGCTCTAATTGGACTGACTTACTAATGAAACTGAGACACACACCTTTGGCTATGCTATCTACATTATTGTATCCACTCATAAGAGTATCTGGGTGAGAATAATTATTCATAGCTGTGAAATTTGCTACACGATTCATCTCTGAAATCAGAAACAAAAAAGGTATAGAACTAAATATTGCACGATTGGCAAGGCCCATTTGTCACAGAGGTGATTTGGTCAGTAGCAGTAACATAATAGGCATTGACATTGCTAATAACTCTCGAGCTTACCATACTAAGTGGGTAAATGTGTGAAACTTGCATAACATACCTAGTCGCCGCTTTGTGCAAGAAGGAACTTTTTCAAGACATACCTAACAATTGCCAATATTGCACGACACACAATAAATTAAGATTATAGAAACAAAAATTCAGAAATAAAATCACCTTTTAAGGACAAAATATTTTAGTTGCCAAAAATGACATTATTATATTTTTAACAATAAAATTTGACATTTAGTGACGAATTCTTAGACCAAAATTTTGGTCTCAAAAGGTAAATTTCTTTGACACTAAACTATTTTGTCCCTAAATATGCATTTATTAGCAATATTTTTAAATGTACATAATGTCAAAAAGAGGTGCATCATATGCCCAATTATAACATTTTTAAATGTATATAACTGTTTTTCTTATAAAACTTTAATTTAGAAAACATGCATCAAGATGTTAAATACCAACAGGTATATAACCACTAATAAGTGCACCAAGCATTCATTATCCAAATAGAATGTGAATTATCTTCCATTCTTATCATTATCATTATTATAGAACAACGACATATAAACAGAATTTTAATATAAATTGTTGTGGTTGTTTGTGATCCTTTTGCTTCTTATCAAAACACCCATCATTATAACATTTAATTTTATAATTGTCATTATCACATCATTTTAAATAAATTTGTTGTACAAAAATTATGTGTATAACTACTTTTTCTTTATGGGTTAATTAACTTTTTAGCCTCCAAATTGATCACCACTAAAGCAAGTGCCTGGCTGGTTGAACATAAATAACGCATAATAGCAAACATCCTTAGATTAATTTAAGAGGGCTACTATTAGCACATTCTTTTCTTCTTTGGACTCCCCCACTTCTTTGAACCCCCAACCAGCTAAATGAGGCCCTTCTATTTTCATTTTGAACCCCCACCTTAATTCCAACTATACCCTCACTCTAACCCACATTCCCAATCCAACCATTGCTAGCTCCAGCCACAACTTCCACTGTTGGCGCCACTCTCCGGTTAACTCCAAACCAAAGCCACTTTTTGGTCAACTTCATCATGACCCCCACAGTCGACCACTCCTAGCAGCTTCAGACAACCTCAATCTAGAGCCATCACCGTGAGCCATCGTCACGAGCCCTCTCTCACTCTCTCTCGCCACTATTGCCTTGCCATTATCGTCGGTCGCTGCTCATCCTAACTCAAATCGCGACGGCAACGAAGGCGACTAGGGTTTGAGGCCATAGATCGAGACGACAGCTAGGGTTTAAGGTCACAAATCGCGATGGCAGCTAGGGTTGAGATCTCAGATCGCGACGACAATAGAGGTAGCTAGGGTTTGAGGTCACAGATCATCGTCCCTGTCACCATCACGCCTCCAAACCCTATCTACCCAACCAAGCGCAGAGAGAGAGAGAGAGAGAGAGAGAGAGAGAGAGAGAGATTGCAATGGCGGTGGGGTTCGCGATTGGTAGGGGTGGAGATCGCGATTGCAGTGGAGATCGCAATTTCAAAAGAATAAGAAAAGGGAGACGGAGGTGGTGACTGGCGATGAGGGGCTAGCCGGTGGAGGTGGTAGCTGGAGTTGAGAGGGATTAGGGTTAGGGTTAGGGTTAGGGTTTGAAAAATTAGGATTAGAAGATGAGGGATGAGGGTAAAAGTGAAATTTTATGTTGGGATAAAATTGAAAATAAAAAAAAATGGCAGAAATGGGGGTCCAAAGGAAAAAGGTAAGTGCTCATAGCAGTGCTCTGATTTGACTTTTCAAAACAAACAACACAAAACACATTTATACCTTATTTAATAGAGCTAGTTTGGCATACGAGTTTTTAGGGTTTTTTTTTTATTAAAATAGTTACAAAATGCAAAATAAGTTAAAAAGTCAATAAGATAAAATTTTACATCTAAATCATAATTATTTTATTTTATTTTCTAAAGTCATCAAAGTCAAAAAGTCTATTCTAAACGAGACTTTTTAGTCACAAACTAAAATAACTAAAAAATTAAAAAATCAACTCACATCCCAAACGAAGCCTGATATTATCCATCTCATTATTTAAGCATATCTTAATTGGGTTGGGTCAAAAGATAATGGGAGAGGAATGTTGTTGCTCAACTAAATTAATAAGATAACAATTATATTATAATCAACACACCCTCCAAGTTGATTTCACTTTCCATTTTTGTCTCAAGAAAAAAATATTCTTTCTCCAAAATTGGCTATACAATTTCGTTTTGTGGGTCATTCTCAGTTGCATATAAAAATATACCTTAATACTAATTACAAGATTCTTTATATAATTGAGTACACTCCACTTAACTGGAAAATGGTTATAATTTTGAGTAAAATACAAAAGCTTTACTTCAAATTTGATAAAAATATTTTAAAAATCAGATGACTTAAAAAAAAAAACTAAAAATCACTTTAGGATTCGAGGTCAAATTACAATAAATCATAAATCATTAAAAAACCATCAAGATTAAGGACGGTTAATTTGACGTTAACAAATGCCAAACAAAAACCAATATATTTTTGTAAAAGAAAAATTGCATTTCAGTTGGACACACGAGAATGCTGCAGCTTACAGTAGTCACAGAACACAGTATCCTTTCTTGCAGAATGGGAAAAAGATAGTGACAAACCAATTCTATCTCGAGAAGGAGCAAAAATTAATGCTAAACAGTCTCCGGTAGCCGGTGGTAACATAGCAGAACGACAACTCTCCACACCTCACCCATCTTGGCTCTAAGCCTCAATTGTCTTGGCTCTTAAATTAGGGTCACCACAATCAACCCCCCCTAAAAGGCCACATGTCCCGATGTAAGACCTACTCAAGTGCGTCAAGCTCTTCAACCTTGTCCCCTGTGGAACCCACCTGCGCAGGCCAAACTGCCATGCTGGCTAGGACATGGGAATGCCACGCTACCTAGGCCGCTCGCAAGCTAGGCTGCTATGTTGCCAAGGCTACGGGCCTGACATGCTGCTAAGGCCGCACGCAAGCCAGGCAACCATGCTGGCTAGGCTGCGGGCATTCTATGTTGCCCAGGCCGCATGCAAGACATGCTGGCATGCTGCAGAGTGATCTTATTTTTATGATAGTGTAACTGTTTTTTGTGTGTCACGCTTCCACCAAAAAAAAATCCTACCTATAATGCAATTATTTTAGGACTGTCCAATTTATTAACAATTTCTATTTTTTTTCTCTTTTTATTTATTTTTTGTATGTACAACAAATGCCACAACTAATAAAACTATGGCATAAAACTACATTGAGTGCTCCTTTGCCTAACAATTTGAGACTAAACAAGTACAAAAAGACAAAATAAACTATGTAAGTCAATAAGACAAAATATCACTTTTTATCTATAATCATTATATTTTTTCTCTCACAAAAGTCAAAAAAAGTCCCAAAATAAAAATCAAAAGAGGCTAAAAAAGTCTCAGACTAAAAAAATTAACTATATTAACCAATACCAAACGACTTCGAATTGTGTATTAGACTAAACAAATTTTGTATAAATAGTAATGCGAAGGTATTTTAATTTGATGAATTTATTTTAGACTAGAATAATCAGCGTATCAATAATCTTGACCCTTTTGACTTATTGTAGATCTTTGTCAACTGAAGTCATCCAATTAGACTCTGCCACATAGTCCAATTTCATTCTCTTTTGGCTGCTTAAAGCCGAAGCCAGTAAACAAGCACTAGACTAGCATTTTTCTTTTTTTTTAAAAGAACATGATTAGCATTTTTCGTATTGTTCTTCTTTACTATGATTAGCATTTTTCTTATTGTTCTTCTTTACTAGGCACGTAATTATTTCTCCACAAATAAGAAATATAAGAAAGTCATGGACTCGAATCTGTAAGGACAAATAATTAAATTTCATTTATCACTCTCTTTGATTAGTGTATATATATAAAGGCATTGTTCGGGAAGTGGGTTTGGGGTTAAAATAACCATAAAAAATAAAATAGGCTTTTTAATTTTAACAAGACAAAATATCACATTCAACTCATAATCATTACATTCTTTTTTCTCACAAAAAAGTCAAAAAAGTCAAAAACTCTTCTCAAACCAGACTTTTTAATCCCAGACTAAAATAACTAAAAAAATTAAAAAGTCAAAAAACCAATCCACTTCCCAAACCAAGCCATAATGAGATATTAAGTACTCAAAGAATTAGTTGATGCAAAATTCTAAACATAATAATAATATTACATATAGTAGGTGTTTGGAAAGTTGTTATTTTAGTAGGCTATGCTAGTTTTTGGCTATTTTAGGAGGGTAAATTTTTTGTGTTTGGGAAGAAAATTGAATTTTTTTGTAGTTAGGTGTGATATTTGTGAGAGAAAAAATGAAATGATTATAAGTTTGATGTGACATTTTGTCTTATTAATTATTTTAGTCTATTTTATCTTTTAATACTATTTTTAGTCAAATTTTTGGCTTAGACAATTGCACCACATTCATTAGAAACATCTCCTCCTTATATTGACAACTACATATATGAAAGTTCAAGATACATATAACAAGGGTATTTTCTAAAAACAAATAATTAATGTGCATATTTCTAATAGTCTTTTTGAGACATCACACCAATCTCATTGAAATTTAAAACCATCCCAATAATTGATTGACATACATATTGTAATTGATTTCTATATTAGTAGATTTATTCACTTTTTCATACACAATATTATATTGAACAATAATATTATAAAGTTAGACTTGACTATTTATAAATTATTTAAAATTATCATCTTATAATCGATATTTATTTTATACATGAACTCTACACTTTCAGGATAATTTCGAAGAAGTTAAGGATAACTACCTAGAATTATTCAATACTAAACACACAATCCAATCACCACATGACATGTCAAATTATCATTGAGTTTTGTTACAAACTCTTTTTAATTGGAGTGTCAATTTCTTGAAGGGGGATTAACTCTTATCATCTTATCTGCATACAATTCAACTAGTAAATATTAAAATTTGTATAAAATGTGTTTCGAAAATGGTAGCAATTCAATATAATTTTTCTGTTGAGTTTTATGTATAAATTTTTTGGTAATAAAACATTTTCTTTTGACAATAGAGAAAAAAAATGTTGCAAATGCAACAAATGCAAAATTATATAAAATGTGTTTTGAAAATAGTAAAAAAAATTAATATCAATTAAAAGTGTTTTAAAATTAGTGAAAAGTTATTTATTTATTTCAAGTTTTGTTCTTTGCTTGTGTCGGAGATTCAAAAAATTTTAGAGTAATGATACAAAAATAAAAAATTTATACATAATTTTCACACATAATAATATATCTCATTATAAACCATTCACTTCAAAACAGAACAGCATTAAAGATACATTTACTTATAATAATAACATTGACATGCTATTCTTGTTAAGTATTTTTGTATAAATTTACGAATATAATTTTTTATCTAATAATACAAACATATTTTGTATACAAAATTTTTAATATAAAATGACATAATAATTTTTGTGATCTTTTCACTTTTAGCCAATTCATAATTCCAACCATATCATTTCTACATTGACATATATCTATAGCAATGATATAAAGCAATGATATATATCCATACTTTCATATCCACAATGGTATGCTAAGAAAAGATGGGTTCCAAGTATAACAAATCAAAAATCCATATATAAATTGGAAAATTTTATTTGTAAATACTTTTAGTTGCTTAAAAACATCACATAATTAGTGTCATTTTGGGAATATGGTAAAAAGCCACGTTTTTTGACAAAATGTCCAAAAACGTGGCTTCCAAAAATGCCAAAAAAGTCATTTGGCAAGTGCTAAAAACGCAGCCCTAAAATTACAAATTAGGGCTTATGAAAAATAAATAAAAAAATAACTCTCTTATGTTGGGTAAGGGTATTTTGGTCATTTTAATTTGATTTGACACCATAAATAAATATTAAACTAAAAAACAAAAAGCTAACTTTTTACCAACTTCCCAAATCACTTCTAAAAAAGCCAAAAAGCTTGGTAAAAAGCCAAAAATCAACTTTTTACCAACTTCTCAAAACAATGCTTGTATCTCTCCATGTATCTCTCCATGTGCATTCATACTTCTTTTGTAAGTCTAAATTCGAATTCATATAATTAATTCGAACGATTTATTTGTAAGTCCCATAATAAAGGTCATTCATGTAAAAAAATTAATTTTATCGAACATTTATAAATCATAAACTTAATTAATTCATTTTATAAAATAAAACTTGATTTATTTTTATATTTATAATTGTTTAATAAATTAATTTTTTTTTGTATAAATAACTTTTATTGTAAAATTTATAAAATAAATAATTTAAATTATCAAAATAAATTCAAATTGAGCTCATAATAAAAATATAAATAAATATGAAAAGATAAAATATGGAGGAGAACTTACCCGAATGTGAAGAACACAACTAGTAAGGGAAGAAGGAGGGGTGCCTTCAGCATCTCCTTATTTGTGCGCTGAAAACAATCTCGCATTTCCACTCCAATTCCTACTGCTGCTCTTCTGTCTCTCCTTACTCCACTTCAGTTCCAACCTAATCTCTCTCTCTCTCTCTCGATATATATATATATATATATATGTATATATTTGTAACTGTAATACAACTAACACAGATTGCAGTTGTTTGAGTCGGAGAATTTCCCGTAATTCTGTTGGATCTTTGTAGAAGAAGATACTGTCATCATGGACGAAATGTACGGTCTCAATCCGACGACGAATGACTTCGCGGACAAGGCCTTAATGTCGCCGGAGAATCTGTTGATCATACCGGCGGAGTATCAGCCTTTCCTCTCCTCCGGCGCCGATCACCACCGGATGATTCCGATGATGTTCGGATCGGACGAGTTGATCTCGGTGGCCTCAGCGATATCTGAAACCGCCTCGATCACGCCTGGATTCGGACGAAGCCATGATGATATGTCGAGCGCGATGATTAAGGCCAAAATCGCTTCTCATCCTTGTTATCCCAAGTTACTCCAAGCTTACATCGATTGCCAGAAGGTTGCTTTGAAATTCAAAGTCCTTTAATCGATCGCTTTGAAACTTTTAAGTGCTTTTAGTATTGTGTAGTGATTGAAGTGTTACTCGTGATTTTTATTTTTTTTTGTGGTGATTTATGCTTTGAATTCTGATGAAAACTAAGGTTTTGTTTTTGAAAATTTTGAGTTGCCTGTCAATATTTTGATTTTCCGGGAAATTGTTATAAGAGTTTCTATTTAAGTCACTTTTCCCAAGAAAATTTAGCTGTTTAAATACTGTAGATGTTTATTGGATTCTTTTTTCTCAGGTCGGAGCTCCTCCGGAGATAGCGTGGCTGTTAGACGAAATCCGGCTACAAAACGACTTTTCTCAGCGAAATTCAGTTTCCACGTGCTTAGCGGCTGATCCTGAGCTCGACGAGTTCATGGTCTGTGTGTGTGTGTGTGTGTGTCTACTTATATGAATTCCTTTGAATTCGTATGTTTTTTTTCTGACTCTCTTCGATCTTTCTCAGGAAACCTTCTGTGATATATTGGTGAAGTACAAGTCCGATCTCTCAAGGCCTTTTGATGAAGCAACTACTTTTTTGAACAAGATTGAAACGCAACTGAGCAATCTTTGCACAGGTCCGTTAATCTCTCTCTCTCTCTCTCTCTCTCTCTCTGATCATATGAATTATGCCGTTGTAGAATCAAAAAAAAATTTCTAATTTTTACATTCTGAAGATCATTATATGTCCTCTGCAAAACTGCATGGTAATGGATCCAGGAAATCTTTGTATATGGATCATGGTGCACGATAGCATAAATTGTGGCTCACGTTAGCATAAGAAAAATAATCATCGCTCTCTAGTCCTAGCATAGCAGTGTATGGTCGTGTCTCTTTTCTGTTTCTGAAAAGAAACCACTTATTGTAAACATCAACTACAGTAAGAATAATCAGAACTAGATCAAGAAGGGAAAATGAAAAGAGTTGTGGCGATAATAATAAAATAAAACATATTGAGAGCAAGCAACTGCAAAAACCCTAGAAATGAAAGGGACCTTTGTAGATAGCATTGTTGACCATTAACTCATAGCTTAAGTTGTTAGTGAGAAGAACAATTTTATTATATTATCAACACGACCCTTTAAATGTGGTTGGTGAGATTTGAGCACCATTTATTGCTTACTTTGATATCGTATTGAATTGTTGATCATCAATTCATATAAAAGTTCAACTTATTATAGTGAGGGTTAACTTTATTATTTATGTTATATTTTTAGCACCACAATTTTTTTGACACCCTAAAACTTACCATCAAAATGGGCCCTTATCTTATAAAATTTCTAAAAAATTCAACTCTTGAAAATAAGAATTTTTGATGTTTTTTTTATCGGTATACTTTTAGCTACTTAGAGATAAGTTAAGTGACTTAATGGTTAAGCGATCTTTGATTATAAGTGACTGGTTCCTCACTAACATTGTCTTTGGCTTGAGTTTGTAAATCTGCAAATATTGTGTATTTTGATGGTGTATGTATATATTTAATCCCTCTTCCTTATTTGTTCAAGAACCTGTAGAACCTTAAAAAGTAAAGGGGGCTGCAGTCATGGACCTTTCAACCGTTCTAAACGTTTATTTCTTTTCTTTTCTTTTCTTTTTTATGTTGTTTCCCTCCTCTTTTTTGTTGTGTTTGTTTCCTTTATTTTCATTTTCTTTCCTGTGTGTAGAGAAAATTGATACTTGAAAGTGATTCTGATTTTGACATTTCAGAGAGTTCAGATGACGTGAAATTGTACTTTCAAGGAAGTGGTTTTTATTTATTTATATTTTTTGAGTGATGGTATTGGCACCATATTTTTGACTTCTCAAACTCCATTTTTTTAACTTCTCAAATTTGTGAATTATTTTCCCATAAAACCCCTGCTAATACAGAAACCTAGTTAAAGCTTCTCAGAGTGTACGTCCTTGAACATTCCAGCTGATTATGCGTTGAGAAAATTTGATCAACACGCTGGGGAGAGTATGAAAAAGGCTGTGGATATAGAAATTCTTCTTTGATCTTTGCCAGGATCACCATCTTAACACCCTCTGTCGTGTGTTTTGATTGAATGAACTATTTGTTAGATCGGTACTACAATATTTTCGAACTGGCATTCGAAATTCTAGATGCCTCTCTATCCATCTAAGTTTTGAGTTTTAGATTATAAGGGGTACAATATATATCGTTAGGAGTATTTTACCAGATAGCTTCACCTTCTATCTGGCTGCCGAAGTGACATGGTTAGTCTCATTATTTTTTCCATCATCACATAATGAGAGAAATAGGGAAAACTAAATTGGGTTGCCAAAAACAAGTGTTAGTTAATGCTTTCTTGAATTCTGACTTCACTTAGAGGACTTGCCTATTGTCTTGCAATGTCATCTAGCATTCCAGTTTAGATGAATTTGATTTAAAAACTAACATGAAATTAAATGCTATATAGAGCGAACATGGCATTGGCTTGATATCATATTGTATAAAGTGAACGTGTGCCTGACTAATTGTTTAAATGCAATGGCAATGGACACTAATGGTTTGTAATGATGCCTAATTACTTTGAAGAGCTTCAAGTTCCAATAGAGCATGTATATGTATGCATGGGAATTTAAAACAGACATTGGGAAATGTCTGAGGGCTGACTGACTGGTCTGCATTTAAAGCAGTGCCTTCTCTCAAAGAAAAATTATTTTGAAAGATGTTTATGTAATTTCATAAAGAATGTACAATTATTTTAAATTTAATAACAAGTTCCCTAAACAAAATCTTTTCCAAATAAAAATGAGCCTCAACTGGAAAATACGGTTGAATTTTATCCTCAGGTCTCCTTGCCTAATAAAGCCTCAGCTGTAATTTTATTTTTATTTTTGTAAAATTTGTTAATTTGTATAGCATTTTCTTATCTGTATCTCACCACTGATCTCGCATCTGCTGCTATTTTGCTTAATTGACATTCATCAATGTCTACTTTTGCTGAATTCTGATAGGCTGTCATTGTCTACATTGTTCAACAATTTGCACTTGTTAATTCTGTTACTTTGTTCACTTTATTCCTTTTCAATCTACATATCTACAAATTCACTATAAAGCTGAGTCATCTTAAGCATCTCTATTGAATGGAAAAGCTGTTGTTGTCTCCATTGGTTTAGTAGCCTTAGATGTTCAAAGTTGCTGAATAAAATAATTTATTAATCGAAAAGTTTATTGATCATAGTTATCAGGTTTGGTTATGGCTGGCAACTATTGTTGTTTTTTTGCTTGGAAGTACAGGTTAACTTTTCTTTGATCTTACTATCATCTGTAGTTTTGCCCTTGTCTGTTCCCTTTGCTTTCTTTTATGATTATGCTAGTTCTTTCTAATCTCTTTTTCCCAGAACTTAGATTCTTTCGGTCACAGATGCATATGTCCACATAAACATAATATTAGCATAAATTCACGTGCTTGGATCATGTTAAGTTGCTTACATGTTTAATTGAATACTCTTCTCAGTTAGCTTTTTCTCTACTTCGTGGTATGTTGATGTTAAAAATATGTTAAAAAATGTATTTGTTGAGTCTTGTTGCTCTCTACATTAAAAAATGTATCTGTTACGAGTCTTGTTGCTCTCTATTTTTTTTACTGATAAAAAAAATGTTCAAAATATATTTAAAAAAAAAAAAAACAAGCTCATACAAAGAGATGTGATTGGCTAATTTGCAATTATAAACTATGGTGATGAGTTTTAGTGAGACACATAATTCTGTTTGACTTTTTAAATATAAACTACGTTTGTAAAGCATTGCCCTATTCAGAATGCCCATTTTGTCCTTTGCTTCTAGATCAGACTCTATGGGATATATAGTTTTAGATCAGCCTCAATGAGATTTTATTGTACATTTACGTCTACAATGATTTTATCTACTGCATGCATTGTTAGGAGGATTAGTGAAATTGTTATGTCTTGGGAGCATTTATGTAAATGATCTGTATGAGAAGCAAGCCTTGATATCTACAATATTTTGTCTTACATTTCATGCATAATGGAACTTCATGCCTTGTCTCTACATTTTCTAGTAGCAAACCTAATGTAAACTCATCTTTGTTTGTCTTCTACTTGGGGCAATAACTAATCTGTGTTATGAGAAAGTTTGGCCACACTTTCATAGATTTTGTTCAATGAATTCTATCACCTGCCTACCTACCTACCATGAAAAAAAGAAAAGAGAAACTTTGTATGTAGGGTATGTTAGTTAGACAAGGGTTTTTGGGGTACTGACAACGTGTAATGCTTTGTTTGTGATCAAAATCGAGTGGCTATGTGATGGTTTTGAATCAGGGAGAGAGAAACCAGAGTAGGAGAGAGAGAGAGGGAGGGAGAAATGTATGAAGAACATTATGGGTGGGTTTGGGGGGATAAAAGTGGGGTCCTGAAACCTTTTTTGGAAAGCCCGGGTCGAGCGGGTGGTCGGAGTTCACATGGACTCCCGCGGTTTTCGCTGCCTGTCCAAAGCAGCTTTTCATGCCTTCAATTCATCTCTCTCTCTCTCTCTCTCTCTCTCTAAGCGCACACTCTTCTGCTTCTCTGTTTAGTGCTTGTCATTTTCTCACCCAAATTATTCAGTGTTTTTTAGGTCTATTTTGAGAAGTCACTTTTTAATTAAAGAGTAAAAAAATTATTAAAAAAATTGTTATTTTTTACATTATTATTTTTTTAAATTTTAAAAATTATTAAAAAAATCAATTGATAAAACAATGCTTACATTTATATTAGGTTAAGAAAAATATAAATGCTTGTAGAAATTGTGTAAAATTTATAATAAGAATAATGTGACAGTGGCATTAATGCAAATACTAGTCATTTTGATTGACTTTTTATTTTAAATAAAATGATTTGTAGAAAAAAAAAAAGTATACAAAAATTTATTCTGAATGATATATCAATATGATCGTGGTCGAATCACATTGCGTAACTATGGGAATGATGGTGGATATAAACTTATCCCTGAAAATTATATTTGTGTGTCACTATCCTCGTTTTAAAGTAATAAAATTTGAATTTATCTTTTATTCTATATTAATTTTGTAATTATATAACACTATTCTTAATCTAAATAATAAGGTCTAACATGACAATTAATAAAGCAAGTATGGGTCCAAAAACACTTTAAAAAAATAAAAAAAAATTCGTATTTAGTTTTTTGTTTTTTTTAAGTTGTCCATTGTCCATGGGTTTTTGTGCCTCTATTTAACACGTGTCTATCTTCTAAGTGAGGGTTTTGGGCTGCAGTGCCCCCATAAGAGCACCTTCAAAGATAATATTTTTTTATTCAAAAAATAAATATAGAAGAGGTTGCTATTCATTTAAACTCTAACCATAAATCTTTATTTCCTTCATTCAAACTCTAATTAAAAAGTAATTTTTGTTTATTAATAAATATTTAATTTTAAAATTTTTGTAAAATATATTTAATATTATATTCATTTTAAAAGTATAATTTCATACTTTTTATTGATGTCAATTTTTTAAAAATTAAATTTACACTTTAAAAGTTATTCCGAATATAATAAGAAATATAGAGTGAATAATATTTTAGAGTCTCCTTCATTTTATTCATCCTCCCTTCATATTTAAAGGATCAATCTATCTTCCTTCATTTGGGAGGAAGAAATGAAGGATGGGTTAGAGTTTAAAATTAGGAAAAATTCTTCATATTTGAAGTTTTGAAGGATGGGTTGGAGATACTCTAAATCAAATTGCTCGAAACTTTCTTCACCCTACCCATTTTGATTTGGGGTATGCTTAGGCATGTCTTCTTAGCAGTGCGTTTGTTTGAAGGGATTATTAGAGAGGAATGGCTCGTGGGATTATCACTTCTTTCGGATTATCTTTTATTTATTATTTAATAGTCAATTTTTAAATTTAATTTTATCCAATATTTATTTCACTCCAACTAAAGAATCACATGGTTTGCGAAAATATTAATGGTGAGAATTTTTATTTAGAGAAAAGTTAGGGATCATAATTTTTTTTTCATGAAAATGATTATGAAAGACTTATGATTTTTAAATTATCTTGATTATTGTATGGTGCATTATTCTAAGTGTAATTCAAGGGTCACAAAGTTTTCATAATTATTTTCATAAAATGTTTTTCATGATACTTAACATTGCTGTTTTATTTACTTTCATGATTTGTCTTGGGAGAATGACATGTGACCCAAGGAATTTTATTATTGATTCACAGGAGTCTTTTAGAAAGTTGGTAAAAAGTTAATTTTCAGCTTTTTATGCATTTTGAGTCACATCACCTCTCACATAACTTACTCACAAAAAGACAAAAAATAAGCTTTTTATCAACTTCTCAAAACATTTCACAATAAATGTGAGCATGAAAAATTTATCAAAAAATAAAATAAAATAAATGTGAGTATGAACATATATTATCCGGTATTGTTATATGTATCAATTGATATACTAATATATGTTATGATATTATTATTTTAAAATTATCATCTCATCCATTATACTAATTATAAATATTTAAAATTTCTAAAATTATATCATATTATCTGTTAGTATATTAATTAATATATGCATTTGTGTATATGACATTATTATATATGGCCCAACATGGCCATCCGGTATCATGTTCATATATAATTTATTATTTTATTTATCATTATTATATTGATTGAATAAATTTTATTATTAATGTCTGTTATTATGTTATTAATACAATAATAATGTATTATATGATAAATTTAAATTTAATATATAATTGTTGTTATAAGATTAGAAGTCTAAATATATAGGGGTGATTTTTGCAACCAGACCTTAATAGCTAAAGCACTCGAGATAACACTTAAGTGGTGCAACATGACAGAGACATATGCAGTGTTAAGTCATGAATTAGCATAGCGGTAGGGATTTAAAATTAGGAGTGGTTTGGAATGATTTAAATAAGTGTATTTTTTAATTTTTTATAAAATATGGGTTGGGTATGAATTGGGTTTGAAATGATATGTTAGAGAGGTGATGTGATTTAAATAAAATGATATAATTTAAATAAGATAATAATTTTTTAATTTTTTTAAATCATTCCAAGCAAGGCCTTATTCTTGAGATTGGGTACGTTTTATCTTTGTGTGTTATTGCTTGCGGAGTTTGAACGTGGGTTGAAAGTTAAATTAGTTAATAAAGATAAAATTATTTTAATTAATAAAATAAAATATTATATATAAATTATAATTATTTTATTTTTTTCTTATAATTATCAAATTAATTATAAAAAAATAAAATTCAATCATCATTTCGATCATAATTTTTTTTTAATTAAATTAAAAAAATTAAAAAATTAAAAAATCAAACTAAAAAAAATCATCGCAAAGGAAAGGCTTAATCGTTTGACTACGCCAATTTTAGACTTGCTAGTATATGGGTGCGTGCGTTAAGGAGAATCTCTCTCTGATCATCTGCCATTTGATTTGATGGCATCAGACACACTCGCTGACTGAGAAACGACTATACGGGAATACTCGTGGATGCTTTATTGAAAATTGAATTTATTCCTTCAGATACTTCCACTTCCACACATTTGTAAATGTGTAAATAAAGCATGAAATTTTGGGTTAATTTTGAAACTTGCCTAAATGGTGGAAGCCAGTTTTTAACCAATTTTAAGCTTGGGTTTTTTTTTTTTTTTTTTTTAGATAGGTAAGGATTGGTTTGGCATGAATTATATAATCTATCTTTTTATTTTTTTTTTATCATATCATCTCTCTACTTTTCTGCACATCTTTTCATAAAAAGACAAAAAGTACATTTTTTTAGGACACCCCAAATCAACTCTAAGTCATATTATAATAAAAAAAGAAAGATATATGTTAGTAGGTATTTTAATATTATAATGTGTTATAAGTTGGTTTTTCTTTTCTTTCTCTCCAAGTCTCTTCGAGTCTTCATCAAGTCCATCAATTCTTATCCTCTCCAAGACTTCCAAGGTAAGTTTCCAAAGTCTTGATCTTGGTCCATCAAGACTTATCCTTTTCAAGTCCACCATGCTTATCTATCCAAGTCCTCATCCGTTTCATATCCACCAAGGCACCTCCAAGCCTTATCTCCTATATATTTAAGCTAATGTCCTATCTTGGTGCAAGAGTGAAGAAGTTTTGGTTGTGTTGTTATGTCTTGAGTGAGATTATCAGGTAAAAAAAAGGGCGTGTGTGATGAAGCTTTGAGTTTAACTAATTGTGTAGTATTGGTGAACCATACGACTTAGTCGGGCTGTTGTATCCTGGAGGGGACAAGTCAAGGTTTTTTTGCCGCACCGGTGTGAGGCTTTGCCTAACCGCAGAGGGCTTGAATCTCCTTAAAGAGAGCGATTTTTCCGCGCCTCAGCCCTTATATTAGTCATTGTAGTTTTTTTTTTTTTTTTTTGTAATTTCCGGTGTTTATTTGTAATTATCACCAACAATTTTAAGGAGATTCAAATAGCAAAAGTTCATGGAGCCAGTACTAGAGAAGCCCAACGAGAATACCGGCGATCTCAACAAGCCCTTCCGGATCAAGGGAGGTCATTTCAAGAGATGGAAAGGCAAGGTGCTTTTCTACCTCAGTCTCCTCAAGGTGGCGTATATCCTGACCGAGAAAAATCCGAACAAAGTCCCCACTGAAGAGATGACCGACGAAGAGTATGTTGCTCATCTTGAAAAAATCGAAAAATACAACACAGATGAGTATAAATGTCGATAATATCTTTTGAATTGTCTTTCAGATCAATTTTATGATTATTATGATACTACTTACACCACTGTCAAGAAAATTTGGAAAGCCTTGCAGAACAAATATGACACTGAAGAGGCAGGCACTAAAAAATATGCTGCAAGCCGTTTTTTCCGTTATCAGATAATAGATGGAAAATCAGTGATGGAGTAAGTTCAAGATTTTCAGATGTTAGTAGCTGAAGTTAGATCTGAAGGCATCAAAATTGGAGACAATCTTGTTGTAGCAGGTATTGTTGACAAACTGCCATCGTCTTGGAGGGAGTTCCAGAAGTCGATGCGTCATAAGCAAAAAGAGACGTCCTTGGAGACTCTAATCGCACGGATTCGGTGGAGGAAGAAGCACGAGGACAAGATGCGCTTATGACACAAGAGCATTCCATTGCAAAGGTAAATTTAACTTCTGGAAATACTTTACCTAAAGGTCGATTTCATAAAAATAGTCACTTGAAACCAGTTAAGAAAATTTGGAGAAATACTGGAAGGCTACAAAATAAAAATTATCCGAGGCAAAAGAAATGGAACCAAGAACCTCCTTCACAAGATCTGACAAATGTGACATGTTTTATGTGTGGCAAAAGTGGGCATATTGCTCGAACTTGCAAATTTCGGAAACAACAGTCTCAACCACAGGCTAATGTTACCGAGGAACTATTTGTGGCTATGATTACAGATATTTTTATAGTTCAATCTGTAGAAGGGTGGTGGGCAGACTCTGGTGCCAATAGGCATGTCTGCTATGATAAAGATTGGTTCAAAGATTTCACTCCTTTTAATGAGGAGAGAACTATTATGCTTGGTGATTCCAGTTTAACCAAGGTATTCGGGTATGGGGATGTTGAGCTGAATTTTACCTCTAGACGTGTGCATGTTTTAAAAGATGTATTATACACACCGTCCATGAGGAAAAATTTGATGTCAAGTTATTTGCTCAACAAAGCTGGTTGCAAGCAGACTATTGAATCTGACCAATATGTAATCACTAAAAAAAACATATTTGTGGGGAAAGGGTATGCCTGTGATGGAATGTTTAAATTAAATGTTGAGAATAAGAAAGCACATGTTTCTGTTTACATGCTGTCTTTTATGAATTTTTGGCATGCTCGTCTATGTCATATTAATAGCCGATATGTGGGAGTCATGAGTAGTTTATGATTAATTCCCAGACTAACAAATAAGTTTGAGAAATGTGAAGTTTGTAGTCAAGCAAAAATAACTAAAAGGCCTCATAAAAGTGTGGTGAGAAATACTGAATTGTTAGAATTAATTCACACTGATTTATGTGAATTTGAAGGAATTTTAACACGTGGTGGAAATAGATATTTTATCACTTTTATTGATAATTTTTCAAAATACACTTATGTATACTTGTTGAAAAATAAAAGTGATGCTTTTAAAAAATTTAAAGAATTCTTTCTTGAAGTTGAAAATCAATTCGGTAAAAAGATTAAAAGATATAGAAATGGTAGAGGCCGGGAGTATAAATCTTTTGGATTCATCTCGTTTACTCAGTCTTTGGGAATAATCCATGAAACTACTCCGCCATATTCACCTGCATCTAATGGTGTAACAGAAAGGAAAAATAGAACTTTAACTAGAACTTTAACTGATTTAACAAATGCTATGCTAATTGAAGCAAGTGCTCCTTCAAATTTGTGGGGAGAAGCAATCTTAATTGCATGTTATGTTATGAATAGAGTGCCACATAAAAAAAAAAAAAACAAAAGTTATACCTTTTGAGTTGTGGAAAGGGCATAAGCCCAATTTGAGATATTTGAGGGTTTGGGGTTGTCTAGCTTTGTTAGACTTGTGGACCCTAAAAGACCTAAATTAGGTGTGAAAGCTGCCACTTGTGCTTTTCTTGGATATGCAACAAATAGTACAGCCTATAGATTTTTTGATATTGAAAACAAAATAATTTTTAAATCAGGTAATGCAATTTTTCATGAAGAAAAATTTTCTTTTAAATCTAAAAACGGTGGGGGTCAAAATTATCAAGAAAATATTTTATTTGAAACCTTTTCCTCTACTCCTCTTTTACAAAACCAAGATATTGTAGTGTTTAAACCAAGAAGGAGTAAAAGCGCCAGATTAGAAAAAGATTTTGGCCCTAATTATCATGTTTTTAATGTGGAGGAAACTCCATTAACTTTACAAGAAGCTCTGGCATCTCCTGACTTTGTTTTTTGCAACGAGGCTGTAAATGATGAGATGTAATTATTATTATCCAATAAAACTTTGGTATTAGTAGATTTACCACCAGGTTGTAAAACTATTGGCTGTAAATGGGTTTTGAGAAAAAAATTTAAACCGGATGGAACTATTGATAAATATAAAGTAAGGCTTGTCGCAAAAGGTTTTAAACAATAAGCAGATCTGGACTTTTTTGATACATTTTTTCCGGTTACTAGAGTTACATCCATTAGATTATTAATTGCAGTGGCTGCAATTTATGATCTAAAAATTCATCAAATGGATGTTAAAACAGTTTTTTTAAATAGAGACCTGAGTGAAGAAATCTATATGGATCAAGTTGAGGGTTTTGTGGAACTCGGTCAAGAAAGCAAAGTGTGTAAGCTAGTTAAATCCCTATATGGCTTAAACAGGCCCCCTAAACAGTGGCATGAGAAATTTGATTCCTGCATAATTGAGAATGACTATAAAACGAATGAATGTGATAAATGCATTTATTATAAATCTGAAGAGAATAACCATGTCATTATTAGCCTCTATGTGGATGATCTACTTATATTTGGCTCTAATTTGCATATCATCGTGGAAACTAAAAATATGCTTAGTAGCCATTTTGATATGAAAGATCTTGGTGAGGCTAATTATATTTTGGGAATGAAAATTACCAAAACCTTTGGTGGTATATTTCTTGATCAGTCGTATTATGTTGAGAAAATTTTGAGAAAATATAATTTTTATAACTGCAAGCATGTTCTTACTCCTTTTGATCCTCATGTGTGTTTATTTTCTATTAAAAATGATGAGGATGTAATTAATCAAAAGGAATATGCTAGTATGATTGGTAGCTTGCGTTATGCGACTGACTGTACTAGACCTGACATTGCATATGTAGTTGGAGTACTTAGCAGGTTTACTAGCAAGCTTGGCAGTGATCACTGGCTAGCCATTGAGCGGATTATGAAATATTTATCTGGTACCACAAAATATGGCTTGTTTTATAATAAGTATCCTGCAGTACTTGAAGGTTACAGTGATGCCAATTGGAATACCTTGTCAGGTGATTCATTATCAACCACTGGTTACTTATTTACATTGGGAGGTGGTGCTATAAGTTGGAAATCGAAAAAACAAATTATTATTGCTAATTCAACAATAGAGGCTGAGCTTATTGCTTTAGCTACAGCTAGTGAAGAAGCAAATTGGTTAAGAGATTTGTTAAATGAAATCTCTTGTAGGGAAAAACCGATTCCACCTATATTGATTCATTGTGATAGCACCGCAGCAATTGGTCGAGTTAATAACCGTTATTATAACGGTAAATCCAGACCTATCAGAAGAAAACACAGTACTGTGAGATCTTATATGAATAATGACATTATAAATGTGGATTATATTAAATCTGGTGATAATTTTGCAGATCCATTAACTAAGGCCTTAGTAAGAGATAGAGTCTGGAATACATCGAGGGGGATGGGGTTGAAGCCCATTGAATATAGCAGGAGTCATGTATGAGGATACTCAACCCAGGGACCAGAGATCCTGTAACTGGGTTCAATGAGAAAAACGATCATATGATGGCTGTGAGAAATGCACTAAATTATCTTTTACCCATCCTTATGATGTAAGTGCATTTATCCTGTAACGTTGTAGAGGTTGAGTTATTAAAAAACTCTTAATGAATTTCTGTAGCTCTTATTGAGTGGGGTGTCATAGTTATAGGAGCACCCTTGACAGAATTCACCTATGTGAGTGTGGTAGTGGGGCCGCTACCTGTGAGATTTGGGCTAATTCTCAAACACACTCATGAATCCTGAGATCGCACAAGGCTGTAATGTGCTAGCTTTTAAAGCTTTTGTGAACACCTGGAATATTATGTGTGTGCAATAATTATTTATTTCCTTTAAGTAGTCATAGTTCAACGCTGAGCATACTATTGGTTCTGGAGTAGATATTATTGTTTCACTAATGGAGGTTCAATGCAGAGCACACCTACCATGATGCATAATATCTTTATTTGCCTAATAATCTCAGTTTTGTTACCTATAATATTAAAATAGGTGGGAGAATGTTAGCAGGTATTTTAATATTATAATGTGTTATAGGTTGGTTTTTCTTTTCTTTCTCTCCAAGTCTCTTCGAGTCTTCATCAAGTTCACCAATTCTTATCCGCTCCAAGACTTCCAAGGTAAGTTTCCAAAGTCTTGGTCTTGGTCCACCAAGACTTATCCTTTTCAAGTCCACCATGCTTATCCATCCAAGTCCTCATCTGTTTCATATCCACCAAGGCACTTCCAAGCCTTATCTCCTATATATTTGAGCTAATGTCCTATCTTGGTGCAAGGGTGAAGAAGTTTTGGTTGTGTTGTTATGTCTTGAGTGAGATTATCAGGCAAATAAAAAGGATGTGTTTGATAAAGCTTTGAGTTCAACTAATTGTGCAGTATTGGTGAATCATACGACTTAGTCGGGCTGTTGTATCTTGGAGGGGACAAGTCAAGGTTTTTCTGCTGCACCGGTGTGAGGCTTTGCCTAATCGCAGAGGGCTTAAATCTCTTTAAAGAGAGCGATTTTCCCGCACCTCAGCCCTTATATTAGTCATTGTAAATTTTATTTTTTGTAATTTCTGGTGTTTATTTGTAATTATCACCAACAATATATAATGGAGTTTAATACACATCTTTTGTAGGGAGAATAAACATAAACAAAAACAAACTACTCCCCTCAAAAGAAACAAACTAAGCCTATAGATGACAAATACAACATATACAACAAATGATTCAAAATTTCCCTCTAGCACTCTTTAAGTAATGAAGTTTCGCTTTGAGTTTTCTTCTATTATCTTCCTTTGTAGTCTCCCCATTAATGGGATCACTTGGAGATGGACTCCCTTTACTTTTTAGGCTCTTCGTTTGACATAGCAACTCTTGATTTAATTCTCCATTCCCCAACTCTCTTGATTTTAAGTTTGGGTTGAAATGCTTTAAATAAGTGTATTTTTTAATTTTTTATAAAAAAATATGTAGAAAAGTAGAAAAAATTGATAGAAAAGTAGAGATGAGATGCTGATTGATATGATGCAAATAAGTGTATATATACAAAAAAAATATTTTTTTAGTGCATGTCAAACATCTACTAAGTCAGATGACTTCTCTATTTTTTTTATACATATTTTTTTTATAAAAAAAAATCAAATTTTAACTAATTCCTCAAAACAACCCCAGTGAAGTACTTCAAAACAGTTAATCCTCTATTTTAATCTAGTTATAAACTCCACTACTTTACATGAATTTGTATTTCATTTATTATGCTCTGCCAATATAATGAAATTCTTTATTGTCATCTCCATCAGTAGTCCCAGCTCATATTCCCCTAACCCTCCACTGAAATTCTTTGTTTGCTAATTTATCCATAGTCAAATAGTTATAAATATTTTGAGATAAAAGAGAAAATGGGTTTTAAAAATAGAAGATCGGTAGAACACATAAAATTATTCATACAAAAATGAGACAATGGAGTGTTATTATTATTCGTTATAGCGGATAATGCAGGGATTAGTGTTTCTTTTTCGATGAATGCTATAAAAATAAAAATAGAAACATATTTAGGATTAGTGTGGATTATCTATGAACATGAATTTGGATATCTTATGGCAATAATGAATTTTTATCTGTGCCCAGATGATGGTGGTACTGTATCATCAGATGAGGAATTTAGTGGGGAGATGGAAGCACGAGAGGCACAAACGTGGAGCGAAGATCAAGAACTCAAAGATAGGCTCTTTCGTAAATATGGTAGTCATGTTAGCAGCTTGAAGCTGGAATTTTCAAAGAAGAAGAAGAAAGGAAAGCTGCCGAAAGAGGCTAGGCAAATGTTACTCCAGTGGTGGAATTTGCACTATAAATGGCCTTACCCAACTGTAAGTTTGCTTTCCACCAGGTAGTAGTCTATTATTAATTCATATATATAGAAAAAAAGGAAAAAGATATGCATGTTATTATTATTATTATTTTTTTTGATGTTTTGACTTTTGGCAACTTGGGCCAAGATTCTTGTGTTTTTGATGTTTTGACTTTTGGCAACCTAGGCCAAGATTCTTGTGTTTTTGATGTTTTGACTTTTGGCAAGCTGGGCATGCTATTATTTTAAAAGGAAAAGAAGTGAAAAAATTAAAATAGAACAAACACACAAATATAACAATTTTACAAGATTTGACTATAAATCTATCTGTACTAAACGGGTGAATAAGGATTAAAGAGTTTCACTATGAATGTAAAGAATGTTGAGTAGT
The DNA here is from genome assembly GCF_055761805.1 of Camellia sinensis. NCBI lineage: Eukaryota > Viridiplantae > Streptophyta > Magnoliopsida > Ericales > Theaceae > Camellia > Camellia sinensis. The sequence goes on from NC_138965.1 coordinate 210,636,263, forward strand.
GTGGATCGTGACTAGTATTGAAGACTAAAAATTTGAAGTACGGATATTTTTTATATTTATAGTTGAAGTAGCATATCTCTATATTGTATTGTAATTTTTTTTTGGAATCATAGTGATGAGTGTTGTCATATTATGACAGCATTTGTCTCCCATTGCATTGCCTATCAAATGACCAAATAAAAACTGAGAAAAAGTATACAATAATATCAATACGAAAGAACAAGAAATTCAAGAACGGGAAGGAAAATACTATAAATTGTGTTTTTATTTTTTGTTTACATAATCATATGGGTTTCACCTCTCAAACAAAATCAATTAGTTATATATTGATATTTGTGATTTTATATGTATATATAATTTAATTTTGTTGACATTTATTTCACTTAATTCATTATGCATGTATTTTTATATAGAATTTTATATTGTATTAATAAAGTGAAACTTATGAATCGTGATTTACAATCTTAAATAAACTGATATGCAATTTGATAATAATGATATTAGCTACTCATCGGTGGTTACCTTTTGCTGTCTACATGATTTTTTAACATGTGCTTTTATGGTTTTTGTGTTTTGATTAAATTTACAGTAATTGCATTGTTCCTCTTGTAACATCTGTATGTATCATTCGTTTTTTCTTCTAAATTTTTTTTTTCCGGTTCTCATAATCATCCAGGAAGCCGATAAAATTTTGCTAGCAGAATCAACTGGGCTCGATCAAAAGCAAATTAACAATTGGTTTATAAATCAACGAAAGCGGCATTGGAAACCGTCAGAAGACATGCAATTCGCCTTCATGGATAATCTTTCAGGACGATTCTTTACAGATATGACTGGTGATGGTGTGCGCGAATAATGTATTCTCAAATGTATTCCTAACTTGTTTATTGTGTTTGGTTTATGTATATTCTGACATGTTATTGTTGACGTTGATATATTTATATTCTCAATTAAAAAAAAATCCAGAAAAAAAAGAAAGACTTACATTTTAAATTACTCAATTCTCAGAGTTCCTAGGGTGGTTATTTCTTTGTTTTTCTCCTCGTCGGTTTGACTTCTACATTTCCATGGACGCTTTTACAATTCAAATGCATTCAAAATAATGTCATTTGAATAATAATATATGTATCAATTAATGTACTAATTAGTATACTAATTGATGATGTGGCGTAATTTAAGAGATTTTTGATATTTGTAATTTATTTAATGAATGAGTCAATAATAATATCATAATTAGTATTGGTACACTAATTAGTATTGGTACACTAATTAGTACATTAATTAATGCATATAACATCACCGATGTCATTTTTCTTATTGAATGCATGACTATCTCTGTTGATCAACGATTTTCTTTTCCCAAATCGGTATTATGAGAATGTCGAAGTAAATGAATGTTAATGTAAGATCCAATAATTTATGTTTTTTTTTTTTTTTTTTGGGTGAAAACTTATTCTGAAAACAAAAGAAATGATTTTTTGTTTTCAAAAGTTTTGAATATTTTGGAATTGATATCTAATTTTATTTATTAAAAAAAAATTAAGCAAAAATAGAAACAAAAATGATAAATCCTGTTTATTTTATTTATTTATTATTTTTTAGTATTTTGTGAGGACTTGTAATTGATTTTTTTGTCAGAAAACCAATTGCCCTTTTTCGGTATACATACCCGAGGAAGCTTCAAGAAGATTGGGTTGTTTTTAGGTATTGTTTATAAATTGACGTGTTTTTTAGTTTTATTATTATTATTATAAAATGATGTGTAAAAATATATAGGTAATATGATTCAAATAAATATATATATATATATATATATTTTAGATGTTTTCAGCCTTAAAACAATATATCTATGGACCCCCAGTTTGAACTTCAATCCCGGCCCAAACCAACAGTCCGTGATAAAAATCACCAGGGACATATCGGTCTGAGTCAGTACTAGCCCTTTAAGTAAAATTTATGGGGCCCCATTGGGCCTTAGACCAAGTAGACTGGGTTACAGCCCAAATCAATCTCGGCCCAATCGAAGAGAGAGTCATAAAATCATCATCTTCTGGATATTAGATCGAGAGAGAGAGAGAGAGCTGATACGATAATGGCTGCTTCGAGTCACCTCTGTATTCGCTCGTCACCAGGAATGAACCGTCCGATCTTCCGGTCTAGTCGGCGGCCGGTTCAGTGCTCTGTGGAACGCCAGGCGCTCTTTAACCGCATTGCTCCTGTCTACGATAACGTACGCCTCTTCTTTGCTCATCTACTTGTCTCAACTGCTTAGAGCCCCTCGTACTAGAAAAAAGTTCTATGAATTATGTGTGTTTATATGCGATTTTTCGATTTTGTTTTCTGTATTCTGAATTTGGGTTTTGTTTTGAAAAAAAAAAAAAAAAAAAGTTGAATGATTTGTTGAGCTTGGGGCAGCATCGAATTTGGAAACGTATGGCTGTATCGTGGAGTGGGTTAGTTCAATTCTTCTACATCATTCATTACTCTCTCTCTTTCTCTCTTTGTCTAAAGTTTTGAGTGATTTGATGAATGAGGAAAATGGAATGAATTTGAAAAGAGATTAGTAGTTAATTAGTAGATGTGGAGTTTTAAATTAATCAAACTAACAACCATGTGTGTGTGTGTGGAATGTTGAAGTTTATATTTGGTTTGCATAGGGCGAAAGAGGGAGACAATGTGTTAGATTTGTGTTGTGGAAGCGGGGATTTGGCGTTTCTTTTGTCTGAGAAAGTTGGTCCCAATGGCAAGGTTTGCTCTTCTTCCTATTCCTTATTTCATTTCATTTTTTTAATTTATTTTATGAATTTGTTCTAATGTCTGTTAAACAAGTTGGATGTAAATTATAGGGTGTTTTGTTTGTTTCAACAAATGTCATTGTTATATATGTATGTATTATCTATATGCGTATGCGGGGAACATGTAAAATTGCTTGCTTTTGTTGATTTATCAATAATTTGGATGTTTGAATATCACATTGGATACTGTATTTACCATTTCAAGCAATATGGAAAAAACTAATTCATTAGAAAGTGTTAGCTAAAAGGGAAGCTTGGCCCAACAAAGGCTTTCCGTTAGCATCCCTGGTGGCATGGGTTTGAGTCACATGAATGGGGAATAGGTTGCATACATCTTGTCTCCCTAGACTGTCTTTTAGTGAATCTCGTACATTGGGTCACTCTTTTTTATTAAAGAGGGTTAGATTCACTGTTGTCTACAACCGAGTTTGCAGTAGGTAGTTTGTTCGTTCCAGAGGTCTCTTGTATGCCTCGTTCAAGCCCTCTTCTCTAATCTATTCATTTTGACTATTGCCCTGATAAACTGATTTTAACTAAATTTTCAAGAATCATATCCAATTTACTCTCAAGTCTCTTAAATTTTCAAGAGCTCTGCACAGTGCTAGTTAAATTTCAGATTGACATGAATTGTGTCTCAGAAGGAACTGCCTACTGGCATCCCTATGTACAATTTTGTGGAAAAAACCTCCAAAATATTTAATTTCTATATTACACCTATATACTAGGTCCTTTTTTGGTCACATTTGCAGGTGATTGGTCTTGATTTCTCCAAGGAACAATTATCAGTTGCTTCATCTCGACAATATTTATGCTCAAAGGCCTGCTACGACAATATTAAGTGAGCATTGGTGAAACTAGCCACTGAGGAACCCCCCCACAGACGGACACAAAAAAAAAAAAACCACAAAAGTTCATTTTTATTTTTATTTTTTATTACAATGTAATCATAAAGCCTTAACAAAAATGATATTATGAATTGTATTAAGCTATTTATTATGTGCATCACTAACGGAAAATGCCATGGCGTTAATATTATTACATGATGAATCATAGGTGGGTTGAAGGAAATGCTCTTGATTTACCATTTTCTGGTTGTTACTTTGATGCTATCATCGTTGGGTATGGGTTACGTAATTTGGTTGATTTACATAAAGCTATGGAGGAGATGCATCGAGTTCTGAAACCAGGTTCAAATGCATCTATCCTTGACTTCAATAAAAGCGCCGACACATTTAGTGCCTCAATTCAGGTATCGTGACTAGATAAATTGTTGCATTCTTTGGTTCGACATTCAAATGCTATTTAATAAATGGTTTCTAAAAGAATTTGGTAATTTTTTAGTAGCTTTTTTATTTTTGTTTTTATTTTTTATCATTGACACTGGAATTGTATTTCTAGTAATGTGATTTCTATTCCCTCCACTTGAATCCTGCCATGCGAACATAGCCTAATGGTTGTGGCAGTGTTGTAATTTATCAACGATGTACTTTTGTTCACTACCTCAACTTGACAGTGCTATTATCGTTTCACAAATATGATATTTGAATGTAACTTTTGCAAATGAACAACAAAAAATTTAACTCCCATGAGCATTGTTTTTGCAAGGAATGGATGATTGATAATGTTGTTGTTCCGGTGGCAACTGGTTATGGTCTTGCAGAGGAGTACAAATATTTGAAAAGCTCAATTCAGGAATTTTTAACAGGTTTTCCCTTCTCATTAACCAATTCTATGTCTTTGTCTTTCATACATGACTTTCTGCCTTTTGTAGAATAACTGGTCCTCAAACCCAACCTGCTGCGTTGTTAAACCACTCGACTAATCATTTTGCTTTCATTGTTAAACACTGTATAAGGTTTCTATAGTAATGTGATTAGAAGTTAAAGCCATGGCTGTTAAGTTGACCTTCAGATTTCTGATTCATGTGGCTATTTTATTTTAAATTGCGTATTGTTTCTCTAACATTTTCTCTTTCTGTTTAAGCAATTTATTGTTTATTCCATTGCAGGGAAAGAGTTAGAGAAACTTGCTTTAGATGTGGGATTTGCAAATGCTGTGCATTACGAGATTGGTGGAGGACTCATGGGAAACTTAGTTGCCACGCGGTAGACCCATGTCCCTGTTTTGCGTTTGGAAGTTTCTGAAATTTATGTCACGAGGGAGCGACCCATGAAAGGACACAAAATTTTCACTCAGAATATGTATTTCAAGTTCCAAACTAACATTGCGCCTTCTTTTTTAAAAAAGGTGTGATAATTTTTTTTCTGAAGTATTGAAACTCATTAATATTATCATAAGATTCATAAAAACAGAGCAAAATTTACTGTTGATGAATCAAAATTTCCAATATGTTTGGTGTTGCATACCATATGAGATTTGAATATAACTGAAAGTGATCTAACTCTACTAGTACGCTCACTCTTTTACGAACTTCATTCCTTTGCCTTGATCTCTTTCTCTGCTCAAATTCAGTCACCAATAGCTGGAGATACAATCCGTAATTTTCCTTCTAAAATCTGAAATCCCCTGGTGCACACCAGCTGTAATGTTGCCAAAATCGTGCAGGTCAATCAAACCCTCACTGATCAAAGGTTTCTAAGCATTTCTTCCATGAAACGTCCCATTTGAGCCCACCTAGGTGTTACCTGGGGTGGAAAGAACTATGGGAGAGGTTGGCAATTGAGGCAGAATTGTCAACATTGAGGGGGTAAGTTTGGTTCTCCCTTGTGTCATTAAGTTCCATGGTCTTCTCGTCTATAAAAGGTGGATTAGTGGGAGGAGGGAGGTTTTCATCCTTGTTTGCCAGCATCCGTAATGCCGTAGACATCGATGGTCGTAACGACGGAGCCTCTTGGGTGCACAGAAGTCCTATATGCACCACTCTTAAAGCCTCATTTTTGATGTTGCTGTTATGGTTGTAGTTATGCAACATCAGGTTTGGGTCAAAAAGTTCCTCCACTGCTCCTTGCTGGAAATGCTCCCATGCCTGTTTCAGGAAAATGATATACATCACCAGATGAATTTCAAACCCCCCTCCCTGTTTTTTCCACATGCCTGCGTGAATTTATACAACAATTGACATGGGTACTACTTGGTGCTCATCGGATTTGAACTTACAATTGTGATTAAGCTGTCCGAGTATTCTGTGGTTTTGCTCCTGTTGTTTTGCCTTCCGGTAACTATTTCTAACAAAAGAACGCCAAAACTATAGACATCTGCCTTCTCTGTTAACTGGCCATGGGCTAGGTACTCTGGAGCCATATATCCTCTGCAAATAAGCAACAATAAAAGGATTGGTAATTCAAACAAATTTTAATATCCATGTTAATATTTGGGTTTTCACCCAACAGATCATTACTCAAAGAAGAAGATACTCACAGTGTTCCTGCAATGGCGGTGCTGATATGACTCTTATCGTCTTGGAAGGACCTGGCCAACCCAAAATCAGCAATTCTAGCGCGCAGCCTTGAATCCAACAAAATGTTACTTGCTTTTATATCTCTGTGAATGATTCGGGTGTTGGGATTTTCATGAAGATAGACCAAACCATCTGCTGTCCCAGTAATTATTTGGTATCTCTTCTCCCAGTTTAGTGTTTTACCTCTGTTTGAATCTGTCAAGCATTGATTACAGTCACCTTGATACAGATTCAGAATACTTCTACAATTCAAACTCTGAAGTAACCATTCTATTACTCACCAAAAATGAAGCGATCGAGGCTCTTATTAGGTAGATACTCGTAGACAAGAAGGCTTTCTGGTCCTGAACAACTGCAACCTAGCAATCTGACTAGATTTCTGTGCTCCACACTGCTGATTATGTTGACTTCATTGTAGAAGTCTCCGGCTCTGTGTCTGTTGTTGAAGAAAAGCCTCTTGACTGCAATCTCTCTTCCGTCAGGCAAAACTCCCTGCAATGGAATTAATTTGTAAAGCATTACAAACTCTAAAACAAAAATGTTGTCGATTTGGGTGCACTTGATATACTACCTTGTAAACCGTTCCGAATCCTCCTTGACCGAGCTTGTTTGCTTCATTGAAGGATCCTGTTGCTTTCTCGAGCGTGGAGTATTTGAAATTCAAGCTACTGTCATAAAGGGTCCTTACCAATTTTTCTGCATCATTTGATCCTGTGGAGGGGAGAAGGATGATAAGGAAAATTTAGAAATTTTATGACTCACCAATCTATATAAAAATTTAGTAAAATCTACTGACAATTATTAGCTTTTGTGAACTTGTTTGCTTGTAATTCAAATGTTTGTTCTATGTAGGATCAAACAAATTTTGCATTTTTTCATTAAAAGTGAACAATTGTTGTATGTTTGATAGGGCCAATTTTTTATGTACCTCTTCTTTTCTTCTGAATTTCTCTGCGCTTCCAGAAATAAACACCAATAATTCCCCCAACCACCAAAACCACAACTGAACTGACAACAGAAACTGCTATCACTATTATGGTTCCTGCAAAAATTGTCAACGAAAACCCCATAGATATGTTATTTTTTTCAGCCAACAATTGTACTAATTTTATTTGACAGATTTTCCATGTTACCAAACAAAGGAAGAAGGAAATAGTATTATGTTACCTCTTGAACTTCCATTTCCCTGCTCCGGGTTGAGGAAATTTGTATCGGAGTACCTCATGAAGCATCCAGTGTTCAATGCCCGCCCCTCGGACCAAGGCAAGCATCCCAACATTTCCTGAGACGCGTTCACCAAACAAGCCTTGCAATCGCTCACGCTCAAAGTTCTCCAACAATCAGCCAGGACATAAGCTGATTCATTTTTCGTCCCCGATACTGCCACCTCAGTGCGCGCATACCCATTATTATTTGGTGCACCTGCAACAGCTTCCGTCACGGCCTGCCTCGCTGACACTTCAAATGTTGAGTTCTTTCGTGTCGTGTTCCCACACAAGGCCTTGTCACCCGGCCCCATATACTCATGAAAGAAGCTGTAATTCTGAACTCTCATGAAGCATCCATCGAGGTAAATCCGACCCCCATTGAAGGGAAAACACCGGGGAAGAACAGTACGTGCCTCAGCGTAGCATAGAAAACAGTCGAGTAAAGGGAGATCGCCGTAGCATTGGGCTAGGCCGTAGCTAGTGTCGAGTCCTGAGCCTGTGACAGCTACTCCGAATCCAGATGTTCTCATCTGTACACTGATGTTTTCCATCGCTGAAACGAAGTTTGGGACGTAGATTTTGGGGTTGTGCTCGCGTTGGTTCCCACACTGGGTTTGAACCGTCTGGGCTCGCGGCTCGGCCATTGATGGATTAGGAAATAGGAGAGTGATTGTGAGAATGTAAAGAACAGATGGGATTGGTTTCTTCATTCTTGGGATGAACTGAGACTTGGTTTTAGTGGTTCTGATCTACAACTTCAGGCTGTGTAATACTGAAATTTAACAGAAAGGACATGTTAGAATTCAAATCACAAGAAATTTAGATTGAGAAACAAAAAGAAGTCGAGCATTGCCAAGTAATCAGAACTGAATCTTGGCTATGCTATGCTATGCAACTGGCACTCTGAAACAATATTATGTTTGGATCTTGAATTTGTAAAAACTTACTGTGTTTTTTGTTTGGTAGAGTTAGGAAAATGAGAAGAAAGTGAATAGATAAATATTTTCTTGATAAATACAAAATTTTAATAGCCTGAATGTTATGACCACGGTCATTGAATAAATGCTATGCCTTTTAGGTTGGTTTCTAGAAATCATCAGCCCAAAAAAGTAGTATTATTGACCTTTTAATAGAATTGCAGTAGCTGAAGAAACAGGACATTTTTTATTTAATTCTGGCTGAACTATAAAAATTTTATTGACCTGTTTCTTTGAACATTCTTGACTAGAGAAGCAAAATTGAAGATGAAGACAGTCATTTAATTGAATGCACAGCAGTACCCTATCTGAATAGAACATGGGGTGCAAAAGCTTTGACAGCCTTTGCTTCTTTGGCACTGTGCTTGAAATCGTTCATAATTCATATCCAGCAATACAAGTAAAAAGAAAAAAGAAAAAAGAAAAAAGAAAAAAAAAATCTCTGTTTTTTTTTTATTTTTTTTTATTTTCTAATACATTTGTAACCATTGAGATTTTCACATCTCAAACATGATCAAACGGTTGAGAGTGAACTCTGAAGAATATTATTTTGGAATTCAGGTGATGGAACCCACAGGCTTGGTGATTGATCAAACATCAGACAATTGCTAAAGCAACTCTTGCCGGATTTTTCTCTCAATGTGGGTCCGCGTCCGCCCACACAAATTGATTCTTCACCAAAAAATCTAGGAGACCCAATTACTCTTCAATGGGTCCAACTCAGAATTCATGAACCATGTCCTAATGTGTGTTATCCACATAACACGGTCGGCATTCAATGAATGCCTCCTCTCTTGAACTGTTCATAATCTACGGATTAGTTCGATTGATCAGAACATTTATAAATTTTGCATTTTATTAAGAGGTTAGAGATTCAAATGTCATAAATTACATGTGAATTTTATTTTTCATATATTTATTGAATTTCTTTATCTTATTTTGAATTTTTTTGTATTAATTTATGTGATATATTTAATTATTATTATTATTGCAATTTATTGAGTTTTTTTGTAATATTATATGCTAATAAATAAATAAATATCATCTGTTTGTTGTTGAGATTAGAACTAATTCAACTGTATAGTGTTCGTAACAGCAGTGGAAATTTTTTTATTAATTAATGATATTATCAAATGATATCATCAATATACATAGGGTTGGTTTGGCAGAGGCTCATTGGGCTTTTTTGGCTCAATGAGACATAAAAGACAGAATAGACTCATGAGCCACAACAGATAAAACATCCCATCCAACCCCATATCATTACACTCTTCTCTCACAAAAAAATCAAAAAAGTCAAAAAGTCAAAAGTCCTTCCCAAACTAAGCTTTTGAGCCCAGGCTCATATACTCAAAAAAGTCAAAAAATTAAAAAGTCAACCCACTTTTCAAACGGAGGAATAATATTTATTACAAAAATTCACATCGACTATGAAAGAAAACGAAATAAAAGAATCCAATAAAACAAAATAAATAAATAAATAAATAAAGAGAACAGAGCACAAGAAGAATATAGGCAATGGATAACAATACAAAAGTTGGTTGCATTGGGTCCCTGTTATGTCACGCCTTCAAGTGAGAAATTTTTTAGTGCATCATATGTGGTATCCGTAACCAACCACAACTCAACAACTGTAATTAAATAGTGTCAGACATTTACCACATCAGAAAAATACTGATCAAAATTAACGGTACTTACATTTTCTCTCTCTACTTGAATTTGCAGGACTTTTCTCTCTCCCCACATGGGTCCTCTGCCTATCTCCGATTTAACCCCTGTAAATAATAATTTTGCAATTGTTTCAAACTTCAGTTGCCATAAAAAAATCACCCATTGGTGACTTGTTTTGGCAGCTCAGTTAAAATTATTTTTTTAATTTTTTAATTTTTTATCACATTATCTTTTATATATATTGTGGGGTTATATTTTCTGAAATACCAACACGTGGTATGGTGACGCCGACGTGTCAGTCGAGATGCCACGTGTCCTGATAGTTATGCCGAGGTTACCTAGGCAAGGCCGAGGTGATCTCTGAAGATATCGGAATCCGAAATAAACGGATAAGGGACAAGAGTCCTAGAGAAAAGAGAAGACTTTGCTAAGATAAGGATAAAACTCTTAGGGAGTTTGTCTTTATCTCTTGAAGAGTCCAAAGTTGACATTGAATTGGAGTCCATAAAAGTCAGACTTCTAATGGGACTTGGATTTAGTAAACTATAAAAGAGAGGCACCCCGTAGGTCTAAAGTACGCAGTTTTATACTCAAGCTTATGAATTTAACACTTGATTATCTTTGAGAGATATACTGACTTGATCGTCGGAGTGCCCCCGGGTGGAAGAGCTACCGCCGGAGCCTTTTCTTTTTGTTACAGGTCTGTTGAAGCCATCTATTCTGCCGGTGCTCTCCAGTTGGTTACTAAGCGGGCAGTGTGGTCAGAAAATTACCCACACAATTTGACGTCGTCTGTGGGAATCTTAGAAGAATAGATGGCTAGTGACGGACAAAGGGAAAACATTGGGGGCGACACTCCTGCTAGGAATGGCAGACCAATTGATCTTAACGTTGAAGGAGACAATCACAGTGCAGAAAATCATGACCAGGGTCACGGAGAGAAAGACGTCGGCCAGGAGGGCGGTACTTCGAAGCGAACAGACCAAAGCATGTATTATAACGAAGATAACCTTCAGGTATGGAGGGATAGGTGCTTACGGAGAGATGAGGAAGTAAAAGACTTGGCAAACAAGTTGGCAGACCTACAGTCAGTGGTCAACTTCATGATGCAAAACAATGTTATGCAGCCACCATACCCGCTGCAAGATACGCCGATGCCAGCAATTAACACCCAGAAGGGAGGAAGGAAAGCAATCCCCGAAGCCCCTCAGCACACCAGGAGTGGAAGACACTCACACCGACCTTCCAGGGAAGTCGGACGAGAGGAGCCGAGGCAAGAAGAGTCCCGAATGACACATCGAATGAAGGATCCTGGGCCCAAAGAACATCGGCATGTTCAAGGGCAGGCACTCTGCTTTGACACAACCCATGGAGAAAGATCGAAACGGGCCCACCACGAGGCCGAAAGTAATGTGCCAAAAAGATTGAAGTCCAGAGATAGCCGAGCTCCAGGTAGGAGTAAGGAAGACTTGAGGGATTACCTCAAAAGGAGGCAGCAGAATGTTGAAGCCAAGGTGACATCCCCAGTTAAGCCGAGAACACCGTTCTCGGTGGAACTGGACAAATTTGAAGCACTAAAGAGATTCAGTATGCCAAGGTCCTAAATTTATGATGGTAAGTCAGATCCCAACTTTCATGTTGGACTATACCTGAACTCAATGGCGTTATACAGTGGGAACGAGCCGTTGCTCTGCAAAGTATTTCCCTCATCCTTTGGGGAAATTGCATCTGATTGGTTCCATAAACTACCGAAGGGAAGCGTAAAGACATGAGAAGACCTGGCCGAGATGTTTGTGGCTAGGTTTGTAACGAACAAATTACAGCCCTTGAGGGTCGACGCCCTGATGGCTTTAAGAATCACCAAGGAAGAAGGCCTTAGGCCCTACGCGAAAAGGTACTACGAGGTGTTCAATCGAATACCCGAATGCAACCAATAAGTGGCGGTCATGTCTTTCAAGAACGGCCTGAAAGATGACTGCCCACTACGGAAGTCTTTGGCAAAAACATTGCCAAAAAGCATGGAGGAACTCATGGCGAGAATCGAGAAGTACGCCAGAGCCGAAGAAGATACGTCGGGAAACAAAGAGATAAAGCAGGAGAAGGGAAACAGCTCGCCGAAGCGAGGACAAGGTACCAACGGGCCGACCAAACAAGAAACAGAATTGAAGGGTAAACAGGCAGTGACGACGGTATTCCGAATCCCTATCCATAAAGTCTTGGACCAAATACGAAATCAACCTTATTTCAGGGCACCGGCAAGAGCACCAGGGGAATTTATGGGAAGAAACGTTGGTAGGCGCTGTGATTACCATAATGAAGAAGGACACCCAACTCAGGACTGCAGAGCCTTAAAAGCACACTTAGAAGACCTAGTAAGGCAAGCCCATCTAAGGGACCTTGTTGATGAGGCCAGGACAAGAGAAGAACAGACAAGATTGCCTCAAGCACCAGCAGCACCGCCTCCCCCAGCACAACAACCACAAGCAGGAGGACCACGGGTGGTTAATGTAATCCACTCAAAGGTGAACGAAAGCGACATTCGGAGAGAAACCCAAAGAGTAAAACACCTGCAGCACATGAACCAGGTCGGATACAAAAAACCTCGGCCTGAAGAATGCCAATGACCGATGGTAACTTTCACTGAAGCCGACCTGGAGTTGGTCCAACATCCGCATAATGATGCCTTGGTAGTATCCCTCCAGGTTGGGGAATGCCAAGTGAAACGCATCCTGATAGATCAAGGCAACTCTTGTGACATCATGTACGTCAGATGTTACAAGGAGCTGGGCCTTCACCCTGACAACCTGGAACAATCCAGCAGCCCTATGGTCGGCTTCAATGGAACGCCAACATGGCCATTGGGCGCAGCAAGCATGGAAGTACAAGCTGGTACTAAAAAGATTAAGACAGAATTTATGGTGATTGACACACCCTCGCCATATAACATCATCTTGGGAAGACCATGGTTACATGCAATGGGGGCAGTTCCCTCAACACTGCATCAACTACTACGGTTCCCAATAGAGCATGGGATTGAAGAAGTCAGAGGAGATCAACTGCAGTCAAAAACTTGCTACATGGCAGCAATGAAGACTACTTGCAGCATTCGAAAGCCAAAAAAGGCAGAGATTGAAGACGAGGATATGGAGGTAATAGATGATGTCGGCAAGGAGCCAGCCAAAAGAGTGAAGAGACACTAAAGAAAATCCTTGTCCAGGAGGGCGACGAAGAACGCTTATTTCTTCTCGGCTCAGGCTTAGCCGAAGAAGAGGAAAGAGAACTGGAAGATTTTTTGAGAACCAACATTGGAGTGTTCGCCTGGACACCTTACGAGATGCCTGGCATTGACCCCGAGGTCACTTGCCACAGACTGAATGTCGACAGGTCGGCAAAACCTGTGATTCAACGAGCCAGAAGACTGACGTTGATGCACGTCGAAGCAGTAGAAGAAGAAGTAGATAGACTTCTGGAGGCTAGGGCCATCCGAGAAGTTCACTACCCAACTTGGCTATCCAACACAGTAGTGGTGAAGAAGAAGAACGGCAAATAGAGGGTTTGTGTAGACTTTACTAGCCTCAACAAAGCCTGCCCCAAAGACAGCTTTCCCCTACCCAAGATTGACTAGCTCGTAGACGCTACTTCAGGGCATGAAAGGATGAGTTTTCTGGATGCATACAGGGGGTACCACCAGATTGCCATGTACCCTCCAGACGAGGAGAAAACCGCATTCATCACCCCTAAAGGCCTATACTGTTACAAGGTAATGCCTTTTGGGTTGAAAAATGCCGGAGCAACTTACCAAAGGTTAGTAACAAAAATGTTCAAGCACCTGATTGGCAAAACGGTAGAAGTCTACATCGATGACATGGTTGTAAAGACCAAGTGTCACGGACTTAGACTTCGCAAGCCTACCGTGCGGCCTTAGATGCCTCTCAACCCTCTTGGTTGCACCTAAGTTAGCCTTACCCACTCAACCACACTAACACACGCAGTTTAGGTGGAAGAATGCCACTCACCCACACTAACACACACAGTTTAGGTGGAAGAATGCCTTCACTATACAAGTTAACATTTACAAGTATAGTCGTGTACAAAGCTTACAAGGCTCTCACACTCACACTCACAAGTGCCTCACTCTTAGAGCTCTCTTGGATCTCCAGGTCTCTAGGTTCCTAGCAAATGAGACCCCTCACCCTTAGATAGCCATCCCCCTCCTTAATGGATGGCTCAGATCATTTTGATCCAAGGGTTACAAACTCTCATCTAGAACATTCCATAGAACTATCTAGGACAACTACCCTATCTACTACAATCTAGAACTCTCTTACACTAGTGTAGTACATGGTAGGCTTCTCTAAGACAATCTAGGATGTTCCAGACCCATCCAGACTTTTCTGGACACTCCAAGGCTCTTCCACATTCCGGAATCTTCCAGGCCGCTCCGGACCCTTCTACCACATTCTAGAGTCTTCCAGCATACTCTAGGTTGGTCTCCCCCATTCCGGAACCTTCCAGCGCCTTCAGCATACCGCCCACGCTGCTCCTTGTGTCACATAAATTGTTGGGGCGTGACACTCTCCTCCACCCAATCCCGTGACGCCCTCGTCACGGAGAATCATACCAAGCTACCACGTCTTGATATGATCTGTGTCCGCTGCTGCTGGAGCTTGCCTCTTCGCCCTTGCTATGCAGCCCACTCTGTTGCGTCCCTGCAAGTGCTTTCTCTTTGCCCTTGCCAAGCAACCTACTCTGCTGCATTCCTGCAAGTGCCTTCCTCTCCGGGAAGTCCTTCACTATGTGCGGTCCGTTGCACAGGAAACACTCGAGCCACCCTTTCCAGTTCAAGCCCAGCCTGTTAGCCTCGTCAGTGCACTCAAACCTTAGAGTGGCACCTCTCTTCTCCTGCGCATGTGAAGTTTCCTCCTTGGCCTTCACCTCCGCGCACTACTCATCATTCTTTTGGATGTGCACCTCCCCACCCCTCTGGGATATCGACCCAAGAAGTTGGACGCTCCCCAGCTGAGCCACCTCCTCTGAAGGGTCTTCACTCTCGGAGTCCCTCGCCTCCTTCTTTCCCTTCCTTGCCGTGGCACTCAGCTGTTTCTTCTTCTTAGGGCAGTTTCTCACCATGTGCAGTCCGTTGCACAGGTAACACTCAAGCTGCCCCCTTCCTCGGAGATCCGGTGCGTTGCCCCTTCCTTCGGCGTTCCTGTCTCTTCTGGGCCTCGCCCTCGCTGTGCTCATCCTCGGTGGTCTGAGGAGACTGCCTCCCACCTTTGGCACAGCTCTCTCGGGCACCGCTTGCACCCTCATGGCTCTTAGGCGCACGAACCTTCTTCCTGGCTGGAGCCAAATTCCCTCCATTGCCAGTGACGATGGCCTTCTTGCACAACTCCAACTCTAACTCCAAGCTAGCTACTCTTGCTTCCAGGGCCTTCTGCTGGGTTACCTTTTCCTCCAGCATCTCCATCCTAGCAACCAAACTAGCAAAATTGGAGAAAAAGTCACTAATACGAGATGTGGTCTTACCAGGGCCAACTAGCGCATCCTCAAGCCTAGTGAACCGCTCTTCCACACTCTCCATCATCCCCTCGAGTCATGCCTCCAATGTCGCCATCGACTTCTTCGTTGAGAGCTTCCTCACCCTGGGGATGTTCCCTTCGTCGCCAGACGTAGCCATGTACAACTTTGCTCTGATACCAACTGTCACAGACTTAGACTTCGCAAGCCTACCGTGCGGCCTTAGATGCCTCTCAACCCTCTTGGTTGCACCTAAGTCAGCCTTACCCACTCAACCACACTAACACACGCAGTTTAGGTGGAAGAATGCCACTCACCCACACTAACACACACAGTTTAGGTGGAAGAATGCCTTCACTATACAAGTTAACATTTACAAGTATAGTCGTGTACAAAGCTTACAAGGCTCTCACACTCACACTCACAAGTGCCTCACTCTTAGAGCTCTCTTGGATCTCCAGGTCTCTAAGTTCCTAGCAAATAAGACCCCTCACCCTTATATAGCCATCCCCCTTCTTAATGGACGGCTCAGATCATTTTGATCCAAGGGTTACAAACTCTCATCTAGAACATTCCATAGAACTATCTAGGACAACTACCCTATCTACTACAATCTAGAACTCTCTTACACTAGTGTAGTACATGGTAGGCTTCTCCAAGACAATCTAGGATGTTCCAGACCCATCCAGACTCTTCTGGACACTCCAAGGCTCTTCCACATTCCGGAATCTTCCAGGCCGCTCCGGACCCTACTACCACATTCTAGAGTCTTCCAGCATACTCTAGGTTGGTCTCCCCCATTCCGGAACCTTCCAGCGCCTTCAGCATACCGCCCACGCTGCTCCTTGTGTCACATAAATTGTCGGGACGTGACACAAGGAATCTAAGGGTCATCTTGCCGACCTAAAAGAAGTCTTTGATGTACTCAAAACATACCGGCTCCGACTTAATGCATCAAAGTGTGCGTTTGGAGTTGGATCAGGTAAGTTTTTAGGGTATCTGGTAACGAGAAAGGGCATTGAGACTAGTCCAGACCAAATCAAGGCCATCCTAGAGCTGCAGAGCCCAACGTCAGCAAAACAGGTTCAGATGCTTACTGGAAGGGCCGCAGCCCTAAACAGATTCATCAGCAGAAGCTCAGATAAATGCAGACCCTTCTTCAACCTGGTGAAGAAAGCCACAGACTTTCTGTGGACAGAAGAATGCGAAGCCGCTTTAACCGACCTAAAGAAGTACTTAACCACAACTCCGGTTCTTTCCAATCCAGAACCAGGGGAAGAACTGTTTTTGTACTTGGCGATTTCAGAACACGCAGTAAGTGCAGTACTAATCCGAGAAGAAAAAAGGGAACAAAAGGCTGTTTATTATGTTAGTAAAATTTTGGCCGATGCAAAAACAAGGTATCTACCACTGGAGAAATTAATGCTAGCCTTAGTAATGGCTTCAAAGAAGTTGAACCATTACTTTCAGGCGCACAAGATTGTAGTCCTAACAGAGCACCCATTGAAGTCCTTGTTGCAACAAGGAGACTTAACAGGAAGGATAGCAAGATGAGCAGTAGCCCTGGGCCAGTATGACCTGGAGTTCAGGCCAAGAACAGCAATTAAAGGCCAAGTTTTGGCCGACTTCGTGGCAGAATTCACACCCGAAACCATCGAACATCGGGCTCCATTGAGCCAGGATGAGCATTGTCCCAGCAAGCAAAAAGAATCCCAGCCTAGGGCAAAAGAACAAAGGAAGAAAAAACTCAGACCCTGCAGCATCTACATCGGCGATTCATTCAGACTGTTCGTCGATAGAAGTTCAAACCGACAAGGAGCGGGGGCAGGAGTACTGCTGATATCTCCAGATGGAGAAATAATAGAACAGTCCATCCGTTTGGGGTTCAAGGCCTCAAACAATGAAGCGGAATACGAAGCATTAATTGCAGGGCTAAAACTAGCAGCAGCCGTAGAGGCAGATGAGGTAATAGTTTTTTGTGATTCACAACTTATTGTTAACCAGTCCACAGGTGAATTTGCAGCCAGGGACGAAAGGATGTCGGCATATGCAAAAGAGGTCATCAGATTGGCAGCCCTATTTCAGAACAGCCGACTACTCCAAGTTAGCCGAGATGACAACACCCACGCCGATGCGTTGGCTAACCTGGCAAGTTCAATGCAGACTGGAAAAACAAGGACAATTATGATAGACTATATGTCGGGCCCGAGCATAGAACCAGAGAACACAGAGCAGCAAGCAATGTGTGTGGATATGGGGCCAAGTTGGATGGATGCAATTGTTGCATTCCTGAAAGAAGGAAAGCTGCCAGAAGATCGTAAGGAGGCACACAAAGTCAGACTGAAATCGGCAAGATTCTGTCTGACAGAAGATGGACACTTCTACAGAAGGTCTTTCACTGGACCACTTTTAAGGTGCGTACACCCTTTACAGGTTGAAGATTTCCTGTATGAAATTCATGAAGGAATTTGTGGAAGCCATGCTGGGGACAGATCATTAGCCCACAGGGCCATTACCCAGGAGTATTGGTGGCCTTACATGCAGAAGGATGCCGAAGCCTACGTAAAGAAGTGTGAACAATGCCAAAAGTTTGCACCTTTGATACATCAGCCAACTGCTGACCTAAACCCAGTGTCTAGCCCTTGGCCGTTTGCCCAATGGGGCATGGATCTGGTTGGGAAACTTCCCCAGGCAACTGGACAGAGAAAATACTTGCTAGTGGCAACAGATTACTTTACAAAATAGATAGAGGCAGAACCTCTTGCCAAAATTCGAGATGTGGACGTCAAGAACTTTATATGGAGAAACATCATCACCAGATTTGGGATTCCAAGAGCAATAGTTGCCGACAACGGAACACAGTTTGACAGCAAACTCATCAAGAACTTTTGTGCGAAATTCAAGATCAAAAATTACTTCTCAACACCAAGTTTTCCCCAAAGTAATGGGCAAGCAGAAGCATCCACAAAGTAATTTTGGATGGAATAAAGAAGAGACTGCAGGCAGCAAAAGGAAAGTGGGTAGACGAGTTACCCAACGTGCTTTGGGCATATCGGACTACGCCAAGAAGATCAACAGGGGAATCCCCCTTTGCCATGGCTTATGGCACAGAAGCTGTCATCCCATTGGAGATCGGCATCCCAGGGATCAGGACCCAGGGAGTAGAGAATGGCACCAACAACATACTCTTAGCCCGAGAGCTGGATTTTTTGGAAGAACGAAGAGAGAAAGCTGCAATTCAACTCGCAGTATACCAGCAACAACTTGCCAGAGCTTACAACAAGAAGGTCAATCCAAGAGGTTTTCAAGTCGGCGACCTAGTCGTAAGAAAAGTCGTCGGCAACAAGAAGGATCCCAGAGAAGGCAAGCTTGGCCCAAACTGGGAAGGACCCTACAGAATTACTTCGGTATTAGGCAATGGAGCTTATCGGCTAGAAGATAACGAGGGCAAAGCACTGCCAAGGCCTTGGAACACTTGTAATTTGAAATTCTACTATCATTAGATGTGCAGTATTTTTGGCCGATGTCATCAATAAAATCTTTCCCCTTTTCTTAAAACACATATATTTAAAGTTACATATTGGTATTTTTGGAGACATGAATAATGAGAACCCAAGTAGAACTCAAGTTCACATTGGGGGCAGAGAGAAGACAGATTATTCCTTAATTCACTTGTTGAAATTTGTAGCAATTTACAAGTTGGAATTAAGCTGATTCCTTATCTTCACTTATTGAAATTTATAGCAATTTACAAGTTGAAGTTAAGCCGAGATCATTGGTTCTCTTCGCTTGTTGAAATTTGTAGCAATTTACAAGTCGAAGTGAAACCGAGGTTACAGCTTGCACACTTATAGCAATCTACAGGTTGGTCCAACCAAAGAAGATGCTTAACACTTGTTGAAATTTGTAGCAATTTACAAGATAATGTTCGGCCAACATGTGATCATCTGTTGAAATTTGCAGCAATTTACAGATTGAGGTAAAAGCTAAGTATATTGTTGAAATTTATAGCAATTTACAAGTAGGTTAGCCCAAGATCACTGTTTAAATACTTGTTGAAACTTGAGAAAAAGTTTGCAAAAGTTAAACATCGAATAAGTATATGTTTTATACTTGTTAAAATTTATGAAAAGATTGTAAGTCAGTATCTTGCCGAAGTAAGACTTGTAGTTATTACACCCGAGATATGTAACCCCGAGAAGATTGCACAAAGATGACAAAGTATGAAAGGCATACAAAATATTCCAAGTATAGAACTATGCAGAAGCAATTAAAGAAAAGACAAAGATTCAAGCAAAGCTCAGTTAACATTTACAAAATTGGGAGGCACGTCGGCCACGCAAAAGCTTACATTGTTCAGAAAAAGATAAAGGAAAAAACAAAATACAAGTAAGCAAAAGAAGAACATAAAGCTAAGGGTCTTCTCATCCAGATTGTTGGATTTGAAGATTAGATACGACCTCGGCCTCATTCCCTGCCGCTATTTCGGCGTCAATTTCCTGAAGAGTTTGTTCGACAGTCTTAACCTCGGAAGGGATGTCGGCTGAAACATTGTCAGGAACAGCTTCAGGGATAACCTCATCACCTTCTTCATCTTGAGTCAAGTCAAGGACTTGCTCATTCTGAGGAGGGGACTTAGCCCCATCAGCATCCTTTGGTTTTCTGACCAAAGCTTCATCCTCTTCCTCATCGGCATCCTCAGACTCAGATTCAGATTCTCCTCCAGGCTGACTTGATGGAGGAGAAGGGGGGAACGGCAGAGGAATAGCATCGGCATTGCGGAAGGGTGAGTCAGCAGGAAGATCAAGTTTCTTTATCAGTGACATCCAACCAAGGGAGAAGCCCCTGTTGCATGCCTGCCTGACTTGAAGTTTATACTCCTCAGTAACGTCGGCCATACCCTGGGCGTAGGCCTTTTCGTCGGCCGCCTTGATTTCGGCATCTTTGGTAGATAAAGCATCTTGAAGTTCCTTTTCCGCCTGGGCCTTTTTTTCCTCGGCTTCTCTCTTCTCGGCCTTAGCAACCTTTCTAATAGCCTCGGCAGATTCAGCCTTTTCCTCGGCAAGGGTTTGGGCTTTTGTGGCAGCCTCAGCCTGGTCTTCCAGTTTTTTCATCTTTAATTGAAGAGATTTGTTTTCCTTTGTAAGGGCAGAAACCTCTCTCTTCAGATCAACCAACTTTGTCCTGTTTTCAAAAGCTTGCATTGAAAACAAATGGGCATGCTGAATGGCCTGAAAGAAAACAGAAGTGTTAGAGAATATTTCAAGTATGAAATAGAAAGAAAGCAAAAAATTCCAAGCAGGAACACTTACTTGAACGGAGTGCTGGAGCATTAGAGCGTAATTCTCGTACTCACTGTACTCAGCATTTCGCTCGAGGTCACCCGGAAGAAGCAATGCCGTACTGAGGGCAACGCCGACATTTATGTCGTCGGCACTTTCATTGGACATAATTGGCCTATCTTCCAAAGTAATTTTGGGAGCCCAAGGGACATCCGGTTTCTTGGACCCCGAGGTAGTAGCTGAGGCCGACCTTGGTTTTTTTGTCTGTGTGGACTCAGAGGGTGGGTTTTCAGCAGACCTTTTTGCAGAAGCAGAAGAAGTCTTCTTACTCTCAGCCAGTTTAGAGATGGGCAGAGCATCCTCAGCCTCAACCTCAGTAGCTTTGGCCTTGGGCTGAGCTTTTTTGATTCTTTTTGGCTTTGGTGGGGGCATGGATTGGGTTGGAATAACATCAATGTCGGCCGGAAGGTCAGCTAGGAGATCTTGGGCAACAGGCTTCGGGCGACCCATCTCAACAGTTTTTACAAGTCGTCGCCGACGTTTTCTTTCTGGTATTGGGATTAAGTATGGGGCCGAGGTAGATGGTTGATTGATTGGGTCAGATATTGACTCTTGATCTGTTCGAGATGTAGAAGCAGTTTGAGTTGTGGTAGTCGGAAGAGAAAGGCTTTTCTTCTTTCGTTTGGGAACGTCGGGCAGAGTGGATTTGTACGTAGGAATAAAGTTTAGAAGCAGAGGTGCTTTTCTTTTGTGGACAGGCAAGTCCAGGAGCCTCTTCAGGTCCTTGCTAGGAACGTAGGATTGGCGAAAGTCTTTCGCTAGCTTGCGAACGTCTGCAAGAAGAAACGGACATTAGAAACAGATAAAATATTGAAAACTTGAAAAGAAACAACTAAACACTGGGCTCTTACCCTTGCCCTCTTTAACCGTTCGAGGAAGAGGGTATAGATGGACATCTTCGTCTGGGGCAAATTCCCAATTTTCAGAGACAATGAAGTAGTCATCTCCAGCTCCCTTGTTGAAGTCTGGGAGGTCGGCTACAATTTTGAATTCAATAGACCTCGGCTTGAGGTAGTAGACGTAACCTTTTTCCTTCAGGCTAAGGGGGCATATGGTGTAACAATATTGTATGTCGGCTAGGGTGATTCTAACGTTTTCTTGTCTGGCTAAGGCGATGATACCAAAAATCACTCGATAGGAGTTTATAGCAAGTTGCATAGGGTTCAGCTTATAATAATGCAAAATCTCGCGAAAAATAATGTTAAGTGGAAGCCGAAGTCCACATTCAGTAAAGGCTATAATAGAGAGAGGCATGGTGTTTTCGGTAGGCATGATGGAGTCATCATCCCCAGCTAGTTTCAGGTGAACATCGGCAGGGACGGAGAACTCCTGCCTAAAGTACTCAAGTTTGGACGGGGTATCAACCCTATGTCTCCACATACCCATAACGTCGGCCTAAAGACAGAAAGCTAGGTTTCAGAAAGAAGGTGTTCTTAAAGGGTTATTGGAACCTCGGCAAAAACCTAGGAGAGTATTGGTACGGCTTGTTTCAGTTTTCCTTAAATTAAAGGTTCTACAAACAAATCCCAAGCCTAAGAACTATGAAGATGAAGATCAAAGGCACAGATCTGGAAAGGAAAAACAGAAAACAAGAAACAAAGAATGACGTTTCAGAGACGAAGAACAGAGGTATGGTTCTCAAAAGAGAAAGAAATTCAGAAGTAAGAGGTCAAGAACAGTGGCAAGAAAAGTGTTAAAACAGTGCAAATGTTCAAGATATGAGTAAAATCATGGAATAGACGCATCCAGATGAATAGTTCAGCAAATCAAAGGTTTGAACAGCGCAATAATGGCAGTAAGTAAACGAAAGCACATAAAAGAAATTGGAAATAAGAGGAACAGAGGCTTACCAGAACAAATGAAGCCGGAATGAAAGTCGCCGAGGTAAGGCAACGGTTGCAGACAAGACGGAACGACGAAAGCTTCGCTGGAATGGAAGAATGAAGACAGTTGCAGAGCTTGGAGCTACAGTAATGGCGGGTTTGAGAAAATTTAGAGAGAGAGAGAGCTAGAAAATCGAATGCAAAAGTAAAGAAATGAAGATGGAGAGAAAAGTTTTATCAAAAACTTGAAACGGCGGCAAAAGCAGGGTATTTATTACGCCTGGAGCAACGCACACGTCAGACGGCGTAGATGGGTGAAATACAACTTTCAGGCGTGTCACAGACACGGGCCAATGAGGATAAAGCACATGAGGGGAACGGTTGAGAAAAGGTGCATGACAGCTCATGCGCGTGGAGGAGTTCGCTTGAGTTCTTGTTCTTTGATAAAGGCATGTCAGCCTAAAATGAATGATCTCGGCCGAAGAGTTCTCATGCCGAGGTACTGGAAGAAAATACAGATATAGGTTCCATCACCTTAGAATGCCGAGGTAATAAAACCTAGGGGGCAGTTGTGGGGATGTATTTTCTGAAATACCAACACGTGGTATGGTGACGCCGACGTGTCAGTCGAGATGTCACGTGTCCTGATAGTTATGCCGAGGTTACCTAGGCAAGGCCGAGGTGATCTCTGAAGATATCGGAATCCGAGATAAGCGGATAAGGGACAAGAGTCCTAGAGAAAAGAGAAGACTTTGCTAAGATAAGGATAAAGCTCTTAGGGAGTTTGTCTTTATCTCTTGAAGAGTCCAAAGTTGACATTGAATTGGAGTCTATAGAAGTCAGACTTCTAGTGAGACTTGGATTTAGTAAACTATAAAAGAGAGGCACCCCCATGGGTCTAAGGTACGCAGTTTTATACTCAAGCTTGTGAGTTTAGCACTTGATTATCTTTGAGAGATATACTGACTTGATCGTCGGAGTGCCCCCGGGTGGAAGAGCCACCGCCGGAGCCTTTTCTTTTTGTTACAGGTCTGTTGAAGCCATCTATTCTGCCGGTACTCTCCAGCTGGTTACTAAGCGGGCAGTGTGGTCGGAAAATCACCCACACACATATATATATTTTGTAAAAAAAATTAAAAAATGAAATTTTAATCTATTTTTCAAATCAGACCGGTGAGTAAAAAAGTTCTTCAATTAGAATATTAAAATCACCAGTAGTGATTAGGGGCCCGAAAACGGGATGTCCCGAATGCCTCTAATTTTTTTTTTTTTTTTTCAACAGGAGGAAGACGAAGAAGGGAATGAGGGGGTGGGGGAGGGGGAGGGGAGAGGAGGAAGGACTGGAGGGGGCTTAAAAAATGGAGGAGGAGGGGCTGAGGCGAGGCAGACGCGATCGGCGGAGGCCGACGCGATCGGCGGAGGCAACGCGATCGGCGGCGATCGGCGCACGGTGCAGGCGACGCAACCTCTCTCTCTCTTTCTCTCCCTCTCCCTCTCTTTCTCCCCCTCTTCCTCTGCATTGCAGAGGTCGAAAATGGCGGAAAAAAAGAAAAAAAAGAAAAAAAAAAACGGAATGCCCAAAACGACGTCGTTTTGGGCATTCGGGCCATTCGGGGCAAGCAGATTCGGGCCACCAAACATTTTCCTAAAATCACCCAACCGTATGGCCATCGGCCATCGCCACCGAATCAACAACGATGACAAAAGAATATTAGCAACAGGTTGACTTTTTACTTCAGACAAGCCATTGAGTAGGCACCATTTGGGAAGTGATTTTGTGGGCTTTTTGATTATTTTAGTCATAAAAAATAAAATAGGTTGTTTTAGTTACAACAAATAAAACATCACATCAAATCCATAATCATTACACTTTTTTCTCACAAAAAAAGTTAAAAAAGTCAAAAAAAACAAAAAATCCTTCTCAAACCAAACTTTTTTAGCACGAGTTAAAATAATCAAAAAAGTCAAAAAATCAAAAACCGACCTCCTTCTCTTACCAACCCTAATTGAAAAGGCTAAAACAGAAGGAAAGAACCCTTTCAAGAGGCTAAGAAGAAATTTTCGAAGAATCTGGTTTGAAGAAATCACAGTCCCAGCCCGCCCGCCCCCCCCCCCCCCCCCTCTCTGTGTGCTCTTCTTTCCATTTCAAGTGTGTTTTGTTTGAATTTTTTAAAAATTGCGTTCTTTATTTTTCGTATTTTTTTTATTTTTAGTAAATATTTTTAAAATTTTAAATATTTTTTTATTTTTTTAGATGTACCTTACATAAAAGTATTTAAAAAATAAAAAAAAATATTTTAAAAAATTAACAAATACATAAAAATATGAAAAATATATTAAATTTTTATATATTTTTTTATATTTTTGGTATTTATTGAATTTTTAAAAGACTTTTTTACAAATATTATACTTTTTATCTGTATTTATGTTAAGTGTGTCTAAAAATAAAAAAAAATTACTTAAAATATTAAAAAAAATTAGTAAAAACAAAAAAATACGAAAAATAATAAAGTATAATTTTCTGAAAACAGCGAAACCAAACAAGCTTAACCCTTGTGGATCTCATTACCCTTGTTTTTGAATTATGTTTAGTGCTGCAACTATATTTGTATGATCTTTTTTATGATGTAAGTTCTAAATTGAAGTAATGTCTTTGGAAAATGATTTTGTGGTGGTTTCTTCTATGGAAGCTGAGAAGAGAAATGAATTTGTAGAGGGAAATAGTACCAGTAGAACAAAAATGTTTTGGAGTTTTAATTTGTGAGTTCTAATAGCTCTAATGTGTATGTAGGGTTCATCTAATGTGATGTTTTGACTTGTTTTTTGTTTTTTTAAGAGGACTTTCTATCTCACTCTAGCTCAATTAGAGCTCTAGTTTTAAAAGGATATATCATTGTTGACCAGCAGAAATAAGAGGCAAGTATATGTGGGTTTATTTGGTGTATTGGGAAAGCTTATTTTGGATATTAAGTTAAATTTTTTTAACAAATATATAAAAAATAAAGAGATAATATGATTTAAAAAAAATTTAAAAAAATCAAAATATCAACTTTTAATCCAATGACAAAATTAGGAGTGTGCGTGGTGCGGTTCAGAAGGTTTGAGAGTAAAATTACAAATTGAATGACGGATTGACGGATTAACAGATTGACAAATCGCGGTTGGGCAGTTTTTGACGGATTAGCGAATTGAAGAATATTTTAACTAATTATCATACATTTACATAATATATAACATAAAGTAATTTTACATAATATGTGTCATATATATAATTACTAATTTGTAATAAATTTCGTATCTTAAATATCTCTTACACTAATTTTTTATATTGATATTTCATTAGAAATTAAAAAATATATATGTATTAACTATAGCGGAGTGGAATAGTTTGAAAGACGAATTATAAATTTTAAAGTTTAAATTGTAATTAGAGATAAAACGGTACAAATTAATATAATTTTAACGAATTTGATAATATTTTACACCATCATAATCAAAAATCAAAATAAGAGAGAGAGAGAGAAGTGTTGCTAGGTTTCATTTGAGGAAAGAGTGTAAAGAGAGAGAGAGAGAAGTGTTGCTAGGTTTCATTTGAGGAAAGAGTGTTTTTACGTTATGTAGTAATAGGGTAATGATAGAGACCATTAAAAGTGATGTTTTAAAGCAATTATTAATGATATGGTAATTATTATTTTTTTTAAAAAAGACACAACAACACTGTAATTAGTGCTTTTACTCATTTTCTATAGTAATAAATTTCGGAAAATGAGTGAGAGCACTAATTAGTGCTACCACTAATGATGTGGCAGTGGGTCTCACCATGAATGATTTGATGTTTTGGCCTTGGTGTTCTATTTTTTTTTTTTATTAAGTGCTATATCATTAGTGATCTTTTTAGAGCTCCAAAATTAGTAGTCTCTATCATTGTTGATAAATTTCTGACTTTCTCTGTCAAAGGGAGTTGTTGTCTGCTTATAATTCGCTAAAGGTACCACGTCTGAAAGCCGGTGTGGTACCCTACTTGCACTCAAAATTTTCTCCCTTCAAATGGGTCTGACTCAACGCTTAAATATATACTCTTTTTCCTTAAAAAAAAACAACAATGCTAGGTAGTTCAAAATTTTGTACCTTAAATGGCTCAAATCACTCAAAACGACGTCGTTTTAACAGATTTTGAGTGCAAAACGACGTCGTTTTGACAGATTTGAGCCATTTGAGCCACAAAATTTTGAGCTACCAAACATTTTGGAAAAAAAAATAAAATGTAGTAAACTCTTAGGTTCAGTTTATTTTCAGAGATAGAATGGATGGACTTGATAGTGAGAGGATTGTTAGTGAGAGAATTAATAGTGAGGGAATTAAGTAAAATTATGTTTGTTTTGGTGATAGTTGTTAGTACAGGGATTGTTAAATTATTTTTATATAAAATAAATATAAAATAATAAAACAAATACAAAAACATTAAACATTAAACATTAATGTTTTAAAAAAAATGCCCATCATGTAAAAAAATTTTAAAAAATAAAAATAAAATAAAATAAATTTAGAAAAAATAAAATAAATAAAATAATGATTTTTACTTAACAAAAAATACAAAAAATTAAACATTAATATTCAAAAAAAATTTCCGACATGTAAAAAATAAAATAAAAAATTTCTAGTCGCCGGACTATTTTTCTAATACCAAGTCCTGGAGGTCCATCCGAATCCCATCTACAAGGCCTATCTTAAGCCTTTCAGCTTATCAGTCCCTTCCTCAACTCTGTAAACAAACAACATATTAATTGGGGCTCACAGCTATCCTAATCCCAATCCCCCTCTTATACCCCTAATACAAACGGGGCCTTAAATCCACACCAAATATCTATATCTATATATATATATATATATATATATAATATTATGAAATTTGTTTACCACGTTTTTAAAATACATGCTAAGAAATTTTAAATATATATATATATATATATTTGTTTACCACGTTTTTAAAATACATGCCAAGAAATTTTAAATATATATATATATATATATATATATATATATATATATAAATTTTTTGCATAAAAAATTATTAAGACAAATTTCACTAGCAAGGCAATCTATGAGGTTGACAGCTAAATTACAAAATAGTGAAAAATCTATGTATTGAGTAGTTTAGAATTTTTTAAATAAATATATTTTTTGAATTTTTATAAAACAAAATTATATAAAAAAATAAAAAAAATAGAGAATAGATGTTGATAAATGTGACCCAAATAACTTATTTGTTAACTTATAAATTGTACCTATTGAAACTAGTTTAATTGCCCAAAACCCTTGTCCTAAGTGTCAAGGATTAAGACAATTATCCTCTCACCAATAAATAAACTGAAGCTTCGTACAAAAACATTTTTTTAATATAATTATTTTTAATTGTTCAAAAAAATATATGTAATTTAATTTTTTTTTCCTTCAAAAAATTGCAAGGAAAAGAAGAACAAGCTTTCAATCTTACACCAGATTACATATACTCCAATAAAACGTCCTGATTGCCGAAATCAAAATGGAAATGGTTAGAAACACAGAGCACTATGATCGACGAAACAGAGAGAATTCTCGAATTTCAATCAACGCAAAGCGACTCGGGCTTCAAAGTAAACAAGAGTTCATGATGACTATCAGATATGAATCAAAGAGTGTTTGTTTATCATCTCTATCAAGCTTCAAATAAGATTTCATAAGAAGAACCTATTGATGCGGAAAATTTTCGTAATCGTTTCCAAGAGGTAATCGTAGCAAAATCTACTAATTCTAAACAGATGATCAAGAACTAGAATTTAGATAAACAAGTGCAAGTCTCTGTAACAGAATCAATAAGAAAGCTCGATTTTAGGGAATAATGGAGATCTGAACTCGTACCTTTTCGCACATTGAATTGCCAAAATTCGAGTTCCAAGCAAGATCGGGAGAGAGATCTGTAAGTGATAGAGAGAGGAGATAGAGGAAGGAGCGAGAGAGATTTTGCTGCATCAATATCAAACGAAGACTCTAAAAAGAAAGAGAATTGACTTATGAAAAACTCTCATCTATTAGAGAAACAGAAATATGAGTGAAAAGAAAACGCAGTTGGCCATGGTTTGATATTTCAAGATTACTAATATTATGAACTTAGACTAGTGGTGTTTTGAAAAGTTGATAAAAAATTAATTTTTTGATTTTTTTAGTTTATTTTATTTTTTTGTGAGTAAAAAATGTGAGAGATGATGTGATCCAAAATAGGTAAAAGACTAAGGCCAAGTTTGGGAACACCCAAAAAAGTCAAAAAGTCAAAAAGTTACTCAAAAAGTTAAAAAGTTATCACTATTTATCAAAAGTCAACAATTACGGCTGCACAACTCCCAATTCTAATTTTCTCCTACAAATCAATTTTTACAATTTTTTATTACACATTTTTCCATAAAAAGTCAAAAAGTTAACCCAAACATTCATATTTTCAACCTCAACTTTTTAGTCTAAAAAGACAAAAAGTGCACTTATTTAGTCTTCCCAAACTTGGCCTAAAAGTTGGTTTTTTTTTTGACTTCCCAAAAGACTCCTTAATTATCAGAAATTATTTAGAATTATCATTTTATAATTTAAATTTATTTTATACATAAACCTCACACTATACAAATTTAATTTCAACCACACATTTCCATTGAAGATTACTTTGGGTACCATAAGTTTGGTCCATAGACTTAGGCTTTTGAGAAATACTCTAATCATAATTTTAAAATTTCAAATTTATTATATAAAAATATATATATTATTTAGTTCAAGTTTTTAATTTTTTTTCTTTAAATGACAAGGATATGCGTTAAGTGACAAGGATATGCGTTGAAAAGATATCAAAAAAATTGTCAGTGAACGATATTTGGTGGCGGCAATGTGTACATTTAAACAGATAAATGCACATTTGACATGTGCACATGTGGATATTTATGAAAGTCTTGAACAAATATGTGTACTTTTAAACAAATAATTGTTCTTTTGAACCAAAAGTTTCACAAATAGACCTATGGCTTGAGTGTTCTAAAATCAATACTTATCAAATTGAATTTTTTTTTAAGGGTCTCAAATAATTTTATTGAAATTTATTTTCTCTCATCTTATTTTTTTTATTATTTATTTTTAAATATATTTAAAAAGTAAAAAATTGATCAAAATATGAACCAAAAAAAATAAAATAATGAAAGACAAAAGAAAACTAAATTAAACTACATCTAAAAATTACAAATTCAATTAAAATATTAAAAAATCATAAAAAACAAAAAAAAAATGAAAAACAAGTCAAACTTTTTTTAAGAAAAATAAAAATAAATAAATAGACCAAGCATTAAAAATCCCACGTCCATGTTGCTTGTTTTTCCAATTTTACCAATACTTAAATGGACCTCATGGCCAATTATAACTTTGCCTTTTCGGATCGAGCTAGCTGTTCCAATTAACATTCGACAAGCGTGAAGGGCTCTATGTTGTTCTAGAAGTTTTGCAGTGACTTTACCAAACATATTTTTGTTCTCACAAGTATATGCATATGTCGTGTGTGGTTGTTTTAAAATGAAATGAAATTAGATGATTATTTTATTATAATATTTATTTTCACGTTTTTGTGTGGAGACAAAATTTGCTACACCCGTAAATGTGATGAGTTGAATTAATGCATTGAACTTGTTATGCGGATAGATTCTGATAAGTACTATTTACTTAAATATTGAGTCTAATGGGGGGTTTAGGGGGCCTGCCCTAAGGAGAGGGGTTTTTTTTTTGAATATTTTCGTAATTTTCATGTTGCTTCCGTGTAATTCTAATTCTATATTTATAAATAAATAAGGAGCACCTCTTTTAAATAAAGAGAGTTATATTTTTCTGATCATAGTAAAAATTACAGCAGCCATGGATATAACCTTATTCTGGGGTGAATCACGTAAATTCTTGTGTTATTGTGTAGGTGATTTGTTTGATTTATTTTTTCTTACTTATTTGTTATTTCGTGTCTCACTAATCTTAATTAAGAAGGATGAACTCCTAAGAGAACTTTCTCATTTTCTGTACCTATAATTAAAAATAATGAGTATTTTGGATTGTAGTAGGTAACTTGATGTTAGAGTTAATAAATTATAAGAACTCTCATTATAATAGTACAAATATTTAATTGTCGTTTGAAATACGAGTTGATTTTTTCATTTTTTAACTATTTTAGTTTGGGGTTAAAAGGTGGTTTGGGATAAGTTTTTTGATTTTTTTATTTTAGTGAGAGAAAAAATGAAATGATTATGGATTAGATCTAACATTTTATCTTATTTGGTTAAAATAGCCTATTTTATCTTATATGGTTATTTTAGCCCAAGTAATCTTCCCAAACTAACCCTTACTGTTTTGTTTATGCTCTTGACAAAATGTCCTACTTCTATTAGCTCAGTTAGTTTCTAAGATATAGATAGTGTCACATAATATTTATAAAATATATATTTAATAATATTTTTATAATATTTGAGTTTGAAATGGTGCAAGACCAGTTATGGATTTTGAACTCAAACCCAACTCATCAAGTAAGTGAAAGGATTCAAAATCATGATTGCGAACATGCTTTTTCTTCAATGCTTAGTGAAGGAGCCTATGGGCAGCTGGGGATGGATATTTGTTAATCCACATAAAATGAGCTGATTTTTATATTTGAAAAAAATGACTTTTTTTATGTCGACTTATTATATTCCAACACAAATCCTTGTATTGTTCCTCTGTTACCTTACATCGTATTAGACACACAATCTTTGTAATTTGTTTATTAAAATTGAATTTCTAGTAATAATATAGTACTTCATGGTTCATTTTCTATAGAATTCATGAAGTTGTTGGCATGACTTTATTTATATTTTCTTCATTTTTCTTGTTCATTTTCAAATTCCTACTCATCTAAGTACTTAAAGTTATTTACATGGCTCGTTTGTCTATTTTTTTTGAACAAAAATAATATATATATATATATATATATATATATATATGAAAATTATGAATGTTTTTGGTGTTGGTTCGAATCTAGCTATGAAGGTCCTTTTGATGGTCATATAATGTCTTAGCTCCTCTATTTTCTCCTTCGACCGGTGAATCTTTCATTTCATTTTTCTGGAGTAAGTTTCAATCGGATAGTGAATGAAATAACATTCGTTGAATGAGTTGAATTATTGGAGTCATTTTAGTTATCGTTGTGCTAGTCATTATTGTGGATCTTACTTTCTTATGAATTGCCTTATGAAATAGCAACAGAGCTGTTCCCAACGCTGAAATATGTGATCTAATTAGACAATATTATGTTTTGAACACGAGTTGCTACAATTTTTTTTGGGTGAATTAAGAGTTGCTACAATTTCCTAATTTTATTTATAAAAAAAAAATGAAAATAATATCAAACAAGCTGATTGTTTTTTATTTTGTAGCAATAGATTAGACTATATAACATATGAATTCTATTTTGGTAAAAAATTACACTACTTTTTTCAATAAATTTCAAAATTATTTTTTTCCCCAATGCTGTAAACAGGTGCTTAGACATTAATTAAACAAATATCTTAGGTAGCCGAGCATGAGTAAGCAACACGGAGATTGAAAAAATGCGCAATTCTTGTCTGAGCATGTGCACTTTGCTTACATTAAGCAAGCTAATAGCTGGTTATGTTTATTAAATACTTCCATGCTCCTAATTTAATGGATATGTTTTGACTTAAATGTGGTTTATCTTTTGGCTAAAGTCAAGCTGAAATCACTATTACAAAATCGATACACGGTTGATATGTTCCATTCCATTAATGTCAAATAATTTTAATTAACTTTGCATGTAATTTACAAAATTGAAAACACCAAAAACAAAAACAAAAACCAACTATGGTGGAATTGGACAACATCAAGAAAATCATCTAGGCTCAATGAAGCTCTCTGAAATGCCATTTCCAGAAGACTGTGTGTAAGACTGAGGCCGAGAGTGGTAAGTTTCAGACTGATCCCGAGAACTAATTTCTGCACTGACACCACTTGAATTGAGAAAGGGCGGTTGTGTTGGCTGAGGAATCTCATGATGTTCATCCTTGAGCATTTTCACGACATTCGACATGGATGGCCGCAATTCTGCAGAGGCTTGTACACAAAGTAGACCGACTTGAAGCAATCTATTGGCTTCCTCTTCTTCAAACTTACCCTCTAGGTTTGGATCAACCACTTCACATAATCTTCTCAATCTGTAGAGGTTCCAAACCTATCGAAATAGGAAAAAATAAAAATAAGGTGAATTACATTGATATTTTTCAGGTACCGAAGTTTTTGATAAAATTATATTGACATTTCCCATAATGACGGCGACTTTAATATAGACGAATAAAATTACTTTGATACCCTTAGATGTTTTGTATCTAAATATGTCCGGATGTCAAATAACATAATTACCTTTCATCTTGCTTAATGAATTTACCTAATTACTCTGGTTTTCCCAACAATGTGTAGTACTTTCACACGTATAATATGAGTGTTTGGATGTGAGTGATGTTTGAATATACAGATAATGAACGGTAAAATAAATACTTTAGCCTAAAAAATGATAATGTCAGTGCTTTTGAGAAAATGTGGAGAAAAAGAACATACCGTTTGTAGGATGGAGTATGCATTTTGAGAAAAAGAGTTGTTACTCCTTCCAGACACAACTTCAATCAAAAGAACTCCAAAACTATAAACATCTGCCTTTTCAGTCAACTTACCACGAACTATATACTCTGGAGCCATGTAACCTCTGCAGAAGTGAATTGGTTAAAATTTGACTTATAATTGTTGAGTGAAATATTAAACTGTGAATTCAAAGAGGGAAAGAGTGAACTTACAGTGTGCCAGCAATGGCGGTGCTGATATGAGTCTTATCTTCTGGAAGCAATCTAGCAAGCCCGAAATCAGCAATTTTTGGCTCAAAGTCCTCGTCAAGAAGGACATTGCTCAATTTTATATCTCTATGTATGATTCTCAATTTCGATTCCTCATGAAGATAGGCCAATCCCCCGGCTGTACCCAATATAATCTTATACCTCACTTCCCAATTTAGCGGTTGAAGAACATTCTTTTTAACTGAATCAAAT
This sequence comes from Camellia sinensis, assembly GCF_055761805.1. Classification (NCBI taxonomy): domain Eukaryota; kingdom Viridiplantae; phylum Streptophyta; class Magnoliopsida; order Ericales; family Theaceae; genus Camellia; species Camellia sinensis. The sequence continues at coordinate 210,670,149 of NC_138965.1, forward strand.
CAATAAACTCATTTCTAAAACATTTGAAAAAAGAAAAAAGTAAAACAAAGAAAAAATGAAGTGAATATTGGGAATCATACCAAAGAGGTGGTCATTGAGGCTTTGATTCGCAACAAATTCATAAACAAGAAGGCTTTCGGGGCCTGTAATGCTACATCCCAAGAGTTTGGCAAGATTCTTGTGATGGATATCGCTTATCAGATTGACTTCATTGAAGAAATGATCGACCCATTGTGTTGTGTTAAAGAAAAGCCTCTTTATGGCGACAGTGTGCCCATCGGGTAAAATCCCCTGTTTGGAAGGAGAGAAAATTGGCATCAAGTTAACTTCACAGGAAAAGCAATATTACTTTGTGTTCTTGGATTGCATACGAAAAGGTTGGAATGTGAAATTACTTTGTAAACTGAACCAGATCCTCCTTGACCTAGCTTGTTGGATTGGTGAAAGTAGTTTGTGGCCTTTTCAAGAGTTTCATATGAAAAATTGAGTTTGGAGTTGTTGACAGTGAAGAGTAGAGCACCTAGTTGCTTCCTCTCTGCAACAAATACCAAGATCAATGTAAGTAACCAGTTGTGTTTTCGTTTTCTGTTTTTTGTTAAACTTGTCATTGAACTATTCCTAAAACTATTCTCAAGAAAATTTTCTGAAAGCAACCCAACTTTTTAAGAATCACTAAAAAGTCCCTTTCAAAAACTGTTTTCAGGCAAAAAAAAAAAAAAAACGAAGACCATACGAAAATGATGGATTTTTCGACCTTTTCATTGTTTAATTCCCAAAAACACAAAAAAGTGAAAACAAAACATAAACGAATAGAATAGATGTTTTGGAGCTTTTCATTATTTTTGTTCTTGAAAACACAACCAAAAAAAGAAAAACTAAAACGAAAACGAAGATGAATAAGTTTGATCCACTTCTTGGGAATGTTAGATACCTCTCCTCTTCTTGGCAAGTTTGATCCACACAAAGAAAGAAATTGCTGCAACAATCAGCAGAAAAGCCACAGCAGCAGCAGTTGAAGCCAGAATGACAGCTAAGTGATTGCCTTTTTTTGCAATTCAACATAGAATTGTGTCAATTCAGTGCAAAATAAAAGAATTTATTGGGAAATGGCGCAGAAAACAAAAATATTTTAATAAAAATTCAAGGCACTAAGAAGTTGTATTCTGCAGAATCAGTGTTCATTTCATAGTCCCTTCAAATTCCTGTTTGGTGTGGATTTCATTTTTCATGTTTTTTCAAAATAAAATTAATGAAAAAATAACCATCATTGTGCATATCAGTTCTAAAAACAATTTTGAAAACCGTTTGCCTAATTTTCCATATCAGTTCTCGGTTTTTTCTGTTTTGGAGAACAAAAAACCAAAAAAAAAAAAGAAAGAGAGACAACAATACCAAATGCGAAATCCAAACGGTGGGTATGTTTGATAACAATACCAAAAGCGAAAACCCATCGTATACAAAAATTACTAAATTCTTTTAAAAAAAAAAATAAAAAAATAAAATAGTTTGGCTTGTTTAAAAAAAATATTGTATGTAAGTCTAAAAATTAAACTTACTTTTCAAACTTAATGACGTGATAATCAATTAATATATTTAAGACAACACTTATTCTACCATCTTCTCTAATTATTAATTAATCATATTATTTACATATCATTCAATCTAAAAAATAAATATAAAATATGAAATTTTAATATCATATTCTTCCTCCGCCACCCCCACCCCCACCAACCCCCATCACTGCTCATCATCGCCATTGGCCACGTGATGACCTTCTTCAACAACCCCTCCAACAGTCATCACTGCTCATCATCACCACTGGCCACATGATGACCTTCTTCAACAAAGGAAAATGATACAACTTTAAATTTATAATTTTAATTTGAGAATTAAAAAAAAAAAAAAAAAAAACACAAACATCACATCACGAGTAAGATGAGCTCATTAAAACTCTCTAAGGTCCTATATTTAGAGCTTCCAATCTTTCTTTTTTGAAAATCACCTTTCGCCACCACCTCAAATCATCAGCTGATCAAAAACCACCTCAAGCCACCGATCACCCCTTTCACTAATTTTCAAACACAAATTTTTAAAACAGGTCTGTACCAAATATTTATTTATTTATTTTAACGTTACAAAAAAAAAAGAAAGAAGACACTCACCGCCATGTCCAGGTTGTCCACCACTAGTAGAATTGTAATAGAACTTCTGGGTTGAATACCTCATATAACACCCTGAATTCAAAACTCTCCCTTCTTGCTCCGCCAAACACGACCCAATCTTCACCTCTGCGTCTCCCAAACACTTTTCACAATCACTCCCATTCACAAATTCCCAACACTGAGCCAACCCATAAACAGTTAAATTCCCTCTACTCACAGACCCAACAGCGAATCTACCATTGTTAACACCTTCCAAGCTCAAATTCCTCACCAAATCACCAACATTTTCTCGAAACAGAGTCTCATTCCCACCCACAAACCCACTCGACCCACACACAGTTCGATCCAATCCACTCAAACTTTCGTTGAAGAACATGTAATCGTCGTACCTCAAGTAACACCCATCGTAGAACAATCGACCACCGCGAATCAGACGTTGGAAAGGGAGGCAACGAAGGATCTGGGTTTTGATTTGGGCGAAACAGAGGTCGCAATCGGAGCGAGAAAGGTCTTTCATGCACTCTCCAAAGGCGTAGACTGTGGCGTTGCCGGAGCCGTTGATAGCGCCGCCGTAGTATTGGGCGGAGACGAGGGGGGTCACGGCGTCGATGGCGGCGAGGAAGTTGGCGACGAAGACTTGGCGATCGGACGGTTGTGCGCTGGTGTTGGTGCATATGAGAGCTGCCTGTGTAGCCCTTGGATCCGAGAGAGATGGGGTTGTACTGAAAGTTAGGAATATGAATATACAGAGGATTGAAAAAGCCATTAGTGGAAGTTGAAGTGGGGAGAGGATTTTGGGGTGTATCTGTTTGGGAGAAGAGAAAATTTGATGATGGGATGGGATGGGATGGGAGGGAGGGAAAGAGAGAAGGGAATGAATGATAGTAGTTGATAATACATCTGTCAGAAACTCAGAGTCAACGCCGCGGGGTTTAGTTTAGGAAAAAGATAAGAGACCTTGAAAGAAAAATGACGAGTATTGCCGCGTCCAGTCCACACATGCATAATTGCGTAATATATATAAAATTTTATTTTTTGCTTATTTTTAAGTTCTTAAATTCTTTCATTTTTCATATTTATTGTCTTTTAGTGATTTTTTTTTTAATTTTTTTAAATACACTTAATTTAAATGAATTTAAAAGGTAAAATATTTGTGAAGTAATTTAAAAAAGAGTATTGCTATATTTATTGAATTTGGGCTCGTTCGAATTGTTTGAATTTGTGCATGCCAATTGTTCGGCCAATCAACAGAGCGGATGCCAGTTGACATACTAGTAGACAAGAGAAACAATCGTGATTGATAGGGGTTACAACTACAGTTAACAAGGGTGATGTCGGCCATTCGACCAAACATCCTGCTTATGTAATTCGGACAATTTGGACGAGTTTAAATTCGATGGATCAATTATTTAAATTTTTTTTTAATAAATATAAAAAAAAATATGCTGAAATTTTATATTTTTATGTTTAATGAATTTTTTTTCCCCACAAATTCTATATTTTGAATGAATTTTGTATTTTTCACAAAAAAAAAAAAAAATATTTTTCATATTTTGTTGTCTTTAAAATGAATTTTTATATTTTGTATATAATAGAACATGGGACAGTGGGGAATAATTGCTTGCTACCATACCATTGAATAAAGTGATGTGGCCAATTTTATGGTGGAGGGGTTAACAATTGGTATTCATAATTTCACCATTTTGAAAGATTAATAATATCATAATACTATCAATCTGGTTCATTTTCCAATCAAACATGTTATTAGTGGACAAAAAATTTTAAAAGGCATATAGATCCACAATATTATCAAATTTTAACTACCCCTAAACGGTCTAGAAAAAATTAAGAAATTACCAAAAAAAATCTAAAAAGTAGTTAAAATTAAGTATATGTTATAGATTTAAATTTATCTAATGTAAATCATATTTGGAATAAAATTAAAAGTCTTGTTAATAAGTATTCTTAGCTATAAGTAAAAGATAATTCCACAATATTATTATGGGTGATGATGACTGGTCACATTATGGCTTCATTTGAGAAGTTGATTAGTAGAAATTGACTATTTTAGTAAGTTATTTTAGTTTTTAATTATTTTAGTAAGTTAAAATAGTTGTATTTTGGGAGAGGGTTATATTTTTTTGTAATTAGATATGATATTTGTAAGAGAAAAAATAAAATGATTATGAGTTTAGTGTAACATTTTGTCTTGATTATTTTAACCAATTTTATCTTTTTTGTGAATTTTGACAAAAAAAATCTCCCAAACCCAACTTGCCAAACACCGTCGATATCTAATTTTTGGATAATTAAATTTGGTCACACAACGTTATTTTTATTGCTAATTATGTATTTATGTGATTAAGAAAGGTATGAGATTTTTATTTTTTTTATTATAATTTTTTTGGATGTAAATAGCAGATGGGTGTGAATTGAAGGAGGGGCTTGAGGATTTTTCAATGGGAAAACCCGAATTAGGAAATAGTAGGATCCACCAAAAGAAGAACTGGGGACGCTACATCGAGCCACCAACCAGCGCGTGTGGGAGGTGATAGAGAGATAGAGTTTAAGATAGGCTACAAAAATTTTTATTAAATAAATGAGTAAATATTTTATACAGATGTGAGTTATATTTATTTGAGACATTTGATGATTTATTTAATAAAAAATTTAGAACTTATAACATTTTTTTAAAGGTAGGAATAGATATGGAGTTTTGTTCGACATGTGTGGATTAGTGATAGGGTGATTATTCGTTAGAAAAAACGTTAAAGATAAGGTTTGATTTAGGATGTGAGTTAATTATTTTGAATTATTTTAATTTGAGATTAAAAAATCTCGTTTGAAATAAATTTTTTCATTTTTTTTTATTTTTATAAAAAAAAAAAATAATTATAATTTAAATATGATATTTTACATTATTAATTTTTTAACATATTTTTATTTATTTTTAACTAAAATAACTTTTTAGTCCAAAAATCCTCCAGCCAAAACGAGGGCGTAGCATTGCGTGGATTTTTTGGGCTGCATTGTGAAAAAAAGTCAAATAAAAAAAAGATCGTTGCAAAATTCGAGACCAGATTGCCTACGCGGCGCTGTGAGTCATGTCTGAAAAGGATATGAAGCGTCGGTTTCATTGATGTTGAATGTTCGACCAATCAGAGATTGTTTGTAACTTGAAAGTTAGTAAGGCCTGTTACGTTGACTTTTGCCATCACTTGTTGTGCACTTGGTTTCAAAGAAGCTGTTTCGAGTGAGCCAAAAAAATCCATTTTTATTTTTATTTTTTTAAAAAATTATGTTTTATTTATTTTTTTTATCGGTCTTGTGTAGCTAAATTTTGGATTTAAAAAAAAAAGTGTACAAGATTATTTTTGTTTTCTTGTTTTTTTTTTAATTTTTCGATTCATCTTGTTGAGTTAAATTTATAAACTTAATTTTTTTTAAAAAAATAGTCTCATAAAAAAAAAAAATTTACATGACAGTGTATACTTGAAAGGAAAATGAGTGATAGCACTTAGTGCTATCACTAATGATGTGGCAGTGAGCCCTACCAAGAATGATTTGATGTTTTGACCTTGGTGTTGTATTTTTTTTCTTTTTTTATTGAGTGCCATGTCATTAGTGGTCGTTTTAGAGCTCCAAAATTAGTGGTCTCTATCATTGTTGTACTTGAAAAATATTTACATATTAATGATAAATTTTACAAGTTTTAAAGTATAAAATGATAAACTTTTTAATCAATCAATAATTAATTTTAACAAATCCACTGTGTTGTAGTTTTCCTATATAAAAAAAAAGGTCATCAAATAAGCAAATCCAAACACCTACTAAGAAAAACTCATACATAATTTTTTATACAGAATAATGTAATTTAATATTTATTTTTTATTTTAGAAAAATGCTAAAAATAAGTTTTAGGATTGTTGTTAGTGTTAAAAAAATATTAAAATGTGTAATTATTTTATGATATGTAAAAAGTATATTAAAATTATAAATAATTTAGCATTCTGTGTTCTTAAAAGGGTTGCGACCTTCTAAAGCAAAACATTCATAAAAATTAATTTAGTTCTAATAATGACATTTCGTCATTTTTCTGGTATATTTTTTTGTATGAAATATCTAAATAATTTTTAAAATTTTTATTTTGTAGAAGTTATTCGGATGTTTTAAAGTACTGCTCTATGTTATTTATCTTGGGATATTTCAAAAACAAATAACATAATTATCTAAAATTAAATTAAATTAAAATGCCACATATATTTTGACACAGCAGACTACAGAATTTTCGGTTCATTTATTGAGTACAAATAGCATACCTACCGACAAGGTTGTCATAATCCAATCTAAAAAAAAACAAGATTGTCCTAGTCGGCGAGTCAGTTGCACCAAAAATTATTGAAATTGATGTAAGATTTTTATTTTTTCTTTAAGACTACCCTAAGCAGTTCCAATGGGGTTGTTTATTAATATGTCATGGTAGTTGGGCGCTTTGATATGTTTTCATTGAAATTACAAAATTTTTCTACAAATCTGAATCTAAAAACTCACATTTGTTTTGGTGCATGGTGCACCAAAAATACCCATAGAAAAGTCATATAGAGACGACAATTTAACTTGTCTTCATCAGAATTTCAATAATTTCTGTCAAGGCCGGAAAGAACCACGAGAAGCATTGGAAGCAAAGGAATCGCAATGGAAAAACAACAAATTGACCGACCAAGAGAAAGAAAAAGAAAATATTCAACCTACAAGTTGGTTTGATCAAAAAAGACAGAACAAACAAACAATAAAAAGAGAGCCTAAACACCAGACAATGAAAAAATCAAAAGATTTTTAATGTATTCAAAATGTTGAAAATGTTAGTCATACATAATTGGAAGATCTAAAAAGTCCGGGCAGACAATTCTTGTCGCAGCTTCTTAGCACTGATGTTAGATTTTCAAGGGAAAAAAAAGAAGAGAAAAAGGTAAAAAAGAAGGGTAACTCACCCCATAATCTGATGAAGATGCTGGATACAACATGAACTTCCCACTGGAACAGTAGAATAAAATTGGAATATTTTGCAAGGAGAAAGACAAGGGACACTGCGGGAGAGGGTAGAGAAGGAAAAGTATCCCGGGTTAACCTGACTACTAAGATCTCAGAATCTGTAGCTGGGTTCAACGTCCATTGCCCATGTAAACTTTGCCAGAAGAGACTTGTTGAAAATCTGCATAGCATAGTATGATAAGCAGCAAATCCACTAGTACAAAAAATTACCTCCACTCAAGAGAAAATTGTCCCAAAAATATAAAATAAAATGGGGTAAAACTACACTTTCTACCCCCACCCTTGACATCAAATTCTAACTTTAGTCCCTCGTTTTTGAATTGCTTGCCCCTTACATGTTTGATCAAATTGCAATGTGGTCATTCCCTTAGTTTAGTGTTGAATTGCCTACTAGAAATTGTCATGTGACCATCACATGAGGTATTTTTAGGGCAAACATATAATTTATTTCTCTTTTATATTTGTTCTACATTTTTTGATAGCATTTTCTCTTTGTATAATATTTTCTAAACCTACTAGGGAAGGGGTGATGGGTGGTGGTGGTGGCGGTGGTCAGTTAGAAAATATAGTAGAGAAAATACTATGAAAAAATATACAATAATTAGTAAAGAGAACAAAATTACATTTTTGCCTTCAAAAATTTTGTGTGCGGGTCACATGACAATTTCTGCTATGAAATTTATAACACCAAACTAACAGAGTGGCTACATTGCAACTTTACCGAAAGTGCGAGGGTTGACCATTACAATTGAAAAACGAGGGGACCAGAATAGGATTTGGTATAAAATGCAAAGGTGCAATGTGTAATTTACCACCCAAAAAAAATGCCCAGTATATGCAAAGCAATTCACCTTCTCAATTGGAACTTCATGTCGCTTGCACCAAGCAACTGTGATTCTAGGATCAAGGTAGTTGATCTTTGATGTACCCAATGCCACAGTTTTCAAATCTTCTTTGGTCTCCTTGTCCCGCTCCATTTTCTCAATCTTTGCAGTGGTTTGAGCAATCTTCCTCTCCAACCTACAAAATACATTTACCACTAGCTCCAGTGAGGCAGCCTCACATAGAAGGTGTACCTTATATACACAAGCAAGGTCTAGTGCTTACGCTTCAGGGTTCAGGTTTTTCTTTGGCTTCCCATCGGCACCCTTCAACGGGGGCTTCCCTTTCTTTGCCCGAGCCAAATCTGTTTTAAACTCATCTAGCATGCCCTACAGCCAATATAACAGAATAGGTGTAAGAACCAACCACCACGATAATGCCACATGGCTCAAAAGGTAATAAGGAAATTCCCCAAAGCACAAATGCTAGAGACCCATAATTTAAATCCCCAAATTCACCCATAATGACATGGCAAGGAGTTGGGAGTTACATGGGAGTTTGTGACAAATCAAAAGTCGACACGTAACCTGCCATGTCATTGGGGGTAAAACTAGGGGAGGTTTTTAGGGGTCTCAATCATTTTCTTTTAAGAAAATCCTCCTAGCAAGTGTGTGTGAGCAAATACAAATACAACCCTCAGAGACAATGCAAGCACACGCAGGGCCCTGCAGGGAGGGAGAGAGAGACAATGGTGACATGCAAATTGTCAATATTCTAATTAGATGGTAGCTTGAACTCCCTTAAATTTTAAACATTCCTTCACACTCAAGCCCAAGGTAGAGTATTGTTCTCCCACATGAGCAGTTGAGCTTTTCATTCCTAGAGTCCAGAAATAATCACTACCTTTAATTCATCGATCTTCTCATTTAACCTTGACATTTGTGCAGAGTGGGACTTTGAGACTGTACGTTGATGATTACAAATGATAGCAACCTACAAAAAAAGCAGCAAAATTAAAATTTCCACAAACTCAATAAAAAAAACTATGATTTGCTCGTGAAAACTTATTAGCAATAGACTGCCTTTACCTCCTTGTTTGCATGCTGATAAACAACAACTTTCTCGGCAAGATCTCCACCCTTAGTTTCCCTATTCAACTATAATCACCCAGAACAAATGTCAGAAAATAACACATCTCAGAAGAAAATTGAACAGAAACATCCCAAGCGAAAAGCAGAGGACTATATGAGGGATTCAGAATTCAAAGAAAGCAAAGGAATCCTCTCATTAAAAAAAAAAAAAACCTTTTACACATGAAATATAAAAATACAAAGTGATAATAGATTAATTTACATGTCAAAACATAAAAATATTCACATACTATACTATATTGAGTTTTAAAATCCATAACTCATGACAGCTCTTTTTTCTTGACTAACCATAAGCTTATTACAACTGTTAATGTCATAAATCTCACGGACTGCTCTACTGTTCATATTAACTATATCTACACACTAAAAGCCTCTATCATCATGAAATACAATCAACCTGCTTTAGCCATAATATCAAAATGCCACCTTGGGATTAAGGGTCGGTAAGTTTGATTTGAGTTCCCATGCCACCACATATAAAGTCCTGAAATTAAATTCGCTGCTTCTGATGCCACAAAAAGTGAGATCTCTCTAATGACAGAATAAAAGAAGTAATAGTAACTTCAATGGAATAAATTTTAGAAAAGAACTCTCTCTTATGGGACAGAATAGAATTAAAAAGAGCTGACAAGGGATCAAGGATTCACTGGAGTGGCAACACATGTCAAGGAACGAGAGACCAATGGAGTGACTGGGTGAGAGACTGAAGTCCAACACGCAGAGAGAGAGAGAGATTCTGAAGAGCCAAATACAGGGCTTAGAATCCAGAGAGTACAGGGATACTATTCACTGTCCTCAAAAAGCTTCTTAGAGTGTAGATATTCTTGGGTTACTATTCACTGTCCTCAAAAAGTGCACTTTTCATTCTCAAAACCCTATCCAACCAAACCAACCCTAATCCATTTCCCTAGTTATGGCCACCAATTTAACCATTAAAACGCTAAATTACTTTCTGTTTAGGCCCTTAAATAACATCTGTTATGAAAATCCAGCAAGCTGCCCTCCATCGATGTGTTAGAACAGTTCAGCTTGTTAGGATTTGTTTCGATCCTCAAAAATTTGTACAAAATTCAACGGCACAATCTCTGTCCCGCAGGGCATCAAGCTGAGGGAAACCTCCATCTCTTGCCGCCAAGCCACAAGACATCACTAGAGTCCAATGGTGCATGCTAAAAACTTCAGTATACCTAAGCCCCACCTCTTAGCTTGGGTCTAAGAAAGTGGCATGGTACAACCACAGTAATGGGATAAGATCAAATGAAGTTGGCACGGTAAACGGTCACGATAGTGCAATAAGGTTACCTGCCTCAATCAAGTGCTGAAGCATGCAATATAACCATTGCAGTACAACTTAGGCGCATACAAGCTGCTAGCAAGTCCTCCAATATCACCTGGACCACGAATGGGTGCTTATGCTACGCATCATCCATGTGTATACAACACACAGTGGTTCAGTAGATATCTGCAACTTTCAACTCCCATATTTTACAATTTGATGGCCAAACAAACGAGGACATCAAGACAGACTCACATAAGGTGTACCCAACGTTGGTTAACCCATTACATATATTTCACGGGAAAAAAATTACTTAGTTGTGGAAACACCAAGCTTGCATCTTACCATATCATCCAAAGTGATAGATGCATTATATGTACGGAAAACTTTAGCTGTGAGGCCAGGCATGAGCTCCTTCAGATGAGCATTCAGTTTACTGGTATCCAGCTTGTCAAAAAGATCATCACCGCCTTTTTTTCCTGTAGAAAAATATGAAGAACGTACTCACATTTCCCAATCATGAGATGCAAAAAGAGACATTTTGAAACAAAAGGACATCCACTAACCAGTTCGGAACTGCTGAATTGCCCTAAACACAGGAAGTTCAACTTCAACCTCATTTTGGTATCTAATTGAATCTTTACCGAGGAAGTCAAACTGGAAAATCAGAAAATTGATTTTTTATCAATTGCAATTAAAGAACAACTTGTACTGTTATATGCTTGTAGAAGCTTCAAAATATTACAGGAACTGATTCTACTTTCATAGCATAAAGTCCACCTCAAGTCTTTTAAAACTTCAAAATCTCAAAATAATAACCCATCAAACTTGTAAAAATTAGTTTCATTTGTGCCACAACTAAATCCAATCCCAATTTAGAATTAAATCCTTGCTATCTGAGACAGAAAATCCATAATACCTTCAAAATATTTGGGGGTACTGGTTCTACATTTTCTACTTTCAATGTGCAGCAACCAACAGTATCAGCTTCATCGTCATCCTGCGAGACACCAATCAATTTTTAGAAAGAGTCTGCATAACATGTTTTTTCTTTTCTTTATTTTATTTTGTTTTTTTTATGTTTCTACTTGCAAGATCGTGGATGACTATACATGCACACATGCACACTATATATATAAAGCAAATATAGCACTGTTAGCATAGGTAAAATGGCCTGCATCGCTAAGTTTCCTACACGGTAAAAGGTTTCCACTCTACTCAACAGAGCCTTAACCGATTACCTGGTGTAGGCTTCTCAACTATGCTGCTCCATCAGGAGGAAAAAGAATATGTGTCTTCCATGAATGAGAAAATAAAATTTAAGTATAAATAGGACAAAGATATTTATGCACATCATACCTTCTCATTGCCTGCCCTGAGAGCTAGTTTATCAATAAGATAGGTAGCAACAGCTATTTGCCGCCTTGTGATATCTTTATTGGTAAAATCTTTAGTATAAGCTGTTCTGATGCCTTGTATGTAGTCCTAAAATCAGATAATGAGTTACAGTTAGAGGATGAGAAATTACTATAAGAAAATGCCACATTGGATGTTAGGTGCAATTTTATATAAAGTACCTTCAAAAGCCTTGCTTTCTCATATTTCTCCTTATCACTTTGCCCTTTCAAAGAACTGCTAGCTGCCAAGAACACGTATTTGAATTCTTTTGGATTGATTGGATCATTCCAAAAAGCTAGCCATGTAACCGTATTGTCATGCCTTATCTCTTTCCAGCTGCAAAGATCAGATATCTGTGAAGTTAATTATTACACACAAAATATCTTATATAGAGATATAAATTTGTTAGTTTTTGAATTAAATTGTGGCAGAAACAACCACCTTTCACCAGCAATAGGGCATTCTGGAATTGGGGCATCCTTTCCAATATTTATAGTAATGTCACTAGGCCGAATGCGTTTTTTCAGCTTACCCATCTGAACAACATAAATAAAAAAATCAACAGTAAGTTTTGAATGAAAACTTGAGACTATTGCAAAGTCTTCTAGATACAGCTACAACACATCACATATTCCATCTTGGACTATTTAAATTCTTCATCGCTGGTAGAAAGCTATCAATAGAACCTTTGGGTGCTCCCCACGGCCTCGAAACAACCCAGGCGGTTCGACTCTAAAGTTTCCAACCTGCAGTTTGAGATTTGATCAGACTCTATATGAATGCTTTGAGAATGATGAGAAAATGCATCCAAAGCAACTATACTATGTCAGTATGTCATAGCTAGCAAATTGATATATTTCAGAAGGATGTGGACCCCAATGTATCTTAGAATAGTCTTGGATGGCAGGAATTAAAGATAAGGAATTGGAATCCCACTACCAAGAACCCCATCCCTAATAACAAAATGAAACTTTCCAATCAAATATATAAGTGATAATCAGAGCCGAGAGTTCGTATCCAAGTGATATATACTGAGAAAAAGTTGCTCCATGTGAACAGCTCACTTGAGTAGTTCTTTCAAATTTCTTTTTGTACAATATCCAACTTCGGAAATGATAAAAGGAGAAAGAGAGAGAGAGAGAGAGAGAGAGAGAGAGAGAGAGAGAGAGGGAGGGTGGGGGGTGGAAGGGGTGCCATTACAGAAAACAAGTTATTACTCTTAGTTAGAATGCTCAAGCCTTCTCTATAAATGGAGTTGACTAAAACGAATTGATGTTGGGGCAGAATATCTATTATAGCTTTTCTGTTTTTAACAGGTAAATAGTAAATTTCGTATTCACAAAGCAGAGCAAGGCATGACACCCAAATTCCAAAGCATGATACATAAATCAAAGCTAGCAGAAACCTTCTCTTTGACACCATCAAGGCTAACCCACATGTACTTTTCCTCTTGTTTCAGTTTTTCTTCTCTCAAGGCCTTCTTCTCCTGCATGAACAGAAACTCTCAGTTTGATAAATTTTAGAAGTACATAAATATCACTCAAAATATTTTCTGAATGAATCAGGCAATTATAGACAAATCACTGTACAAATACAAATAATAGTTATCCTGTGAAACTGTTGGATCAGAAACTGAATCTACCTCAAAGCAGTGGTAGATTAGGGAGTAAGTATTGCCACAGATGTCATTATATTATATTGAGCAAAACTCATAGCAAATAAATATTTTGAGAGTAAAATCAGATTGGATCTTGAAAATAAGGATTAGATTAATAGGATCTTTGAAGTAGTTATCTTTATTTTATGGTGTAGATGACCTTAGAGAATTTTCTTGTTTATGGTAGATGACATATGCTTAAATGCAAATTTATTACTCAAATTGTGTTAAAACACTTGAGGATGCACTCAAACCCTCTTTAGTGGTAGACTATCAGTCCAGGTTGCCTCTGAACAGTCAATTTCATCCCTCCGTTCTTGTTCTAGCAACATTTTTCTAGTACTTTTGGGTCAAACGATTGTAACTTTTGGTTAAAGAACATCAAGACTAAGTAATGGAATTAGAGGCTACATAGAGATTTGGATGTCAAAGAACTAGATATTTTGATGGAGATGAATGAGTTACTGAAAAGTTGGGTAATTCAATATACTGTTTAAAGGCACCAATGAGGTGCACAACCCGCATACAAGGACAAATGTATAGCTTGAGAGCCTCGCTACACCAAAAACCTATTTTAAGTCCTCTACAAAATCCAAAAATTGATGCAAGGATGGAGAAACATAGAAACACTGTTATCATAAGTCTAAGAACAAGTACATAGACGGCACCCCCTTGATGCCTTTTTAATATATACAAGTTACTTACAAAAACTAATAAAAATATAACTATAAGTCGAAGAACTTCATAGAATCCAAGGCCAGTAGGTAAAGAGGTGCCACAATGTAAAATGGATAATAGCACCTCGTCATTGCAAGAATCAAACCAAAGAGAAGTTTAACTTTAGTCAGGGATCAAGTTCATTAGCAAGTGTTGTTCAATAAAAAGTTCATTAGAAAGTAAAATCTTAATTTTTCCAAGCATAGCACACTACAGAAACTAAACAGAATTGGTTAATGGTAACTTTTGGAAACAAAAACAGAGTAAAAGTACGAGAATATTGTTTGGTTAAAGATTTATAAACTCATCAAGCCTCTAGAGTTCCAGTATCCATTTGCAACACAAAGCCAGAAAGTTTGTAGGCAATAAACTTACTTCTGAACTCATTTGCTTCTTCTTCTCCTTTTCCCTTTGATGCCATTCATATATTGGGGTGAAATTGCAATCTTCCAACCTCTGAATTACATGGTTTTTCCCAAGTATTTTTCTCCAGTCATTCATAAAATTCTCTTTGAATGTAGGTTTGTTCATATAATCAGTATCTAACATCACTGCATACATTGTTGCAACCTGCAAAATAATTCATAAATAAAACAGACAATGTGGATGACTATGAGGAAGAGAACTTCCAAAATGAATGCAATAACAGTGAAAACTGAATTAATGAATAGAAACAAATAAGCTATACATTACGATTAAGAATCAGAAAAGATTAAGAAAGAGAGAAACCTCCTCTTGTTCAGGAGTCAAATCAACCGGCTTCCCCTTGTAGAGCATCTTAACCCCATGAGGCTTATATGGAGGTGGGAAAATGACACCATTGTGAACCAAGGTAGTCCATTTCTGCCCTTCGCCGGAGCTGGGGAGCATCTTGGATGACTTAGAGTACATTGATTTTTTCACCTGTTTCTTATTCTTACTTGATTTTTTGAACGAAGACGAAACAACTTTTGTTGCTTTTTGTTTTGTAGCCAATGATTTATTACCTGATGAAATTGGCTTCTTCAATCTCTCGGAAATAGGAACGTGATCATAATCATCGGCTTCCTTTTCTGCTTTCACAGATACTTGTTTACCAGTGATTGGCAAGGATCCATCACCAATCTTTGGCTTTTTAAATGAAGAATGACTTGAAGATTTGACCTCACCTAAAGGTCTCTTATTCAACACTGTAGAAGATTTCTTAAGTTGGTTATCTTTCATGGTATAACCATTTTGCTGAAGTTTCAATGCCATAGGTTTATTGTCATCAAACTCGTGGGATTTGTTAGTAGATGGTCCTGCATTTGACTTTACCTGAAACTTTGATGATAAAGGAATTTCATCATCCGAGTCTTCAGTTTTGACTCTGGGTTTTTGAAGCAGTGGTGAACCTGGACTAGAAGTGCTTGGCCCTTTGTTGGCGTGATTCAAGTTTCCCTTTGGTAATCCAGCAAAAAGCCTAGCGCTCAGTGGTTTATCATCTTCGGAATCATCAGAATCACAATGTGGTTCACCAGCAGAATTAATCGACTGCTTCTCCTCCTTAATAATAGCAGAGGTTGTATTCTGTTGTGACGAATGTTTTAATTGACCCGTTGCTGAAGTTGACATTTTTGAATTTGGCACTGGCAATTTCACGGGCGATGCCTTAGAAGATGAAGTTGAGGCTTTTGGGCTAGCCAAAGGAGATTTTACAGCAGACAGTTTGGCAGATGAAGTTGAAGCTTGCGGGCTTCCTATTGGAGATTTCACCGGGGATGCCTTGGAGGACATAACCGGCTTACCCTTTTGAGAAATCGAGTTCTGACTACTGTGAGAACGTACTTCAGAGGACACAACCGGCTTACCCTTCTGGGAAACGGGGTTATGCCCGCTCGAAGAACGTACTTCGGATACTTGTTTCCCTGACTGCCCATCATGCCTTTGAGAAGATGACTTATTTTTTTCCAAGTTCAATTTCGTGTTATTTTTTTCCAAGTTCAATTGATTTTGCTTTGATCCTGTGTTACTTCTCTTGAAAATTAAAGGTGCATCATCGTCATCATCATCATCAAAAGCATTCATCATTTTTGGTTTCGCACAAGTCTGAACAGCCATTGTCCAATTGGCATATATATATATATATCACCTCAATTTCTGCAACCATTATCATTATGTTTTAAAATTTTATAACCAATTCAAATTATAAACAAATTTCACATGAATCAAAACCTGAGAATCTTCATTTATTCTATGAATTAAAAATGAAATTGATAACATCGATCAAGTAAGAAAACAAACATATTGAATCGAACGAATTTGAGGAGCTGAACCACGAAATAAACACAGAATCAAAAATTGAATTGGATAGATCTAAGAAAAACGAGAATCGAAGGATGGATCTGAAAAGAACGTACCTTGGTGGTGAAGTGAAAGCTGGGATTGATTGGCGCGAGTCACGCGATCGGTGACTATCGGAGACCTTGGAATTTTTTTCTCAGTGAACGCCGTCGTCAAGATATGGCTCGGTATTTGTGTTTTAAGGGTGGGCATTCACCGAAATCTGGGTCGGGTTCGGGTTGGAGACAGGTTACATAGAGCACTTATCGGATCTTGTCGGGTTCGAATAAATTTCGTGTCCACGGCCTCCGGGCCAGCAGCATTCCTAAAACCTTCTGTCCAAATTAATTTTGAATTTTTTACTTTTCGTGCTTTGTTAATTCTTTCATATTTTTTATTTTTTATATTTTTTTAAATGTACTTAAATTAGATTCACTTAAAATGTTATAATCTTTTTGGGGAAATTGCTAAAATAAAAAATTCAATAAATATAAAAAAAATTAATATGTAGTTTTTTTTGGTATTTTTTTTGTAATTTTTGTATTTACTAATTTTTTTTATAAAAATTCTCAAATATTTTTACTTTTTAAGTACATCTAAACAACCCCTTAAAAAAAAAAAGTAGTACATCTAAAAAGTAAAAAAATAATAATTGAAAAAACCTTAAAATTTCATTAAAGACACAAAAATATGAAGAAAAAAAACAGAATTTTTAAATTCGTTTAATAAAAACTTCAACTAAACCATCAATTTGGATCGCATGATTTAATTAAAGTGGCTAAGTTACTGATTTAAACTATTTGATTTTATTAAAATGTTTAAATTGTTGATTTAGTTTGTTTGCTTTGATTAAAATGATAAAACTGTTCAAAATACTCATTTAAATTGACTAAAATTGCTGATTGGTTATTTGAAAGGGTAAATTATAAATACACCCTCTGAGATTTGCTTAAAATACGAATTACCTCATGTGGTTTGGAAAATTACAAATAACTCATTATCAGAATTTTTCATTTAACAGAATTAATTGAAAAGGTAAAATTTCTAACTGTTTACCTATACAATAATAAAATTATTTGAATTATTAATTCAAATAAAATTTTAACATTATTAAAAACTGTTAACTAACTTGATGATTTATTAATAAAATGACCTATTTGTTATGAAATTAGAAACCTTAGGGGGTATAATGTAATTTCTAGAACTACAGAGGGTAAATTGTAATTTAAGTAAACCTCAGGGGTGTGTTTGTAATTTATCCTATTTTAAACCATTTCATTTTATTAAAATCACAAAATGGTTATTTTTTTTAAAAAAAAAAAAAAAAAACTTGCTTTCAATAAAATGGCAAAAGGGAATTTAAACCACTTGATTTGAATAAAATAAAATAAATAAAAAAATATTTTAAATCACTAGATTTGAATAAAATAAAATAAATAAAAAAATATTTAAAAAAAACATATTTTAAACCACTTGATCTGAATAAAATGTCAAGCCAAACCTGATTGCCTCTACTATAAAATTTTGGTAATACTGAAAAACCAAAGGAAAAATGAAAGCAAAGTCCTATTTCTGTTATTAAATTTTCATTACTCAATGAAAATTTATCATGAGAAAAGTAAAACTTATTTTAGGAGCGGAACCAAAGATTTGAACTCAAGGGACCAACCTTCGGGTCTTCTTTTTTACCTATTATTTTGAAAAATACATTTTCACAGCCAAATGTTTCATCCTCAATCATCTTAAGTCTGATTTCAAAGTCACAATTGATGATTAAATATTTATTGCATTGGCTATATTTTATTTTTTATTTTTTTATTTTTTTGGGTAATATATTTTTACTTGGGTCTAAATTTTTATAGAATTCATGTGTGCATTTACTTGTTACATTGGGCTACATTAAAGTTTAATTGCAAATCATTTTAGAATCAAGTTGATGACCATTAATGACTAAATATTGTCAACAAAAAGTTTGAATTTTAATACACATTTGACATATTACCATATATTTACATATTTTTCATATAAGTCAATACATTTTATACATTTTTCACATAATTCTATACATTTTATAAAACTTATTTTATACATATATAAAGTGAAACATGTATTACTACTTATTATTACTATAAATTTAGGGTCTCTCCACATTTTGGTATAGAACCTGGTGTGCAGAGACTTTCGCCAAAAATTATAATAAAAATAAAAATAAAAAATCAGAGAATTACTTTGAAAATGAGGTCATGGATTGTCTCCCTCAAAAAAAATTTATATTTTATGTACCAATTACTCATAGTTATTGAAGCATGCCTTGAGATTTCAGTAATTTAAAATTTTCATATAATTCAACAATTGTAAGCAAATTATAATAAAGGAGTATCAAGTTTTTTGAGATTGAAAATGCTCAACCTAAGAATAAAATGTATTAACCAGAGTTATTGTCTAAGAATAAAATGTATTAACCAGAATTATTATTTTGAACGTGATCTATACCGCATCAGGTTTAAATCTACATATACAAACACTTTACCTTTTGAGGTATTTTTTTCAGAATGAATAATTTTACCAGAAAGCTATAAAGAGTAGTCAGATAGAAAATATCAAGTGGTGCTTCGAAAGTATCTGAATAATTATCAAGTGGTGCTTCGAAAGTATCTCAATAATTACCCAATAATCAAACATGTATAGGTGTCTCATCAGTGGGTGTGGGAGCAGAGCCTACCCTTGTACCTCTTTCACTCCTACTGTTATCAGCAAACTTCAAGCTTGCCTGGTGAAAACTTTTCTCTTTCTCTGCTAAATTCCATTCAGACATGTAATAGTCTTCTTCTGTGGCTCCTTTAGAGGATGGACCACAAAACATGCCACCCCATTGTGGAAAGTATATCAAAACCATTGGCAGTGTGCAACATATCATCATAATGCCCATGAGAGTTATGCCTGTCTCTGTTTTGTACCTGGATCCTCTAAAGAAAATCACTTGTGTTAGAACTGCGCCGACGTTTCCACCGCCTCCTGTCATGCCAGAGATTATGCCCAGTGACCTGAAGAATGAGAGATACGTAGAGGAATAATATGAGTACATAAAATTATGAGGAGAACTACAAGCTTGCAAAAGCTTATATTTTTTGTCCATATACATACATCATAATTCATACATCAATTTAATAAAATGTTTTTTGAAAAACAAAAAGACTAAAGTTTCATAATATTTGGGTGTGGTTGGGTTTAACATGATGACAATTACTTAAATTCTTAAATTAAACTAAGCGCATAGAGTAATAAAATAATCACTACATAGACATCATTAATATAAGAAAACATGTGTTTGTAGCTCAAGGTAGATAAAAGAATATATATTTATTTGTATTCTTGATGTTATTTTTCGTTGTTGATGTTTGTAGAAATTGATATTCTAATTCTTTTTTTTTTAATTTTTTGTAAGTGTATATGTTCACCCATTAAGTTAAAATTATAAGTCCGTCTTTAATTATCGATGCACATTTTTATGCTTATTTTTATATATTTTTTTGTCTTTTTGACAATTCAAGATATTTTTCCCACCCTGTTCAATTTAATTGGGCCAAATTGTTGTATATATATTGAGATGATGTCTAGGTATTTGATAATCTGATTCAGCACTTAAAACTAAATATATTAAGTGATAGTCAATTAAGTCCGTTTAATAATCACAATTGATATCACTTAAAAATTTAAATACCTCTTAAAATGTAATCTAAAACTTAAAAAAAAATTAAATTATATGAAACTTACTTATTTTGATTGAATTTATAAATTCTATACTCAGTATTATAAACTCATTACCACTACCAACACCACCATCGCTACCGCTACTACCACCACCACCACCACCACTACCATGTCATTGCCACCACTACTACTATCGATGATGCCGCCATCATGCCACTGCTACCACCACCACCATCACCATCATTACTATCGCTATTGCTGCTACCACCACCACTACCTTCATCGCCATTATCATTGTTGCCATGTACTACAATCATTTTACTATCATTAACATTGCAACCGCTACCATTATCACTATCATCACCATTATCAATGCTACTGCTACCACCACCACTACCATGCTACTGCCACCATCATCATCACGCCATCACCACCATTATAATATAAAAATTGAAATATACAATTTAAAAATAGTAAATTTTAAATTTGATCTCATACATATCAAATAATTTTTTTTTTTTAATTCAACACTTAAATTTTTATCAAATAATTTATTAATTTTTAATTTTTAATTTTCAGTTTTATTAAATATCACTTAACCAAATAAACGGAAGTTGAATGGTAGGAGGAGGGTAGATAGTTGTCAATAGTGAATCTGCATCGTAGATTTAATAATTACCGGGTTGGTGATTAGTATGTGTTTGCTCGACCAAAAGATTAGCAGGTGGCTAACATTTTGGAATTAAATAATCACAAAAATATAAAATAGATTATATAAACTAATAAGATAAAATATTATTTTTTATCTATAATCATTAATTTTTTGTCACAAAAGTAAAAAAAAACTCCAAAATAAAAATCAAACAAGGCTAAAAAAGTTAAGCTAAAAAAGTACTAACACAAAAAAGTTGATTAAAAAAACTAATGCCAAACGAACCCTAATTGTGTTCATTCTTACTAAGCATTTTTAAGCACTATTGAAAAATAATCTAAATTCATATATAAAGTGAGGTATAAGCAATAGTAGATTTTTCTTGAGAGAAATGGCAACGAAATGCACTAAAACAGTTGTACGATGAAAAACCCTATGAACACAAAAGTAAATTGTATAATTGATAACTTGACAATTATGTGATCAATTTATGTATTTGTAGAAGTATGCGAAACTAACCTCCGGGAGACAAACGGAACAACCCCAAATGTAAGGCCACAAGCAGCTTGAACAAACACAGAAAACATAACCATCACAGCAATGGACGCACCCAAAGACCCAACTCTCCCCAGAACAATGCATAACAACCCTCCCACAGTCTGAACCACCCACAAAGTCCACAACCTCCCTCTCATCCCGAACTTCTTCGCCACTATGTCCGATAAAATCCCCCCTGCAGGCCTCGAAAATATATTCGCCAATCCAAAGCTCGCCGCAATGATCCCAGCAGTGTGTAGATTCACATTGAACCTGTTGCATGATTTTAAATAACAGTATTAGAGAATTGGTCAATATATTAATGAGTAATTGCTGATAATAATATGTAATAGTCAATATTTAAATTTCTGACCTATCGTAAAAGTATTGCGCTATAATGTTGTCGATTGTCAGTTCGACACCGAAACAATACCCGTATGTCAGAGCTAGGATCCACCCTCTGTAGTTTGTGACTGCATGGCGGACAACTTGTGGAAGGTTTTCTTTGTGTTTGTCTCCGGATTTCTTTAGTTGTGAGAAATTTCCTGGTAGAAACATATTATGCAATAATATGATTTAATCAATACGAATGAGTAAGAGTAAGAGTAAGAGATAATTTGTAACAATTCAAAGTATATGAGAAATTAAAACTAGTGAAACAGAAGAGTATACTAAAATAACAGAAGATAGGCAAGAGTTATTTGTGAACTGAGAAGTATTAGTTATTTTTTTAAAATTGTTATTCCTACCAATATAAGATTGTATTTAGATCATAAATTTAAGTAGTAATTCACAAAGAAAACAAAAAAAAGATAGAATATAAATGAAATATAATTACATTTTGTATTACTTCATTTTTTTTGGGGGGTCAAATTCCTATCCAAATTCTAGATATTAAAAGTTTAACTAAAATACAACCCAACTGAAGTAAAACCTTCCTTATTTGTGTTCACTCTCACGTGCAGGAGATAAGCATGTCAGCTAGTAATAAGTACAAATTAAGTCGGATAGCATATAACTTGCAATTTGACAATTGCTTTTTAAAAGTTTCTTGTTGTCATTTTTCATCTTTAATTAAAAAAAAATTAAAAGTTTTGTACTTTTAGGTTTTATTAAACTAAATCAACCTATAATGTAAAAAAAAAAAAAAAAAAAAAAAAAAAAAGAAAGAAAGAAAGAAAGAAGAAGAAGAAGAAGTCTATTAAAGACACGCAAAAAATAAAAATAAAAAAATAATTTTTAGATCATTTTAGACTAAACAAGCCTAAATTTTTTTAAATCATGACACAAATCTTTAAAAACGAGAAAAAAAAAAAAAAAATTTAACTAAACAGTATTGTGGTAGAAAAAAAGAGCAAGATAAAAGTTACTCTAATGATAATTATTTTATAAAATTAAAAGTATTTAAAAAAATAAATTGAACAGTTATTAATTTTAAAATAATTTCATTTTGATTAAAATGTCCAATATTAATTTGCAATACCGTTATATTTACGGAATTTATTTAGTTCGAATTCATCCGAACTCACGCACGGAAATCTCTTTCTGAAAAGCGACTTATTCGGACTTAACAAATTGGGTGGACAAATTAATTTATTACCATCAGGCAAGTCCTGGCTAAGGAAAAAAACCGCAATGGCGGAGACGGTTTGCATGAGAGCAGGAATGAAGAAGGCGATCCTCCACGCCGTGAACTTCACAGCACCCGTATCCCTTATCAAAGAAAACACCAGAGGCATGATCAGCTGCGTCGCACCTCCACCTAGGTTCCCCCACCCGCCGGAGACTCCATTGGCGGTGCCGACCACCGGCGCCGAGAACATCGAGCTCATCCAAAACTGCGTCGACACGAAGGTCGCCAGCGAGAATCCTGTGAAGAATCTGAGGAGGAGGAAGGAGGTGGCAGAGTTGGCGACGGAGAAGCAGTAGACCGCCGGAGAAGTGAGGAGGATGAGGGAGGCGGAGGCGAGGCGGGGCCCGAAGAGGTCGCAGGCGGTGCCCATGGCGACTCGGGCGAAGACGGCGCCGGAGACCGAGGCGATTCCAGCGTTGCCGATGTCGGTGGCGGTGAGGTTGAGATTGTCACGGATGATGGGGAGGAGAGGAGGGGCGGCGAAGGTGGAGACGAAGCAGCAGAAGAAGGAGATCCAGGAGAGGTGGAAGGCTCGCATGTGCGGCTGCGCCGCCGTGAAGAGGCGGAAGACGGTGGCCTTGTGTTCGGAGTCTACCGGGAGAGCGAACTTTGGACGGTCTGGATTGGCTTCTTCTGTGTGATCTGGTTTCTCCATTTTTGTGGTTTTTGGAATTTGAGAGATTGTTGGAGAAACCAGACTACACACTGATATGCAATATCAATAAATGATAAAAAATACAACAATGATTCATCCCTCTTTTCCCTCACCCCTTTGACCCCCTCTCTCTCATTGGTTACATTTTCTTTTTCTTTTTTTTCCTGCTCCTCCAATCACCACCCGCCACGTGGCAGGGGGTGAGGGGGTGACTCCCAAAAGGGGGTCCCAAGCATTATTGTAAAATATATATATATATATATATATATGGATATGGTTTCTGTTCAGTCCGGGGTCAGACTGGACCGTGTTGTTGGACCCGTAGGAGCCCACCACGGGTCCTGTTTTGATAATCTGAACCGTTCAATGTGTAGAAATCGTCGAGTACTATATGCCTGTAAAAAATCACATTGATCGGATATCGATTGTTATGTGATCAAAACAGTTTTTTGTCAATCGTTAATTTTTTCATCGTCTAATTTTTTTAATACGAAACTGATTTGATCATATAGCTATCGATATCCGATCAACGTGATTTTTTACATGCATATAGTACTCGACGAGTTCTACACATTAAACGGTTCAGATTATCAAAACGAGACCCGTAGTGGGCCCCACGGACCCAACAGCACAGTCCAGTCCGATCACGGACTGGACAGAAGCCATACACTATATGTATTATTTAAGTGATAAGAGTTTTTTAGTATAGGTATAGCTTATCATGAAAATATGTACAGAAAAATAAAGAAAATGATATAATAAAAATAAATTAATAAACAACTCATTTATCATATTACTAATTAAATGCAAGAATTTTGATTTAAATCTTATATATTCCTCCATATAACTTTTTTTAAAAAAATAAAATTTATCACATGACAAGAAGAAAAACAAAACTAAATTGAGCACAAATAATGTGAAGAGAGTGAAATTTCACAAAGTGGAGGAGAGAGAGATTGGAATTCAAACATTTTGAATGTGAAAGAGATTTTTGTGTTTGGAGGAGTTTGTTTTATGAATTATTATTTTTGTTTGACTTTGGTACATAAAAAAAGTTAGAATGGGATCAGTAATGTTGACTCGGAATAAAAGATCCATGAGAATCGGGACAGATACTTCGTATTTAAAAAATTATGGAAAATTTTACACAAAATTAAAATATATAAATAAGATTCATTCTAACTATCTGTAACACATTAATTTACTTTTCATGATAACTAGAATTATTATTGATTTTTAGAGAAGAAAAGTTTCTTGTATTTCTGGACGTAGTTCATCTCTTATTCATTCACTTTCACATTTCAAATCATTTGATTTGTAAAATTCATTTAGAAAATTGTTAATATAAAAAATTAAATTAATAATTATATAATTAAATCATAAACACTTATTATTAAAAAAAATAATAATAATTGAATTATATATAAATAATTTATTCAATAAATATTATAAAATAAACTACTCAAATCATAAAAGAATGACCTCAGTGAAAGGCACAATGCACCTTGTGCATTAGGACACAACATTGCCTAGTGGCTATGAATGAACTTCAAGCCTTCCTGTGTAGAAGGGTATTGTTAATGAGCAACTTGTTCCCAATAATTGACTTTGGCAGTTTGGAGAGATTGCCTAAAATCCAAGGGGAAGTAACATCTTGACTTGGGCAAAATATTCGCTTACTTCTCTCTCTTAGATTAAAATGACACGTATATTCTCCTTGATCTTTATTTATCTAGTAATTTCTAATATATATTTTTTCATAAAGTAAGTTATTTAGTACAATTAATTTGAATTGTTTATAATTTTTTATAAAAAAAATTAGTGTAAGATTATTTGATATAATTTCAACTTACAACTTGTTAGGAAAAAATAACATAAAAAGCCATAACCCTTTAAATAGACTAATTGGTTTTACATTAGTATACTATTAAAGCAAAGTTTTTGTGCTTGGCATTCACATTTTTTGCTTAGAACGGGTCAAATGTCCCATATCCTGATTACTTAATGAAATTGAAAGCGATTAAAATAAAATATGATCAATTTCTATATGAAAGAGCTCAGCATTGGTTTATGATTAATAATTGGTAAACACTTTGACTAACCTTATTTTTTGTCATATTGAAATCATAAAATTTATAACCTATGTTTACGTTTTGTTTTTTGTTTTTAAGTAACTTAGTTCCCTAGCTAGAAAGAATCTGATTTCCAATGAGCTCTCCATACACATATATAAATTGCAAATAATTGTTCTACATGTATAAAATTTGATTGAATTTTTTTGTTTTTTTTTTTTTGAACGAGAAAAAAAGGGGCATTAAGGTATCATAGTATCCGTGGGCCCTGGGTCTGGAATAACCGGTTGCCGACCAGATTTAACCCAATCTATAGGAAGTGACCCACTATTGAGGCATCCAATACACCTCATCACGTTCTACAAAAGAGGCCAAGTTTCGATTAGAGTACAACACAGAGTCTTCGCAAAAAGAGCATGCCCCCCAGGATTCGAACCTAACTCACCCATGTGGAATCGCAATGTGTTGTCTACGAGACCACCACTCCAATGGTGATTACAAAATTAAGCATGTAAAAAAGTTACATCCGATTTTATGATCGAATTTTATGCAGTTACAATTTTTCAATTGTAAATTTATTTTAAAACAATGTAATTTAGTTATTTTAATGAGAGGATCAATTGGTAGGAATATTCAGTATCAACGAAAGAATCATTCTGAATCTTATTAAAGCATTTTCAATTCTTTACATTTTCTTTTATTAATTAAATTTAAATTTGATAAAAAAGTGTTCAAAAATTATCTTCAATCCCCTTTCATTAAATGTTTATCAAAGAAAGGAATTGTCATTTTTTTTTCATCAAATTTGAATTTGATGAAAATTTAAAAATGTGAAACGGTAAAAGTGTTTTTTTTTCCATCAAATTTGATGAAAACTGAAATTTGGAATGAGGTCATTTTTTTATTTTTTCAGATTTTGATGAAAATTTAATGAAAGGATTATAGTAGTTTATATCAAATCAAACTTTTTACTCAAATTTAAAATTAAATTAAATGAAAATTTTGATGAATGATAGCAGATGGTCTTAACAATTAATTTTGAGATTATTCCGATCAAAGCCTTGTGAATCTCTGCCACGTGGCTTACCATGACTTGTTCTAGTTAGTCAAACAAACTTACTTTAGACTTTTACAAGTAACTTGCTTGTTTGTTCACATATCGATGACTTGCTGTATTAATCAACTTGCAGTTCTCAGCACGTTGCTTAATTTAGACTATTACAAGTAACTTGCTTGTTTTATTACATATATTTATGTGGCTTGTTCAGCCGAAAGCTTTTCTTGCGTTTGAATTTTGAATTCATGTGGTAATTTATTAAGAAAATAAAATATATAAAAAAAAAATGCAAAACTGTAGCAAATTTAATTAATTTATATATATATATATATATATATTTTTTGCAACACAAATTCCTATAAAAATTCAAAATTGAAACACTTTAAAAAGTTGAAAACGAGTCCTAGGATTTAACCTTATTCGGCACCTCTTCCAATCTTTCAAGACAAAGTAAACTCTTAATGCAATCAATCGTCTAGATCTTGACAACCAGTGAAGCTACACATTAATTATTGAGAAGGTAATTTATGTAGATAAATTAGGCTGAGCTAAATCTATCATTCTTAGACATTGGGCGCACTTTGGACTGAGGTGAGAGCTTGGGTAGCCCAATCACGTTACAAAAGGTTGCTGGGCCGATCAATGGGCCTTGAGATGGTTGTGTGCACCATTGGTGGACAAACCAGAATAGAGTGTTGCAAAAGGCCGGACTAGGGTTATCTTGGCGAGGTGACTCGTGGTGGTTAGTGATTGCATAGCCCAGTCAGAATATTTGCACCAGATAGCTCGTTAGGCGTAGTGAGCCGAGTAAGGTGATAACCATCTCATTTGGTTGGCAGTAAGTAGGGTATTATTAGGATAGACATTATCCTTGAGAATGTGATTTCTAAGAGGACTCTGCTAAGGAGAGTTAGAGTCCTCCTAGTTTTCTGTACCAGGGTAGGCATTATCATTGGGAATGTGATTCATAGGAGGACTCTGCTAAGAAGAATTAGAATCCTACTAGGATTATGTCAGGCAGAATCTATAAAAGCTCATGACAGGACCTATGCATAAGTATTGCAATTCTTATTCTCAAAAACACAGAGCTTATTGTCTATTGTCTACTGGCTGACTTAGGCATCGCAGGGGTTTCTGGCACACATCCGCCTGCTAGCTCATGTTTGTGTTTTCAGGTAGCAAAGCAATGACGTTTAGAGGAATGTAAACTTGGTCAACAGGATTATATGAGAAGATTATTCTATGCTCGTACAATTGGCGCTGTCTGTGGGAAAGATCACAGGTACAAACCTTTTGATTGAGTTTTTCTTCAACTGATTTCAATGGCGCACAATGAAGACTTGCCTCAGTCTATTATTGATGGACAAACTTTGAAAGGAGACAGGATGAGAGGATCTTCCTTTTGTTAGAGAGAGAGGGTCAAGATTTAGGTTTTTGGAAAGTTTTAGAAAGAGAGAAGAATGAAAAAGTGATATAAAATGTCACTTTCGCGATCTGATATACGCACAGTCCGCTTGAGCGGAAGAGTTGACGCTCGAGCGTTAGATACAAAAAGTTGTTTTGCTCGAGCGTAGAACACACGCATCCAGCGCTTTTGCAGACAACAGACAAACCGCTCGAGCGCCCACCCGTTTGAGTATAGGAAACGCCGCTCGAGCCTGAAAAATACCCCTTCAGTACTTTTGCAGATGTGCGAAGTACTGAGAGTTTGTAAATCCCGCTCAAGCACAAGAAGTGTCGCTCAAACGGAGGAGAAAAAATTGTAAAGCCCGCTCGAGCGAGGGAGCAAAAATTTGGGCAACAAAGGTTTGGAAAAACAAGCAACCAACCTGTTCCAAATGCACAACTACAATTCAATAACCAAAATAGAGGGGAGACAAGAGAAACAAGATATGAATCACCATTCAAAACCATACAAATCCGAGTCCGGAATACAACAAGTGACGGGTCAAAACCGGAATCGCTATAACCTTCCCCCCTTAAAGAATTTCATCTCCAAAGTTACAAACCAAATTCAAAATTAACATTAGACCATTCACAACAATGTTATTCTCACAAATTCAATACCATGGCCCGTTCCCTGGTCATCCATTCTTACCGACTTGATACACAAGTCCCAATCTAAAATGAAATTTACAATTTCCCAAAACATTTACAATGTTTAATTGAAGTCCGAGTTTTCAAAATTTACACAGCATAGACAATGCTTCCAAAAATAATACAACATCATCAATATTCCATATTCTCAAAACATGTGCGATGTTTATATAAAATTCATGCTCCCAAAATACTCATAACATATACAATGTATTCACATTTCATTTACATAATGAAAATCTCAATATAAAATTTAAACATCCACGAGTAAGTCCGGATATTTCTCTGAGTCTTCTAATTCATGTTCCCAAGTTGCTTCCTCAACTCTATGATGTTTCCACAATACCTTAACCAAGGGAATTGTCTTGCCTTGCAAAACTTGATCCCGTCTATCTAAGACTCTCACTGGTCTCTCCTCGTACGAGGCATCATCATCCACCTCTAAGTCAGTCCAATCCAACATGTGCGATGGATCTGGCTCATACTTCCGAAGCATACTAATATGAAACGCGTCATGGACCCTGGAAAGTTGTAGCGGTAATGCCAAACGGTAAGCAACCTCCCCAATCTGCTCAAGGATCTTAAAAGGACCAATAAACCGAGGGGACAACTTTCCACTCTTCCTAAATCTCATCAAACCTCGCTTAGGTGATATTTTCAGGAACACATGGTCTCCTACCTCAAAAGATAAGGGTCTTCTCCTACGGTCGGCATAACTTTTCTAAGGACTCTGGGCCGTAACCAACCTCTTACGAATAAGTGCCATCTTCTCCGTCATTTCTCGAACCAAGCCCGGACCCAACAAAGGTGCATCACGCACCTCGGCCCAACACACCGAAGATTTATACGGTTGGCCATACAAGGCCTCAAATGGTGCCATGCCAATACTCGATTAGAAACTGTTATTATAAGCAAACTCTACTAAGGGCAAGTGCCTCTCCCACGACCCCTTAAAATCAAGGACAGAGCCTCGAACCACATCCTTAAGGATCTGGATGGTACGCTCAGACTGTCTGTCAGTCTAAGGGTGATACGCAGTACTAAAGGTCAATCTAGTGCGCAAGGCACTCTTCAAGCTTTGCCACAACCAAGCTGTGAAACGGGGATCTCTATCCAAAACAATCGTCACAGAGACTCCGTGCAACCTTATTATGTCCCTAATGTACAGGTCGATTAGATAGTCTACCGAATCGTTCATACGCATAGCTTTAAAGTGTGCCGACTTGGTCAACCGGTCAACTACCGTCCAAAGGGCATCACTACCTCGTTGAGTCCTCGGAAGGCCCACAACAAAATCCATCGTGACATGCTCCCACTTCCACTCGGCTATAGGCAATGGTTGCAACAAACCCGCTGGCCTGTGATGCTCGGCCTTCACTTGTTGACAAGTAAGGCATTTCGATACAAACACAGCTACATCCTTCTTCATACCTCTCCACCAAAACTGGCGACTAAGGTCATACATATCTATGCCTCTCGAATGTTCCGCAAGGCGAGAATAGTAAAATTCTTGAAGTACTTTCTTTCGACAAGACTCCGGCATGAACAAACGATCATGGTATCTCACACTCTGGTCAGGATACACATCCAATCCTTTCTCTGCCTTCCCATTGGAGATCTTCTCCTTGAGATATTCCACCTCAAGGTCACCCCTTTGCGCTTCTAATACTCGGTTCACAAGTGTAGGTTGAGTAACCACTGAAAACAAGGCTGCAGACTCAACAGACTCGCCCAGGTACAAGTCAAACTCATTAAGAGTACCTAACATCTCCTATTCTCGGACGGCGATACAAGCTACATTGCTAATTGATTTACTACTCAAGGCGTCAGCCATAACATTGGCCTTTCCCGGATGATAATGCAACTCAAAATTATAATCCTCTATGAATTTAATCCACCTCCTCTATCTCAAGTTCAAGTCTTTCTGTGTAAACAGATATTTCAGACTCTTATGGTCGGAAAACACCTCAAATTTCTCCCCATACAGATAGTGCCTTCAAATCTTCAAGGCAAATATTACTGCTGCTAACTCTAGGTCATGAGTAAGGTAATTCCTCTCATGTATTTTCAACTATCGTGAGCCATAGGCTACTAACTTCCCTTCTTACATCAATACACAACTAAACCTTCCCGTGAGGCATCACAATATACTGAATAGCCCAAACCCCTCTCTGAAATAATCAAAACTGGGGCAGTGGTCAGTTTAACTTTAAGTTCGTGGAACGACTTCTCACAAGTCTCATCCCACACAAATTTGACTCCCTTCCTCGTTAGCCTAGTTAAAGGTGAAGCTAGTCTAGAGAAATCCTTCACAAATCTCCGATAATACCCGGCCAACCCTAGAAAACTACGGATCTCAAAAGCATTCTTAGGCTGTGCCCAATCTTGTATTGCCTCTATCTTGGATGAATCTATAGTCACCCCTTCTTTGGATATTACATGGCCTTGAAATTTAACCTCTTTTAGCCGAAATTCACACTTCCCAAATATAGCATACAACTTATGGGCTCTAAGCAATTCAAGCACCACTTGCAAGTGTTCCTCGTGTTCCTCCTCAGAAGGCGAGTAAATCAAAATGTCGTCCACAAAACGATCTAGGAACTTACAGAAGATCCAATTCATTAAATCCATAAACATAGCTGGTGCATTGGTCAGCCCAAAAGGCATTATTAGAAACTCGTAATGGCCATACCGCGTAGGGAATGCTGTTTTCAGGATATCTTCCTCCCTTACTTTCAACTGGTGATAACCCGATCTTAGGTTTGTCTCAGAAAAATAGCAAGACTCTTTTAGCTGATCAAACAGATCATCTATACGAGGCATTAGATACTTGTTCTTAATCGTAACTCGGTTCAACTTCTGGTAATCAATACGAAGTCGCAAGGCTCCATCTTTCTTTTCAGCAAAGAAAGTTGGCGCTCCCTAAGGCAATGTACTAAGGCGGATGAAACCCTTATCTAACAACTCCTGGAGTTGAACCTTCAACTTACTCAACTCAGCGGGTGCAAACCGTTACGGTGCCATCGAAATCGGTGCCATGCCAGACACTAAATCAATAGAGAACTCAATCTCCCGGTGAGGTGGTAAACTAGTAAGGTCCTCGAGAAAGACGTCTGGGCATTCACAAACCACTCTTGGCAACTCAGCTCGGCCTTCATTACACTCACTACTCAAAAAGCCAGCAAGAAGACAACTAAGTTCACTCTGCCCACGTGGATCATACACTGGTGATAAGACTCTATCCACCCAGTCCTCCAAGAAATAAAAGCAGTCACCGCTCAAGGTACATACAGTAATCCTCTAACGGTAGAAATCTATAACAGCTCGGTATGATGATAACCAGTCCATACCCAAAATAACATCAAAGCTAGACATGTCCAGCAATACAAATGCAAAAGGTAAACGACGACTGGTAACCTCAATGTCGCAAACCCGATATCCTTGTTTCAAGATAACCTCACTACTAATAAGTGACTCTACATAAATAAGAGATGCTAATTGTGCCAACTCCAATCCCAAAACTGATGCAAATGTAGATGAGATAAATGAATGGGAAGCACCCGTATCAATCAACACATTAGCAATTGAATTGCAAAAGAAAAAGATACCTTTCACTATCGAAGGTGTTAGTACAAGATCTTGCGCGGTAACAGCATACACACGCCCGATGGGTCTCTGCTCAACCTGCTCACCCCTCGGAGCATAAGCTTGATGCACTGATTGAGCCGAAGAGGCTCCCTGATTGGCCCTCGAGGCTTGTGCTGACTCTACTAGCTGGTGACTCTGTGTCTGTCTCGAACCAGACACACTAGACGTGCCACCCGACTGCTAGCAAAATCTCTTCAGATGCCCCGCCTGCCCACATTGATGACAAGTGGGCGACTGTCCTCTCCTTTGGCTCTGGCCCTGAGAACGAGCCAAAGACGGTGCAGATTGCTGCCCTCATTCTCTCTGCAGGCAAGTTGGAGATTTGTGACCCAACTAGCCACATTTGAAACAGGTCACATCTCCTTGACCACCTCTCCCAGAACCTGAACTCGGTACTGGAAATATGGACCTCGACTGAGCTCCCTGGGATGACTGGGGATTAGAACCCCTCTGTCTCTTACCGTCCTCTTGACTATCCTGACTCCTTCTTGAGCCCCTCATCTATTCCTCCTCAGCCTGTATAATATTCTCAAGATGGGCCGGCGCCTCCACAAGGCGCCTATAGTCTCTAATCATGGATCCGGTCACTCTAAACATGAGCCAGGTCCTCAATCGCTTCTCAAACTCTAAACAATGGCGTTCCTCAATCGCCACTAACTCAAGTACAAACCAAGAGAGACTAGTGAATGTGGCTTCAAACTCAGCCACTGGTGTGTTCAACTACACCAGCTTGGAAAACTGGTCTCTCAACTTCTCTTTAACCGTGGGAGGTAAAAACTTGTCCTGGAAGGTGCTGACGAAAGCCTCTTAAGTCACCCCAATGCGCCCACGTGCATACTTCTACCATTTACCCGCATCCCTCTCCAGTTGGAAAACGCCAAGGTCACCCTCAACTAGTCGTTATGCCAAGCATCTCGAACGACTTCACTATCTACTCTAGCCACTCATCTACCTTCAGTGGCTCCTTTGGGTCACCCAAAAACTCATCTGGATTAGACTGGAAAAACTCTCTCTTCAGAAAAGAAGGCCATGCCTCAGCTACTTGGGCCTGGACTTGATTCTCAGCCCAGAGAACATCCATAGATTTCCGCAACGCTCCCTCCATTTCCCAGGCTAAAGTGCCCATGGCCTGTTAACCAATTGGTTCGGCCACATTGGTCGGACCAAATCCCTCCTCCTGTGTCGGAATATTATCCGGTAGAGGCATCTCGTGCCTTCTAGGCCTGCCACACCTACCACCACGTCCACGTCCACGTCCACGTCTTGACATCCTAATAAAGGTAACACAAGAAATTAGCACATTAACAAATATGCCGAAGCTAACTTACTCGTGTCTTAATACGTTGGACAACAGTAATTCACTCCACATAAGCATATAATCACGTAAACACATACGAATTTGCTTCCTAGATAATGACTGTCCCGCGACGTTCCTAGAGTTCCAATTAGAAACAGGAGTGATCAAGTGCTTTTCTAATAAGACTTCTAGGAACCCATAGACCTTATCAGTATCTTAGGAACTAAATCTCGCACCCATATAATTATATAAGCATGTTATCACATAAGCATGTAATACATACTAACGTCTAAACTAAGCGAGACAAACCCATTGTGGTAAGAACCACTTCCCACGGACCCAAAGTATTCAAACCCAGTACGCTTTGATACCAAGTTGTCACACCCTCAAAAATACACAATAAATACAATTCAAAAATGGAAGAATAATAGAAATAAAATACTTTCATTCATCAAAGTTCGATTACAAAAGTCAACACATGCGTTATACATTCATAAATTTTCATCCTGAATCTACCGCATGTGTTATAATGTTAAGAGAAAAGAAATTAAACATATAGTCAAATGACCTACAGGCTTACATCTTCCCAAGTTATTACTTGGTTACACAAAAGTGAGCCTCGCTCATTACATCTAAGCCTTTGGCTTTACAAAAAAATATACAGTCAAAATAAAGAAGCTCTTGCTCCCAAATGTCCCTCCAAGCTATTGCCTTGGCAGAGGCACGTCACCAACACCTAAAAATAGTTTTCCCAAATAAGGTGAGCCACAGCCCAGTAGGAATCATCTAACACAATATATGAGGTTTAACAAAGATATAAGTACAAAATGCATATACAATGCCTATGGTAAATCTTTCACAAATTCGTGTACTCATAAGATGTCAAATTCGAATCTTAATCCATTTTCTTTCAATTCATATTCAGTTCACTTATCTTTCTCAATCCATGAGTCAATTTCATTATTTCTCAACAACCAAATTGAGACTACAACTCAATGCTTTTCCAATCATATAATACACACATATAAACACTTCAAATTGCCATTTTACGGATATTTCGTCCGCGGGATAGGCACCCATGTATAAATTTCGAGATTTTCACCTAGGGCACTCTGGCCAACTGAATTATTATGGAATCCATCCATTTTTCCTCCCAAACAATGGAGTACATCCACTTTCTCATTCAAACAAACATACATAGACAATGTATATAAAACGTGATCATATTCAATGACAACCAACAATGGATTAGTTTTAATTCACCTAATCCTCATACAATTTCTACAACAATCATAGCTATCCTCCACTGATAGCCCAATACAGTTATTTCTAAACAGATATTCAATCTTTATAACAGATAAATCATCAAATTTCCCTAGGTAAGTGATTAAATAAATCTAACAACACCATTCATTTATACATCCTCCCAATTTCGCATTTTCCATACCAATTTCATTATTTGAACAAAATGGTTATTCAAGACATTTTTAGGGCAAAGCTCCCCCATTCTCCAAATACTAACCCAAGGGCCAAATTCTGCTATTTTAACGAAGAAAGGTCTCACATCCAAACCCCATAATCATTTATATACACCTACATGGAAACCCCTCTTTTCAAACTTGAAACCCAAACCCTAGGTTTGCTCAAATCATCCCCAAATCCCATTATTGTTACACAATGACAAATAACTAAGCTAAAAGTCATATGAAGATGTAGAAAAATTCCTACCCCAAGTTAGAAGACCAAGCAAAGCAAAGGTGAAACTTCAACAACGCCGAAACCAACTTCCAATCGGATGAAAATGGAGTTTTCAAGATACTCTACCCTTTTTCCAAAGACACTAGGGTGAAGAGATCAAAGGATCTAGGCCAAAATGTAGAGAGAGGGAGTGTTTTAGAGAAAGAGGGTTAAGATTTAGGCTTTTGGAAAGTTTTAGAGAGAGAGAAGAATGAAAAAGTGATATAAAATGTCACTTTTGCGATCTGATATACGCACAGTCCACTCGAGCGGAAGAGCTGACGCTCGAGCGCCAGACACAAAAAGTTGTTCCGCTCGAGCGCAAGATACTACCCGTTCGAGCATAGAACACACACATCCAGTACTTTTGCAGGCAATAGACAAACCGCTCAAGCGCCCACCCGCTCGAGCATAGGAAACGCTGTTCGAGCGTGAAAAACACCCCTCTAGTACTTTTACAGACGTGCGAAGTATTGAGAGTTTGTAAATCCCACTCGAGCACAAGAAGTGTCGCTTAAGCGGAGGAGCAAAAATTGTAAAGCCCGTTCGAGCGGATGAGCAAAAATCTGGGCAACAAAGGTTTGGAAAAACAAGCAACCAACCTGTTCCAAATGCATAACTACAATTCAATAACCAAAATAGAGGGGAGACAAGAGAAACAAGATATGAATCATCATTCAAAACCATACAAACCTCGAGTCTAGAATACAAAAAGTAACGGGTCAAAACAAGAATCGCTATATCTTCTGTCCATCTCCTTTTTCTTCCTCTTTTCTCTCTCTAAAAACTACCAAATCATACCCACTATAAAAATAAACCCAAATTCAAACCCAAAAAGAAAAATTACAAACCTACAAGCTTCTCAAATATAGATTCAATATCGATGCAATCTCAAATCTGCAACAAATCACATAAAGATCCACATATCTAATAAAATCTCAAACCAAATTAAATAATTTTCCGTATAATCTGGTTATTTTTTAGTCCGATCGACTTGCACAGGTATCAATTTGGTTGCCCTTTCCTTCTAATAATTTTTCGGTGTTGCCTCTTCCTTTATTTTTCTCTCTGCATTTTTGCCTCTGCTTCTAATTTTTTCTTTCTAAATATTTTCATTTTCTTTTTTCCTTCTTTTTTCCCTTCTAAGTGCTAGATCACGGTTGAATGTGCCGTCCGGGGGCCAAAGCATGTTGTAAGCTAGCTTGAAGTTTGATATGAGAATCCATGTATTTAGTGGAACCACTCTCTGTAAAGAACAACCAAAGATTTTGAAAATAATGATGAGAAAAACCAATCAATTAAACAGGGGCTAAAAAGCAACCAAAAAAAAAAAGACACCCAAAACGACGTCATTTTTGCGAGTGTGACAGGGAGGGCCGCAAGGAAGTGCAGCCGACGATCCGAACTTTGTTTTGTGGTCCATCATCTAAAGAATGAAGTGAAAGTACAGAAGAAGAGTACTACATGAATGAATGGAGTTCAACAAATAAAGATAAAGGTTTTCACGAAGGAAGTTTGAAATTTGCTAATAATAATAGAAGTGAAAGGGGTAAAAGGGTAGAGTCTGCTCCCACACCCCCCCCCCCCAGATAACACCCACATATCTCTGAAGAATTATGATCCTTTCTATTTCATGCTGTAATGTTGTAACATATCGTCAAAATTGTAAATAGTTTTTAATTACTAGGTCATTTTAAATTTGAAAATTTTATGTTTTTTTTTTAAATTTAAATAAAAAATATGCTGATATAAACTATTTTGAGTCATTGATTATAGAATGGAAATCTCCATCCCAGAGAATCTCAATCCATATTTAACTACAACCTATAGCATTTAAAAATAAAAAATAAATAAATAAAAGAAAAAACTATGTACTTGAATAAGATATTTGAAGAAGTATTTTGAAGGTGAAGTATTTTTGGAGTGAAAAATTTGTTACAAAATATATTAGGAGACCAATTTATATTGTCATGAGACATATCAATAAAAATTCGCTCCAAAAAATTAAAAAAGAACTTTTAATGAGAAAAAAATTATAAATATTTTAAAAAAACATGCTTTTAGAGATAAATGATTTTGTGGCCCATAGTTCTAAAGTCCAGATGAAATTAGACAAGGAGCACAAAAAATTGGTGCTTGGTGATTGATTTGTGTTTTGGAAGTGAACTTAGTTATTATCAAGCTTTGTTGACTTTTAAATGCATCAATAACTCCTCAACTATTCATATTACCCTCATTAAATATCTTCTCTTCTTTTTCTAATATTGCCCAAATCTTTTAGCACGATCATCTCTATCTCTCTCTCTCTCTCTCTCAATCATTTCTAAAGCTCACACCATCACTACACATCGTTGCCGCCACTACACTTACTGCCATCATCCACCACTGGCCACCGCTACCATTGCCACCAACCACCTTCATTATCGTGGCTCTACACTTTATCATTGTCGATCTACCACCACCATCATTGTTTTACACTCTATCTTCTCCAACTATGCTTTATATATCCGATCTACACTTCAACTTCTTTGATTTACACTCTACCGTCACTGATTTATACTCTATCATCAAAGATCATCTGAAAAAACTTTGACAATCATGTCAAAATCTGAAAAGCTTGCCAATTAGAGATGTTTTTACTTTTTAATCTGGTTTTGTGTGGGTTTAATTTTTAGCATTTTTTTTTTGGGGTTTTGTTTTGAATTTGTTTTCATATCACACCTCTATTTCTTATTTTCTCTGTCAATTGCTTGTAAACTCATGTTTGGAGAAATTTGTGTTAGTGATAAATTTATCATTGAGAAAACCATTTTTTGTATGTAAGTATGTAAATGTGTTTTTTAGAATGAACAAGGGAGTATGCAAGTACGCAAGTGTGATAGTGAAAGAGAGTAAGCAATTAATTGGTTTGATAAATATTGATACAATGATAAATATGGATAAATCTATTACAATGATAAATTTACCAATTTTACCCATTTTTTATATGTAAGTGTGTAAATGTGTTTCTTTGAATAAATAAGGGAGGAATGGTGTATGTGTATAAGTGTGAGTATAATATAATAAAAGAGAGTAAGTGATTAACTGATTTGATAAATTTATTACTGTTAAATACTTTTACTCTTTTTTTTTTTTTTTTTTTTTTTGGTTACCACTAAATCCGAAGACGTATAAGAGAGTGATGTGGTGGAGATGGATGTTGATTTTTCTTAAAAAATTGCAAAAACATTATCAAAAATTACTACCAAAAAAATATTTTCAAGGATGGTTGCCGGTGGTTGGAGACGATGGCTGGAGGTGATCACCGGTGACTGGATATGATGGCCAAAGGTGACCTCCAGTAGGAGAAGGTTCAATCATGGCAATGTCAATAATGGGGATGAAAAAGGCGAGGAGAGAACATTTTAGATATATTGATATGTAAAAAATAAAATAAGACTTACAGATAGATAAATCTTCTCAATAGAACTGGCCTATAAATTCCCTTTGCATTTTTATATTATGACATAAGCTATCCAAAACTGGAAGAAGTCAAACTAGTTAGGATATTCCAAATATAGGAACGCAAACCCAACTACTTAAAAAATTCAAATTAATGGTCATCAGTAACATGGGTTTAAACCTATGACTTGTTTAGAACTTGTTAAATTGCGTTTCGATTTTAAATTTTTATAAGAATTTGTGATGAAAAATAAATGATAAAATATAAAATTATTAAATTTAAATTTTTATATTGTCAAATATGAATATTTATATTATCAAATTGTTAAGAGTTCAAAAAATATTTTTAAATGACTCAATAGAGAGAAAATAAACATGCAACTCTAAATTATCCAACACACCCAGTTCTGGATTGGCAAATATGTTTTCGAGGCAGACGGGGGATTATATTGGATGCTATGGCGAAGAGGTTCGGGATGAGAGGGAGGCTGGGCGTTGTGGGTAGAGCAGAGTTTGAGAGGGTTGTTATGCATTGTTTTGGGAATAGTTGGGTCTTTGGGTACTTCCATTGCTGTGTTGATTGCGTTCTCTGTGTGTTCAAGCTTCTTGTGGACTTACATTTGGGATTGTTCCCTTTGTCTCCCGAAGGTAAGTTTTCTTGCAATCGTTCATAAAGTAGTAATATTTAGACCAAACATTTTAAATTAATTTTTTAGATTCAAATGGTGTGACAATATTAAAGGAAAACCATATATAAATAATTTTTTTATACTTAATGATATGTAAAAAATATATATATTTAACGTATGATTAAAAAAATTACTCTTTTTGTCTTAAAATATTAGTCTGTTTTGGATAACTTAATTTTTTTTGATAGTACAATTATTACAATTTTGTATGAGATGATTCAAGAACGTTGTTGAAAAATTAGAAGATCTTCAAAAATCTTTGAAGAAAATTCTAATTCTCTAGAAATGATGAGAGGCTTTGATTCTTCAATAGTCACAATTAAGAACACAAAAGCAAAGAGATGATGGAGATAAGAGATTGGGTGAAGAATAAGGCGAAGTAGTTAGAGAGAGAATAATGGCAAGGCTCTCCTATGGATCTCCCACTTTCACTCTCAAGGTTGATAATGGAGAAGGGAAATTAGTTATTTTCCAAGAATTGTCTCTCCAAAATCCGTCCCTTGTAAAGTTATAGGTGGGTGCACTACAACAAAATACACATTTGGCGACTAAAATTAAAAATTTAGTCGCCAAAAGTTGGGGAATTGGCGACTAATAATTTTTTTAGTCGGCAAAAGTAAAATATTTAGCTACTAATTTTTTTTAGTCGGTGTATACTGATTATTGGCGACTAAAAAAAAATTTAGTCGCCGTATATTGAGTTTTGGCTACTAAAAGCATTTAGTCGCTGAATTGAAAGTAAATTTTTTTTTTTTTTATCTTTGGTTTGGTCGCCAAAAATATATTTTCAGTGACAAAATTTTTTTTTAGTTGCTGTAGAGTTTGTTTTCGCTACTAAAATGATTTCGTCGCCAAATTGAAAAAAAAAAATTATTTTTATCTTTGCCGACCAAATTTTTGGTCGCCAAAAATTTATTTTCAGCGATAAATTTTTTTTTTAGTCGCTATAAAGTTTGTTTTGGCTACTAAAATGATTTCGTCGCCGAATTGAAAAAAAAAAGTACTTTTATCTTTGGCGACCAAAACATACTTTTGTCGCCAAAGATGATATATTTTATAAACCTTTCAAATTTTGAATGGATTAAAAAAATTAATTGGCGCCCATTAGGTATTTTAGTCGTCAATTGTATAAAATGATATATATATATATATTTTGTACCAAACCAAACCCTAAAATAATCTGCGCCTCTCTCTCTCTCTCTCTCTATTTTCGGTGTCCCTCTTCCTCTTCCTCTCCCTCCCTGTCTTTGCTACTCTTCTCACCTCCCTCTGTCACTGCCGCCCTTCTTCGCCTTCGATGGAAACCGGAGCACCTCCTCCTCCTCCTCCGCCATTGCCATCGCCATTGCCATCGCCATCGTCATCGTGAGTACCGTCGATCTTTTCACGTCGCCGCCTCCTCCGCCGATCTTCACAAATCCACCGCCTCCTCGTCATCGGCTTGAGATGGGTGAAGTTGTCTCCACAATTCCAAGTTGGTACTCTTTCTTGGTTTCTTTTTTGTTTGCATAATCTTTCTTTGTTTGCCAAAAAGATCAGGGGATTGGAGACCATCGGATTCATGATTTACAAATTGATAAAATTTTTAATTTGAAATTATGGTGCTGATTTACTGCATTTTTTTTTTCAGAAGTGGAAAGTTTGATACTTCACTCTAAAGTGTCATATTTTCTTATTTTGGAACTTGTGGATTAATTTCTGTGTGTATATATTTGATGTAGCAATTGGGTTTAATGTGGAAACAGTTCAATATAACAACATAAAGTTTTAAGTTTGGGATTTGGGTATGCCAACTTAT
Organism: Camellia sinensis; assembly: GCF_055761805.1. Lineage (NCBI taxonomy): Eukaryota > Viridiplantae > Streptophyta > Magnoliopsida > Ericales > Theaceae > Camellia > Camellia sinensis. The sequence continues at coordinate 210,711,709 of NC_138965.1, forward strand.
TAGTTTTGACTATCTGTGTTATCTTATCTGTTGCCAGATCGTTACTGTAAATATATCATTGTTTGTCCCAAAATAATTATTGTGCATTATGTCCTAAGTTCTTTGTGTTGGGTTTTAATAATTAATTGCAATTTGTAATAATCAATTTAAGTGGATGAAAATGGGTTGAAATTCATGTATGTTAGTACATTGGATGCTTGATGGGTGGGCAAGTGGATGCATTTCATATGCATATGACTCTGGTGTTGGGTTATTAATATTTTCTTAAGCATTAGCAGATCCTGACTTATCTGAACCTTGGAGTTGCTATTCACATGCATTAGCTATATTTTCATGTTTTCATATGCACTTGGCCATTGTGATCAAATCTGGGAATATTTGCTTAAAAGAAGAGACACTATGTAGGTACTGCTAATAAAAAATGTGAATAATACGCTTGAGAAATTAGTTACCCAACTTGTTTAAGAATATGTTATGTTCTGGGGGTTGCCATTGTTTGTTGGAGGATAGTTGTTTTGTAGATGCCTTAAGGAACTATAACCCTTAATGGAAAGCACATGAGTCACTATGTTTTTGGGTGCACAATGGTTGAAATTTTTTCTAGAATCTAGTAACCCTTGCTTCATTGAAACTTTGTTATCTATCCATTATTACTACATATTAAACCTAGACAACTTTAACTTGTCCAAAAAAAAAAAAAAAAAAACATGGACAACTTTTGGTGTCCACTCGGTCTCCACTAAAAATGATCAAAATGGCCCAATGGTTATCCTTCAAACAAAGGGACTTATTGTAAATGTAAAAGAATCATTTAAGGTTTGCTTTTGTCTATGTTACATGGACTTGATTATGGGTGTTAAGTGCGAGTTTGTGTCTAAATGTCTCAAAACTTGAAGAAGGGTATCGAATATGTATCCAACGTATGTAATTGGACATTCACCCATCAAGCATATTTAGTAATTTGAGTTCACCATAAAACTATACATAAAACTCCTATATTATGCAGGAAATGCTCTAAAAATATTATGCAGGAAATGCTCAAAATCATTGGGTAGTTTATGGGGATCTGTTATCGAATGATCCAAGCATAGGGCATTTAATGGATGATAATCCTTTTTTGTTAATTAAATACATGATAAGTCTGAATTTGTAAATATATATGGGTCCTGGTATCAGCACTACATTAGCTAACCTTCAGTCTTGAACTACTGTGTTACCAACATTTGCAGTGTGGTTTTTACCGCAATTGAGTTGGTTTTTTTATTCTTTAAATGCTATTTTCTTTTTTCTTATTTAATTTTTGTTTCACTATCTTTTAATTTTGACATAGTTAACTGTCTTGATTATGCAGGCATGGCTCCTTGCTCTAGTTATTTTACCAGCAAGGTCAAATATGATGATATGTGTTGGATTAATCACCTACTTGGCTCTAGTATCTGTCTTAATCACCTAAATTAAATATACATATGGGTAAAATTTTTATACCTATGTTTTAATTCTTCAAGCATGTTCGAAACTGCCAATAGTTTCCCAGAAGATTAACTCATTATGCACTATATACATATGGATTTATGCAAGAGAATGTAAATGGTGAAACTTATTGATTATGCAATATATTTTTTGAATGGTCATTACTTTGGTATGCCTTCTCATTTTTGCTCTATATAATTATTTTGTACTCGGTTTGAGAATAAAATGAGAAAAGTTGATTAGTAAATTGATGATGGATAAAAATTATGTATCTGTTTGTGCTATCTTTTGTTAGCAACTGTTTGTGATCTATGTTACTGATCTATATTAATTTATGTATGCAGCTTTCGGCTTTGCTTCAGTAATTGCTTTGAGGGTTGGACTGCAGCTGGCTTCATCACTAGTTTTTATTTTATTTTATTTTACTTTTTATGTTTTTGGTGTTTTTGTTAGTTGGTTTCTTGCCAAATAAACAATTAGATATTAATTTTGTTTAATCCTCTGTTATGTATGGAATTATATTTTTGAGATTGGATTATACTTGACTTGTATAGAATTTTTTTTGGAAATATTAATTTGATGTTAAATATGATTTTTTTTTTTTTTTTATGGTTGAAAGTGAAATGTGTGTGTGTTGTGGAATGGTTGCTAATTTTATCAGTATGTAGATAATTTTATTTATAAAATGGAAAAAAACTTTTGAATACTAAATATTTTGTAGCTAAAAATAAAAATAAAATGGAGAAAAACTTTTAGCTACTAAATATTTAGTAGCTAAAATAAAAGCAGACTTTAGGCGACTAAGAATTTAGTAGCTAAAAAAAATAAAATGAAAAAAATAAAAAAATAAAAAGATGAAAAAACCCTTTGGTGACTAAAACTTTGGTCACCATAGATACTTCAAGTTTTGGCGACCAAAGTTTTGGTAGCGGAAAATAAGATTTTTGGTGACTAAAATATTATTTTAGACGACTAAAAATATTAGTCGCCATTTATAGGACTTTTGGCAACTAAACTTAGTCGCCAATACCTTCCCCGACAAGTTTTCTGCGACCAGTCTAGCGACCAAAATATTTAGTCGAGCAAAGCATTTGGCGACTATAAATTGTACTTTTGGTGACTAAAAATTTAGTCGCCCAATGTGCATTTTGTTGTAGTGGTGCTATTTATAGGCACCTCATGATGTAGGATGGAGCCCATGTGTAAGGCACATGAGAAATATTCTCTCTAACCACCTTGTCTGAGGAGGTGACCTCTCCAATGATGAGGAAAATCTCGAAGAGGAGATCGACCTCTCGGTGAACCTTTCTTCTTAGCCACACCTAACGAATGATCCACAATCTTTCCAAAGGGCCGAGATACTCCTAAAGGACCCCTCGTCGCTAAATATTGCCGAGTCTCACTACAAGAATTAACACTTTTGGCAACAAAAAAATTGGTTGCTAAAAGTCAATTTTTGGTTGGCAAAAGTTATCTGCGACCAATTTTTTTTGTCGCTACTTTGGTCGCCAATTGAGGGTCGGCAAAAGTAATTCGCGACCGAAATTTTGGTTGGTCGGCAAAAGTTGGATTTACCGACTAAATTTTTGGTCGCTAAATATTTAATTACCGCGACTAATTCATTTTGTCGCTAAACACTTTGGTCACGAAAAGTGTTATTTTTTTGACCAAATATCTTAGTCGCCAATTGACACATTTCGCGACCAAAAAGTTTGGTCGCCAATTATCACATTCAACGACCAAAAAATTTGGTCGCTAATTGTGACATTCCACGACCAAAAAATTAGGTCGCCATTTTTTACTTTTCGCGACCACAACTTTTGGTTGGCAAAAGTGAGTTTCCACGACCAAGAGCTGTTTTGGTCGGCAATAGATGTATTTTTTGCGACCAAAACTCTTGGTCGGCAATTGTCATTTTTTGCAAAAAAAAATTATTTATTTGTCGCGACTAATAAATTGGTCGCCAGAGCAGGAAAACAATACACCTGTAATTCCTAATAATTCATTCAATCCATAATAAACCTATAATTTTAAAGCATCATTCAAATTAACTGAATCATTAACATTCGACACAATACATAATTCATTAACATTCGATACAATACAACTATTCTAAGTTTTCATTCACAAGTCACATCCATCTAGCATAACAAATTGAAACAATACATAATTCAGATTTACAGCATCAGGAAAATTGCTTAATCCACTAAGTTGCCTTGATAGCCAATCAAAAAGATGCTTGCGCCCTTCCGTGCCAAGCTTCGCATCCATTAAAGCAGTAGTGATGTAAGGCACCTAATAACACTTTCAGAATTGGAAAATTTATCAGAGAAGCATGATAAATATATAAATTAATTAATGCATAAACGAAATAGAGAAATTGGAACCCAACCATTTTGTCGAGATGAATAGCAACAAGCCAAGCATCTAAAGTAGTCAGAGTGCTTTCTCTCATATGTTTTTTATTGTCACCAAGGCATTTCAAAACATTTGACAGTATACACTTATTGGTTTTTCCTGTATCCCCTCCACCTGACAAGTTGATTTCTTGTATCCCCTCCACCTGCTCTTTAAGTGAGACAATGGCTGCAACAACAATAGTCGGTGGACAATGCTCTTTACGTATGTGAATGTTTTATAAATTTCTCACCTTTATTGGTTTTTCAAAACAATAGTCGAGGCAGGTTTTCTGGTACAGTACAGAACTCTTTGTGTCCATTTGGACTACCAGATGAGGTTCTACTGGTTCTGATCGATTCCCCTCTCCACCTTGATCAACAAAAGAGAGATAATACCGGGCGCTGTTTGGTCTCACACAACCTTTTTTAACGTCTCTGCAACAACTTTTAAAGACTTCCACGGGTGGACAATACCGCTGACCAAGAACCTATTTAAAATGAATGTGAGGAAACTCCAATCAAATTACATAAACCAAAGCAGATAACCAAGCTTAAATTCAAAAATATTATGATTGACTCATGAACACTATTAAATGATCTCAGGTATCACACGTCAATTCAAGCTATCCCACTTGAAATTAATAAGAAAATGGCAAGAGCACAAAAGTTGTGCCACTTTCAGTATAATGCATTCTCCAAGTCAATTTTTACAATATAGAAAACCATAAATAAAGAGCTGAAAACCCAAGCCGTGGTTAACTCTCAATAAAAAATTAGAAAATCTGGAGAATCAAGATTTTTTTTATAAGCACTACCAGTAACATTTTAACATATATACATACATATATAAACAACAAACCCAAGGAACATGGTGAAGTCTTTATGTTGACCATCTTCATTGAGTTATTTTTGGGATTTCCAGACAACACGAATCAGACTTCATTGGCAACTTCAATTAAATTCCAAGTGCTAAAGACTTGTAGGGAAAAGCTGGTTAGAAGGATCACTGCCATTTGAGTACGAACAAGTCACCCAATTGCATGCACTAAGAAAATGGTAAATCAGTGATGATCATCCTTGTGCCAACTGTCTCTGCATGTGGGTCAGCAAGTTGGGACAGAAACATACAATTGTGTAAAATCTATTTTTCAACATGTCATTTGGGAATATTCATACCCCTCAACAAAATCATAAAAGCTCTCGAGTATGACTTGGTATGATATTTCATCTAGCCCCACCATTTCCCAGATCAACCCTACTCAAATCAATGGAAATTCAAGGCCAAAAATATGAGAAACATAAGAAAGCAAAAATAAATTGGATAAGAATAGTTCCTTTGTTAACTATTGCTTCTAATTTACAAAGGCAAAAGAAAAAAAATAATAACAAAAAGAAAAGAACTAATCCATGCTGCTATAACCAGCGTCCACAAAATAAAGTTCAAGCTAATGCGGAAGCCTAGAGTCATGGACATGTGTAGAAGCTACATTGTGAAACTGTGTTGATGCCACATTATGAAACATGGTTGGCACTACATTATGCAAATGTGCTGGCACAAGATCATGTAACATACTATGAACGTATTCCTTACTATATGCATTGGATGAGTTTCAGTCTCGGCTCCAAGAATTGCAAAAGGAAAAGATAATTTATTTCATATTGTTCGATTAACATCAATTTGACTAACTTTCATACCCACTGAGTCAATGAATTTTGGTTGATTATTTGATCTGGTGGCAGAGTGAGAGGTTGCACAAGGTCCTTGAATTTGTATCAAATACCTGCTGTTTAAATATTGACTTGTTTTTTGTTGTCAAGGCTGAGGTGGAAGTTGAAAGGCTTGATCAACTAAAAGCTAGCAGGATGAAGGAAATTGCTTTAAAGAGGCAAACTGAGCTTGAGGAGATTTTTGCTCATGCTCATTGTGAGATTGATTTAGAGGCTGCTCAAGAAAAAATTATGGCTCTAATTGATTCTAGGAATGTCGATCCTTCTGAGTTACTTGCTGACATGGATAACCAGATAATAAAATCAAAGGAAGAGACTCTCAGCAGGAAAGAAATATTGGATAAGGTTGAGAAATGGATGTTTTGAGGACATAAGATAGTCCATGGAAATCATATAAAAAAAGAAAGTAAAGCATAGTACTCGAATTGAAAACAATAACTACATGAATACACTGCAATTGAAACAAAAGCTTGTTGACTGGTGAAGGGCAAAAAAAAAGCTAGCACAACACATGTTGAATGGAAAAGAAAAGACTTCCTAGGAGAATCTTCGTTTTAATATACATTCACAATGGATAGTGGAAAAGTATTCAAATGGGCCATACATCTATATATACCAATTTGATAGTGTAAAGAAGTTCCATTTCTTTTATGAGATGCCATAGATATTGAGCCAACTTTGAATAGCATGTAAAATGTGTGACAGGATGACAACATGCACACTGTCTAATACCTTTGATTCTCAATGGCATACATGCAAAATATGTGTGGTAGCAATGTAGGAGAGATGTGTTACTGTGTTTCCCTTTGGGGTTGTGCCCGAGGTTTAGTGTACATTCTGTTTTTTAAGTAATAAAAGCTTTCAAATAAATATAAATAAATGAAAGGTGCAGTCTAATTAAACCCCAAAAACTGCTTGAAGCATATGTGATTCATTTAAAAGGTGCTCTCTCTCAACAAAAACAGAAAGAAAAAAAAAAATAGGAAAAAAAAAAATAAAATTCAAAGAAGACAATGTGCAGTGTAATTAACCTTGGATCCCAGATTTGAATGCCCTCAGGTAATGGGTCCAATATTTAATATAATAGCTAGTGATAGTACTCCTTCTACAATATCAGGCCTGTATTGAGCATCCTTCTCATCCTATCCAATAGTCTAAATGACCTTCCAAATATTCTCTCTTTTTTTTAAGTCTTTAGTCAAGTTTTACACACATCACATAAATGAAAAGTAATGGCCATTGTGCGTTCATAGGCATCCATCAAACACAAGCCTCTTTGTTTCTCCAAATTTTAAAAAAAAAAAAAAATACCCCGACTCCAAATTTAAATGGTTAGTATGTAGGAGTTACGAGTATCTATATGTGACAGTGATGTATGTCAAGTGAGGGTGTCAAGCATTACTTGTTCCTTTGAGTGGATGAGAGAGAGAGAGAGAGAGAGAGAGAGAGAGAGAGAGAGAGAGAGAGTGTGTGTGTGTGTGTGTGAGTGGTAGCACATTCACAGCCAAGCATAAGAGAAAAGATAGTAAAGTCTATCTTGGATGAGGTATCTGGGTTGTGGATTGCTGCTGCCTGGCTGCTTCTCATCTATTTACCCAACTGGATAATATTATATAATACATATGCACACACTCATAGTCCATGATTCTTGTGGGGTAGTGTGTGTGGGACTCAAGACATTTTGGCTATCCAACTGCCCTCTTGTTGACCTCACCATCCCACATGTACTACTCTTAACCCATATGCCCTAACTCACCCCTATAGTCCCATCCCAGATTTGAATGCCCTCAAGTCATGGGTCCAATATTTAATATAACAGCTAGTGATAGTACTTCTCCTACAACATTACCTTGAGCGTCCTTCCCATCCAATCCAATAGTCTAAATGACCTTCCAAATGTTTTCTCTTTTTTTTTTGAAGTCTTTAGTCAAGTTGTACACGCACATCACATAAATGAAAAGTTGTGGCCATTGTGATTTCACAGGCATCATCAAACACACGCCTCTCTCTCTCTCTCTCTATATATATATATATATATATATATCTTTGTGTGAGAGTGGAAATTTTTGGGTAAAGTAGACCAACAAGGTTCCACTTGATGTTTGCAAAGTCAAGTCAATTAACTGTTTTTAATAAATCCTAGGCCATTCAAGAGCAGGCCTAATTTCCCATTGAAGTGCAATACATCCATAAGGATTATTTAAGCCACTGGAATAATGAAAAATTTTCGGCTCATTTTTCAATGTTCATTACTAAAATGCAACATATTGCTAAATAGAATTTGAGTATCATCTAAACTTTCACAGACACTTTTAAATTAGATTCATAGCCTCGACTCGACTCGACTCAATGAAGCATCAGACTTGATATAAGATTTAAGCAAATAAGAATGAAGAATGCATACCAAGTTGTTTCAGAATGTCAGTGAACGTAGCCTGCAAAACATAGGAAGAAAAGAAGAAAACACTTGTTATCCCTGGTACAATATGAAATGAAAAAAAAAAAAAAAAAAAAAAAATCTAACTAACTAATTTTCTAACCACAACAAGAAGCAGGAACAAGAAATAAACATGAAAATAGTTGCTGTTCTTCATAAAGAAAATGCTCGTTTCGATTTGCTCTTTTATGCCTTCATGCTAAAAACAAGAAGTATAGCAAAAAGCTCAGCATCAGTTTAGTTACAAGTAAATTATAGTAGTGCAACTTGTCCCTCAGTAATTGCATAAGAACATTGGTATGGTATTGACAACATTTTTAGATTTCTTTAGAAAAGACTCCATGTCATAATTTTGCTATTATGCCATTTTTTATGGCAAAGAGGCTGCTGTATATGAGCTCACCATTAGGTGCAAGGGGGTATATCTAGAAGATATATGGTAGTTCAGCCATAAAAACAAACAACAAATGTGGAGGTAGCTTATTTGGTTGCTTTTAAGAAATTCTTTCACTACAATTAGAAAAAGATGAAATTCTTGCCGTGTTGAAGTCAACAATTATAAAGAGATCAAAGCATACTAATCCTTCCCTTCATTTTCTCTCTTTTTTATTCTGCACTCTCTTATTCAGCAATGGACTATTGTTAATATTATTTAAGGTTATCCCTTACTTCACTAGGAACACAGCTTCATGTACAACTTTTCCTTTTGCTAACAGTAATTGTAACAAAGCCAAAGGTGGCTCATATCATGCAAGAGCAGAATCAATGTTTGAATTGATTTTTCTAGACATAGTTCTTTGGAAAATAACTGAACACTTAAAGGAAATGTTAATTTTTTTTTTTTTGGGCTTTTTAAATAGATTTCAAGTCAGTATGAATGTTTTCTTATTACTAATAAGAGAAAACTGAAAAGAAAGTACAACGAGATTGACGAAGTGGATGATTATTGGGCAAACCAAGAAAAAAGCCTAAACAATGACAATAGCAGGGGAATGGTCAGAGATACTAGAAGGCAGAAACATAGTAGTAGAGGCAGGGAAATGGTTGAGCTAAGATTCATTGACCAAGACTCTATCAATTTTTGTCGCTATGTAGTCACCACCATTCCTTTTGTTAGCCCAAGTAAACTGACAACCACCATAAGACAAGTCAACAAGATCAGAATCAAGGATATAAGAGTTAAATTCCTCTTTCTCACAATTCCAGTTCAAACACCCCCCAAATTTCTTGAAGCTATATCTGATGACAACCGCATAACATAGGCCCATCTCATTGAGGAGGCAATGTATTATCATAAAAGCAATGACAATAACAATTTTCCAATCACATTATTAAGCCAAGAAAACATTATAAACTGTGCATTAAATTCATTGACAACACTTTTCTCAAAAGAAAAAAAAATAAAAAAATAAAAAACAAAACAGAACAAACAGAACAAAAATAAACAAAAAGGTAGGGACTATTACTTCATTGTGGCATTTTATCAAATATCTAGCATACATAATGGTTCCTCAAGCATGGGATTTTATTGTGTAGTATCAACAACAATCCATTCACTTCACTAATCACATTGGTTAAAATATGAATATCATAGATGATCAAATATGTGTGTGTGTGTGTGAATATCATAATCAGAATGCAAAACGTGTTAAAATATCTATTTTACAAATTATTTTCCCAAATCAAAATCATTCAAGATGTTCATGAAATCCTTCAAAGTAGAGAAGTTTTGGAGATCTTAACAATGAATTCCATGGACCCAAACTTGTCCAAAGATGCTTTATGTTTTTATGGGATTCTTCATCTTCATGATTGTTTCATGGTTATAGTGTTTGGGAAATGACAGTAGATAACTGACCTAAATCGAACAAAGCAAAGTGAAAGGGTTTTGCTAATTGGTATGGAAGGAGTAGAGAACATGAAGTGGGGTGTAATTTGAAACAGATGATGAGGGAGGAAGAAGACAGTGAGGGAGAAAGAAAAACAGAGACAGTAGAAAAAAGAGAGAGGGGTAAAGAGAGAAATTGAGAGACAGAAGAAAGATGGGGATAGAGAAAGAGAAATATAGAGAGTAGACTAACCTTGAAATCACAGTAGTAGCTTGCCGTCGTCAACACGCCGCGGTGGAGGATGAACGAAGGCTCTGGTACTTCGCAAAAGAAGTGTTGATAGACTAGGGCACATGTAATCAAGGAGGAGTAGAACGGTTTTGTTTTTTTTTTTTTTTGGACTGAAATTCTGATATGTTTAAAAGAAAAAAAAGAAAAAAAATTGATTTCGCGCGAAATCAGAAATCAATTTGGCGGGCCTTTTCCTTGGCTTTTTGTAACGTTTGAGGTCAAACGTCACTATAAAAAAATATATGTCAGCGTTTTAGAGAAAAAATGCTGCTAAAAATTTTATTTTTAGTTGCAGTCAATAACCGCTACAATAGCCCATCTATAGCAGCATTTTTCAAGCCGATACAATAAAAAACGCTGCTAAATCTTGATTTTCTTGTAGTGTGTGGAATGCACTTACCTCTTGTAACTCTGAGACCACAAAAAAGACAGAGCTAGTGTTAATCGTGTCATAAAGTCGAATTCGAACCAATTCTCTGCTACATGGTTCAGGTGAGTTCACAGATGGAGGGCCATGATCAACTCCCTTAGGAATAGAAAGTGTATTCTCCCAATACCCTACATTCAAGATATTGATCAAATACCACAATTTCACCTTCTACTTCTGACAATGGTGGAGAAAGGTAAGCAGCACTAAAGTGGAAAGGGGTAGGAAAACATTATAACTGGGAGTGGGAACTGGGGGTGCAAGGGGAGATATCTAGTAGCTCTGCCCCAGCTTCTGACCCCAACTAGAAATACTTAAAGCAGATCCAGCTCTTCTTGGTACTAGATTGACTTTAATAACTAACCTTTTCCAAAAAGAGTGCATCAGAACCATTGCAAAAGCTTTTAGAATTCCTTCACTAAATCTTGAACACATGAATAAACCTTTATTCCTTCACTAAATCCAATTTTATAATGTAACAAGGCTATAGACTTCAACTTTACGGCTTCTCAGTGAAACATATCATTAGGTAGTTTGTCTAATTTCTTTCTATAGACTTCAACTCATTTTATTCCAATCCTTTCTATGAAACAAACACAACCTAAGTGTTGTCTAATTTCTTAGGTTTGAATCGCATGATAAATCATGATGCATTAACTTATACAGACATTGATAACCAAGATTGTGAGATACTCAAAAGTTTACGTAGTTTTATAAGATTAAGCATTTAAAATTTTAAAAATAGGTTAGAGAGATGGGGTTTTGCATCCACACTAAGTCATTGATTATGCAAAGAAGGTAACCGTTATAAATTTAATCTCTCTCTCTCTCTCTCTCTCTCTCTCTCTCTCTCTTTTATTTTTCTTTTTTTTTTTCTTTTGGTTTTGATCAGCAACAAATAGTAGTTAAAAGTAAACATGGTCACTTCTGTGTAAAAGTAGAAAACATTTTTTGTTTAAAAACCAATGCTTCACTCTCTGAACCTCATCAGACATTGTTTTATCTTCAAGATTCTTCATTGAAACTTCAACATCATAAGCCAACCTCAAGCATGCCAAAAGATTAAGTCAAAATAAAATCATAAAATCACATGTACCACAACTTACAAATAATTTTAAAATTCTATATACTCCCAAGTCCTATATATTCTTCTTGATTATCTAAATCTAGGATAACAAAATCCTTTCCATCTAATTCCATATGACTTTTCTAAGAGAATGATCCCATCAAATATTCTAATCCTAATGAATATGCCTTGTACACAAATGATTCATGGCACATGCTTTGATTTTAGCAGAAAAGAATATAAACTATCATGAAAGAATAAAACATATTTAGCACAAAAATCTTTAAAAACCAAATTATGAGAAAGCACCCCAAAAATCTTTGGAATTAAGCAGGTTTGTAAGAGCATGGGAACTGTAATGATATCCCTCTCCATGCAATTAATAAACTACACCCACTTGTTAGAATAGTAAGCCCATCTTCATGTAGGCCACATAACCAAATTGATCCATGGTCACCTGTTTCAATTAATTACATGTTACCCATTGTCCCATTAAGAATCATTGTTAAGTTCATCAACATATATCATAGAATAGAACTGATAGCCAAAGGTGAAAAGATAGTACCATCAATCTTCTATAAGGGCAAATCAAATTTAGTTGTCACATCTAGTTGCTAGGTCTCTATACACACAAAACTCTAGCTTTGATGATAGACAGAACAGAAGCATGTTAAAATATATATATCAAAATAGACAAAAATGCAATGGATATGCTCAACAAATCAAGGGGAGTCCAACAAACATGAAGAATAAAACTTCGATGAGTAAATTACTAAATTCATTGATTCTTCAGAGTAAAATTGAAGAAATTTTAAAAATGTGAAACCCTAGGTTAATCAGAACAATAAACAAACAAGATTAAACGCATCACCGAAATTCAAAAAACATTCAATATTCTCACCAAAATGAAGCTAAGTCTGTTTGCTGAGACGCTTCCTGAGCTTCCACTACTTGGGTTTGTTCATCTTCCTCTTTCTCTTCTTCTTCACGCTATCAGCCCAGATCATTATTGGAGTGTCGCTAGCCACGAAAGGCACAAACCCAGTTGAAGAAATAGGGTTTAGAGAATACAGAGAGAGGGAGAGGGCGGATCAACATGCCGATCAACGTGCCTCTCCATCTCCCCTCTTGCTTCTTCTCATTTCCTTACTGATTGGCGCTGCCGCTGCTCTTGCTAGTCGCCACCGTTGGCCTTTCCAACTCTGCTTCTCCTCTCACCATTGCTATTTTTTCCCGATTTGGTACGTGGCTCTCTTTATGCTCTCTCTTTCTGGTTTATGTATTTGCTGTTATATGCATCATTACACTTTCTGATTATGTATATGTCGTTTCCCTTAGATTTATGATAATCTATATGGAAAATTATGGAGCCTATATTTCATCTATTAGGCAGGTTTTAATTTTTATATGTTGTGCTTAGTGTTTGAAATCATTGTCTTTATCAAATACAACAAGAGTACGAATTGCTTTAATTGATATAAAGACCCTTTGTGTTTTTTTAACTGGAAAACATTTGAGATGACGAAAGATCAACAAGGTTTTATATACTTATAAACTTCTTAGTAAACACTGTTTATGTCATTTACTCTTTAAAAAAAAAAAATCAATATGATTAAAAGTAGATTTATTTTTTAATGCATTTGCAGATGCCAACTACTTCGCCTTATCTAAATTCTTCAAACTTTCCAAAATTTTAGATCACAACGAAGGTAGCCTTTGAATCTCCGAGTTATAAAATCTATTTTTTATTTTCTACTTCTATACTTGAAACCTTATCTAAAAAACCCATTTCTATGCATATCTAACAAACCAAATGATTTAAAAATGTGATATGGTTACTAGATTTGTGATTTTATTATTTTTGTGCCATAGGACATCATACAAACCAAATGATTTAAAAATGTGATATGGTTACTATAACAACCCCTATCCGTAATTAGCTACTAATCCGTATTTAATGATGCTAATTGAGTGAATCAAATGAATTATTGGGGTTAGTAAGTGATTTGCATGATATTTGGCTTACTAGCTATTACTTGTAAAAATATCTGTTTGAAATTCCACTCTAATATGTAAATTGAAAGCCTTATCGGCATCCGAAAACGAAATTGACTACACCGATATGTTATTTGGAATTTTTAGAACCATATGGCAAATTTTATTAAAATTTGATTAAGTCAGATTAATTAAGTCATGTTTGGTTAGCCTAATATTCTAATTATTGTATTTTTGGCACCATAGCTTTATATGAGCCTAATAAGCTCATTTGAACTCATTTACTTCATCTACCTTGAGTGGAGAAATTTGAGAATTTACTTGAGAGAGAGAGTGTGTGCATTCTAGAGAGAGAGAAGAAGAGATTGAAGAGGAATTGAAGGAATTCACCAAGATTGTGCAAGTATCTAGCTAATTCAAGACTCTAGGTAAGGTTACAACCTCTAGATTGTGTAACTAAGTCATTTAACATGAAATTTCTTCAAGATTATGAGTTTGAATGTGTATATTGAGCCTAGAATAGAGTTTGAGTTGCAATTCATGCATGCATGTCCATTTTCTTACAAATTGACCATGATTTCCAAGAATTCTCTCTTGCATGTTTGAAATTCATCTTCATTTAGGGAAATCATCAAGTTTCAAGTTGCTTTGTGGGGTTTGATCATGTTTTGAGGAGTTGGATACAAGAAAAATTCATGCATGTTGTGTTCATGAACATTCATCATATTTTAAGTTGAAACGGTGAGTTTTTAACAAACTCTTGGGTCATAATTTTATGAAATAATGCTTAATTCATTATGTTTTACAATTTTACTATGTTATCTCAAGTTTTGGGGCCCAAGAGATGTGTTTTGAAGGTTAGAATTCGAGTTTTGAGCTTGAAGGTGCAATCTGGAAATTCCAGAATTTGCATCTACGCTCGAGCGTGGGAATTCACGCTCGAGCGACCACTCTGTGTGCATGCACTCCGCTCGAGCGACCAAAAGTCCGCTCGAGCGTGAATTGCAAGATCCCAGAAGTTTCATGCCGTTTACAGATCGCTCGAGCGAAGGAATGTGCGCTCAAGCGACCATTCACATTTTGCATGTCCGCTCGAGCGAGAAAAGCTACGCTCGAGCGTGGACCTTATTTTCAGAAATTTTGCCTAAGTGTTTCAAGGCATATTTTGGCATCCTTATTGCATCTTAGGCATTCCTAAGCCTTAATTAAGCCATAGTAATGAGGTTATGGATTAGAAACACACTAAGTAAAGAATGTACTAAGTTACGAGATTCAAGAGTGTGTTTTCATCTATGGGATAAGAAAGAACAAGAATCAATGTAAAGTAAGCTAAGTCGTGTTGGCCACATGAATGTGTAATGATAAGATATGCTTGTGTTATGTATTTTGTGATTGTAGGTCAAGACTCGGGGATTGATTGACCACCTACTGGAACCACTGTGAGTAACGTTATCGTAAAGATGCGTTCATATGAAATTATGTTCCAAATGAAATGTGATAAGCTATGATTTCTGAAATGATATATGTTTTCGTGAACGAATATTCCATGTTTGAAATCTATTATGGCATCTATAGATAGTCCCAAGTCATGGGGGACGGCATGAAAATGTGAGTCCATGACATACAAGTAATTACAAGATCTCATTAGCCACTTCATTGTGGTGATATGTGTTTAATCGGTATCCGGAACCGATTACTCTAGTCGGAAGACATTCTGTGATGTGTTCTATGGGATGTACCATTATTATGTTCTGATATGAGGATGATTATGCTATGATCTGTTTTCTACTTATGATATGTTTGGATTTCGTTCATTAACCCCTTTACCTTAATGTTATTCACTAGGCTTTAGCTCACTGTTTGTATATACATATATATGTATAGGTGAGCATTCTGGAGTTCGAGCTTGAAGGCTTTTGTTTGGATCTGTGATCCGTTGTCAGCCAACCATTGTGCCTCATGTGGAGGTTCCCGAAGCGTCCTGTGTTTAAGTTCTGGGGTTTCTGTTTTTATAAGACTTGATTTGATGTCGTTGGCTGTACTTAAAATACTGTAATGTGTGTGGGTATAATGTATGAATGATTTTTGATTATGTATATAAAGTTTTAAATATTCTGTTCACATAAGTCAGCACAGCTCATTAGACAACTATATTTATGTATTTGCTTCCGCTAGCCCCCTTAATTTTGTTAATCTGTTCAGAGGCCTTCGGTAATCCAAGGATTACTGGCCGGTTACGATTCTAAACCTATAGGGGCGGGTTTGGGTCGTGATAGAGTGGTATCAAAGCATGAGTTATACCGCTCACACATGTCCATATGAGCTATAGGATGTCTTAGAAATGAAATAGGGACATTGCATTATCAAGTGTAAGTAGGTGAGCTATTATGACCATGTCCTTATTGAAAATACATTGAAATGAAACCTTTGTGCATGATCAAAGAAATTAAGTGGAATAACATGTAATGTTAATTTCAATGTTGAATGTGAATATGAACGTATAAAAGTAAGGGATCATATGACTGTGTCTGAATTGAAATGAAAGTATAAACACGTCTGATATGAAATGAAATGTAGAATCAATGAGAGCTTTCCTTATATTAATAAGCACCCTGTTTGTGTGTAGCCCATGGAAATGACAAGGAATATAGACGAATCTGAATCTTCTGACGCTAGAATTAGCCGGTTAGAAAGAATGGTTGAAGCCTTAACCGAAAATCTGAAACAACAGCAACAAGGGCAAATACACGTACCTGAACCAGCTAATTATGATATGATACCACTGACACATAAATATAATAAGATGAAACCACCAGAATTTCAAGAGGGTATTGAACCGTTAAAAGCCGAGGCTTGGGTCTTAGAAACTGAGAAAATATTTGAGGTATTTCCGTGTACTGAGGCACAGAGAGTTTTTTTGGCAACATTCACGCTCAAAGAGGAGGCTAGGAGGTGGTGGATGTTAGTACGAAATGATAATGAGGGTGTGACATGGGATAGATTTAAAGAAATCTTCTTCGAAAAATATTTTCCCCAATGCATCCGGGATAGGAAGGTATCCGAATTTGAACAACTAAAACAAGGCAAAATGACTGTGGCTGAATATAAAACAAAATTTACTGAGTTAGCCCGTTATGCACCCCACATGATAGACACTGACTACAAAAAGGCTAGGAAATTTGAAGGTGGGCTTGACTTAGATGTGTTTGATCGAGTCAGCGTCTTAAAATTACCAAAATACGTGGATGTTCTTGATAGGGCCTTAATGTCCGAGGCAAACATAGCAGCCTTGAAAATATCAAAACCAACATTATCAACTGAATCAGAAAGAATGAAACAGAAGAAACAGAAAGTCGAAATGACTAGTAATTCGATAACTTCTGCGAATAAAAAACCTAAGGTGAAAACTGTACACAAAGAAAGCCGGGAAGCAATGTGAACAATGGTATACCTACTTGTAAAGAATGTGGGAAACAACATTGGGGTATTTGTCGCCGCCTATCAGGGGCTTGTTTTAGATGTGGTCAGAAAGGGCACTTGGCTAAATCTTGCTCGCGAACTCATCCGAACAACATCTAGAGGCAAAGAAGGGTTTACACCCTAGTTCCAGAAAATGCTCAGAATACTGAAACGACTGACGCAGGTATTACCTTAACTACGTGCAATTGTTTATATGGGGATTTGTGTGGAAAGTGTACATTCCTTAACTTAATATAGATTGTGGACATGTTAATTGAACCAATTGACTTGTTAGAATTATGAGTCCCTAGTTATTGACTGCCTCAAAAACTTGTTAACTTTATGTGAGATGCCCGAAGCCCTATAACAAACTACCTTTGCTATGAGAATTGTTGGGACTTGTGAACGACGAGAGTTTGCTGGGTTAGATCTTTGTACCGTAGTGCAACGATTCAATGTGAACTGTTAGGTATGACTTTTGGACTATGCTAGAACTATCGAACATGGGAACACATTATGATTGACTATAGTTTGGGAAATCTGTACGACCATGACTTGAACTGAACTGTTATATATTGACTGACATCATCGAATGAGTAGACCCGTGATCTCAAATTATATACATGAATCGGCCACGTACGAAATTTTGAAATTGAGAACCTATGTCAGTTTGGAAGAACGAGCTTTTGCTTATGAATTGTGAACGAATGCCTAAATGATAATTGATTTTGGACTCGTATCTGTCTGTATGTTTCCATGCTTGTAATACTATTAGAATTGATGGGATTGAACCGTGGTTAATGAACACTTAGAGACTTACTGGTTGATATGAACCATCGTGACTGACCTGTTGAACTATGCTTGAACTGTTAAATATGGAAACATACTACTATTGATTGGATATGGAAAATGTTTAGACTTACATATGCCTATACCTTTGCATGGGATGTTAATTAATTGAACTCGACACACTCTTTGTATCCGCTGCATTTGTATTTAGACTAAGTAGACTTATGACTTGTCGCCTTAACTATTGTATCTGGGAAAACTGTTTTGTGTTCATTTGTACATAGACCTCGTGAATCTGTATTGGGAAGGTTAGTAGACTTTGGACATGTATATATATATATGACTATACCGTTGCCCAGAATGCTTGATATGATTGTCTGTTGATAACTTGACCGTTGGGACCATGACTCTGGGAAATTGTTATATTGACTGTGATACTTCTTGATATGAACCATTACATACCTGTGCACCCACATGTGAACTTACTTGGAGAATGTAACATTGTATATGACCTGAGCTCTTCGATATGAATTATTGTGATACATAACTCTGATGTGATTTGAGAACCGAGGAACTTAGAACAACTGTAGAACTATTAACTATGCACCTAAGCGAATGAAGTATGAACTAGAACTTTTACCTGATCTAATCTGATAGAACTATGGTTTGATGAGACCTTTGTTTACCTGAGAAAACTCCTGTTTGATGGCTCACACTTTGAACTTTTATTTGATATGATTGGGTGGAACTTTCATCTGATATGACTTGATTGAACTTTCATTGATTTGATCTAAGGAGACCCTTATTGAGAGCTATTATCTGATCAAATACATTATGGGGGATTGTGAATTGCTTATGCTTGAATAACAGGGCCGTGTTGCTTAGGAAACTAACCGAATGGGAATTAGAATCAATCTTGAACCCTTAGAGAGAATGTGAACTGTCAACAGCAGACTATGCGATTACAAATAGCTTCTTACTATATGCCTATAATCGATTGGGAAAACACGTGAATGAGATTATGAAATTTGGTAACTTGTGCTTGGGGAATATGGGAATACTGTATACATGACACGTGGTTAATTACTCCGGTATTACCGTTACTACCATGAACTTGGTTGACTAAAGCATGATTGTTTTGGTGTTACTGTCCTTCAAAACTGATGGGATTTGTGGCAACAGACTGGTTGATTATAAACTCTGACTACCTGGGGGTATATGTAATTAGTATTACTGCTTCTGTGTTGACACATAGTACAATTGAATCCATGGAAATTGAGGCTGATGAATAGTATATGAATGATTACTTCGGAATTTCGTTTACTACTATGGGGTTAATGTACGAAATTGCTTTGTATTTCTGCTATACTTTGGGTGACCTGGACTAACTGTAATGGATTACCGAATTGAAAATCAAGTTGAACAAAGACCGGATGAATGACTCGAAATGAATAATCAAATCTTTGTAACTTGACGGGAGAAATTACTTGTGAAAATGGAAACAGTGTGAATCTATGACCCCGACAAGTACTTGATATAAGTAATGTGTTTAAGAATGTAGTAAAGTTGTATTCAACTGTATTTGTTTTCTGTATATCTAAAGGGGATCTGTTTTCTGAAATATTATGTGTTGTGCAATGAATAATTGTCTAATCTCTGATATGTATTCGTGTGACTCTTGATATTATATGATATCTGTTAGTTGTTACCCAGTATCGGAGGTTCCTTTATGGAACTTATTTCTGTCTGCACTCTGTTACCTGTACCGGAGGTCCTGTCACGGGGACTCAGCTTCTGTTCTATTCTGTTACCCGAATTTGGAGGTTCCTTTATGGAACTAGTTATTTATAACCATTACGTGTCTGTATCTGTTCTGTATCTGCTATGTTTGCATCTGTTCTGTATCTGTTTTGTTGTGCTAATAAATGCACCACGTATGTTTAAGCAAGACTTGTGACATCTGTGTATGATCTGGGCAAGAATATGAATATGAACATGTATACGAATCTATTTTTGAGTAAAATCTGAATGTGTATAAGACCCTGTGTTGATATGGACCCTAATCTCTGTATATGATTTATGATTCTGTTTCTGATACTGAGATAACGTTGAGATTGGGTCAGGAACATGTTTATGTTACGCTTCTGTTTTATAAAGAGTTAAAGTTACATTTATGATGGGCATCATTTCTGTTAGCATAAGATAACTTGAGTTTGGAGGATCAAATTTTTTAAGGTGGGGAGACTGTAACAACCCCTATCCGTAATTAGCCACTAATCCGTATTTAATGATGCTAATTGAGTGAATCAAATGAATTATTGGGGTTAGTATGTGATTTGCATGATATTTGGCTTACTATCTGTTACTTGTAGAAATATCTGTTTCAAATTCCACTCTAATATGTAAATTGAAAGCCTTATCGGCATCCGAAAACGAAATTGACTACACCGATATGTTATTTGGAATTTTTAGAACCATATGACAAATTTTATTAAAATTTGATTCAGTCAGATTATGTAAGTCATGTTTGGTTAGCCTAATATTCTAATTATTGTATTTTTGGCACCATAGCTTTATATGAGCCTAATAAGCTCATTTGAACTCATTTACTTCATCTCCCTTTAGTGGAAAAATCTGAGAATTTATTTGAGAGAGAGAGAGAGAGTGCATTCTAGAGAGAGAGAAGAAGAGATTGAAGAGGAATTGAAGGAATTCACCAAGATTGTGCAAGTATCTAGCTAATTCAAGACTCTAGGTAAGATTACAATCTCTAGATTGTGTAACGAAGTTATTTAACATGAAATTTCTTCAAGATTATAAGTTTGAATGTGTATATTGAGCCTAGAATAGAGTTTGAGTTGCAATTCATGCATGCATGTTCATTTTCTTACAAATTGAACATGATTTCCAAGAATTCTCTCTTGCATGTTTGAAATTCATCTTCATTTAGGGAAATCATCAAGTTTCAAGTTGTTTTGTGGGGTTTGATCATGTTTTGAGAAGTTGGATACAAGAAAAATTCATGCATGTTGTGTTTATGAACATTCATCATGTTTTAAGTTGAAATTGTGAGTTTTTAACAAACTCTTGGGCCATGATTTTATGAAATAATTCTTAATTCATCATGTTTTACAAGTTTATTATGTTATCTTAAGTTTTAGGGCCCAAGAGATGTGTTTTGAAGGTTGGAATTCGAGTGTTGAGCTTGAAGGTGCAATCTGAAAATTCCAGAATTTGCATCTACGCTCAAGCGTGGGAGTTCACGCTCGAGCGACCACTCTGTGTGCGTGCACTCCGCTCGAGCGTGAATTGCAAGCTCCCCGAAGTTTCATGCCGTTTACAGATCGCTCGAGCGAAGGAATGTGCGCTCAAGCGACCATTCACATTTTGCATGTTTGCTCGAGCGAGGAAAGCTACGCTCGAGCGTGGACCTTATTTTCAGAAATTTTGCCTAAGTGTTCCAAGGCATGTTTTGGCATCCTCATTGCATCTTAGGTATTCCTAAACCTTAATTAAGCCATAGTAATGAGGTTATGGATTAGAAACACACTAAGTAAAGAATGTACTAAGTTACGAGATTCAAGAGTGTGTTTTCATCTATGGGATAAGAAAGAACAATAATCAATGTAAAGTAAGCTAAGCCGTGTTGGCCACATGAATGTGTAATGATAAGACATGCTTGTGTTATGTATTTTGTGATTGTAGGTCAAGACTCGAGGATTGATTGACCACCTACTAAAACCACTGTGAGTAACGTTATCGTAAAGATACGTTCATATGAAATTATGTTCCAAATGAAATGTGATAAGTTATGATTTCTGAAATGATATATGTTTTCGTGAACGAATATTCCATGTTTGAAATCTATTATGGCATCCATAGATAGTCCCAAGTCATGAGGGGCGGCATGAAAATGTGAGTCCATGACATACAAGTAATTACAAGATCTCGTTAGCCACTTCATTGTGGTGATATGTGTTTAATCGGTATCCGGAACTGATTACTCTAGTCGGAAGACGTTCTGTGATGTGTTCTATGGATGTACCATTATTATGTTTTGATATGAAGATGATTATGTTATGATCTGTTTTCTACTTATGATATATTCGGATTTCGTTCACTAACCCCTTTACCTTAATGTTATTCACTAGGCTTTAGCTCACTGTTTGTATATATATATATGTATAGGTGAGCATTCTGGAGTTCGAGCCTGAAGGCTTTTGTTTGGATCTGTGGTCCGTTGTCAGCCAACCATTGTGCCTTACATGGAGGTTCTCGAAGCGTCCTGTGTTTAAGTTTCTGGGGTTTTTATTTTTATAAGACTTGATTTGATGTCGTTAGTTGTACTTAAAATACTGTAATGTGTGTGGGTATAATGTATGAATGATTTTTGATTATGTATATAAAGTTTTAAATATTCTGTTCACATAAGTCAGCACAACTCATTGGACAACTGTATTTATGTATTTGCTTCCGTTAGCCCCCTTAATTTTGTTAATCTGTTCAGAGGCCTTCGGTAATCCAAGGATTACTGGCCGGTTACGATGCTAAACCTATAGGGGCGGGTTTGGGTCGTGACAGTTACTAGATTTGTGATTTTATTGTTTTTGTGCCATAGGACTCTAATGATGGTCTTTCTCAATTGCTATTGATCTTGTACCATTTTCTTGTTACAGTTATCGAGTTCAAGTAGTTTGATTTCTTTTATTTTCTTTCCAAATCACTCAATCCAAACTAGGTGTTAATGATTTGGGGAGGTTGAGGCTCAAAATTCTGTTCTAGAGTTTGTGGGTCATCCACGGTAGGGGTATTATTCATGTGGGTATGGATTATACATTTTTAGGATTTTTTTTTTCTGGTCAGGCTTGATGGTAATGCTAATGTTAATTCATGTTGGTATGGATTATAGATTGCATGTTGACAACATATTTATGTTAGTTAGTTATCTCAAAATGGGATTTCTTTATCTGTTATTATTGATGGCTTATATATACGCATTTTGTGCATGAATTACATAGCAAATGTAAATATGGCCATGATTACCACATGTATGTTTCTCTAGTAGTATAACTGTATACATTGTGCCTTGATTTAAAGAGCTTGAGACAAAGAGAATATTGCTTAATATTTTCAAAGAGAAACAGCAAAAGGGTGTTGAAGCTGGCACAATTCCAAGCTTCTATAAGAAGGTAAGCATTGTTATTGGTGCTTAGGTATTTGAATTAATATAGGCCAGGTGATTTTGTCACTTTCTTTCTTGCTCTTTTTGCAGACAAAATTTGTCCATTTCTTTTGGCATCTACTTGGATAGAACTTGAGTGCAAATGCAAAAGGGAGAATGTTCCTTATTTTCGTGTAGTTTTGTTGGTTTCGTTAATATGATATTCTTTTTTTTACCATTTTTATTTTTTTCGTATTATGTACTTGTTTTAGCCCCTATTTTTTTGTTTTCTATTTCCCCTTTGTTCAAAAACCAGAAGAAGGGTCCATCAGTCACAAGGTCCAGAGGATGGCTAAATATCGTTTTCTAAAGGTATCACTTACACTTTTCCTCGTTTGTTGATTGTTGTTTAGTCATCATCACTTAATCAATTCATCTTTGGCAGATCGAAACAAGGGTGTATCTCTTTGTCTTTTGGTGTGATATTGGGACTCCATATTGCTATTTTGTTTTGCATGATACCCAATACAATGAATATAAGGATCAACCCAATTCGAAATATGATAAATACATATTTTGTAATTTTTTTATTTTGCCTTTGGCATCATTTGATTTTCACTAATAGCAATTAGAAATCAACCATGCTGGGGACCCCCAGTGGGAGGTGACCCCCAGTACCCCCACCTCTACGTGGAGGGCTGTGAGACCAAGAGTGAATAAAAAAAAAAAATTTGAACCAATCAGAAAACAATGGGGGTGGTGGGGGTCACCCCCACTAGGGGTTTGGGCCATTTTCCATTAGAAATAGACAAAGTTGGGTAGGTAATAGGTTACAAGCAAAATGTTGACTACCCCAGATACATTGTTCTCAATAAGAGTACAAAGTCAATTTAGAGTTATCTTTAAATATAGCTTCTAATTTGTGATTCTAAAATTGAAATAATCTGAGATGGCAGCTTGGGACTCTCCATGAAAAGTTATTTATTGAGTGATGGTAAGCGTATATTTATTCTTACATAAGTGAACTATGTACATATTATGGAACAGCTAAAATCAACTCGATTTATTGGGTGCTATGATCATAAATCTCCAATTTCTTTGGTTTGGAAGGCTAAGTTACAAAACAGGCTTCTGAACATCACTGTTTTCAGAAATTATAAGTTCACCATGATGAATAAATAATTTATTTATTTTTTTTAATGATTTTTAAGATATTATATGGTGGTTTTCTATGTTTTTTGAAGATAGCATGTCCTCAAACATTTAATAGAAATTATATCTTCAGTGTTTATTGTTATCTTGCTTGAAAAGTGTGATTAGCGTTATGACGGTTATCCATTTTATTTTTTATTTTTTGATTAGCAAAAGAAAATTTTATTGATGAAAAGACTATGAAAAGCACAACACATGATACAAAAAAAAAAAAAAAAAAAGTACATATTGCATCATAGCAAAACCCTTTCATCTTAACTAGGTTAGCATGAAAAGCAAGCCCAATCAGACGCACTTTGCTATGATGCAATATGCACTTCTCTCTTTTCTATAATTGTTATAGATGATAGTGTATTCATGACTTTGCTTTGTGTATGGACAAATTACCATGAGTTAATTCTGGTTAAGTTGAAAACTAAATTAGGGTCATGGTAGTTATATAACTATTCCAGGCTTTCCCTCCTTTAAACTTGTTCTCTTTTGTGCTCTTTTCTTCTTTTCTCTTTCATTATTTCATCTCTTTCTTCTCTTTCTATCCACTTTCTATTTATATTTTTTCTTATCTGAAAACAGATACACCAGCACATAATTGTTAAAATCTTGGTGGAATTGTTCAACACTCAAATACTGGAACTGTGGGGGATTGTTAATTTGTTTAGTCTTTTGGAGTTGACCTATCTTGACTTGGTATATTAATTGCTTTTCTTTCTCTACCTTGATTTGAGCTTTAATTTTTGTTGGGATTTAGATCAGTTTACTCTCTCTGTTGATGTGTTGCTCTAATAATTTTTTGACAAAATCTTTTCAAGGCTATGATTTACTAATATGTGTTTATATACACTGTTCAATCATGTTCCATATGTATATGTCATATTTATATATGGTAATACAAACATTTTATACTAGTAATAATCAAATTCGTTATTTATTTCTATTGATGCAGGAGATGAAGACTTAGTGTGATGAGAAAATGTTCGATTTTGTCTTTTGTAAGACAAGAACAGTCTCTACAAAAATAATAAGTTTTTTCATATGCTTCTAGCGGTTTCTGAATTAATTTATTTTTTTATTTTTTAGGTCAGAAATTTCTTGGAGAGATGCAAAATATAGTCAAAGAATTCAAGAACTTAGTTTTTTTCAAGTTTTTTTTTTAAATTTTTTAATATATGTAATCACAATTAAATTTTTTTTATTAATTTCTTTGTATATACTTTTGAACATTTAACTTTCATTTATGAAATATATGACGTTATTTCATTCAATATATGGTTGTGATTCAAAATATAGTATATAATGTGTATTATATTCTTCAAATGCGCGTACAAAAATAATATTGATTATTCTTCAAATATGTCGAATTCTTTTTTTTTTATCACAGGTTTTATTAGTTATTAATCACACTTAAAAGATGTGATCTAAATGTTATTAATCACATTATCTAAATATTTTTAATCACACTTAAAAGATGTGATCTAAATGTTATTAATCACACTATCTAAACGTTTTTAATCACACTTAAAAGATGTGATCTAAATGTTTTTAATCACAGTTAAAATGTGTGATCTAAGTGTTTTTAATCACACTTAAAAGGTGTGATCTAAATATTTTTTAATCACACTTAGAAGGTGTGATTTAAATGTTTTTAATCACACTTAAAAGATGTGATCTAAATTTTATTAATCACACTTACAAGATGTGATTTAAATATTTTAATCACATTTAAAAGATGTGATCTAAATATTATTAATCATACTTAAAAGATGTGATGAAAGCATTTTTTAATGACATTTAAAAAGTGTGATAAAAAATGACCTCTTTTAATCACACTCCCAAAGACCACACTTTAATAAAACTTAAAAGGTGTGATTAAAAAACATACATCACACAAAAAAAGTGTGATCTTTATCTGTATTCGTAGTAGTGTATCCTTTTTTTTAACACTACGTAAAAGGAAGGGCAGGACTTTATATTGTTTTTCCTATTTAGTTCTATGATACTCCATTATAATTTTTTTTGAAGGGAATAAACCGATTATCTACAGTATACCTTCATACTTATGAAGGTGATGAACCTGGATTAGGTGTCCTATCCTTTTAATTTTAATACAATAGTTTGTTTTGCTTCTTAACTTTTGTCGGCAATAGTCAATTTGGATTGTTTGGATTTTCTCAAGTGCTACATTTTTTTAATGGTAATTTTTTTAAAATGATATTTTTTTTTAGCCTTCTATGAGGAATCATGTATTTTGATCACGAAAAAATTGTTCAAGTGTGAATGTGATAATTATTGGTATTTAGTTTGATAATTGCAGGTAACTTGGAGAAGACATTGGTGCTTTTATTAAGAAGAGTTATGTTAGAAATTTTTTTTTTGTTTAATTTCTCTTAATTCATAATTATTGATTTTTCTATTTCTTATAAATATTTTAATTTCTCTTTTAAAGTTGAATTCAAGTGTTGGAGTGATTTTGTTACATGTGACTGATAAGCATTAGAAACGTTATGGTTGTGTTGCTTTTTCTATGTGTGTTAATGGTTGGTCTGTCATTCCTGACTGGATGATTAGTTTTTTTGTTTTTAATAAGCTATAATTCATTCACCATTCTTCTTATGCGTTAAGTATGTCATTTTCAATTGATTTGTTATAATTGAGTTCCATAGCGCAGTGAAATTGTTGCTATTCTGAATTGATTTATTTTAATTGAGTTTTATAGTGCAAAGAAATTATTGTCATTCTGAATTGATTTATTTTAATTGAGTTTTGTAGAGTGTGAGGTACCAAAAAAATTGTTGAGAGTGCCTTTAGGCACGAGTTATAGATTTGTATATTTTTTACTTTACATTTTACTATTTTGATTTGCAATATTATTGAACATTATAAATTTTATATGTTTATTCCTTAGTTTGCATTAAGGTTAGGGGGAGTTGTTATTTTTAATTGAGTTCTATAGAGCCTGTCGTACAAGTAAAATTGTTTAAAATTCTTTAAGAAGAATCAAAAAAATGTTATGAAATCCATAAATTTTAACATGATATGTATAAATTATAACTATATTTTGATCTCAATATTATTTAGG
Organism: Camellia sinensis; assembly: GCF_055761805.1. NCBI lineage: Eukaryota > Viridiplantae > Streptophyta > Magnoliopsida > Ericales > Theaceae > Camellia > Camellia sinensis. Next base: position 210,739,048 of record NC_138965.1, read on the forward strand.
CACGGGTATACACTAGTTTATAAATAATACGTTTGGATAATTAACTCCAAAAAAAAAAAATGATACTCCCTCCGTCCCAAAATAAGTCCTTTTTGGGGAATCTAACTTTTTTTTGTTCGTACAATTATTACATTTTAAAAATATTAATTTTCTAAAATTACTTTTTAATAGTACATTTTTTTAGAATACCAATTATCATAATTATACTTTTTGTGTTATTAATAAATTTAAAAGAATGAAAAATGATAAATTTATATTATTTTGTTTTTTTAAAAAAATAAATATTTTAAGATAATAAAAAATAAAATAAATAACTAATTTTTTAAGACAAATGAAGTATAACAACAACACCACGCAATCAACGTTATTCTTTCCGTTTAGATTGCTAACGTCAGTCAACTTATGAGTTGAGTGCCATTAATATATTAAAAATAGGACAAATGTATTAAGAGTTCGTTTGGGAGTAAATTATTTTAATGTTTTTATAAAAAAATATATAAAAAAATAAAGAGAATTGTGTGATTATTTATAATAATTTTTTAACTTTTTAACTAAAACATATAATTACTAAACGAGATGTGTGGGTGATTTTCCGACCACACTGCCCGCTTAGTAACCAGCTGGAGAGCACTGGCAGAATAGATGGCACCTGACGGACCTGCAACAGAAATATAAGAATCCCGCGGTGGTTTCGACCACCAGGGGGCACTCCGACGATCAAGTCAGTATATCTCTCAAAGATAATCAAGTACTAAACTCACAAGCTTGAGTATCAAAAGCATACCTTAGACCCGTGAGGGTCCTCTCTTTTATAGCCAATACAATCCTAGTCCCAATAGGAGCCTGGCCCTAATGGACTTAGGATTACTGCTAATCTGGGACTCCCAATGGGATTAAGATAAACTCTCTAAGAGTCTTATCTTTGCCCAAACTGGAGTCTTCTCCCAATCTAGGACTCTTGTCCATATCCAAGTTGAGTTCCCTCTTCATTCTAGGACTCTTGTCCCTTATCCGCTTATCTCGGATTCCGATATCTTCGGAGGCAACCTCGGCCTAGCCGAGATGACCTCGGCACAACGACCAAGGCACGTGGCACCTCGGCTGACACGTCGGCGTCACCTTGCCACGTGTTGGTACTTAGAAAATATTTCCCCACAACTGTCCCCTAGGTTCTATTACCTCGGCATTCTGAGGTGATGGAACCTACATTGTTCGTTCATCTGTGCCCCTTTGTCCGAGATCAAACTTGCCGACCTCAAAGTTCCCTGGACCTTACTGTGCATTTGTGTCAAGTATCAAGCTTCATGCTTTCCAAGCTGCTTGAAATCGTACCTCCTAGCCGAGGTTCTGGTTCCATTAATTCGTAAACTCCAAGAGCTTTGCAACTGCTCTACTCACACTCTCTGGTGAGTTTCCTGATTTCCAGTCACCTATTTGACTCCGGCGATCTTTATAAAGCTCAATCTTTCATAACTCTTCTGATTTACTTTGAATCTGTTTATTTGCCATCTGTTGCCTTCTGTTCTCGTCTGTCTTCAAGTTTTTGATTTCTTATTGCTAAAATGCCTGGAACTGTTCTTTGTCATATCCGCTTTCTGTTGTTAGCATCATGTCTGGTTCATTACTTTCTTGTTCTTTACATACTTACTTAGTGCTTGTGTACTTGGCTTTATTTTTGAACTTTGTCGTCTTCTTGACTATTCTTCTCCTTTTTGTTTCATTTAATCCTCTGGCTTTTTCTCTTTCTAGCGTTTTTGCTTATATTCGTCATTGTTCCAAGCTTTCAAGCTTCTGCAACTGTCTTCGTTCCTCTCCTCCGGTGAAGCTTATGTGATTCTGTTATTTTCGCATCCGTCGTCAGACTTTGGCAATTCTCATTCAAGCTTCCCTCTTTCTGGTAAGACACTTTTCCTCCTGGTTTTATTTTTTGTTGCTTTCCAAGAAGCTCTACTTCATTGTTAATCACCATTGCTGTTTTACCCATTGTTTCCAAATCATCTTCTTGAATACACATTGTTCACACATCTGTTGATGTTTGCCGCTGTTCTTGGCTTGACACACTTGTGCAATCTTTTTGTCTTGATTTCCTGATAGCTTCATCACCATTCTTGATTACGAATTACATTCTTGTTTCTGTTTTCTGTGTCTTTTCCCAATTTTTGCTTTCAATCCTTGCTTTCAAAACTCCGAGGTGCCAATCGCCAAGAAGAGCTTTGTTCAAACTCTTCAGGAGGTTGATGCTAAGCTCATGGCTGAGAAGGCTGCTGAGAAGTTCTTTCCAACTGTCTTCTGGGGGTGAGACACAACCTACCGCTGATGCCGAGTAGTTTGCTTCCTTCTTGAAATTGATGCCGAGGTAGCGGTAGAGAAGCTCCTCCAACTGACTGCCGAGGCTGAACCATTGTCGTCCGTTGAAGCAGATTAGTCCGACGTTCTTGCTTTCAGTCCCTAGTTCTTTAAGGTCCTCATTTTTGTACTTGCCAACCTTCTAAACTCTTAACAAGCTAGTTGGTCATCTCGGTTGATCATATCTCGGAAACGTCTTTCAGTGTTTATCTCGGCTATACCAAACTTGTAAATTGCTACAAATTTCAACAAGTGGTAGACTTCATAATCTTCGGTTAACTCATTTTGTAATTTGCTCAAAAGTTTCAACAAGTGTTAACATTCCTTGCTCCTTAATTATCATTCCTTCCCCCTACACCTTCTCCCTGCCCCCTAATGTGAACGCAAGTTGTACTTAGGATCACATTAGGGAAGTGGGCTTCATGCTGTAGTCACAGACCTGATGTGTTCTTCTTTCGCCGATGTATTAAAACTTCTGGTATTTAATTCACCCCCTTTAGACCCTCTTTCTCTTGGCCTTTGCAAACTATCATCGCTGTTTCTTGAAGCATTTATTCCTTTCACAATTCTGGTCACCACTTCTGGCGTGCACTTAGTGGTTCTAATCAAAACGACGTTTGACTCTGGCGAATCTTTTGCCGACATTTAACTTTGTGCACTCTTTAACTTGTAAATTCGCTCAGAATTTCAACAAGTGTTAAACATCATCTCAGCTTAACTTCGGTTAAGCATCATCTCAGTTTTTGAAGTTTTTCCTTTTTTTGTCGCTTGTACTCTTGTACCTTTTTGTTCTTTAGATAATGTAAGCTCTGCATATGGCCGATGTGCCTCCTTGTTCTTGAATGTCTAATTCAACTTTCCTTCTCTGAATGAAGCGCTCTTCATCGCCCTCCTAGACGAGGATTTTCTTCAGTGTCTCTTTACTCTTTTTGGTTGGCTTCTTGTCGACATCATCTAGGACCTCCATGTCCTCGTCTTCAATCTCTGCCTTCCCTGGTTCCCAAATGTTGCAGGTAGTTTTCATTGCTGCCATGGAGCAATTCTTTACCTGCAGTTGGTCTCCTCTGACTTCTTCAATCCCATATTCTGTGGGGAACCGCAATAGTTGATGCAACGTTGAGGGAACTGCCCCCATTGCATGCAACCATGGCCTTCCCAAGATGATGTTGTAAGGTGAAGGCGTGTCAATCACCATGAATTCTGTCTTGATCTTCTTCTAACTGCTCTTGCATGATTCTATACTTAGAATATTTTGTATGCCTTTCATACTTTGCCTCCTTTGTGCAATCTTCTCGGGTTTACATACCTCGGGTATAATAGCTACAAAAATTTTACTTCGGCAAGATACTGACCTGCAAACTTTTCATAAATTCTAACAAGTGTGGAACATATACTACTCAATGTTAACTTTTGCAAACTTTTTCTCAAGTTTCAACAAGTGCTTAAACGGTGATCTCGGTCTAGCCTACTTGTAAATTGCTACAAATTTCAACAAGGATTAACATAACAAGTGTTAAATAATAATCTATTTGTAAATTGCTACGAATTTCAACAAATGTTTAAATATACTTAGCTCTTTCCTCAACCTGTAAATTGCTGCAAATTTCAACAGATGATCACATGTCGGCTTAACATTATCTTGTAAATTGTTACAAATTTCAACAAGTGTTAAGCATCTTCTTTGGTTGGACCAACCTGTAGATTGCTACAAGTGTGCAAACTATAACCTCGGCTCCACTTTGACTTGTAAATTGCTACAAATTTCAACAAGTGAAGAGAAATAGTAATCTCGGCTTAACTCCAACTTGTAAATTGCTACAAATTTCAACAAGTGAAGATAAGGAATCAGCTTAATTCCAACTTGTAAATTGCTACAAATTTCAACAAGTGAATTAAGGAATCAGCTTGACTCCAACTTGTAAATTGCTACAAATTTCAACAAGTGGAGACAAGGAATCAGCTTGACTCCAACTTGTAAATTGCTACAAATTTCAACAAGTGGAGACAAGGAATCAGCTTAATTCCAACTTGTAAATTGCTACAAATTTCAACAAGTGAATTAAGGAATAACCTCGACTTAAGCTTCAACTAAGCATCATTGTCGGCTTAACTACGGTTAAGCATTATCTCGGCTTAACTTCGGTTAAGCATTATCTTCGGCTTAACTTCGGTTAAGCATCATCTTCGGCTTAACTTCGGTTAAGCATTATCTTCAGCTTAACTATGGTTAAGCATCATCTTCGGCTTAACTTCGGTTAAGCATTATCTTCGGCTTAACTACGGTTAAGCATCATATTGGTTTAACCAACATATTGGTTTAACCAACTTGTAAATTGCTACAAATTTCAACAAGTGGTAAACGCATTCTTCTTCTCTCTGCCCCCAGTGTGAACTTAAAATCCACTTGGGTTCTCATCATACATGTAGCTTCGACCTTGTCGCCGAGGTTTATTTCAAGCCGAGGTTGTCGACCTTGGTTTCTCTATTGATCTTACTTGGCTCCAACCTGAGTTTGATTTTGGGCCTCGCATCGGCGAGCCGTTTCTCTTTTCTTGTTCCGACGCCTTTGTTCCTGGCATGTCCTCCTCGGCCCTAGCATACTTCTCAATTCTGGCCAACTTTAGTCTGATCTTGTGTGTTTCCTTTTTATCTTCTGGGATCTGAGATCTACTCATTGTGCTCTTCTCTTCTCGGACTCAGGTGCCGAGATCTTATCTTCTGGAATCTTGGATCTGCTCACTCAAGTTGAGCTCTTTTTTTCTCGGACCTACTCATCTAGGCCAAGATCATGTCTTCTGGGATCTGGGATCCGGGATTTGGAATCCGGGATCTACTCACTCAGGATGAATTCTTCTATACTTGAATGTTATCTCCTTGGGAGCACTCATGCCCCCTGTCTTTGCATCCCTTCTGGAAGGGTCTTCGTTCTTCCGCAGGTATCTATCCTTCCATACCTGGAGGTCATCTTCGTTGTTTTAATCTGTTGTCTTTGGTGCGTCACGTACCTGGCCGGCTTCTTTCACTCCGTGACTCTGGTCACGAGTTTTCTGTGTTGCGATCGTCTCCTTCAATGTCGAGATCGATAGGTCTCCCACTCCCAGTAGGAGCATTGTCTCTAATCTGATCCTTCTGTCCGTCATTGGCCATCTATTCTTCTTTCTTTCCCACAGACGGTGCCAAATTGTGTGGGTGATTTTCCGACCACACTGTCCGCTTAGTAACCAGCTGGAGAGCACTGGCAGAATAGATGGCACCTGACGGACCTGCAACAGAAATATAAGAATCCCGCGGTGGTTTCGACCACCCGGGGGCACTCCGACGATCAAGTCAGTATATCTCTCAAAGATAATCAAGTACTAAACTCACAAGCTTGAGTATCAAAAGCATACCTTAGACCCGTGAGGGTGCCTCTCTTTTATAGCCAATACAATCCTAGTCCCAATAGGAGCCTGGCCCTAATGGACTTAGGATTACTGCTAATCTGGGACTCCCAATGGGATTAAGATAAACTCTCTAAGAGTTTTATCTTTGCCCAAACTGGAGTCTTCTCCCAATCTAGGACTCTTGTCCATATCCAAGTTGAGTTCCCTCTTCATTCTAGGACTCTTGTCCCTTATCCGCTTATCTCGGATTCCGATATCTTCGGAGGCAACCTCGGCCTAGCCGAGATGACCTCGGCACAACGACCAAGGCACGTGGCACCTCGGCTGACACGTCGGCGTCACCTTGCCACGTGTTGGTACTTAGAAAATATTTCCCCACACGAGATATAAATTATTAAATTTTTGTCTATTATATCAATAGAAATCCTTCTTCCTCCTCTCTTCAGTCTCTCGAACTTTTTCTCTCTTCTCTCGATCAACTTTTTTTTCCTCTTTTTCTCCAATTTCAAATAGAGTAATAGTAGAGATTTCAAAAAATTTATTAATATTTTTATCAAATGTCTAATATGAGTATAAATTTCACATAAAATTCATATCATATGAGATATTTGATAAAAATCTTGCTAAATTTTTTAAGATCTCCGGCATTTTTCTTTTGGATATAAAGAACTCATTCACCTACTCCATTTTCCTCTTACAAATTTTTAATTTCAGTCTCTGGCTAATTGTAGGGTTTTTTGTTAGCATGGTTTCAATACCTCTGATGAAGGATCCAGGAGAAAAAAAAGATTAAAAATAAAATTTGCCAGAATTCATGGCGTTTCTAAAGAAGGCAAAAAAGAGATTAAAAAAAGAGTTTGTCGGAATTCATGTTGTTGGTAGAGAGGAAGAAGGAGATTAAAAAAAGTCACTGAAATTCATGGTGCGTCGGAGAAGAAGAAGAAAATAGAAGATTAAAAAAATAGTTCGTCGGATCCATAGTCTCATTGAAGAATAAGAAGGAGAAAGAAAAGAGATTAAAAACAAAGCTACCAGAATCCATAATGTTATCGGAGAAAGTGGGGAAAAAAAAAAAAAAAAAATTAACCGGAACTTATGGTGTTTCTTGCGTTTATATTGATGGTGTAGAGTGAAAAAATTATTCAAAGTTTTTCATTGAAATGGGTGATGGTGTGTGGTCGTGGGTCTTGTGATGTAGAGTGATGGTATAGGTTATTCAGTCTCAAAATTAGATTTTCTTTTTAAATTTAAATGCGATAATTTATTAAAATATTTAAATTAATTTTCTCTTATATATTCGTTCTTTTAAAATAGTAGTCACTTATTCTATTTTTTATTTTTCTAAAATATTAGTCACTTTTAAAAAATTAAGAACTAAAATAATATAAATTTCTTATTTTGTCATTCCTTTAAATTTAATAACATTAATATTTTTTAAGTGTAATAATTGTACTACCAAAAGGATTGTTTTGGAAAGTTAATATTTTTAAACTTGTAGAAAGGGTCAAGCCGGGCACGTTAAAATTAATTAGGCCAAATCAGAAAGTCCAAGATTGATGGACATGAATTTATCGCAAGTCCAAAATTGGTGGGTCCGGATTTATCGCCATCAAACGGGCCGAATCGCTATAAACCTCAAAAGGGTTCAGATCTACGAATTTAGAGACATACTCGGGCTCGGACTCAAAAGTGTATTGAATAAGCCTAGAGATTCGAGGCACTCGGGCTTTAAACGGATTCGATCGCAATCTAGAGGCCGCTCTATTGGTGAGTCTCAGAACATTTGTGGACTTGGAGCATTCCGGGATCAACCCACCAGAATCATGAGTGAGACTAGAGCCCGAACAAAGGGCTCGAATCACGAGGACGAGGGGTGGAGATGAATTCTGATGTAGGTCAAAAGGTATCACATTGAGGCCACTTAAGTTATATTTTTAGTCTTTCAATTTTGTTTATTTCATGGAGATGATGTGTTTCGTACACTTGTATAGATTTGGCAGGAAATATGAAAGTTCAATCAAAAAAGGCGCGAAAGCAGATCCTCCGTACGAGAAGTGAAGAATCCGAGCCAGCCAGACCACCGCACGTGCGGCCTACCACCACTCGTACGGCCCACATGGGCGCTCGAGCGGCCCACTTAGGGATGCGTGCACAGAATTTTTAATCTGTTTTGTTGAGAATAAAAGAAAGAAAAATAACCAAACCTAGGGTTCAAAAATTAATCCAGAGAAAATGAAGGCTAGGGTTCTAAAGAGAGGATTTTCTCTTAAAGCTTGATGGACACTTCCATGGGGGTTGCTTTCTCATCTTCTTCCTCTTCCCACTCCTCCATGAGTGGCTAGTCGTCTTTTCTAGGGTTTGATGAAACTCTAGCCATGTAATAGAATTTTCATAAGCTTTAATTGTGAATTGGTTTGAATGGATGTATGGATGATTTAGAAGTTTTTAATAATTATTTTTTTCATCTCTTCAAGCATTTTACTCTCTATGATTGTTTAATACGTTCCATACATTAGTTTTCTTTGTGTTTGTATTCAAAGTACGAGACGAGTCATGCTATGAGAGACGGGTCGTGTTGCTACCATAGTTTAGAGCAAACGATTCGTACTACTTGGGATGATTCGAGCATGTATGTTGAATGCGACAACCCTCTTGATCAATATTTCAAACTTGTAGTTGTCAAATATTGGGTATTTCAAACTAGATTGCAATTGATGGCCGATGTTAAATCTCGTTCATATGGTTAGTGGTGAATTCTTTACCCAAGGATTTTTCCCAAAAAAATTAATATCTCAAACCCTAATTTTAATATTCAATTTAATTATTCAAGTTCATTTAATTCTTGTTTAGTCATAGCATCCTCAAATCTTTTTAACCCAAATTGATTTAGGAATTTAAAAATTAAATTAGTTTAATTTCATAATTGTCCCTGTGGATCGATACCTGGACTTGCCATTATTCTAAAAGAATTTGGTGTAGTTTAGTGATTTATATTTGGTGAGTTCAACGAACGATCAAATTTTGGCACCGTTGCCGGGGACTTCTGGGGAAATTAGTTAATTTAAAATTACATTCTTATTTTAATTTTTAGTTTAGGATTTTATGCGTTCGTGTTACTAAGTGTGCAGAGCGTTTAAAAGTGGAACTATCATCGAAGTGCAAGCGGAGCGTAACCGAGTGTTAAAAATTAAAAAAATCACTGCACTAAAGTGTTTAAACAGAAGCAAACACTCACAAGCAAAGCACCAAAGTGCTAAAAAGAAGGACAAAGCTCAATTAGAGGTTGGAGACAACATCTACACGTCAAGCACCCGCAAGACGAGTAAAGAGTTTTCGTTAAAACCGCTGTGAGTATTTCTCCCTTTGGTATTTTGCTTTCGTAACTTAGTCACAGAGTCGGAACTTTTTGTGTGTGTGTATGGGAAGTGTATGCACGGGCACCGTTCTTGTCGCCCTGAATTGTGGAGTTTGGACCTTGAACTAGAAAGGACTCTTAGGAGACTTAGAGCCTCTGCCCGTGTTCCCAGGCTTGAATATTCATATTCATACATTGAGCCATTGAAGATGGAAAATCCAAATGTCCCGAATGTGCCCAACTGGACACTTAAAGATTATTTCACACCCACTGCAAATACATCACCATGATGTATCCAATTACCCAACACCACCGCTGCTTATTATGAGATTAAGTCCAGCACCATATAAATGCTCCCATCATTCCATGGACTAGCTCATGATGATTCTTACAAACATTTGAATGAATTTCTGAAAATTTGCTCGACAGTGAGGATCTAGAATTTCACAAATGAGGCCTTAATGTTGCGATTGTTTCCATTCTCATTAAAGGATAAAGCCAAACACTGGCTGAATTCCTTACCTGCTAATTCAATCACAACTTAGAACCAATTACAGCAACGGTTCTTGGAGAAGTACTTTCCCATAGGTAAAATCAATCAACTTAGGCGAGCCATCACCAATTTTGCTCAAAGGGATGGCAAGCAATTCCATGAGACGTGGGAAAGATTTGGAGACCTTCTCCAACAGTGTCCCCACCACCAAGTGCCTGATTGGCAACTTGTTCAAACATTTTATTATGGCTTAACTGAGTCGCACTGCCAAATGGTGGATTCATCCTGTGGTGGGACATTCATGTACAAAAATGATGCCGAGGCATGGCAATTTTTTGAGAACCTAAGTGATAATTCCCTTCACCATGCCTCCGCAGCATGGCAAGTCCGGCAACCAGTAGTTGGAGCCTCGAAAAGAGGGGGCATTTATGAGGTCAGGTAAAACCTAGAGTTAGCCCAACAAGTAGAGGCACTGTCCCACAAAATGGACCAATTATTAGCTACGGGACATGCCCCTACCCAGCAAGATCAGCCTCAATTTCACGAGGCATGTGTTATTTGTGCGAGCCCTGCTCATAACTTGAGTGAGTGCCCTTCGGCATCACAATTTCCGGACTTAGTCCAAGAGCATGTGAATGCGGCTCAAGGATTCTCCAACCCGAGTAATGACCTATATTCCAATACATATAATTCGGGATGGAGATATCACTCCAATTTTTCATGGAGACCTCCTTCACAAGGCACTTCTTATAATCCTCCACCACCAAGGAAGAATTTTAACAATTTTGCCAACCAATCATCCTACCGATCACCACAACCTTATCGACCCCCATAACCGTACCAGCAACCACAACCCCCGCATGTTCCTCAAGGCAACTGGGCTTTTGAGACTCAGGTGTTAGAAGTTCTCTCAGAACTTAAGAGGTTAGCACCAGTGGTTCACTCTCATACTCACTCCTTTGCCAAGCTAGAGAACCAATTGGGTCAAATGGCTAACAACATGAATAGGAGAGAGGAGGGAAAATTATTGAGTCAGACTGTGGCCAACCCTAAAGGACAATACGTGGCAGAGAGTTCGGGTGGGAATAGCAAGCACCATGAGCAGGTGCAAACGGTGATTACATTGAGAAGTGGGAGGGAGTTAGAGTCTCAGCCAGTTGCGTCTGATGCAGCTAGGGCTAAGAAAGGTAACTGCGGTGGTACACCCAATGAGAGCAAGGGTGAGGGAGAAACACCTAAGAGGGATGATTTAGTCCCTAGCACTTCACATGAGCCTAAGGCACCATATGTGCCTAAGGCACCCTTTCCCCAATGCCTTGATACACCGTCCCTTTTTAATAAGAAGGCGACATCCATGGAAGCGATAATGGAGGTCTTTAAACAGGTAAAAAATCAACCTCCCCCTGTTGGAGGCGATTAAGCAAGTACCCTTCTATGCTAAATTTCTAAAGGACCTTTGTATGCAAAAGCATAAATCTCAGACACACGTGTACCAAAAGGTCATACTCACGGAGCAAGTAAACTCCATCTTGTTGAATGACACACCCCCTAAACTTAAAGACCCGGGTGCCCCAATCATTACATGCATTATAAGGGACCATTTCATTGATAGGGCCTTGTTAGATTTAGGGGCTAGTGTCAATTTGTTGCCGTACTCTGTGTACGAGGAATTTAGGCTTGGCGAGTTAAAGCCCACTACTGTCACTCTCTAGTTGGCTAATCGGTCCCTCAAAGTGCCACGTGGCATGATTGAGGATGTGCTAGTGAAGGTCGATAGATTTTACTTTCCTGTTGTTTTTTTGGTTTTAGATATGGAACCGGTAGCCAGTTCTAGGAAACAAATCCTAATGATCTTAGGTCGACCTTTCTTGGCTACAGCCAATGCATGCATTAATTGTCGGACCGGGGTTATGGAAGTTTTATTTAGTAACATGCAAGTGAAACTTAATGTTTTCCAAGCATCCCAACAATCCCATGAGAGAAAGGAGTGCTTATTTGTGGATGTTGTGGATGAGATTGTGAAGGAAGCTTTACCCTCCATTCTTGTAGAGGACCCTCTAGAGGCTTGTCTAGCTAATTTTGGGTTTGAGAATTTAGATATTGACGGGTCGATTAAGGAGGTAAAGGCTTTACTTAATGCCTCTTCTACACTAGATTTTCCTCTGTGGAAAGCCTGGTTTGAGTCACTTCCTCCTCTGTCGAGAGAGCCCGCCATATCATCTTTAGTCACACCACCTACACTTGAGTTGAAGCCACTCCCGGCCACACTCAAGTATGCATTTTTAGGGCCCTAGGATACTTTACCAGTCATCATTGCATCTGACTTGACTGCAGAGCAGAAGAGTCAGTTAATGAGTGTTCTTGTGGCACATCGGAGTACTATAGGGTGGTCTGTGGCTGATTTGAGAGGGATAGATCCCTCTGTGTGTATGCATTATATACATCTTGAGGAGGACACCAAACCTTCTCATGAAATGCAATGGAGGCTTAATCCTAATATGAAAGAGGTGGTGAAAGAGGAAGTATTGAAACTGTTAGACGCGAGTATTATATACCCCATCTCGGATAGCAAGTGGGTGAGTCCCACACAAGTGGTTCCCAAGAAATCGGGCATCACCGTTGTTGAGAATGAGCGAGGAGAGTTGGTCCCCAAACGAACCACTATTGGGTGGCGAGTGTGCATTGATTATAGGAGATTGAATTCCATGACTAGGAAGGACCATTTTCCTCTGCCATTTATTGATCAAATTCTTGAGAGGTTAGCGAGGCAGGGGTTCTATTGTTTTCTTGATAGCTACTCGGGGTATAATTAAGTCTCGGTGTACCCTGCTGTAGACGTCCCCGAACGCCCCGGGAGGACGAGTCCCCCCGTTCTATTCGTTTTGCGGGTCTACTACAGTTCGGACTCAAATTGTCATGGTTCTTAATCTGAACCAAAGAGTCCAAATCCGGCAAATCGTTTTGAGAAAAACAGATTTTTAGAAAGAAGTGCCAAAAACATGGACTGCTTTGCCAGATACAGAGTCGCCACCTAAATATTTTTATTTTGGGGAATTTAGGAAACCCTGACTCGGTGCCAAAGGCCACGTGTCCGTCATCACCAAAGTTACCTCGGCTCGGGAACTTGGGTACGATTGGGGAAGGTCAGCTATGAGCACCCCCTCTCACCCGATCCGAAGATCTGCCTCTACTAACCATGATATCCGTTTTTGAAAACGTTATGTGTTCTTATTCCGGTTATTAGCCTAGAATTACTATGTTATGCACACAGCAAACAAGTATAGACCAAATCACCTAAATTGGAACAAAACATTTCATGCTTGTTTTGAAAACGGTTTGCTACTCGCAAGTAGGCTGAAATGCAGGTTTTGCCACCCTCAAGTGGGCTTTAGAAAAGATGGTTTTGCCACTATCTAGTGGGCTTAAAACTCACAGTTTTAATGCGTTATCCCAATTTAGGTAATTCAACCTCCATCCACTGGCATTCAAGCAATTATATCACATAAGCAGCTAGCCTCATGATAATCATGCAATTATGGCAACACTCACACGCATGCGGTATGCTAAAGCAAAAGGACTTACAGAGTACTCCAAGCCAAAACAGAAGCTAGTTAGTAATCATATGCATGATCCTAGTTCATGTTAAGATGGCTAATGTAACACATGCGGAATGTCACTAGAGTAGGCTCGGCTAGTCTATAAATGACATGTGAAAATGCACAAGTAGCATGTATTCAAGTTAGATTTGAAATACTTATGCAGTTAGTATGACGCGCCGAGCCTGGTGCATGCAATACTGATGAATGATGCATGCATGCATAGCATAAGGTATGCTAAAGTAAACATGTCCTAATACTAACCATCAAAAGCAGGTAAGTAAAAGGGAGAAAGAAGTGGGGGTTGGAAGACATGCATACACGCACCCACACTTATTACAAATTCACCCTCGCTCGGAGGGACCAAAAGAATAATACAAATTAATTAACCTACAAGCTAATTAATTATTACAGACCAATTAATTAATTAACAAATTAACTAATCTAATGAAAGCAGTAAACGGCCTCGGGAAGAGGGCCCAATGCAATGCGCGCTCGGCTCCGCTCGGAAAGTCACTGCCATGAACAAGTTTGCCTCTGCTTTGACTGTTCTACTTCTCTGAAAATTGCACAACTTCCAAGGTTGCTTCTCTGAGTGTTGTGGGACACTACCGGCTGAGTGAGATCATCACCGGCCATTTAGAATGGTCATCGGCTAAACATTATGCTCTCGGCCAAACCTGTTTTGCCAGTCGGCACCAAACACTGCCGGCCGGCCAATTCTTCCTGCTGAAACCTGTTTGACAGCAGCAGAGGGCAGAACATGGCATGGCAATGCATTTCAAGTAAATGTATACACCACCACATCCCTTATCATGTTTGTGACTCAAAGGGGGTATGGTGCTCGATTCTCAGACCACCGATCGCGCATTTCAATGCGTGATGGCCCAAAGAACCAAAGTGTGCAATTTCAATGTGGAATGAAATGCACATAAACAAACAATGAACTCAACCTCTATCATACTCAATTCAAGAGGCAAAGTATGCATGCCAATGTAATGCAACCTAGGCATGTGAGCTAAGTATGCAACATGATCATGCAAACAACGAAACCGTGTGCAATGGGCCATGAACTAAACAAGTAAGCATGCAAGGCATATAATATCAATGTTAATGACACACATGCAACAGCATGAAAGGCATATAATATCAATGTTAATGACACACATGCAACAGCATGAAAGGCATAACACATGTACATATGCAAAGCAACTCAACACAAGAAGCATGCCAAACGCAATGGCGCTTAAACATACAACATGTTAATAGACTAAGTACCTAAACATACAAACATGTATAGCATGCAACAACATTCCAAAGGGATGGTCTTAAACTAATTTGGATAGCTCTCTACTAGGCCCAAAACAGTGGCCACAATGATACAAGTGAGGCAACAAAATACATGAAATGCATGCACAATGCATTGACCAAGCTTAAGGCACAAAAATGCAACTCTACCAAAGCATGGCAAGGAGGAAATACGGCATACAATGGTACATGTTCCAGATCTGAAATGGCATACCAAATGACTCCAAAATGACCCCAAAATATGAAAACACTACCATTTAAGCATGCAAGAAGCTTCAAAACTCAAAGCTAGGCATGGGCATTGCACTACAAGCATGCATAACAAGCGTTATTCGACCATGAGGCATGAAAACACTGCTAAGGCAGTCCAAAACATGCATGAAATCAGTTCAAAGCATGGCCAAAAGATGTTAGCAAGATGGACTAAAATAGCATGCAACTTTGACTAGCAAACATGGGTTGTACGACAAGTATATGATGCACGTGGAATCTCACCAAACCATCAAAAATCAGTGAATAAAACATGTGAAAATAGGCCCAAATAACCACCGATATGCAACCAAGGAATGCAAAAATGATGAGTTCCTTTAGAGGGCCATGCAAGGAGTTATTAAGCACATGCAAGGTAGACATTTAGCAAGACCAAATCAACTCTGAAAATGAGTTCTGAGGGTCCTAAAACCCACTGAAAAATGCCTGAACCGAGCTCAAGAAGTGTGCAAACATAGGCCCCTTTGTAAGGCCAAAAATGCAAGTAATGAAGACAATAAGGAGAGGGGATGGCCCTCTCCTTCTTAGGACCTTAAACCACCATCCTCACCACTGAAATCCCTCAAGATTTCAGTGGTGAGGAGGCCCAAACAAGGTGGTCCCAAAGCTCACCAAAAATACATAAAAATGAGGCCAAACAAGGCCTAAGAGGGGGTAGACAACCCCAAACACAAAAGTGTTCTTAAACAAACTTGAAAATAAGCTAAAAAAAAGAATTTTTTTTATTATACACAAAGCTTAAATCAGCATGCAAGACAGGTCAAAAGCTAATGCAAGATTGGGGAAACTAAAGCAAAGAAGTTACCCTTGAAGAACCTTTGATGAACAGCAAGGTCAGACCTCTTCTTGTGATCAAAACTAGCTTAAAACTCCAAGAACAAACCCTCAAGGCCTCTCAAGTCGAAGTGTGGTGTAATGGTGTGTGTATTGGTGCAATACTATGGTCAAAACACACTTTAAGGCTCTTAAACACACACAAAGGATGAGAGAGAGGGAGATATATAGAGAGAGGGTGTATATATATTAGATATATATGCCCTAGGTCTGGTTTTTGCTTCAAAATCACTAACCCTTAACAATGGAGGAGGAGAGGCCCTTAAATAGGCAAAGGGAAATGGTTTAAGCTTCTCAAAGAAGCTAAGTGAAAAGGGCAAAGGGGGCAAAGGAGGTCAAGGCTTCTAGAGGAAGCTAAGACAGCTGGCCAAGCTTCTTGAGGAAGCCAAGATAAGGGGTCAAGGCTTCCTCAAGAAGCCTTGAGCAAAGGGTGTAAAAAAAAGGTCAATGGCTCAAAACAACCACCTATGTGTATGGGGGGACGGGTTTGTGCATCCCAGCTGGCACAACTGGCATGCACCATGCCTGGAAGGTGCAAAAAGGTCAAACCGGCTAGAAAAGGAGGTCGTCGGCCAAAATAAATGGCCGGTCGGCACAATAAATTGTCGGTCGGCTAAATAGATTTCCGATAGATGCTACCAAGGTCAAAAAATGGCCGGTGGGTATCCAAATTGAAGCCCCGGAAGTTATCTTTCCAATGCCGTAAACCTTGTATTAAAATTTTTCCTGTGCAAAAAGTTATGCCCTTTTTGGTGAAGATGCGCAGATTCGATCCAACCGGGATGATGCCCAACTTCAACCAACCATATCTCCCCCACCCAGACTTGGCTTTAGGAGATTCTTGAATGAAAAATGAAGCCCCAGAAGTCTTCTTTCCAACGGTGGTGGCCTCATAGCTTAAATCCAAGTATGCAGATGAATAAGCCTGATTCAGCGAGGACTGCTCGACTCCCTTCTACCCAGATTCATGCCTGTCTTCTCCTCCAACTTGGTTTCTTCTCTCTTCCCCTCCTTTATTCAACTTCAAATCCCATAGCAAGGTGTTTTGAAAGATTTTTCAAAGATTTCATCTCTCTTTCATTCATTTCCACTTCGTCCCTGCTCGGTTTACCGAAAGCGCAACGTTTGACAAAATGCGAGCCTCGGAACAACGCATAAACTTTATTTCAAAAAAAAGTTCTGAAAAAGAGGGTTTTAAGGTCTAAAAACCATCCAAAATAGCTTTGGTCCAAAACGGGGTGTGAATTTGAGACTTGTCTCTCTCCTTGCCGAAGAAACTGGATCTTTGCCCTGCACACCTTTTATCACCAAGTAAACCATTAGTAACGCCCAAGTCTTATGGGCTGTCAAAAATGGGGCGTCTACACCTGCTGACCAGGAAAAGACGACATTCACTTGCCCTTTTGGCACTTTTGCTTATAGACGCATGCCTTTTGGGCTATGTAATGCACCGTCGACTTTTCAATGGTGTATGATAACTATTTTCTCTGACATGATAGAGAAATTTTTAGAGGTCTTCATGGATGAATTCTCTATATTTGGGCCGTCTTTTGAGGAATGTCTCCAAAACTTAACTAAAGTCATTATTCGTTGTGTGGAGACAAATCTGATTTTGAGTTGGGAGAAGAGTCATTTTATGGCTCGCGAGAGGATAGTGTTGGGGCATATTGTGTCCCCTCAAGGTATAGAGGTTGACAAAGCTAAGGTTGACCTCATTGCAGGTCTTCCTCCACCCAATTCTGTGCGTCAAGTTAGGTCTTTCCTAGGGCACACAGGTTTTTACCGTCGATTCATCAAAGATTTTAGTAAAATATCCCGTCCTTTTGTAGTTTACTTGCTAAGGACGCACCATTTGTCTTTGATAAGGCTTGTCTTAAAGCCTTTGAAACATTGCGAGCGGCCCTTTTTATTGCTCCTGTCATGCAATCTCCTAAGTAGTCCTTTCCTTTCGAAATCATGTGCGATGCATCTGATTATGCCTTTGGCGCCGTCTTAGGCCAAATGGTGAATAAAGTGCCCCATGTCATATCATATGCTATTCATACTGTTTTTGATGCTCAATTGAATTACACTACCACTGAGAAAGAGTTGCTAGCTGTGGTCTTTGCCCTAGATAAATTTCGGCCCTATCTCCTAGGTTCCAAGGTCATTGTCTTCACTGATCATGCTGCTTTGCGGTATTTACTATCAAAGAAAGAGACCAAACCTAGATTGATTAGGTGGATTTTACTTCTTCAAAAGTTTGACCTAGAAATCCGGGCCAAGAAGAGATCCGAGAATGTAGTTGCGGATTATTTATCCCTCATCTTTATTGAGTACACAAGTGATCCCTTAGCCTTGCATGACTCATTTCCGGATGAGCAACTTCTTGCGGTTTCACATGTGACCCTCTCGTGGTTTGCTCATATAGTAAATTACTTGGCATTTGGTCAAATTCCGAAAACTTGGTCTAAACAAGACAAAGACCGATTTTTTTCACAAGCCAAGCAGTATTTTTGGGAAAACTCGGAATTGTTTGAGTATTGTCCAAATCAAGTGATTCGGTGTTGTGTTCCTGAGAGTGAAACCCATAGCATTCTCACCTTTTGTCACTCTCATGCATGTGGCGACCATTTTAGTGAGCAGAAAACGGCCACCAAGGTTTTACAATGTGGGTTCTACTAGCGCTCTATCTTCAAGGATGCCCATAACTTTTGTAAAGCTTGCGAGCAATGTCAACGCATGGGCTCTATGTCACGGCGAGATATGATGCCAATGACCCCTATTTTAATTGTTGAGATTTTTTACGTTTAGGGCATTGACTTTATGGGTCCCTTTCCACCATCTTTTGGCTTTGAATACATTTTGATGGCTGTGGACTATGTTTCCAAGTGGGTGGAGACAGTGGCAACCAGAACGAATGATCATAAGGTTGTGGTTAAATTCCTCCATGAGACCATTTTTTGTCATTTTGGGTTCCCACGTGCCATAATTAGTGACGGTGGCAAACATTTTTGCAACCGATTCTTTGAGGCTTTGGTGCGCAAATATATGATCACTCACAAAGTTGGCACTCCCTATCATCCCTAGACTAGTGGTTAGGTAGAGGTTTCTAATAGGGAGGTTAAACACATCTTCGAGAAAACTATGAGGCCCGATAGGAGAGATTGGTCCATTAGGTTGGTAGATGCTCTTTGGGCCTATCGCACTGCATATAAGACACCCATCGGGATGTCTCCATATAGGATTGTGTTTGGAAAATAGTGTCATCTCCCTGTTGAGTTAGAACACCGGGCTTTGTGGGCCATTAGGAAATTTAATTTTGATATGGCCAAAGCTGGTGACCATCGAAAACTCTAACTCAACGAGTTAGAGGAGCTCCGCAATGATAGGTATGAGAGTTCTAAAATTTACAAGGCTAGAACTAAGGAATTTCACGATAAACATATTTCTCGTAAGTCCTTCGAGCCTCACCAAAAAGTGTGGCTATTCAATGCCAAATTGCGGTTGTTCCCGAGTAAACTTCAGTCTCGATGAGATGGCTCATATGAGGTTATAGAAGTCTTTCCACATGGGACGGTTGAAATTAAAAATCCACAAGATGGTACGACTTTCAAGGTCAATGGCCAAAGATTGAAACATTATGTGGATGGTATTGAGAAAGGGGAGATGATTGAGGTTGTCCATTTAACGAACCCAATATATCTTCCATAATGATAACTTTGAGTCTAGGAGACCTTAATTCCTTTAAAGATGTAATTCCTTTGGTGTTAGCCGTGCCTGAACGGCATATGACGGTCTAGCATAGCCACCTAACTGTGTTTATAGTGAGTTCCTAGGAGACCAACTGAGATGATGGAAACTAGAGTTCGAATGGTAAAGCCTAGAACACAAAGGTTTGGAATTTCCGAGACTAGAGTTTGGTTTAAATACCCAGGGGTGTGGAGATTGCTTCAAAACCACCCTGGCTTGAACTCTGTGTGGCAGCCCCAGTTAAGTTAGCTTTATGCGCCTCGATTCTAGATACTGAATCAACCTAGTCTGTCACCCTGTTGGAGAATAGGGAAAGTTACATACACTGTTAGGGAGAAAAGTAGTACACGTGTTTTTCACGTGAAGATTATACCCTTGTTAGGCATTCCGATATTTTCTAAAGTGCTATATTTATTTCGAATGTCAAATGAAGGTAGAAATGGTTTAGCATGATTTGGGTTGTACTTGGTTCTTAATTTATTTCATTTAATCTTTTAAAGAATATATATATATATATATATATATATATATTTATACAAAAAAAAAATGTGTGTTGTACTTGGTTAATTAAAAAAAAAAAAAGCCCCAGACCGCATGTGTGGCCCACATGGGCACACGAGCAGAACCTCTAACCAAACCGCACGAGCAAATAGGCTAAGCACATGAGCGGCCCAAGCCCAACTGGGTACTGTTTTCATGCCGTAGGAGTGGCCCAACTTAAGTGCTCATGCGGCCCCATTTGGCACACGAACGGCCCAAATTTTTAACAAAAAAAAAAAAAAAAAAGACCGCATGAGCGGATGGGCTGGGCGCACGAGCAGCCCAACCCAAAAAGCCTACTGCTTTCACGCCATAGGAGCGGCCCAATCCAGTAGCTGGAGCGGCCAAAAATAGGCGCTCGTGCGGCCTAAATGGGCGCACTAGCGGTCCAGCAAAAAAAAAAAACAAACAAACAGAACCTACAAATTTATTTTAATTTTTATTATTTATTTTATCTAATTTCATTTTATTTTTATTCTTATTTCTTCTTCTTCTTCTTCTTCTAAAAAAAAAAAATCTGCAGTTTGTTTATTTATTTATGTTTATTTATCTATTTTATATTTCATTAAAATAAAATTAAAAAAAAACGTGTATACATATATTTATATATTTTTCTTTATTTTGTTTAAAAAAAATAAAAATTTCAAACTGTGTGTGATTGGGTGTCCTTGCCTCGCTGGATGTGCGTCCACGCTGTCTGGTAAGATCCTCTCTCTCATTTTACTGTCTAATGTACAATTGCTTACATTGAGGACAATGTTATATTCCAGTTTAGGGGTAAGGGTATTTGTAATAACCATTCATGTTTGTACTTGCTGCACTTGATTGCACCACTTCACTTAATGTTTGCTTTGTGCCAGTATGGTAATGATATGAGCATATGTTAATTGGGGTACATAGTGGGCTTGTATGAAAAGGGTTTATTAGGTAAATACTCACATGCGATGTTTGCACTAGGATAGTTGTTTGTGTTTGTGATATTAGTACACTTGTCATGAGTATGCCTTAATTCACATGAACACACTATCATAGTGGTGACCTCTTTATTATAACCCCTGGTGTACATCATTGATAATGGCTAAGGTTGCAGAAAAGAATAAATGAGTAGCCAAAAAAAAAAAAAACACTTGACTTGTTTGGGTTCGTAGCCTCTTTAACTCAAGTTACTAAGCCCGTAAGGGTGTCTCTACACCTAGTGCCCTAAAACCGTCTGGTTTGGGAGTCATTGGCCCAATACTTGCTACATGGGTTAATTAGAAAGCTTAAGGGACCAAGACATTGCACAGTTAAGGAAAAATAAGGAGAATGACTTGTTCAGATTCGTAGCCTTTTCAACTCGAGTTATTAAGCCCGTAGGGGTGTCTCTATACCTAGTGCCCTAAAACCGTCTGGTTTGGGAGTCATTGGCCCAATGCTTGTTACATGGGCTGACTAGAAAGCTTAATGGATCAGGACATTGCACAGTCTTTCAAAAAAAAAAAAAATGAGAATCTTGGTTGCAACAGTTTAGTTTTTCTGTACATGTTGAGTGCTATTATGAGTTACACTGGGCTATTATAGTGGACAGTTAACTAATATGGAGATTGCACTTTACACCGAGGGTACTAATGATGTGCCTACTAGCATTCACAAGTACAAGGGACTTTACTTTTGTATTAACTGAATTGTGGTTTTAGCTCAATAGATTCCTTCATACTTGTCCACTGTGCCTTCAATGACTTATCATGTTTTAATATTACACTGTAGTGGCACATAAGTTGGTTGTTGTGTGGAGTAGTGTGGTTAATTGTTGTTCAGTGGATATGAATATGTTGATCTTTGTAGGTATCATTTCTGAAAACTCTCACGAGACTATACTCGTCCACTTGGGGTAACCTTGTGGTTTAAAGGCTTGTTGCATATGTTAAATGCAATTGTGATCCCTACGAAAGTGGCTGACAATATTTTACTTTCCTTATTTCTTTTGTTTTGCTTGAGGACTAGTAAATTGTAAGTTGGAGGGTGTGATGTAGGCCGAAAGGTACCACATTGAGGCCACTTAAGTTATATTTTTAGTCTTTTAATTTTGTTTATTTGGTGGAGATGTTATGTTTCGTGCACTTGTACAGATTTGGCAAGAAATATGAAAATTCAATCAAAAAGGGCGCGAAAACGGATCCTTCGTGCGAGAAGTGAAGAATCCGAGCCAACCAGACCACCGCATGTGTGGCCAAGCTTCACCGCATGTACGGCCCACCACCGCTCGCGTGGCTCACATGGGCGCTCGAGCGGCCCACCTAGGGACGCGTGCACAGAATTTTTAATCTGTTTTGCTGAGAATAAAAGAAAGAAAAATAGCTAAACCTAGGGTTCGAAAATTAATTCAGAGAAAAGGGAGGCTAGGGTTCTAAAGAGATGATTTTCTCTTAAAGCTTGACGGACACTTCCATGGGGGTTTCTTCCTCATCTTCTTCCTCTTCCCACTCCTCCATGAGTGGCTAGTTGTCTTTTCTAGGGTTTGATGAAACCCTAGCCATGTAATAGAATTTTTCATAAGCTTTAATTGTGAATTGGTTTGAATGGATGTATGGGTGATTAAGAAGTTTTTAATAATTGTTTCTTTCATCTCTTCAAGCATTTTACTCTCTATGATTGTTTAATGCTTTCCATACATTAGTTTTCTTTGTGTTTGTATTCAAAGTACGAGATGACTCATTCTATAAGAGACGGGTTGTGTTGCTACCATAGTTTAGAGCAAACGACTCATACTACTTGGGATGATTCGAGCATGTACGTTGAATGCGATAACCCTCTTGATTAATATTTTAAACTTGTAGTTGTCAAATATTGGGTATTTCAAACCAGATTGCAATTGATGGCCGATGTTAAATCTCGTTCATGTGGTTAGTGGTGAATTCTTTACCCTAGAATTTTTCCCAAAAAAATTAATATTTCAAACCCTAAATTTAATATTCAATTTAATTATTCAAGTTCATTTAATTCTTGTTTAGTCATAGCATCCTCAAATCTTTTTAACCAAAATTGATTTAGGAATTTAAAAAATAAATTAGTTTAATTTCACAATTGTCCCTGTGGATCAATACCTGGACTTGTCATTATTCTAAAAGAATTTGGTGTAGTTTAGTGATTTATATTTGGTGAGTTCGACGAATCATCAAATTCACTCGTAGATTAATTTAGTTTATATCTAGGTCGAGGTGACACGACCCCGGGAGGTCCATGAGACTCGGCAATATTTAGCGGCAGGGGGTCCTTTTGACTACCTCAGCCCTTTAGGAAGATTGTGGATCATTGGTTAGGTGTGGCTAAGAACAAAGGTTCGCCGAGAGGTTGATCTCCTCTTTGAGATTTTTCTCATCATCGGAGAGGTCATCTCCTCAGACAAGGTAGTTAGAGAGAATATTTCTCATGTACCTTGCACATGGGCTCCATCCTACATCATGAGGTGCCTATAAATAGCACCCACCTATAACTTTACAATGGATGGATTTTGGAGAGACAACTCTTGGGAAATAACTAATTTCCCTTCTCCATTATCAACCTTGAGAGTGAAAGTGGGAGATCCATGGGAGAGCCTTGCCATTATTCTCTCTCTAACTACTTTACCTTCTTCTTCACCCAATCTCTTATCTCCATCATCTCATTGCTTTTGTGTTCTTAGTTGTGACTATTGAAGAATCAAAGCCTCTCATCATTTTTAGAGAATTCGAATTTTCTTCAAAGATTTTCGAAGATCTTTTAATTTTCCAACAACGTTATTGAATCCTCTCATACAAAATTGTAATAATTGTACTATCAAAAAAAATTAAGTTATCCAAAACAGACTAATATTTTAAGACAGAAAGAAAGAGTAATTTTTTAAATTATTCGTTAAATATATATATTTTTTTACATATCATCAAGTATAAAAAATTTATTTATATATGGTTTTCCTTTAATATTGTCACACCATTTGAATCTAAAAAATTACTTTAAAATGTTGGGTCTAAATATTACTACTTTATGAACGATTGCAAGAAAACTTACCTTCGGGAGACAAAGGGAACAATCCCAAATGTAAGTCCACAAGAAACTTGGACACAAAGAGAACGCAATCAACACAGCAATGGAAGCACCCAAAGACCCAATTGTTCCCAAAACAATGCATAACAACCCTCCCAAACTCTGCACTACCCACAACGCCCACAGCCTTCCTCTCATCTCGAACCTCTTTGCCATAGCATCCAATATAATCCCCCCCATCTGCCTCGAAAATATATTCGCCAATCCAGAACTGAGTGTATTGAATAATTTAGAGTTGCATGTTTATTTTCTCTCTATTGAGTCATTTAAAAATATTTTTTTGAACTCTTAATAATTTGATAATATAGATATTCATATTTGACAATATAAATATTTAAATTTAATAATTTTATATTTTATCATTTATTTTTCATCACAAATTCTTATAAAAATTTAAAATCGAAACACAATTTGACAAGTTCTAAACAAGTCATAGGTTTAAACTCATGTTACTAATGACCATTAACTTCAATTTTTTAAGTAGTTGGGCTTGCGTTCCTATGTTTGGAATATCCTAACTAGTTTGACTTCTTCCAGTTTTGGATAGCTTATGTCATAATATAAAAATGCAAATGGTATTTATGGGCCAGTTCTATTGAGCAGATTTATTTATTTCTAAGTCTTATTTTATTTTTTACATATCAATATATCTAAAATGTTCTCTCCTCACCTTTTTCATCCCCATTATTGACATTGCCATGATTGAACCTTCTCCTGCAAGAGGTCACCTTTGGCCATCATCTCCAGTCACCAGTGACCACCTCCAACCATCGTCTCCGACCACCGGCAACCATCCTCGACAATATTTTTTTGGTAGTAATTTTTGATAATGTTTTTGCAATTTTTTAAGAAAAATCAACATCCATCTCCACCACATCACTCTCTTATACGTCTTCTTATTTAGTGGTAACAAGAGAAATAGAAAAAAAAAAGTAAAAGTATTTAATAGTAATAAATTTATCAAATCAATTAATCACTTACTGTCTTTTATTATATTATACTCACACTTATACACATACACCGTTCCTCCCTTATTTATTCAAAGAAACACATTTACACACTTACATATAAAAAATGAGTAAATTTGGTAAATTTATCACTGTAATAGATTTATCATTGTATCAATAGTTATCAAACCGATTACTCACTTACTCTCTTTCACTAACACACTTACATACTTGCATACTCCCTTGTTCATTCTAAAAAACACATTTACATACTTACATATAAAAAATGGTTTTCTCAATGATAAATTTATCACTAACACAAATTTCTCTAAACATGAGTTTACAAGCAATTGATAGAGAAAATAAGAAATAGACATGTGATATGCAAACAAATTCAAAACAAAACCCCAAAAAAATGCTAAAAATGCTAAAAATTAAATCCACACAAAACCAAATTAAAAAGTAAAAACATCTCTAATAGGTAAGTTTTTTAGATTCTGACATGATTGTTAAAGTTTTTTCAGATGATCTTTGATGATAGAGTATAAATTAGTGACGGTAGAGTGTAGATCAGATAAGTTAAAGTGTAGATCAGATATAAAAAGCATAGTTAGAGAAGATAGAGTGTAAAACAATGATGGTGGGGGTAGATCGGCAATGATAAAGTGTAGAGCCACGATAATGAAGGTGGTTGGTGGCAATGGTAGCGACGGCCAGTGGTGGATGGTGGCAGTACGTGTAGTGGCGGCAACAGTGTGTATGGATGGTGTGAGCTTTAGAAATGATTGAGAGAGAGAGAGAGAGATAATCGTGCTAAAAGATTTGGGCTATATTAGAAAGAGAAGATAAGATATTTAATGAGGGTAATATGGATAGTGGAGGAGTTATTGATGCATTTAAAAAGTCAACAAAACTTGATAATAACTAAGTTCACTTCCAAAACACAAATCAATCACCAAGCACCAATTTTTTGTGCTCCTTGCCTGATTTCATCTGAACTTTAGAACTATGGACCACAAAATCATTTATCTCTAAAAGCATGTTTTTTTAAATATTTATAATTTTTTTGTCATTAAAAGTTCTTTTTTAAGTTTTTGGAGAGACTTTTTAGTGATATCTGTCATGACAGTATAAATTGGTCTCCTAATATATTTTGTTACAAAATTTTCACTCCAAAAATACTTCACCTTCAAAATACTTCTTCAAATATCTTATTCAAGTACATAGTTTTTTATTATTATTATTTTATTTTTAAATGCTATTGGTTGTAGTTAAATATGGATTGAGATTCTCTGGCATGGAGATTTCCATTCTATAATCAATGACTCAAAATAGTTTATATCAGCATATTTTTTTATTTAAATTTTAAAAAAAAACATAAAATTTTCAAATTTAAAATGACCTGGTAATTAAAAACTATTTACAATTTCGACAATATGTTACAACATTACGGAATGAAATAGAAAGGATCATAATTCTTCGGAGATATGCGGGTGTTATCTAAGGGGAGGGGGTGTGGGAGCAGACTCTACCCTTTTACCCTTTTCACTTCTACTATTATTAGCAAATTTCAAACTTCCTTCATGAAAACCTTTATCTTTCTCTGTTGAACTCCATTCATTCATGTAGTACTCTTCTTCTGTACTTTCACTTCATTCTTTAGATGATGGACCACAAAACAGAGTTCGGATCGTCAGCTGCACTTCCCTACGGCCTTCCTTGCCGCACTCGCAAAAACGAAGTCGTTTTCGGTGTTTTTTTTTTTGCTTTTTTGCCCCTGTTTAATTGATTGGTTTTTCTCATCATCATTTTCAAAAACTTTGGTTATTCTTTACAGAGAGTGGTTCCACTAAATACATGGATTCTCATATCAAACTTCAAGCTAGCTTACAA
The DNA here is from genome assembly GCF_055761805.1 of Camellia sinensis. Taxonomy (NCBI): domain Eukaryota; kingdom Viridiplantae; phylum Streptophyta; class Magnoliopsida; order Ericales; family Theaceae; genus Camellia; species Camellia sinensis. The sequence continues at coordinate 210,765,807 of NC_138965.1, forward strand.
CATGCTTTGGCGCTTGGACGACACATTCAACCGTGATCTAGCACTTAGAGGAAAAAAAGAAGGAAAAAAGAAAATGAAAATATTTAGAAGGAAAAAATTAGAAGCAGAGGCAAGAGTGTAGAGAGAAGAATGAAAGAAGAGGCATCACTGAAAAATTATTAGAAGGAAAGGGCAACCAAATTGATACCTGTGCAACTTGATCAGACTAAAAAATAAGCTGATTATACGGAAAATTATTTAATTTGGTTTGAGATTTTATTAGATATGTGGATCTTTATGTGATTTGTTGCAGATTTGAGATTGCATCGATATTGAATCTATATTTGAGAAGCTTGTAGGTTTGTAATTTTCTTTTTGGGTTTGAATTTGGGTTTATTTTTGTAGTGGGTGTGATTTGGTATTTTTTACAGAGAGAAAAGAGAAAGAAGAAGGAGATGGAAAAAAAGAGATAGCGATTCCTGTTTTGACCCGTTACTTTTTGTATTCTGGACTCGGGCTTTGTATGGTTTTGAATGGTGATTCATATCTTATTTCTCTTGTCTCCCCTCTATTTTGGTTATTGAATTGTAGTTATGCATTTGGAACAGGTTGGTTGCTTGTTTTTCCAAACCTTTGTTGCCCATATTTTTTATCCTCTGCTCGAACTGCCATTCTTGCGATCGAGTGGGCTTTGCAATTTTTGCTCCTCCGCTCGAGCGACACTTCTTGTGCTCAAGCAAGATTTACAAACTCTCAGTACTTTGCATATCTGTAAAAATACTAGAGGGGTGTTTTTCATGCTCGAGCGGGCTTTGCAATTTTTGCTCCTCCGTTCGAGCGACACTTCTTGTGCTCAAGCAAGATTTACAAACTCTCAGTACTTTGCATATCTGTAAAAGTACTAGAGGGGTGTTTTTCACACCCAAGCGGGGTTTCCTACACTCGAGCGGGTGGGCGCTCGAGCGATTTGTCTGTTTTCTGCAAAAGTACTAGATGTGTGTGTTCTACACTCGAGCGGGTAGCATCTTGCGCTCGAGCGGAACAACTTTTTGTGTCTAACGCTCGAGCGTCAGCTCTCCCACTCGAGCGGACTGTGCCTATATCAGATCGCGAAAGTGACATTTTATATCACTTTTTCATTCTTCTTTCTCTCTAAAACTTTCCAAAAACCTAAATCTTGACCCCCTCTCTCTAAAACACTCTCTCTTTTTACATTTTGGCCTAGATCCTTTGATCTCTTCACGCTAGTGTCTTTGGAAAAAGGGTAGAGTATCTTGAAAGCTCCATTTTTATCCGATTGGAAGTTGGTTTCGGCGTTGTTGGAGTTTCACCTTTGCTTTGCTTGGTCTTCTAACTTGAGGTAGGGATTTTTCTACACCTTCATATGACTTTTAACTTAGTTATTTGTCATTGTGTAACAATGGTGGAATTTGAGGGTGATTTGAGAAAACCTAGGGTTTGGGTTTCATGTTTGAAAAGAGGGGTTTCCATGTGGGTGTATATAAATGATTAGGGGGTTTGGATGTAAGACCTTTCTATGTTAAAATAGCAGATTTTGGCCCTTGGGTTAGTATTTGGAGAATGGGGAGCTTTGCCCTAAAATGTCTTCAATAACCATTTTGTTTAAATAATAAAATTGGTATGGAAAATACAAAATTGGAAGGATGTATAGATGAATGGTGTTGTTAGATTTATTTAATCACTTACCTATGGAAATTTGATGATTTATCTGTTATAAAGATTGAATATCTACTTAGAAATAACTGTATTGGGCTATCGGTGGAGGATAGCTATGATTGTTGTAAAAATTGCATGAGGATTAGGTGAATTAAAACTAATCTATTGTTGGTTGTCATTGAATATGATCATGTTTTATATACATTATATATGTATGTTTGTTTGGAGGAGAAAGGGGATGTACTCCATGTGTGATTATGTATTTAAATACATTGTATATGTATGATTGTTTGGGAGGAGAAAGGGGATGTACTCCATTGCTTGGGAGGAGAAAGGGATAGATTCCATAATAATTCAGTTGGCCGTAGTGTCCTGGGTGAAAGTCCCGAAATTTATACATGGGTGTCGATCCCACGGACGAAATATTCGTAAAATGCAATTTGAAGTGTTTATATGTGTGTATTGTATGATTGGAAAACCATTGAGTTGTAGTCTCTGTTTGGTTGTTGAGAAATAATGAAATTGACTCATGAATTGAGAAAGATAACTGAATTGAATATAAATTGAAAGAAAATGGATTAAGATTTGAAGACATTTTATGAGTACACGAATTTGTAAAAGATTTACCATAGGCATTGTATATGCACTTTGTACTTATATCTCTGTTAAACCTCATATATTGTGTTAGATGATTCCTACTGGGTTGTGGCTCACCCTATTTGGGAAAATCATTTTCAGGTGTTGGTGACGTGCCTCCACCAAGGCAATAGCTTGAAGGGACATTTGAGAGCAAGAGCTTTTTTATTTTGATTGTATATTTTTTTGTAAAGCCAAGGGCTTAAGATGTAATGAGTGAGGCTCACTTTTGTATAACCAAGTAATGACTTGAGAAGATGTAAGCCTGTAGGGCATTTGACTGTATGTTTAATTTCTTTTCTCTTAACATTATAACACATGTTGTAGATTCAGGATGAAAATTTATGAATGTATAACGCATGTGTTGACTTTTGTAATCGAACTCTGATGAATGAAAGCATTTTATTTATATTATTCTTTCATTTTTGAATTGTATTTATTTTGTATTTTTTAGGGTGTGACAACTTGGTATCAAAGCATACTAGATTTGAATACTTTGGGTACGTAGGAAGTGGTTCTTACCAGAATAGGTTTGTCTCGCTTAGTTAAGACGTTAGTATGTATTACATGCTTATGTGAGAACATGCTTATATAATTATATGGGTATGGGATTTAGTTCCTAAGATATTGATTGGGTCTACGGGTTCCTAGAAGTCCTATTAGAAGAGCACTTGATCACTACTATTTCTAATTAGAACTCTAGCAACGCTGCGGGACGGTCATTATCTAGGAAGGAAATTCGTATGCGTTTACGTGATTATGTGCTTATGTGGAGTGAATTACTGTTGTCTAACATATTAGGACACGAGTGAGTTAGCTTCGACACATTTGTTAATGTGCTAATTTCTTGTGTTACCTTTATTAGGATGTCAGGACGTGGACGTGGACGTGGATATGGACATGGACGTGGCGGTGGTAGGCGCGGTAGGCCTAGAAGGCACGAGGTGCCTCTACCGGATGATATTCCGACACAGGAGGAGGGAGCTGGTCAAACCAATATGGCCGAACCAATTGGTCAATAGACCATGGGCGTCTTAGCCCGAGAAATGGCTAAAGCGTTGCAAAAATCTATGGACATTCTCTGGGCTGAGAATTAAGTCCAAGCCCAAGTAGCTGAGGTAGGGCCTTCTTTTCTGAAGAGAGCGCTTTTTGGTCTAATCCGGATGAGTTTTTGGGTGACCCAAAGGAGCCACTGAAGGCAGATAAGTGGTTAAAGCAAATAGTGAAGAAGTTAGAGATGCTTGGCATCGAGGACGACCAGTTGAGGGCGACCTTGGCGTCTTTCCAACTGAAGAGGGATGCGGGTCAATGGTAGAAGTATGCGCGTGGGCGCATTGGAGTGACTTGGGAGGCTTTCGTCAGCGCCTTCCAAGACAAGTTTTTGCCTCCTACTGTTAAGGAGAAATTGAGAGACCAGTTTTCCAAGCTGGTGCAATTGAACACACCAATGGCGGAGTTAAAGCCATATTCACTAGTCTCTCTTGGTTTGCACTTGAGTTAGTGGCAACTGAGGAACACCGTTGCCTAGAGTTTGAGACTATGATTAGAGACTATGGGCTCCTTGTGGAGGCGGCGACCCATCTTGAGACTATAATGCAGGCTGAGGAGGAAAGGATGAGGGGCTCCAGGAGGAGTCAGGACAGTCAGGGGGACGGTAAGAGATAGAGGGATTTTAACCCCCAGTCATCCCAAGGAGCTCAGTTGAGGTCCACATTTCCAATACCGAGTTCAGGTTCTGGGAGAGGTGGTCAAGGAGATGTGACTTGTTTCAAATGTGGCTAGTTGGGTCACAAATCTCCAGCTTGCCTGCAGAGAGGAGGAGGGCAGTAGTCTGCATCGTCTTTAGCTCGTTCTCAAGGCCAGAGCCAAAGGAGAGGGCAGTCACCTACTTGCTATCAGTGTAGGCAGGTGGGGCATCTGAAGAGATTTTTCCAACAGTTGGGTGGCACGTCTAGTGCGTCTGTTTCGAGGCAGATATAGAGTCACCAGTTAACACAGTTAGCACAGGCCTCGAGGGCCAATCAGGGAGCCTCTTTGGCTCAGTCAATGCATTAAGCTTATGCTCCGAGGGGTGAGCAGGTTGAGCAGAGACCCATCGGGTGTGTTTATGCTGTTACCACGCCAGATCTTGTACCCGTGCCTTTGGTAGTGATAGGTACCTTTTTCTTTTGAAACAAGGATATCGGGTTTGCGACATCGAGGTTGCCAGTTGTCGATTACATTTTGCATTTGTATTGCTTGACATGTCTAACTTTGATGTTATTTTGGGTATGGACTAGTTATCATCATACTGGGCTGTTATAGATTTCTACCATTAGAGGGTTACTGTATATACTTTAAGCGGTGACTGCTTTTATTTGTTAGAGGACCGGGTGGATAGAGTCTTATCACTAATGAATGATCCGCGTGGGCGGAGTGAACTTAGTTGTCTCCTTGCTAGCTTTTTGAGTAGTAAGTGTGATGAAGGCCTAGTTGAGTTGCCAAGAGTGGTTTGTGAATACCCGAACGTCTTTCCCGAGGACCTTACTAGTTTATCACCTCACCAGGAGATCGAGTTCTCTATTGATTTAGTGCCTGGCATGGCATTGATTTCTATGGCACCGTATCGGTTTGCACCCGCTGAGTTAAGTGAGTTGAAGGTTCAATTCCAGGAGTTGTTAGATAAGGGTTTCATCCGCCCTAATACATCGCCTTGGGGAGCGCCGACTTTCTTTGCTGAAAAGAAAAATGAAGCCTTGCGACTTCGTATCAATTACCGGAAGTTGAATCGAGTTACGATTAAGAACAAGTATCCAATGCCTCGTATAGATGATTTGTTTGATCAGTTAAAAGGGTCTTGCTGCTTTTCTAAGATAAACTTGAGATTGGGTTTTCACCAGTTGAGAGTAAGGGAGGAAGATATCCCAAAAATAGCATTCCGTACGCGGTATGGCTATTACGAGTTTCTAGTAATGCCTTTTGGGCTGACCAATGCACTGGCTGTGTTTATGGATTTAATGAACCGGATCTTCTGTAAGTCCCTAGATTGTTTTGTGGACGACATTTTGATTTATTCACCTTCTAAGGAGGAACACGAGGAACACTTACGAGTGGTGCTTGAATTGCTTACAGCCCATAAATTGTATGCTACGTTTGGGAAGTGTGAATTTTGGCTGAAAGAGGTTAAATTCCTAGGCCATGTAGTATCCGTGGAAGGGGTGACTGCAGATTCATCCAAGATAGAGGGAATGCAAGATTAGGCATAGCCTAAGAATGCTTTTGAGATCCGTAGTTTTCTGGGGTTGGCCGGGTATTATCAGAGATTTGTGAAGGATTTCTATAGACTACCTTCACCTTTAACTAGGCTAATGAGGAAGGGAGTCAAATTTGTATGGGATGAGACTTGTGAGAAGTCATTCCAGGAACTTAAAGTTAGACTGACCATTGCCCCAGTTTTGATTATTTCAGAGAGGGGTTTGGGCTATTCGGTATATTGTGATGCCTCGCGGGAAGGTTTAGTTGTGTATTGATGCAAGAAGGGAAGGTAGTAGCCTATGGCTCACGGCAATTGAAAACACATAAGAGGAATTACCCTACTCATGACCTAGAGTTAGCAGCGGTGATATTTGCCTTGAAGATTTGGAGGCATTATCTGTATGGGGAGAAATTTGAGGTATTTTCCGACCATAAGAGTCTGAAAATATCTATTTACACAGAAAGACTTGAACTTGAGACAGAGGAGGTGGATTAAATTCATAGAGGATTTTGATTTTGAGTTGCATTATCATCCGGGAAAGGCCAATGTTATGGCCGACACCTTGAGTAGGAAATTAATTAGCAGTGTAGCTTGTATCACCATCTGAGGATGGGAGATATTAGGTACTCTTAATGAGTTTGACTTGCACCTGGGCAAGTCTGTTGAGTTTGCAGCCTTGCTTTCAGTGGTTACTCAACCTACACTTGTGAACCGAGTATTAGAAGCACAGAAGGGTGACCTTGAGGTGGAATCTCTCTGAAAGAAGATCTCCAATGGGAAGGCAGAGAAAGATTTGGATGTATATCCCAACCAGAGTGTGAGATATCGTGACCGTTTGTTCATGCCGGAGTCTTGCCGAGAGGAAGTACTCCGAGAGTTTCACCATTCTTGCCTTGCGGTACATCCGGGAGGCATAAAGATGAATCATGACCTCACCAGTTTTGGTGGAGAGGTATGAAGAAGGATGTAGCCGTGTTTGTATCGAAATGCCTTACTTGTCAACAAGTGAAGGCCGAGAATCAAAGGCCAGTGGGTTTGTTGCAACCATTACCTATTGTCGAGTGGAAGTGGGAGCATGTCACAATGGATTTTGTTGTGGGCCTTCCAAGGACTCAACAGGGTAGTGATGCCATTGGGACGGTAGTTGACCGGTTGACCAAGTCGGCACACTTTATAGCTATGCGTGTGAACGATTCGGTAGACTATCTAGCCGACTTGTACATTAGGGACATAGTGAGGTTGCACGGAGTCTCTGTGACGATTGTTTTAGATAAAGATCCCCGTTTCACAGCTTGGTTATGGCAAAGCATGCAGAGTGCCTTGCGCACTAGATTGACTTTTAGTACTGCGTATCACCCTCAGACTAACGGGCAGTCCGAGCATACCATTCAGATCCCTAAGGATATGCTTCGAGGTTGTGTCCTTGATTTTAGGGAGTCGTGGGAGAGGCACTTGCCCTTAGTGGAGTTTGCTTATAATAATAGTTTCCAATCGAGTATTGGCATGGCACCATTTGAGGCCTTGTATGGCCGACCGTGTAGATCTCTGGTGTGTTGGGCCGAGGTGGGTGATGTACCTTTATTGGGTCCAGGCTTGGTTCGAGAAACGATGGAGAATGTGGCACTTATTTGTAAAAGGTTAGTTACGGCTCAGAGTCGTTAGAAAAGTTATGCCGACCGTAGGAGAAGACCCTTGTCTTTTGAGGTGGGAGACTATGTGTTCTTAAAAATATCACCTAGGCGGGGTTTCATGAGATTTGCGAATAGTGGAAAATTGTCTCCTTAAATTATTGGTCCTTTTAAGATCCTTCAGCGGATTTGGGAGGTCGCTTACTGCAGACGTCCCCGAACGCCCCGGGAGGATAGGTCCCGTCTATTCATATTGGGCTCGCTACAGTTCAAGACTCTCAAATTGTCGCGGTTCTTAATCTGAACCAAAGAGTCCAAATCTAACAAATTGTTTTGGAAAACAGATTTTTAGAAAAGAAGTACCAAACATGGACTGCTTTGCCAGATACAGAGTCACCACCTAAATATTTTATTTTGAAAAATTTAGGAAACCCTGACTCAATGCCAAAGGCCACGTGTCCGTCATCACCAAAGTTACCTCGGCTCGGGAACTTGGGTACGATTGGGGAAGGTCAGCTATGAGCACCCTCTCTCGCCTGATCAAAGATCGGCCTCTACTAACCGTGATATCTTGTTTTGAAAGCATTATGTGTTCCTATTCCGGTTATTAGCCTAGAATTACTATGCGATGCGCACAGCAAAACAAGTATAGACTAGATCGCCTAATTTGGAACAAAGCATCGCATATCCGTTTGTTTGGAAAATGTTTTGAATTTGCTACTCGCGAGTAGGCTAAAACACGAATTTTGATGAGTTGTTCCAACTCAAGCGATCCAACCTTTTCCCACAGGCATTCAGGCAGTTCATATCACATAAGCATCTAGCCATATGGTAAGCATGCTGTCATGTTAACATTCACACTCGTGCGAGATGCTAAAGCACAAAATACTTACAGTGTACTCCAAGCCAAAACAAAGAACTCGTTAGCAATCAATGTATGATCCAAGTCCATTTTAAGTGCCTAATGCAACGCATACATAATGCAATTAGGATAGGCTCGGCTAATCCTAGGATGACATGTGAAATACAACCATTTGATGCACATATTCAAGTTAGATTTGAAATACTTATGCAGTTAGCATGATGCGCCGAGCCCGGTGCATGCAATACTGATGAATGATGCACGCATGCATAGCATAAGGATGCTAAATTAAATATGCCCTAGTACTAACCATCAAAGCAGGTAAGTAAAAGGGAGAAAGAAGTGGGGGGTTGGAGGACATGCACACACACACCCACACTTATTACAAATTTGCCCTCGCCTGGAGGGATCGAAAGAATAATGCAGATTTAACTAACCTACAAGCTAATTAAATATTACAGACCAATTAAACTAGTTAAGCAAATTAACTAATCTAATAAAACAGTAAACAACCTCGGGGAGAGGGCCCAATGCAATGCATGCTCGGCTCTGCTTGGAAGTCCACTGCTATGCACAAGTTGCCTCTGTCCATACTGTTTTCCTTCTCTGATCATTGCAAAATTCCCAAGGTGCACTCTATGAACCCTGTGGGATACCACCGGCCAAGGGAAATGGTCACCGGCCAAAGGAAATGATCACCGGCCATTGGTCAAGCAATCGGCCACCAATTGTTGGTCGGTCGGCACTAAAGATGGCCGGCCGGCCAAATATTCTTGCAGAATCCTGTCTTGACAGCAGCAGAGGGCAAAACAAGGCATGACAATGCATTCCAAGCAAATGTGTGCACCAACACATCCCTTATCATGTTTATGACTCAAAGGGATATGGTTCTTGGTTCTCGGACCACCAATCGCGCATTTCAATGCGTGATGGCCCAAGAAACCAAGTTATGCACTTTGATTTCAAATGAAATGCACATAAACAAGCAAGGAGCTCAACCTCTATCATACTCAATTCAAGAGGCTAAGCATGCATGTCAATGCAATGCAACCTAGACGTATGAGCTAGTATCTAACATGAGCAATGCGAACAAGCATACAAGGCATGTGACGATCATGCTAACCAATAAGTATGCCAAACACAATGGGGATGTTCAAGCATGCAAGGAAGCATGTGACTTCATTCAATCATGCCACAACACATGGAGCAAACATGTTAGACAACCTAAACATGTGACAACACACAAGTATGCAACAACACACAAGGTGAGCATGCAACAACATGCGAACTATGGACTTAAACTAATTTGGGCAGCTCTATACTAAGCCCAAAACAGTGGCCAATATGCTCAAGAATGATGGCAAAATGACATGCAAACATGCATTCACACAAGGACCAACACCTAGGCATATAGAAACAACTCTCAAGCACACTTAAGAGGATGCAAACATGGACAAATGGCATGCATTATAAGCTCTGAAAGTCATGTTAGAGAAGGTGCCAAACCAATCTACAATGCAAGCTAGGCATGCCACCAAGCCTAAGGACTTAAACCATGGCCATATGACATATGAAGCAAATGACCAAAATGAACTAAAACAGTCCTAAATCATGCAAAAGTAAGCCCCAAAAACCACTTAGATGACATCTAAATGATCTAATCCTAGAGGCATACACAATGGCACAAACATGGAGCAAGAAACACCAACCTTTTAAAGCATGAAAGGGGCATCAAATGCAAGCATACTAGCATATCATGAGGACTGAAATGACGTAACAAGTGGTTCCAAACCACTGAAATAATGCAAGGATGACATGCTAGAGGGGTCAATGCTTAAGGCGTACAAGAGAGGTTACATGGTAGCTATACAAAGCAAAGCATGGACAATCCAAATGACCAAAAACAGACCTTTAGCATGCTAAAACAAGCATAAAAGCTTCACAAAGCTAAGCCAAAAACATGCTAGAAACAAGGCTCAAAGCACAAGGCATGTTAAGGCAATTCATGGCATTACAAGACATGTATGCTAAGCAAGCATGGTGTGTCTAAACCACGTAAAAACAGAGGTAAAGCATGGAAAAATACTACCAAATACCTACTGAAACATGGCCAACATGAGTTCAAAAATGGTGCTCACACATGAGGCTTAAATAACACATTTTGAAGACAACAAGGAGAGGGGGTGCCCCCCCTTCTGAGGACCTTAAACCACCATCCTCACCACTGAAATCCCTCAAGATTTCAGTGGTGAGGAGGCCCAAACATGGCGGTCCCGGAGCTCACCAAAATAGCACAAAAATGGGGCCAAACAAGCCCTAAGAGTGGTCAAACAACCCCAAACAACAAAACACCCTTAAATAACTATTTTAAGCAAGTAAAAACAATACTTTTATTAGTTATATGCAAAGTCTAAAAATAGTTGCAAGATAGGCAAAAAAACTATGCAAAAATGGGGAATGAAAGGCAAGAACACTCACCCTTGAAGAACACTTCCAAGATCGCAAGGTCAGACCTCTTCTTGGATCAAAACCAGCTCAAAATGTCCAAGATCAACCCTCTAAAGCCTCAGCAATTAAGGGAAGGTGTAATGGTAGGTGTTTATGTGCAAAACTATGAACAAACACACACTTATACGCAATGAGAGGAAAGTATAGAGATAGAATAGACACACTTCTAACCCTAAGAAGAACCAGACCTCTGGAGCCTTTTTCTAACCCTAGAAGAGGGAGAAGAGGCCTCCTCTTTATAGAAGCTCACTCTTGCAAAGCTTCTCAAGTAAGCTAGTTAAGAGGGAGATCCCCTCATACACGTATATGGAGGGGAGAAAAGTGGGTGCCAGCTATCACAGCTGGCACAAAATATCTGCCAAAAGCAGATACACAGTGGTCGGCCCGGGCAAAAATGCAATTTGACCAAAATAGATGGACGGTCGACTACAAATAGTGCCGGTCGGCCAAACATTTGGCCGGTGGCAACAAACCAATGGCTGGTGGCCTCAAGCCATGGCCGGTGATGTGTGGGAATGGCCAATAAGCCATTCTCTGCCCCTCAAAGGCAAAACACAAGTATTTGGTGCAAAACCAAACACAAAATAGTCGAGTCGAGAGATCCTGAGGCAGGGCGCGTGGCCGAGACCTCCGGGAACTCAAGACAAATACAAACAAGGATGATCACCGAGTGTTCAAGCGGTGACGTCCAAGTCTTGAGGACGGTCAAAAATGGGTTGTCTACAGTTGCCCCTCTTTGACAGAACTCGAAAGTCATAACAATGACTGGAGTGAGTGTCAAAGCCCAGAGACGACCCATTTTTGACAAGGCCGAAGACTTAGACAAACATACAAGCTACAGAAAAGATATGCGCTCGAGGGCAGGGGCAAAATGCAACTGACGATGCAAGAAGCCGAACATAACTTATGATCATGCAAAGAAAGCTGTAACGAAGCATATCATGCAACAGTTTTAAGCAATCAGACACAAATCCAACTACATTTCAATGCAGAAGGGATGTAAGAGACTTATGCAATTCTCGCTATGTTTCACGCGGAGAATACAATACCCGTGCAGTTTGTCTGGTTGCGCCAGCCTCAAATGAACCGTACATACAATATCGTGCCTGAAAGAGAAAGAAAACTCAACAGGTACAATATTGTTAGCAACATGCATAAAATAAATGCAAAATGATATGCGATATATACAAAACTATGTATAATAATGCAAATGAAAATGCAATACAATTGAATCATAATCGAACCACGAGCGGTACAACACCACACAAATGTCAAAGAGATAATGGAGATGCAAAGTCCGTCTACCATAGAAAAGGTGCCGCAACCCTCAAACCAACATACCAGCGTGGAATAGGCGCGTACACATGCAGAACTATGAGTGATGTAGATGGACACAAGAACAAGTAATTGGGTGGAATGACATAAGTGGGGAAATGTCCCGCTGAGAAAAGACCAATGATCTTAATGCTGGATGCAAAAATTACACTACAATGTAATATATATAATGGATATGGCAGGCAGCCGAACCAAATCTTGCCTAGGAAAGGCATGGACATATACAAGCCGCGTCTAACACAGATACGGTGCCGTCACCCTTAAACCAACATACTAGCGTGGAATAGGTGCGTACACATAATATCATAACTGTGCTTTGACGTGAAAGATATGGGCACCTACCAGACCAAGCTCAACATGGAAAGGCGCAAGCCGTAAATGGAGGGGGTGATGTAGTGAATGCATGCAAGCTACAATGGATATTTACAATGCAATCTGTTGGGGAGAAATGCAATGGATGCAAATGTAGTATTCACAGCGGATAAGCCACGCGACCAAACCTTGTTTTGCCTAGGAAAGGAATTCACACATACAAACCAACGTTTTAACACAGAAACGGTGCCGCAACCCTCAAACCAACATACCAGCGTGGAATAGGCGCGTACACAAAAGTCTTAGATCTGTGTTTCAACGCGAAAAGTACGGGCACATACCAGACCAAGCTCAACCTGGAAAGGCACAAACCGTGGGTGAGGGTGATGCAGTGAATGCATGCAAGCTACAATGTAATATTTAAAATATGCAATGGATGGAATATATACAGTGGATGCATGACATATGCAGTCTATACAATGGAATGCATGACATATGCATTATATACAATGATGCATGACATGTGCAATATTTATGATGAAATGTATGACAAATGCAATATATACAATGATGCATGACATATGCAATATATACAATGAAATGCATGACATATGCACTATTTATGATGAAATGCATGACATATGCAATATATACAATAATGAAATGCATGACAAATGCAAAATATACAATGATGCATGGCATATGCAATATTTACAATGGAATGCATGACATATGCAATATATACAATGATGCAATGCATGAGATATGCAATATATACAATGATGCATGACATATGCAATATTTATGATGAAATGCATGACAAATGCATGAAAACGCATGATAATGAAGGCTATTTACAGTGCATGACATATGCATATATTTTTGTTGTTTGTTGTTTGTTTTTGTTTTTTGAAATGCAAATGATGCATGTTGTCTGGAATGCGTGACAACGCAAGTTGCTTGAAATGCATGGCAATGCATGTGAGGAAGATACATAACAACGCATGTAAGGTGCGTATAGCAATGCGTGACATGGATCATGCATGACAATGAAGACGCCAAAGGTTTCGCACCTTCAAAGGATTTAAGGTCTCCTAGACCAAGCGTATTTAAGGTCTCGTGCGTGTTGTATGCAAGCATAATGACGTACGACTCAATGCGCGTTCACATCAAAGCGTTGTAAAGAAACGCGTGTGGGGCAACTTTTCAAATCTTGAAAGAGATAAAAGGATACAAAAAGGATACACCCTGCACATATTCAAGTGCTGCGCGCAGAAGACCCAGTCTGAGGTCAAAACGGAGGCCTGTTAAGCTTCAGAAATGCACTGTCTTGCACTGTTTTGAGCAATGAAGGCCCCAAACCACATATCTGACCCAAACAAGGTTGTAGGAGGCTCACCAGCCATCAGAGGAGGTCACCGGCTGCGCACCGGCCATAAAAATAGTCCACTGGCCAAATATTTGGCCGACCGGCCAATAGTGTGGCCGACCGGCCAGACATGCCTGAATCAGGGCAGTTTGGTCTTTTGGCCTCGGGTCTTTTAAAATAGGGCCTCAAACCCTATTTTCTCACTTCCCATTTGCTCGAAATTTCTTCCTCTCTCTCTCTAGAGTATTTTCCTTCCTTTGATCCTCCGTTTTCTTCAGTTTTCGTGCCCGTTTTGACGTTTGATTCGTGAATACTTTCGCGTTTCGGACGTTTTGAACCGAATGAAACTTCGTTTCGGTGTCTCTTTTGCGATTTTCACCACTTGGGGTTTGTTTCCCCCTAGTTCCTCTTGATCTTCGTGCCTTTTCCATATTCCGGCTTTTCCGGCCATTTTCCGTCCTCTCGGGGTTGCCTTTTCGTTGACTTTTCACACTCTAGCCCGGTTTTCACATTTTCGGCCATTTCTACACTCTCTTTGAGATGGCAGACGACCTTCCACAGGGCGGGACTCCCCCAGAGCATGAGATGGATCCAAAGGCCGAGCTCCTCCCCTTGAGCGTTCGCCTGTTCGATCCGGCGACCTACCAGCCGGCGATTCACATACTGCCTCCCGACGGACTTCGCTAGTTCAGGAGCTTTGACAGGACGGCGCCTCCAGAGCTTCTCCTGCGTGAGCCGGAGTCACATCTATCATACGGCACTTCCGAGGTATATTCTTCCCCGTTTCATTTTTCGCAACGTAGAACATTTAACTGCCAAAGTTGATCCTGTTCTTTAACTATTTAACTCGGATACACTGATACACTGCATGCTGTAGTTGACTGTGAATACATTTGCACTTGATATCTGTTTGAATTTGAACACGTGCACACACGCTGTATTGTCACTGAACCACCCAAACACACTGGCACATCGCATGTCATAGTTCACTGTAAGCACACCGGCACCCAATGTTTGTTTGAACTTGAAACGTGCACATACGCTGTATTGTCACCAATTCTGAATGTTCTTCAAAATTGTACATTTTATATTGCTTCGCAACTATTTCGCTTGAACACAGGGAGATTCCCATGCCTTCCGGGGGTATGGGAATGTCGCCGCCCGTGATTGGTACATGGAGTTGCCCGATGCGGTCCGACACATCGTAGACCAGGCCGGCTTCGGCACCTTCTGCAGAGGACTCTCCCGGCTTACTCCGAGCAGGCCTCTCCTCGCTGCTCTGGTGGAGAGGTGGTGGGACACCACCGACTCGTTCCACCTCTCTGTCGCGGGAGACATGACGATGACTCCCTGTGACTTCTCGATGCTCACCGGCATCGAGGTAGGGGGTGATCCGGTCCCTTTCGACGCCAACATGGATGAGTGGGACACTGCCCAGATACACTTGCTTGGCACTCAGCTGCCACTCGCTCGAGCAGGGTATGTCAGATATTCGTGGTTCGAGGACCACTTCCGGGTCCAGGCGCCTACCACTCAAGAGGAGGTGGAGCGGTATGCACGCGGCTTCCTCATATTTCTGCTGGGGACGACTATTTTCGCCGATCGGGCGAACACCGTGCCCCTCAGCTTGCTGAGCACTCTGGTGGACGTGACCAGGATCCTGCGCTATGACTGGGGTAGAGCAGCCTTGGCCACCTTATACGGATACATGAGCTCGGCTTCCCGTAGCAGCGGACAGTTGCTCGGAGGTTACTGGCGAGCTTGGGAGGTACGTCTCTTTCTTTGTTTTACATTTCTGCCTTTATATTTTCTGTACTCTGTACACTGCACACACTGCGGTCTGCTTCATGTTGGTCATATACTGTACACTGCACACACTGTACACTCTGCACAATACACGGTTCTGCAATTTCTGCTTTATTCTGCATTCTGCTTTATCTGATAAGCATTCTGATACTTACTCTGCAATTATGGATCTACGCCTACTTTCCGAGGCTTGTGCCAGTGCCTCACGAGGAGACCCCTTTTGTCATTCCATTCTCCCGACGCTTCGACGTGAGATGCGTGCGGAGACCGCGGGAGACATTTATCTTCTTCCGCCGCTATTTTGACACCATCACCTCCGCAAAGGTATGTTCAACTTTAGAGTTTATTTAAACTTTGCTTTACGCTGTATTTTTAATAACAGTAGATAACAAACTACATGCCATTTACAGATCACCTAGCAGCCTTGGGCTCCATTGCCAGCTGGGATTCGGGAGCGATTTGCCGGTGCAAAGGAGACTGCCTGCTTCAGGCTCCTGCTGGAGGGCTCGGTCTGTCGGGCTTGGTACCTGGGTGAGCGTTTCCTACGCTAAACCCTGGGTTTACCGAGTAGATAGTCCCGGTTCACCCTCCTGACCATATGAGGGACACCGAGAGGTTCACTCCTGAGCAGATGGCCGACTACACGATCGACTGGGATGCGACACGTTTTAGAGGCATAGGCGACTACACAGAGTATGTCCGGACCTACATTATGCAGCCTTTGAGCAGCGGCCGTTGAGCTGAGAGAGAGAAGTCGGCGACGCCTGCGGCTGGAGCCAGAGCAGGGACATCGAGGATGGCTCGAGTCCGTGGCAGGAGTGGAGCTCAGAGAGGACGAGGGGCTAGTTGGCCAGCACTGCCCGTGATAATGACATGCAGAGGGCGGGGTGGGACGACTTACCAGATCCCCATTGCTCCCCCTCCGGCTGATCATGAGCTAGTCGGGTTCTACGGCTTGCCTCCGGTATGTACTACTGTATTTTGCATTTTGCACTGTTATTTCATTTCATTTCACTTGATATTCTGCAGAATACTGAGACTTCTAATACTTTTGCAGGCTTCCTCCGAGTACACTCGCCAGTCCCTGGAGTTGACCGCCTCTATGATGGGGATGCTCCAGCAGAGCCTCAACCTTCTAGCGATTTACAGTATTCTGGTATGCTCTTTTGACCATGGTTTCAAACCGTAAACTGCTCCACACAATCTGATGCACAACACAACACTTGATACACGGCCCTCACGGCATCTGACACACTGTAGCCCACAGACTGTTCACAGCATTACTCACGGCATTCATACACTGTACTCATACACTGCATTCTGTACTGATACACTACTCACAGTATTCACACACTGTATTCATATGTTGCATTCTGTAGCATACTAATGCGTTTGCCATTTGTACTTTTCAGCATCCCTTCCAGATTCCTACTGTAGGAGGTGCTCCAACTGGACCATCCGTTCCTGTTCGAGGGGGAGATGGAGAGGGCAGAGTATACCCCCGCACCAAGGCAGGGCGCACTCATGTTAGAAGTAGCTCACAGGCACCAGTCCCTGATGACGATGAGTCCGAGGCGGAGACGGAGGCGGAGTCATCTGAGGAGGAGACCGGAGATGGCGCTGACTCAGGCTCAGATGACGGCACTGATGACGATGCTTCTGGACCTTCATCCAGGAAGAGGACGAGGACGAACCTCTAGGACCATTTGACATTGATCCAGATTTTTGCTGTTTTTCTTCTTCTTATTTTGCTTTTTTTTTTTTGCTGGTAGCTAGAGTACCTTATACTGCCGCAAGCAGGTTTTGTTTTTTTTTTTTTCAAAACTTTGTACTTGAAAAAGATGATGAAATGAAACAAAGCTTTTTTTTCTAAAAAATTGTTACATTTGTACATTTTGTACATTGCATCGTATTGCATCATGTTACACCTCAATGTAAATGAGATTGATCTCTTGTCTGAAAATCAAACATTTGTATTATAATAACCGGGTAATGAACCAGCTAATAGCAAAATAACTTAAACAACCCACTGCTCAGTCCGAACACTCGGCTCATACTCTGTTGGGGATAAATCTGCATACAGCGAATCCTGAACAAATAGTCCAATCTGAAAAGACGGAATACAAAGATGGGATCGGCTAAAGTTGAAGCACACTCAGATGCAATCTGAAACTCAAAAGGTTCGAAAGAGGCCCAGGTTTTTCTGTTCACACTTATCGGGGGTGGACCCTGCAGTTGTATGAAAGAACTAAATTATGTTTTTGCACAAATATGGAGAATGACACAGCACTCTGAACACAAAACGATTAATTTTTGAAATTGAAGAAGGGTTTTTCAAACCGGGGTAGTGAGCCTATAACTGGACATAGCGAGAATGACTCACCAGCGGAAACAAAAAAGTAAACAACCTAAACACAACGAGACACACTTGGAAAAGACTCAAAACAAAGGTTGAGGTAAACAAAACAAAAGGCACGACATACAGACGCGTTAACGAAGACGGGGGACCTCAGATCACGAGGAGCCAGTTTCTCTGGGTATTGTTTCCCACCCTTCCTCATTTGTGTGATTCTCACATCACTCAGCTCTCAGGCTCGGTTTTTCTCTCAAAACCCTTTGGCTCGCTTTTTCTTTCAACTTACACGTCTCTATTCTTTATTCTCTCATTTTTTTATCCCTCCCCGGGGTGTTTGATGGATGAATAGGAAGTTGTGGGTTCACACCCGATACGGTTAGCTCGCGGCTATTTCTTCTGGTGGCGTTTGGTCGATGCCCCAAACAAGGGAATGGAGTATCTTGATCTGTTCCAATTTGTGCTTCGCACTTGGCTCGATACCTTGTTGCTTGGAGGTTTTTGAGAGCTTCTAGCTCTTTACTAACAGCTTCAGTTGTGCCTTCTTTTGGCGAATAGAGTGCCCTTCTGGCAAGTATTGACAATCGGGGGAAAGACAGGGAGCCTGACTCAACTGTGCCCCTAATTTCATCATTTTGACCATTTTTTGTTTTGGTTTTCTACTAAAATAATTTTAACCAAAATGAGAGTTAGATTAACATGCTTGTTCGATTTTTGATTTGAAAATCATGCAAGTCAGGCTATGAGCACTGAAAATTTTTCTTTTTTGGGTCCAAGAAAATGGTCTAGTTTTGGAAAAGATAAAATAATTTTCGAGAAAATAGTCAACCTCAGTAAAAATTCTCAAAAACCATTTTTGCAAACAGTCAATGCTCAGCGAGCACAAAACTTGCTCTCGAGATACGCAACCTCGGATCGGAGGCAATGGAAAATTGCCCCTTGCTTGAAAAGAGCTGCACGGCAACAGAAAGTTGCCCCTGGTTTGAACGGCGACTCATGGCAACGAAAAGTTGCCCCTTGTCTGGATGACGCCGCAGCATTTTGTAAACAGTCCTCATTAGTGATCACGACCGAACTCTCAGAGACGAAGATGGTCAAAACCAATATATGGCCACAGTCACTTTGGAAGTGCGTGGTACTGAACTTCAGGACGAAGCTGCCTACGTATCCCAAACATGGGAATCAAGGATGATTAAAACCATTACATGGACTTAGTCGCTATGAAAGCGTTGGGGGCTGGACTTCAGGATGAAGTTGCCTACGTATCCCAAACATGGGAATCAAGCCTTACGCAGTTCCGGTTAAGGTACACTCGGGTATTAACCTTCACTTTTTAGGCTCTAACTTTTGCCAAGGCACCCGTTGCGGGTTTTCGACCTTGTGAGCTTTGTTCTTCTTTCCTTTTTCAATTCTTTTCTTTTCTTTTTTCTCTCTTTTTTTTGTTTTTTTTTTCTATTTTTCTCTTTTCATTTCTTTTGCATTTTTTGTATTTTTCTTTTTTTTTCTTGCTCTAACTTTTGCCTGGGTCACCCTTCCGGGTTTTCGGCCCAACGAGCCTCTCAAAGGGTAAAAGTGTAGCTTTGTCCATGCCAAATGGTTTTGAGATCCTGAAGTCATCTGTATCCAGGAAAATGATTGTTGTATTGATTTGCTAAAGGACCCATCTTCAGCTTTTCGAGCACATCGGACGTTTTTGCCCCTAGTTAGGGGGGTGATTCTGTTCTAGCTTCACAAGCTTCTTCTGATGAGATCTGATCTTCTTGATCTGACTTTGGTGCCTCTTGTTCGAGGGCTGCTTCCAATCCGACCACACAGGCCTCTCTTGATGGTCGATTGTTGAACACTCCGAATTGTGGTTCAAGGTTTTAAAGCGAGGGCTCAAGTCTTGAGGCTGAGAGCGATCCTAAGCTGCACAATCTCAAGAGCGATTCTACACAAGTCTTCGCAGGACTGCGCAAAACATTTTGTTTTTGAAAGTTTTTAAAGAAGCGACAAATCGCTCGCGCTGAAAATTGTGTGGAACCAGTCTGGATCAAGCCAGGGTCCTTCTCAGTACTCACACTGACAAGCATGATTTCAATCTTTAAGGGCTTGGTATGCCTCTCTTTCTCTTAATTTGATCAAAGTTTTGCCAATCCTTGGAGAATTCCTTCCCCTTTGTTTTCACCGTAGTGTTCAAAAAGGTTTTGAAAAACTTAGGTCAATGCAATGATTTTCAGGGCACAAGAGAGCAGGTAGAATGTACTACTATTCCATTCAAATCCTCTAGCACAACTAGGTCAAAATAGAAGTAAGCATGAAAACATGATAGCCGCAGCTGTTTCATTCAGATTCTCTAGTTGCAACTGGCTCCACAGCAGAGACAGACTCAAAAGAAAACGAAAAGATAATTACAAAACAAAATGGTGTTCGAGGCAACAACCCCGGAATCACTTGAAATTCTATACAATGGGACTGACCCAACACAACAAGACAGACCCTTTAAGCAAGAAGACTGACTCAAGACAATGAGACAGACCCAAAACAAAAACCAAGAACTAACTCGACACCCAAGCCAGAAATTACAAAACTGCATTCACAAATGCTCTCGACAGTGCATGCCAAACGCCACATCTGAAATACACCGAGCGTCGTCCGCAGGTGGTCCAACCCTTGATCACATACTCGCAGTATCCTCGAAGTCCAACAGCTCAGTGGTAACAGACTTTGTTAAGGTAGGTGGGAGGATGACCTCATTGTCGATTAAATCTTGCATTTCATGGTGAAGGCGGAAACAACTGTCGGTGTTGTGACCTGTTTGCTGGTGGTATGCGCAGTATAAGGCAGCATCATGTGTAAGAGGGAGATTCTTCGAGAGAGGCCGAGACTCGAGGGGTTTAAGATGCCCCTTTTTAGCAAAAATTTGAAATGCCCTAGACAAAGGCATGTAGAGGGCGTGAAAGACTTTGCGCCCTCGAGGCAGGTACTTCGAAGTCTGAGGGTTCTTGTTAGACGCACTAACGAAAGGGTCGGCAGGCACTGCCTTGGCTTTTTGATCTTTTCCTGGTGCAGGGTTGGGAGCGGAAGGAACTATCCTAGCCTGACGGGGCCTATCCCGATTTTTCGCCTGGCTTGAACTGTCTTCGGTTGGAGTGGGGAAAGCATCATCCACAGTCTTAGCCACAACTGCGAATACTTGTTGCTTATTCATCCCCCCGGCTTTCAAAGCCTCGACTGCCCACAGCAGTTGCTCAACGTGGTCAGCATCTGTTCCTACTTTATTCTTACCTCTAGCCTCAGCCTGATCGAGGGTTTGGGTTGCTACATCAGATTGAAACCTGGTCGCTGTTGGCATGTCATGGTCACAGCTTGAAACAACCTCAGGTTGGCTGAGTTCGATCACAATTCTCCCCAGTAACGGGGGCTCTTGCGGTATAAAATTCCTGGCATATGGTGCAGCAGGTGGCGAAGCTGACATTCCATAGGCCAGATCGGCCACGGATCTCTGTAGGTTGCCGATCAATCCCATTAACTCAAACGTGGTAGGTTCACGAACTTGAAACATCTGGGGTTCCCAGATCGGGCACGCAGCAAGCAACCTGGACGGGTGTGGTACTTCGACATTGGGCTCATCCCGCAAGATGGTTCCTTGGTCCAGTGCAGCTGCCATAACCACGATTTCTTTTGAACTCTGCGTCATCATAAGTCCGCTGAACTGAACGAAGATGATGTAGTCGGTGATCGATGGATCCGATATCTGTCTTGCCTCAGCGAGGAAGAACACCAAATCTCTGGACCCAAATCTCTGGACCCAAATCTCTGAACCCCCTAAAAAGGAAAGCAAACAGCATTTCAGCCCAACTGAACAGACACAAACGTAGCTGAATAACTGTACTCTACTACTGATCACTGTTCCGCAAAATCACTGCCTCGAAACACTGAATATGATACCCGCGGATATAACCGATTCTCAAATTCTGATACTGATGCCCTTAGGCCTGGTGCCCCAAACTTGCAAACTGGTATGTACATTCCTGTAGAGATACATTCTAAGAGTACAGAGCAAGTAAGAGAGAGCCAAAACACCCCTATGTTAGGGTAGGGTTTCCCTGTCCTATTTTGTCAGGAGCTAGGGTTTCGCTACGCACGCAGCGGTTTCAAACAACCTAACATCGGGTAAGCAACCTGTCCTAATTTGGAATGGTCACTATGGATTCCGAATATGCACTAGGTCGAATGGTTAAAAAGGGTGCCCCGGTAAAACCGGGGTTTGTGTTCCCATACTGGCAGAGCTCGTAACCGGTCAACCTTATGGTCATGTCTTAACAAGACAAGCCTCTAGCAAACCGTTCAGGAAGGACAGATGGCAAACACGGTGTCCTAGGCGCACCAATGCACATGCAATGCAAAGAAACACATAAGTGTAGTCAAAACAAGATATCACGAGTTCGAGTCAAGCTCTCTAAATCCCCAGCAGAGTCGCCAGAAACTGTAGACGTCCCGAACGCCCCAGGAGGATGGGTCCCGTTCTGTTCATATTGGGCTTGCTACAGTTCAGGACTCTCAAATTCTCGCGGTTCTTAATCTGAACCAAAGAGTCCAAATCTAACAAATTGTTTTGGAAAACAGATTTTTAGAAAAGAAGTACCAAACATGGATTGCTTTGCCAGATACAGAGTCACCACCTAAATATTTTATTTTGAAAAATTTAGGAAACCCTGACTCAATGCCAAAGGCCACGTGTCCGTCATCACCAAAGTTACCTCGGCTCGGGAACTTGGGTACGATTGGGGAAGGTCAGCTATGAGCACCCTCTCTCGCCTGATCAAAGATCGGCCTCTACTAACCGTGATATCTTGTTTTGAAAGCATTATGTGTTCCTATTCCGGTTATTAGCCTAGAATTACTATGCGATGCGCACAGCAAAACAAGTATAGACTAGATCGCCTAATTTGGAACAAAGCATCGCATATCCGTTTGTTTGGAAAATGTTTTGAATTTGCTACTCGCGAGTAGGCTAAAACACGAATTTTGATGAGTTGTTCCAACTCAAGCGATCCAACCTTTTCCCACAGGCATTCAGGCAGTTCATATCACATAAGCATCTAGCCATATGGTAAGCATGCTGTCATGTTAACATTCACACTCGTGCGAGATGCTAAAGCACAAAATACTTACAGTGTACTCCAAGCCAAAACAAAGAACTCGTTAGCAATCAATGTATGATCCAAGTCCATTTTAAGTGCCTAATTGTCACGACCCAAACCCGGCCCTATGGGTTTAGCACCGTAACCGGCCAGTAATCCGGGATTACCGAAGGCCTGCTTAACAGTAGCACAGTAAAACAGAGTACAGGGCCTGGCGGAAGCCAATACAGATATTAAATAATGTCCATTGAGCTGTGACAGTCTATATGCCAAAAAGATTTTTCATACATTTATACATAAACAGTTCAGAACAGTATGCACAGTATTTACAATCATCAGACTAGGGACTCAATCCCTGTATGATAGTACAGTAAACATTCAGTCTATACAGAACAGTAAGACAGTACAGAAGGGGGAATTCTAAAACACCCCTAAGCCTTAGCACGATAGGCTCGGAACCTCGCAGTGAGGCACATAGGCTGGCTTGACAAAACTGGAGTCTAACCCACGCTCCTAGCTCCGATCTGGTGGCTGAGCACCTACATATATATACAAACAGTGAGCTAAAGCCCAGTGAATAACATAATGCGTAAAGAGGTTAAGAATGAAATGTCCTTACAGTAATGAAAGCAGTTCATTAAACAATACTTCAGTCTTTCAGTCAGTACAGTTATTCAGTCATATGTAGTACACCCATTAGCATAGCAGTAAACAGTAGGTCTTAAAGACCGAACAGTAATGATGGCCATCAATCAGTAAACAGTAGTGGTTCCGCGAGAGAACCGATAGAGATCTCTGTGACAGTAGCAGTAACAGTATACTACAGTTGCTAAGGATGCCACAATACATTTCAGAATATAGGACATACATTCAACAATTATCAATAATTACTTTAGAAAGCAGTTTCGTTAAACAGTCAGAAAACATTCTCAGTTGAACATATCTTTACACAATTGTTACTCACAGAGTTTGGGCTACAGTACGCTAGAGCGTGTCTCCCCAGTCACCAACCCTACACAGTTCACAGGTTGAACACACACTAAGCTACACAGTTGGGGAAATATCATAGCTTAATCCCTAATTTGCCTTGGTGTGTGCTACATCTATATCCTCAACAAGATGTCTTAAACTAGGTCTAAGAATGCCTAGAATGGGATGAGGATGCAAAGATGCGCTTTTAAAAGCAATTTCAGATTTTTTAGAAAACAGAGTCCCGCTCGAGCGTAGGTCACTCCGCTCGAGCGGACATGCAGACAAAGGTACCCGCTCGAGCGTTCTGTAAAAGCAGTCAAAAGTGCTGGATGGGTGGAATCTCTGCTCGACGGACGCTCGACTCCCGTTCGAGCTTGAGACACGTGATTCCGCTCGAGCGCCCAATCCTCCGCTCGAGCAGACTGTAAAACAGTGCAGAGGTACTGGATGCTCGGATTCCACGCTCGAGCGTCTCTATCTTCGCTCAAGCGGGAGTGCAAAATCTGGAAATCCCAGATTGCACCTCCAAGCTCAGACTTAAGTGCAAAAGCATCAAAACCGATCCTCTTGGGCTAAAACACTTGTAAATACATGGAATAACATGATTCAAAGCTCAATTTGATAAATCAAAGCCCAAGGGTGTTTAATTCAAACTCAATTTCATGAACAATATGAGTATGCAAACATGCATGGATTCAAATCATTTTGAAGTTCCAATTTGATGCTCTAAGGAGCCAATTGATCCAAAAACAAGTTGAAAACATAGACCATTACAAAATTATGAACATGCATGCACCATTTTACCATGAATTCAACTCAAAACTCAATAATTCAAACATGCAAGCATGAATTATGCTCTATATCAACATGTATGAACTAAAACATGGCTTAGCTCTACAATTTAACATGGACCATGCAAGAATTAGTTCAAATACAAAATTAAAAAGATGAAATTCATACCTAAGTTCCTTGAATGCAAGTCTAGAGGTTCAATTATGCACTCAACCTTCAAGTTCTTCAATTAGCAAGCAAAACTCAAGATGGAAGACAAGTTCTCTCACTCTCTCCCTCTCTTGGTCGGCTAGAGCGAGAAAAAGGCTGAGGAAAATGTTTGTTTCAATGAGTACAAGGCTCTAGTATGATATACTAAGGGGCCCACTAGCAATGGCAAGATGGTAGATAAATCAAACTATGCAATTGATCAATATTTAATCTAATTTAATCATACCTAACAGTTTTCAGATAATTATACCATAAAATCACATTAATTCTAAGGATCATAGAACACTAACCAATTCCTGGTTCGGCCGCCGATAAGGCCTTCAATTAGCAGTTTAAACGTAAAAGACGAACAGATCGAATAATCAATCAAACAGATAGAATACAAATTAACATACACGCTCAGTCAATTAATTCTAGATTCCAGTCAGTCAGTTCAGTACTTTAATCAGTCCAATTATCAGTCATAATCAATTCAGTTTAACGGTAATCGATGGTTATCGGTAATCAATCAGTCATTAATTGGTAAACAGTATGAGGGTTGTTACACTAATGCAACGCATACATAATGCAATTAGGATAGGCTCGGCTAATCCTAGGATAGCATGTGAAATGCAACCATTTGATGCACATATTCAAGCTAGATTTGAAATACTTATGCAGTTAGCTGCGCCGAGCCCGGTGCATGCAATACTGATGAATGATGCACGCATGCATAGCATAAGGATGCTAAATTAAATATGCCCTAGTACTAACCATCAAAGCAGGTAAGTAAAAGGGAGAAAGAAGTGAAGGGTTGGAGGACATGCACACGCGCACCCACACTTATTACAAATTTGCCCTCGCCCGGAGGGACCGAAAGAATAATACAGATTTAACTAACCTACAAGCTATTTAAATATTACAGACCAATTAAACTAGTTAAGCAAATTAACTAATCTAATTAAACAGTAAACAGCCTCGAGGAGAGGGCCCAATGCAATGCGTGCTCGGCTGAAATCAGAAGTCCACTGCCATGCACAAATTGCCTCTATCCACACTGTTTTCCTTCTCTGATCATTGCAAAATTCCCAAGGTGCACTCTATGAACCCTGTGGGATACCACTGGCCAAGGGAAATGATCACCGGCCAAAGGAAATGATCACTGACCACTGGTCAAGCAATCGGCCACCAATTGTTGGTCGGTCGGCACTAAAGATGGCCGGCCGGCCAAATATTCTTGCAGAATCCTGTTTTGACAACAGCAGAGGGCAAAACAAGGCATGGCAATGCATTCCAAGCAAATGTGTGCACCAACACATCCTTTATCATGTTTATAACTCAAAGGGACATGGTTCTTGGTTCTCGGACCACCAATCGCGCATTGCGATGCGTGATGGCCCAAGAAACCAAGTTATGCACTTTGATTTCAAATGAAATGCACATAAACAAGCAAGGAGCACAACCTCTATCATACTCAATTCAAGAGGCTAAGCATGCATGTCAATGCAATGCAACCTAGACGTATGAGCTAGTATGCAACATGAGCAATGCGAACAAGCATACAAGGCATGTGACGATCATGCTAACCAATAAGTATGCGAAATACAATGGGGATGTTCAAGAATGCAAGCAAGCATGCAACTTCATTCAATCATGCCACAACACATGGAGCAAACATGTTAGACAATCTAAACATGTGACAAAACACAAGTATGCAACAACACACAAGGTGAGCATGCAACAACATGCGAACTATGGACTTAAACTAATTTGGGCAGCTCTATACTAAGCCCAAAACAGTGGCCAATATGCTCAAGACTGAAGGCAAAATGACATGCAAACATGCATGCACACAAGGACCAACACCTAGGCATATAGAAACAACTCTCAAGCACACTTAAAAGGATGCAAACATGGACAAATGGCATGCATTATAAGCTCTGAAAGTCATGTTAGAGAAGGTGTCAAACCAATCTACAATGCAAGCTAGGCATGTCACCAAGCCCAAGGACTTAAACCATGGCCATATGACATATGAAGCAAATGACCAAAATGAACTAAAATAGTCCTAAATCATGCAAAAGTAAGCCCCAAAAACCACTTAGATGGCATCTAAATGATCTAATCCTAGAGGCATACACAATGGCACAAACATGGAGCAAGAAACACCAACCTTTTAAAGCATGAAAGGGGCATCAAATGCAAGCATACCAGTATATCATGAGGATTGAAATGACGTAACAAGTGGTTCCAAACCACTGAAATAATGCAAGGATGGCATGCTAGAGGGGTCAATGCTTAAGGCGTACAAGAGAGGTTACATGGTAACTATACAAAGCAAAGCATGGACAACCCAAATGACCAAAAATAGACCTTTAGCATGCTAAAACAAGCATAAAAGTTTCACAAAGCTAAGCCAAAAATATGCTAGAAACAAGGCTCAAAGCACGAGGCATGTTAAGGCAATTCATGGCATTACAAGACATGTATGCTAAGCAAGCATGGTGTGTCTAAACCATGTAAAAACCGAGGTAAAGCATGGAAAAATACTACCAAATACCTACTAAAACATGGCCAACATGAGTTCAAAAATGGTGCTCACACATGAGGCTTAAATGGCACATTTTGAAGACAACAAGGAGAGGGGGTGGCCTCCCTCCTTCTTAGGACCTTAAACCACCATCCTCACCACTGAAATCCCTCAAGATTTCAGTGGTGAGGAGGCCCAAACAAGGTAGTCCCGGAGCTCACCAAAATAGCATAAAAATGAGGCCAAACAAGCCCTAAGAGGGGTCAAACAAACCCAAACAACAAAACACCCTTAAACAACTATTTTAAGCAAGTAAAAACAATACTTTTATTAGTTATATGCAAAGTACAAAAATAGTTGCAAGATAGGCAAAAAAGCAATACAAAAATGGGGGAATAAAAGGCAAGAACACTCACCCTTGAAGAACACTTCCAAGATTGCAAGGTCAGACCTCTTCTTGGATCAAAACCAGCTCAAAAAGTCCAAGATCAACCCTCTAAAGCCTCAGCAATTAAGGGAAGGTGTAATGGTAGGTGTTTATGTGCAAAACTATGAACAAACACACACTTATACACAATGAGAGGAAAGTATAGAGATAGAATAGACACACTTCTAACCCTAAAAAGAATCAGACCTCAGGAGCTCTTTTCTAACCCTAGAAGAGGTAGGAGAGGCCTCCTCTTTATAGAAGCTCACTCTTGCAAAGCTTCTCAAGTAAGCTAGTCAAGAGGGAGATCCCTTCATACACGTGTATAAAGGGGAGAAAAGTGGGTGCCAGCTATCACAGTTGGCACAAAATATCTGCCAAAAGCAGATGCACAGTGGTCGGCCGGCCAAAAATGCAATTTGACCAAAATAGATGGCCGGTCGACTACAAATAGTGCCGGTCGGCCAAACATTTGGCCGGTGGCAACAAACCAGTGGTTGGTGGCCTCAAGCCATGGCCGGTGATGTGTGGGAATGGCCAATAAGCCATTCTTTGCCCCTCAAAGGCAAAACATAAGTATTTGGCGCAAAACCAAACACAAAACAGTCGAGTCAAGAGATCCTGAGGCAGGGCGCGTGGCCGAGACCTCCGGGAACTCAAGACGAACACAAACAAGGATGATCATCGAGTGTTCAAGCGGTGACGTCCAAGTCTTGAGGACGGTCAAAAATGGGGTGTCTACACTTACCGTTTGGCATTACCGCTACAACTTTCCGAGGTCCATGACGTGTTTCATATTAGTATGCTTCAGAAGTATGAGCCAGATCCATCGCACGTGTTGGATTGGTCCGACTTAGAGGTGGATGAAGAAGCCTCGTATGATGAGAGACTAGTGAGAGTATTGGATAAACGGGATCAAGTTTTGCGAGGCAAGACGATTCCCTTGGTTAAGGTATTGTGGAAACATCACGGAGTTGATGAAGCAATTTGGGAACGTGAATTAGAAGTCTGAGAGAAATATCCGGACTTACTCGTGGATGTTTAAATTTTATATTGAGATTTTCATTATGTAAATGAAATGTGAATACATTGTATATGTTATGAGTATTTTGGAAACATGAATTTTATATAAACATTGCACATGTTTTGAGAATATGGAATATTGATGATGTTGTATTATTTTTTGAAGCATTGTATATGCTGTGTAAATTTTGAAAACTCGGACTTTGATTAAACATTGTAAATGTTTTGGGAATTTGTAAATTTCATTTTAGATTAGGACTTGTGTATGAAGTCAATGAGAATGGATGACCGGGGAACGGGTCATGGTATTAAATTTGTGAGAATAACATTGTTGTGAATGATCTGATGTCAATTTTGAATTTGGTTTGTAATTTCGGGGACAAAATTCTTTAAGGCGGGAAGGTTATAGCGATTCCGGTTTTGACCCATCACTTGTTGTATTCTGGACTCGGATTTGTATAGTTTTGAATTGTGATTCATATCTTGTTTCTCTTGTCTCCCCTCTATTTTGGTTATTGAATTGTAGTTGTGTATTTGGAACAGATTGGTTGCTTGTTTTTCCAAACCTTTGTTGCCCAGATTTTCGCTCCCCCGCTCGAGCGGCCATTCTTGCGCTCAAGCAGGCTTTGCAATTTTTTCTCCTCCGCTCGAGTGACACTTCTTGCACTCGAGCGGGATTTACAAACTCTCAGTACTTTGCACATCTACAAAAGTACTGGAGGGGAATTTTTCACGCTTGAGCGGCGTTTCCTACACTCGAACGAATGAGCGCTCGAACGGTTTGTCTGTTGTCTGCAAAAGTACTGGATGTGTGTGTTCTGCACTCGAGCGGAATAACTTTTTATGTCTGACGCTCGAGCGTCAACTCTTTCGCTCAAGTGGACTGTGCGTATATCAGATCGCAAAAGTGACATTTTATATCACTTTTTCATTCTTCTCTCTCTCTCTAAAACTTTCCAAAAACCTAAATCTTGACCCTCTCTCTCTAAAACAGTCTCTCTCTTTATATTTTGGCCTAGATCCTTTGATCTCTTCACCCTAGTGTCTTTGGAAAAAGAGTAGAGTATCTTGAAAGCTCTATTTTCATCCGATTGGAAGTTGGTTTTGGCGTTGTTAGAGTTTCACCTTTGCTTTGCTTGGTCTTCTAACTTGAGGTAGGGATTTTTCTATACCTTCATATGACTTTTAGCTTAGTTATTTGTCATTGTGTAACAATGGTGGGATTTGGGAGTGATTTGAGCAAACCTAGGGTTTGGGTTTCAAGTTTGAAAAGAGGGGTTTCCATGTAGGTGTATATAAATGATTATGGGGTTTAGATGTGAGACCTTTCTACGTTAAAATAGCAGATTTTGGCCCTTGGGTTAGTATTTGGAGAATGGAGAGCTTTGCCCTAAAAATGTCTTGAATAACCATTTTGTTTAAATAATGAAATTGGTATGGAAAATGCGAAATTGGAAGGATGTATAAATGAATGGTGTTGTTAGATTTATTTAATCACTTACCTATGGAAATTTGATGATTTATCTGCTATAAACATTGAATATCTGTTTAGAAATAACTGTATTAGGCTATCGGTGGAGGATATCTATGATTGTTGTAGAAATTGTATGAGGATTAGGTGAATTAAAACTAATCCAGTATTGGTTGTCATTGAATATGATCACGTTTTATATACATTGTATATGTATGTTTGTTTGGAGAAGAAAGGGGATGTACTCCATGTGTGATTATATGTTTAAATACATTGTATATGTATGATTGTTCAGGAGGACAAATGGGATGTACTCCATTGTTTGGGAGAAGAAATGGATGGACTCCATAATAATTTAGTTGGCCGAAGTGTCCTGGGTGAAAGTCAAAAAATTTATACATGGGTGCCTATCCCGCGGACGAAATATCCGTAAAATGGTAATTTGAAGTGTTTATATGTGTGTATTGTATGATTGGAAAACCACTGAGTTGTAGTCACAGTTTGGTTGTTCAAAAATAATGAAATTGACTCATGAATTGAGAAAGATAAGTGAATTGAAAGAAAATTGATTAAGATTTGAATTTGACATCTTATGAGTACACGAATTTGTGAAAGATTTACCATAGGCATTGTATATGCACTTTGTACTTATATCTCTGTTAAACCTCAAATATTGTGTTAGATGATTCCTATTGGGCTGTGGCTCACGCTATTTTGAAAAACCATTTTCAGGTATTGGTAACATGCCTCCGCCAAGGCAATAGCTTGGAAGGACATTTGAAAGCAAGATCTTCTTTATTTTGATTGTATATTTTTTTGTAAAGCCAAAGGCTTAAGATATAATGAGCGAGGCTCACTTTTGTGTAACCAAGTAATGACTTGGGAAGATTTAAGCCAGTAGGGTATTTGACTATATGTTTAATTTCTTTTCTCTTAACATTATAACACATGCTGTAGATTCAGGATGAATATTTATGAATGTATAACGCATGTGTTGACTTTTGTAATCGAACTCTAATAAACGAAAGTATTTTATTTCTATTATTCTTCCATTTTTGAGTTGTATTTATTGTGTATTTTTGTGGGTGTAACAGAAGAAATAGTGGGTTTGGTATTTTTTAAAGATAGAAAGGAAGAAGAAGGATATGGAGAAGAAGAGGTGGTGGGTTTGGTTTGCAGATTTGAGATTGCATCTATATTAAAATTATATTTAGGAAGCTTGTAGGTTTGTAATTTTTCTTTTTGGGTTTGAATCTGAGTTTATTTTGTAGTGGGTATGATTTGGTAGTTTTTAGAGGGAGAAAAGAGGAAGGAGAAAGAGATAGAGAAGAAGAGATGGTGGGTTTGGTAGTTTCTATAGATAGAAAGGAAGAAGAAGGAGATGGAGAAGAAGAGGTGGTGGGTTCGGTTCAAAAACGAAAAGGGCTAAAAAGCAAACTAAGAAGGAAAAGGGCAAAACAAAAAAAAAAAACTAGGATGACGTCGTTTTGGAGAGCGAGGTAGGGAAGTGCGGCCGGCGATCTGAACTCCACAAAACATGCCACCGTATTGTGGAAAGTATAACAAAACTATTGGAAATGTGCAACATATCATCATGACACCCATCAGAGTTATACCGATATCTGTTTTGCATTTAGATCTTCTAAAAAAATCAATTGCGTCAAAAGTGTACCAAAATTTCCCCAGCCTCCTGTCATCCCGGAGCTAAGCCCAAAGATCTGAAGAATGAGGATATAAAATAACAACGTAAAAATAGTTATGTGAAATCTTTTATATATACTACTACTTATAGTTGTATAAATCACTACAACATATAAGAGTTTTAGAGACCAAATGTTTTGGTCTCGAAAAGTAAAAATTTCTTATAAAAGGCATTTATGGATCATTTTATATCGTCATCAGAATGGTCGCTAAAAGAAAGTTCCGAAAAGTAAAAAACAAGACTTTTAGCGACAAAATTTTGAAAATGTCACTAATAAATAGATTTTGAAGGGCAAAATAATTTGGTCTCAAAATAGTTTATTTTTTGAGACAAAAATTTTTGTCCCAAGAGAATAATAATTCATTACTAATGTCTAATTTTTGCTGCTAAAAATACAATAACGACACTTTTCGTAACAAAAATATTTGATCTCTAAAAAATAATTTTGTCCCAAAATTTTAGTCTCCAAAACCTTAATTTTTTGTAGTGAATATTATGGAAACACAACTTGTAACGACTCAAAAAGTCCAGAACTAAATTGTCTAATTAATTGGAAGGCAACTTGAGTTCTTTCTAAGTAGTCTACAATCATATAGCTTGGGTTGATCCGGAGTTTTATAAGGCCCTAATTGAACTCTTGGGGGGGGGGGGGGGGGGAGGGGGGCGGCAACTTGAGTTCTTTCTAAGTAGTCTACAATCATATAGCTTGGGTTGATCCGGAGTTCTTTCTAAGTAGTCTACAATCATATAGCTTGGGTTGATCCGGAGTGAACTCTTGGTGGGGGGGGGGGGACATTTATATCTTTACCCAAAAAAAAAAAAAAAAAGGTAAAATGTTAATATAGAGCAAAATTATATCTATTTTAAAATTGCTAGTATCTACACACAATTTACTTACATATAGATTAAGATAGGAAGAAATCATTACAAGAATTTAAAATGATAAAAACTTTAGTTATGTTGATTTATAGTTTAAAAAAATCTAGTTAAAATATTTTTATAAGAAAAAAATATGTTTCAAAAGTCTATAAATTATTTTTTTACTCTATCTCGACGTGATTCATCAATTTCAATCATTGCCTTGTTTTATATATATATATATATATATATATAAGTTTTATCTATAATTAGTTAATTATTAAATTTTTTCTTGTAGAATACATTTTGTCAGCCAAACACATAAAAATTAAAGAAAAGATATATTTTTGTCCAAAATTATTTTATATGTAAAATATTTTAAATCAAAATAAACAGAGTCTAAGAAAAAAAAAATGTAAAGTTTTACCAAATAAAAATTGAACCAACCAAGGACTTTTTTTAGGCCTTTAATTGGGCTTTATTTTAATAACTAATATTATAATGAACTAAAAATAATTTAGAAATCCTTATTTTGATCCAAATTTTGGTGGCCTAAGCAAGCCTCTCTTGCTTCTGCCCATGGCGGGGCTTGCGTATAGGAAAAGTCTAGGAAACCAGGCAAAAAAAAAAATAGAAAAAAGAAAAGAAAAACTGCTATGTTTTTGGGAAAATATCATTTAAGTGGAAGGTAGAAAAAAATATTTACAAATTAAAGAAAATTTTGATATATTAAAAGTCAAAATCATAAAATTTACATGACATTGATTTTTGAACTTTCCACTTGTTTGTTATTTCCCCTATTTTTTGGAGGTCTGCAGACATTAAGATTTGGGTATAACTTATTTTTTAATTTTTTAATTTTTTATTAACAATAAGCAAAAAAATAATAAAGAAGTGATAACAATAAGCCAATAAATAATATATAAATTCACTTTACAAATATAATGATGTGTAAAATGATAAACAGAGAGTGTTATCTTAAAAAGATATTTGGGGTAATAGGTACACTACCTCAGCTTAACGACTTGGAGGAAAATTTCATTTAAAATGTGACAAATATACTAAATCAATAAAGAATAAAGGTTGAGTCCCCCTTTGGGGGTCACCCCCTTAACCCCCTTTAGTTTTGATTGGTCAACTTTTCTTTTCCTTTTTTTTTTTTTTTTTTTTTTTTCTCACTCAATCCCCAACCTCCA
Organism: Camellia sinensis; assembly: GCF_055761805.1. Lineage (NCBI taxonomy): Eukaryota > Viridiplantae > Streptophyta > Magnoliopsida > Ericales > Theaceae > Camellia > Camellia sinensis. Next base: position 210,799,793 of record NC_138965.1, read on the forward strand.
TGTGTGTGAGGGGGTTGTGGGGGTGAGTGTTTTAAAGGGGTCTAAATCAATGCCCATCAATAAATTCTTCTCTCTTACGTCAGCATAAATCCTTTTCCATCCTCTCTCCACTCTCTCAAATTTTCTTTCTCCTCTCTCCTCTCTCCATTAACTTTTTTCTTTTTTTAATTTATTTTTTCCCGCTAATTTAAAAAATGAAGGCGTTGTTTGGTTTGTTTTTCAGAAAAAATTTTGAAAAAAATTCTCTACAAACAAATTTCAAGAGTAATCAAATCAAACAAATTTTTTCAAAAAAAATCTCAAAATTTTGTTTGGTTACCTACTTTCTAAAATCACTCTCTCTCTCTCATACACATCAAATCAATCACTTTTTTTAAAACTCTCTCTCCAAAACAATTTTTCAAAATTATTTCTGAAAAAAGGCAAACCAAACAAGTTTTTATACTTTTTATCTAAAAAATTACTCTACAAACACAAACCAAACACACCGGAAATTTCTATGAAGGACTCATTCATGTACTCCATATTTTTCCTCTCTCAGATTTTTAATTTCAATATCTGGCTAATGGAAGGATTTTTATTATGATGATTTCAATGTCTCTAATGAAGGCTTAAAAAAAAAAAAAAAAAAAAAAAAAAAAAAAAGAAAAAAAAAAGAAGAAGATTAAAAATAAAGTTTGTCGAAATTTATGGTGTTGTCGAGGGGGAAGGAAAAAAAAAATAAAAAAATAGTTTGCCAGAATCCATTGTGTTGCTGGGGAGGAAGGAGATTAAAAAACAATTATTGGAATCCACCATGTGATGGACATGGAGAAGAAAAAATGATATTAAAAAAATATTAAAACGGAATCCATGATCTCGCTCGAAAATAAGAAGAAAAAAACAAGTTAAAAAAAAAAACTCTTAGAATTTAGGATAAGTTATGTAAATAGTCTTTGTAATTTACACGTTGTGTCATTTTAGCCCCTCTAATTTAAATTTGTTGGATTTTGATCTTAAATTTTAAATTTTATGTCAATTTAATCCAACAGATAATTTCTGTTAAGTATTTGGACGAAAAGGGCACACATGGACAACATGTGCAATGTTTTGAAAGGCAAAATAGTCAATTTACTTTCACTCTCAATTAACTCAATAATTTATCCATCTAACTCAGAGTGAGTTAACTCACTTCCATTTAACTCTATGATTTATCATCATGACACCCATTAGAGTTATACCTGTCTCTGCTTTGCATTTAGATCCTCTTAAAAAAAAAAACAATTGTGTCAAAAGTGCACCAAAATTTCCCCCGCCTCCTGTCATCCCGGAAGCTAAGCCCAAAGATCTGAAAAATGAGACATATGATGGATATAAAATGACAATGTAAAAATAGTTATGTCAAATCTTTTATATATACTAATATTTATAATTTTACAAATATTATTGAAACAGGACTTGTAACGAGTCAAGAAGTCTATAATTAAATTGTCTAATTAGATGGAAGACAACTTGAGTTCCTTCTAAATAGTCTACAATCATATGGGCAGGGTTGATCCTAAGTTTTATAGGGCCCTAAGCGAACTCTTGGGAGAGGGCACTTTTACATATTTACCCAAAAAAAAGGGATAAAATGTTAAGGTGTCGTTTGGTAACACTTACGCTTTCAGTTTTCTGTTTATATTTACAAAAATTTAAAAAACTCAAATAAAAACTTGTTTGGTAAAATTTTTGATTTATAAATCAGTGGTATCAGTTTATAAATTTGGCCAAAAAATGAAAACACAAAAAATGTGTTTCCGTTTTGAGTTTTGAGTTTTTTTTTTTTACCACCTAGCACTAGCCACCACCCGCCATCATTTTCCACCACCGTCTTCCGCCACCACCACCCACCCCCCACCACCACCTATTACCACCACTCACCACCCACCTGCCACCACCACCCACCACCACCCGCCACCACCACCCACTAGCCACCCACCACCCACCTGCCACCCACTCGCTACCACCACCCACCCCTCGCCACCACCACCACCCACCTGCCATCCACCCGCCATCACCCACCACCCGCCACTACCATCCACAAACCGCCACCACCACCCGCTACCTACTTGCCACCACCACTCACCACCCACCTGCCACCACCAGCCACCTGTCACCCACTTGTCACCACCACCACCACCATCACCCACCACCCACCCACCACCACCGCCACCGTCACCCACTCGCTACCACCTACCACCCGCCACCGTCACCCATCCACCCACCCACCACCACCACCACCCCACATCCGCCACCCACTTGCCACTACCACCCACCACCCGCCACCACCACCACCTCCCACCCACCGTCACCCACCCACCTACCGCCACCACCCACCACCACCCGTCATCCGCCACCAACCTGCCACCACCACCCACCACCCGCCACCACCACCTACTCGCTACCACCCGCCACCGTCACCCACCCACCCACCCATCTACCACCACCACCACCTGCCACCTACCCGTCACCACCCACCACCACCCGCCATCCGCCACCCACCTGCCACCACCACTCATCACCCGCCGCCACCACCACCACCACCCGCCACCGTCACCCATCCACCCGCCACCGTCACCACCACCACCCGCCATCCGCCACCCACCTGCCCCCACTACCCTCCACCCGCCACCACCACCACCACCACCCACTCGCTACCACCCACCACCCACCACCCACCACCACCAGCTACCCACCACCCACCGTCACCACTTTCCACCACTTGCCATTTCTCACTCTTTTTTATATTTTTAAAATTTTTTAAACATTTTGTCAATTACCAAACGCGTTTGTAGTTTATGTTTTTCTAAAAATAAACAAAAAATAAACAAAAATCAGTTTATAAAATTTTTGTAAATATAAATTGAAAACGTAAACGTTATCAAACACACCCAATATAGAGCAAAATTATATCTATTTTAAAATTGCTAGTATCTACACACAATTTACTTAGATATAGATTAAGATAGGAAGAAATCATTACAAGAATTTAAAATGATAAAAACTTTGGTTATGTTGGTTTACAGTTTAACAAAATCTAGTTACAATACGGACGGTTTGTTTTAGAAAAATATTTCACTTATTTGTTGTTGTTTGGTTGGAAAAACAATAAAGTAAAATATTCTTATAAGAAAAAAATATGTTTCAAAAGTCTATAAAAATTTTTGTGTAAACTATCAATAGGACCTAATAGTTGGACTTAATTACCATCAAGTCTTACTGAAAATAAGACTTGGTAAAATTGTCGTTAAAAATAATTTTTTTATGACAACTTTCTATATATAAAGCTAAAAAATGACAATTACTGACTTTTTTTGTCATGATTTTTATAAATTGTAAAACTAGCAATTAGTGACATTTTTTTATGACAAATTTTTTCATAGGACCTATTAAACAATAAGTTTGTTTATTAAGATCTACACGTAAGTATTCCTTATTTTTTTTACTCTATCTCAACGTGATTCATCAATTTCAATCGATTTTACTCTATTATTGACTTTCGGATAATCATTATTCTTGCGTGATAAACACCCTCACGGGTATTTCGATCAATTGCCATTGTTAAGATTATCTTACACAAATAAGGTGTTATTTGCTATGCATTGAGTCATTCAAAAATATTTTTAATAAATTCTTAATAATTTGATATTATAAATATTTATATTTGACGACATAAATATTTAAATTTAATAATTTTATGTTTTATCATTTATTTTTCATCACAAATTCTTATAAAAATTTAAAATCGAAACACAATATAACAAGTTCTAAGATAGCGTTCGGTAACGTTTACATTTTTAGTTTATGTTTACAAAAATTTTATAAACTGATTTTTGTTTATTTTTAGAAAAACATAAATTACAAACGCGTTTAGTTTGAATAAAATATTTTAAAAAATTTAAAAACATAAATTAAAAAATATATTTGTTCAGGCTTAAAATATTTATATTTATTTTTATTATTTTATGACAATGGGATCACACACATTATAATTGAAAAAAATTAATTTAAAAAAATAATTGAAAAAAAAATTTAATTGGAAAAAAATTAATTGAAAAAAAATATTTGAAAAAAATGAAAAAAATTAATTAAAAAAATAATTGAAAAAAAATTAATTAAAAAAATAATTGAAAGAAATTTAATTGGGAAAAAAATATTTGAAAAAAATTAATTGAAAAAAAAGATTAATTGAAAAAAATAATTAAAATAAATCATTTGAAAAAAAAAATTTAAAACTAAAAACGTAAATTCATATTTTGAATTTACTTTTTTTCTTCAAATTTATAAACTGAGACAACCATTTATAAATTAAAAAAATTATCAAACAAGTTTTTATGATAATTTTTAAAATTTTTATAAATATAAATTAAAAATTAAAAACGAAATGGTTACCAATCAGACCCTAAACAAATCATAGGTTTACCCATGTTACTGATGACCATTAATTTGAACTTTTTAAGTAGTTGGGCTTGTGTTCCCATGTGTGGAATATCCTAACTAGTTTGACTTCTTCCAGTTTTGTAAGGCTTGATTTGGGGTACACTAAATAATATAAAAAATTAAAAAGTTACTATCTTATTTAAATCATATCATCTTATTTAAATCACATCACATCTCTAACACATCACATCAAATCTAACCCAAATCCAACTCATATAAGCCAATAAGTCAAAAAGTGTACTTTTTTAGAACATGCCAAACTAACCTTAAAGCTCATATCATAATATAAAAATGCAAAGGGCATTTACAGGCCAGTTGTTCAGATTTATTTGTCTGGAAATCTTATTTTATCTTTTAAATATCAATATATCTAAAATTTTCTCTCACCTTTTTTATCCCTATTATTCACATTGCCATGATTGAACCTTCTCCTGCTAGAGATCACCTCCGGCCATCACCTTCAGTCGCTGGTGACCATCTCCAGCCATCATTTCCGACCACCGGCAACCTTCCTCGACAATATTTCTCTGGTAATAATTTTTGATAATTTTTTTGTAATTTTTAAGAAAAATCAGCATCCATCTCCAGCACATCACTCTCCTATACCTCTTTGGATTTAGTGGTAACAAGAGAAATAGAAAAAAAATAAAAGTATTTAACAGTAATAAATTTATCAAATCAGTTAATCACTTTACTCTCTTTATTATATTATACTCACATTTATACACATACGCCATTCCTCCCTTATTCATTCAAAGAAACACATTTATACACTTACATATAAAAAATGAGTAAAGTTGGTAAATTTATCATTGTAAAAGATTTATCCAGATTTATCCTTGTATCAATATTTATCAAACCAATTAATCCCTACTCTCTTTCACTATCACAATTACATACTTGCATGCTCCCTCACTTGTTATAAAAAACACATTGGTGTTTGGCAAGTTGGGTTGGGCTAAAATAGCCACAAAAGACAAAATAGGCTATTTTAGCCACAACAAACAAAACATCACATCCAACCCATAATCATTACACTCTCCTCTCACAAAAAAAGTCAAAAAAGCCAAAAAGCCAAAAAGCCCTTCCCAAACCAAGCTTTTTAGCCTAGGCTAAAATAGCCAAAAAAGCCAAAAAGCCAAAAAGCCAACCCACTTCCCAAACGGAGGCTCACATACATATAAAAAACTGGTTTTCTCAATGATAAATTTATCACTAACACAAATTTCTCCAAACATGAGTTTACAAGCAATTGACAGAGAGAATAAGAATAGAGGTGTGATATGAAAACAAATTCAAAACAAACCCCCCCCCCCCCCCAAAAAAAAAAATGCTAAAAATTAAACCCACATAAAACCAAATTAAAAAAGTAAAAACATCTCCAATAGGCAAGTTTTTCAGATTCTAACATGATTGTTGAAGTTTTTTTAGACGATCTTTGATGATAGAGTATAAATTAGTGACGATAGAGTGTAGATCAGAGAAGTTAAAGTGTAGATCGGATATATAATGCATAGTTAGAGAAGATAGAGTATAAAACAATGATGGTTGTGGTAGATCGGCAATGATAAAGCGTAGAGCCACGATGATGAAGGTGGTTGGTGGCAATGGTAGCGGCGGCTAGTGGTGGATGGTGGCGGTAGGTGTAGTGGCGGCAACGGTGTGTAGTGATGGTGTGAGCTATAGAAATGATTGAGAGAGAGAGAGAAAAAGAGATGATCGAGCAAAAAGATTTGGAAAATATTAGAAAGAGAAGAGAAGATATTTAATGAGAATAATATGAATAGTTGAGGAGTTATTGGTACATTTAAAAAGTCAACAAAACTTAATGATAACTAAGTTCACTTTGTGAGACTGCCCGCAAAAAACCGAAAACACAAATCAATCACCAAGCACCAATTTTTTGTGCTCCTTGTCTAATTTCATCTGGACTGTAGAACTATGGAGCACAAAATCTTTTTATCTCTAAAAGCATGTTTTTTTAAATATTTACAATTTTTCTGTCATTAAAAGTTCTTTTTTAATTTTTTGGAGCGACTTTTTAGTGATATCTCTCATGACAATATAAATTGGTCTCCTAATATATTTTATAACAAAATTTTCACTGCAGAAATACTTCACCTTCAAAATACTTCTTCAAATATCTTATTCAAGTACATAGTTTTTTTAAAAAAATTTATTTATTTATTTTTAAATGCTATTGGTTGTAGTTAAATATGGATTGAGATTCTCTGGGATGGAGATTTCCATTCTATAATCAATGACTCAAAATAGTTTATATCAATATATTTTTTATTTAAATTTTTTTTTTAAAAAAACATAAAATTTTCAAATTTAAAATGACATGGTAATTGAAAACTATTGACAATTTCGACGATATGTTACAACATTACGGAATGAAATAGAGAGGATCATAACTCTTCAGAGATATGAGGGTGTTGTCTAAGGGGAGGGTGTGGGAGCAGACCCTACCCTTTTACCCCTTTCACTTCTGCTATTATTAGCAAATTTCAAAACTTCCTTCGTGAAAACCTTTATCTTTCTCTGTCAAACTCAATTCATTCATGTAGTACTCTGCTTCTGTACTTTCACTTCCTTCTTTAGATGATGGACCACAAAACATGCCACCCCATTGTGGAAAGTATAACAAAACTATTGGAAGTGTGCAACATATCATCATGACACCCATCAGAGTTATACCTGTCTCTATTTTGTATTTAGATCCTCTAAAAAATATCAATTGTGTCAAAAGTGCACCAAAATTTCCCCCGCCTCCTGTCATCCCGGAAGCTATGCCCAAAGATCTGAAGAATGAGACGTATGATGGATATAAAATGACAACGTGTAAATAGTTATGTCAAATCTTTTATATATACTAATACTTATAGTTGTACAAGTATTATTGAAACAAGACTTGTAACGAGTCAAGAAGTCCATAACTAAATGTTTTAATTAGATGGAAGACAACTTGAGTTCCTTCTAAGTAGTCTACAATCATATAGGCAAGGTTGATCCTTAGTTTTATAGGGCTCTAAGCGAACTCTTGAGAGGGGGACACTTCTACGTATTTACCCCCCCAAAAAAAAAAGGATAAAATGTTAAATATAGAGCAAAATTATATCTATTTTAAAATTGCTAGTATCCGCGCACAATTTACTTAGATATAGATTAAGATAGGAATAAATTATTACAAGAATTTAAAATGATAAAAACTTTGGTTATATTGATTTATAGTTTAACAAAATCTAGTTACAATACGCACTGTTTGTTTTAGAAAAATATTTTACTTATTTTTTGTTGCTTGGTTGGCCAAAAAATAAGTAAAATATTTTTATAAGAAAAAAATATGTTTCAAAAGTCTATAATTTTTTTTTTTTTTACTCTATCTCCAAGTGATTCATCAATTTCAATCGTTGCCTTGTTATATATGTATATATATATAAGTTTTATCTATAATTAGTTAACTCTTAAATTTTTTCTTGTAAAATAAATTTTGTCCGCCAAACATATAAAAAGTAAAGAAAAGATATATATTTGTCTAAAATTATTTTATATGTAAAATATTTTAAATCAAAACAAACAGAGTCTAAGAAAACAAACAAATGAAATGTTTTACTAAATAAAAATTGAACCAGCAAGGACTTTTTTTTGGCCTTTTAATTGGGCTTTATTTTAATATCTAATACTATAATGAACTAAAAATAATTTAGAAATCCTTATTTTGATCCAAATTTTGGTGGCCTAAGCAAGCCTCTCTTGCTTCTGCCCAGGGCGGGCTAGCTTAAAAAAAAAAAAAAAAAAAAAAAAAAACTGAATTTTTTATTAATGGTGTGAATTTAAATTGATTTGTTTTAGGGAAAATATCATTTAAGTGGAAGGTAGAAAAAAATATTTATAAATTAAAGAAAAATTTGATATAATAAAAGTCAAACTCATAAAATTTTGGTTACATTGATTTTTGAACTTTCCACTTATTTGTTATTTCCCCTTTTTGGGGGGGGGTTTGTACACATTAAGGTTTGGGTATAACTTATTTTTTGACTTTTTAATTTTTTATTAAAAATAAGCAAAAATAAAGAAGTGATCACTATAAGCCCATAAATAATATATAAATTCACTTTATAAATATAATGATGTGTAACATGATACACCGATAGTGTTATCCTGAAAAAGATATTTGGTGTAATAGGTACACTACCTCAACTTAACGACTTGGAGTTAAATTTCATTAAAAATGTGACAAATATACTAAACAATTAAATTCTTCTTTCTTACATCAGCATAAATCCTTTTCCATCCTCTCACCACTCTCTCAGATTTTCTTTCTCCTCTCTCCATCAACTTTTTCCTTTTTTTCATTTATTTTTTCCTTCTAATTTCAAAAATGAAATTCTATAGAGGACTCATTCATGTACTCTATCTTTTTCCTCTCTCAGATTTTTAATTTCAGTCTTTGGCTAATGGAAGGGTTTTTGTTAAGATGATTTCAATGTCTCTGATAAAGGCTTCATGAAAAAAAAAGATTAAAAATAAAGTTTGTTGGAATTTATGATGTTGTTGAAGGAGAAGAAGGGAAAAAAAAAAAAAAAAGATAAAAAAAATAGTTTCCTAGTATCCATGGTGTTATTGGAGATACTACGTCAAAACAGGGCATTAACGGCGATTTTTTTAACGGCAGTTTTCGTTACCGCCGTTAAAGATACTATTAACGGCGGTAACGAAACTACCGTTAATACCGCCGTTAATACCGCCGTTAATGTATCTTTAACGGCGATTTCGTTATCGCCGTTAAAAAAGCCGCCGCTAAAGTATCTTTAACGGCGGTAATGAAATCGCCGTTAAAAAAACTGCCACTAAATCCCTCTTTTAACGGCAGTAACGAAACCGCCGCTAAAGCCCTCTCATTACCGCCATTAATGACGGCAGTCTTTGCCGGCGGAACTCCGGCGAGTGGTGACCACGCGCGGCCAGTGGTTGAACATGACCATCTACAATAAAGTAAAAGTAATGTTTAAATATTTATTTAGGGAATATATTTCATATAGAGTGGCTATGATGGAGTGGTTGGCGTGCGTGGATTAGAGGTTAAGGGTTCAAGACCTGGGGGGTGCAAGAAGAGAAAATTACCTTTTTAAAAATTTGAACCTATCGACAACAGTAATTTATCATTTTACGACGGTTGTACTTTTTCCGATACGAGTATAAAGGCGGTCCTAAATTACCGCCGTCAAAGGCTTTAACAGCGGTTTTTCATCGTTTAACAGCGGTAAAAAACCGCCGCTAAAGCCCAATTTTGGCGTAGTGAGAGGAAGGAGATTAAAAAAACAATTATTGGAATCCATGGTGTGTCGGACAAGGAGAAGAAAATATGAGATTAAAAAAATATTTAGATGAAATCCATGGTCTCTCTAGAGAATAAAAAGAAACAAAAAGAGTTAAAAAAAAAAAAATAGAATTTAGGGGCAAATTATGTAAATGGTCCCTGTAATTTACAAGTTGTGTTATTTTGGTCCCTCTAATTTCAATTTGTTCGATTTTGACTCTAAATTTTGAATTTTGTGTCAATTTGGTCCAATAGATAACTTATGTTAAGTATTTGGACAGAAAAGGCACACGTAAATAACATGTGCAGAGTTTTGAAGGGCAAAATAGTCAATTTACTCTTGCTCTCAATTAACTCAATGATTTATCCACCTAACTTAGAGTGAGTTAACTCACTCCCATTTACTCAATGACATATATATACCTATCCATACACAAAAAAGAGGGAGAGAGAGAAGAGAGATGAGGTGTCGTCGAAGGGTTGGGGGAGAGAGAGAGAGAGATGTGGCGTCGAGGGGCCTATGAGAGGGGAAAAAAGATGGTGCTAAGGTTGGGGAAGGCAGAGGTAGGGGCAGGGAGAAAAAGGCACAATCACCGTAGAAGATAGGGTGGGTGATGGAGAAAGGGTTTGCGAAAAGGGGATGGCAACAGAGGGAATGGGTCACGGAAAAAGGATAAGTGGTTGTAGGGAAGGGATTAGTGATGGGGGGGGGGAAGAGAGAAACAAATGCAGTGCTGACCCTTTTTTCTCTATGCAAACCCAACCTCCACACCACCGTCTCTTCTCTGATGATGATGATAATGCATCATTTCCACTGGTTTCTCCTCTATTTCAAAACCTTTACTTTTATTCAGAGAAAATAAAAAAAAATAAAAAAATCCACTATTTTTGTGACATTAAGAGAGAGGAAGGTGTTCACAGATGAAAGTCGTAGAGGAGCTGACGGATGGAGATCGGGGTTTGGAGATGGTGATCTTCTCGTAGATCACAACGATCTATTCAATAGATTGCAAAGAATCTTTTGCCAATATTCTTATTCTTTTATTTTCTCTCTTCTCTTGAGTTGTTTTTTTTTATTTGATTTGTATGATTTGTTGTTGGATTTGGTTGAATTACTATTTGATTTGGAGAAATTGGTGGTATATCACTTTGTTATTGTTATTGTTCTCATCTCTCTCTATTATTTTTTTGATTGTTAATTTGTTGTTTGGTGATGATGGGATGATAGGGGTAGATAAAGGAGGTTGGATGGAGGTAAAGGATACGCCTGGTATGTGCAAAAGAAAGGGTTGTGAGTTTGGTAGTTTGGGTGCCAAGCGATATTGAGTTTGGTGTGGTAGAGGTGGATGGTGTTGAAGTTGGGATTGGCTATGGATGATTTTGGTGGTGGAGGAAGGCAACAATGCGTTGCAAAGAGTACAAGAGGAAGAAGATGGTGAAAAAAGGAAAGGGTAATGAATGTCTATATTGCCTTTGAAAAAGGGTCATGTGTGTTTCATGTGTTTGTTTTTCGTCAACAATTTTGACCGGAGTTAATAATTGGACTAAAGTAATACAAAATCAAAAATTGAGGATCAAAATCGAACAAATTAAAACGATTGAGACTAAAGTGACACAAAAGGTAAAGTGCAGGGACTGTTACTGTAATTTACCCTAAAATCTATGGTGTTGCCGGAGAAAGAGAAAGAAAAAAAAAAATTAGCCACAACCTATGGTATTGTTTGCGTTTTTAATGGCAGGCTGAGTGATAAAAAATTGATAAATGTTTTTCATTAAAATGGGTGATGATGTAGTAGTGGGTCTTGACTAAAGTGTTTGCGGGTGGAGAGAGAGAAGAGGAAGAAAAATGTTAGAGATTTTGAAGGTATTATTAAAATTTTTATTAAATGTCTCGTATGAGTGTGAGGATCCACATCATATGAGTTTCACGTGAATGTCACACTCATGTAAAATATTTGATAAAATTTTTTGAATCTCTAATATTATCCTGAGAGGAATAGATAAATTATTACAATATTTAGTCAAACTTTAAAACTAAAAGTGATGATTTATATACGTGTGTACGCCATAAATAATGTGGTATATCTGCTATAAGAAATATTTTCTCCAAAAAAATTGGATCCACAATATTTAAGTCCATTGTTTTTTAAGAAAATTTAATAGATTATCATGTGATTAAATTTAAAAAACCAATCAAATTTTGAGGTTCTACTTAACTTTAAGCTGATGAAGATTGCTTGAAAACTTACCTTCGGGAGATAAAGGGAACAATCCCAAACGTAAGCCCACAAGAAGCTTGAACACAAAAAGAGAAGGCAACCAACACAGCAATGGAAGCACCCAAAGACCCAACTCTTCCCAGAACAACGCACAACAACCCTCCCAAACTCTGCACTGCCCACAACGCCCACAGCCTCCCTCTCATCCCGAACCTCTTGGCCATAGCATCCGATATAATCCCCCCAGTTGGCCTCGAAAATATATTAGCCAATCCAAAACTGGCCGCAATGATCCCTGCAGTGTGAAGATTGACATTGAACCTATCGTAAAAGTACTGCGCGATAATGTTGTCGACAGCCAATTCTACTCCGAAACAATACCCGTAAATGAGAGCCAGGATCCACACTCTGTAATTCGTGACGGCGTTGCGAAAAACCCGGGAAATCTCATCTCTGTGTTTTTCACCGGATTTTTTGTGGTCGGTGAAATTCCCGTTTGGCAAGTCCTGGGCTAAAAAGAAAATGGAAAAAGCCGAGGTGGTCTGCATTAAAGCAGGAATGAAAAATGCGATTCGCCTTGCAGTGAATCTGACAGCACCCATGTCGAGGATGATAGAGAATACATAAGGCATGATGACCTGAGTTGCACCGCGGCTGAAGTTTCCCCACCCTGCAAAGACGGCATTGGCGGTGTAACTCAGATCATCATGCCTTGCTGAATTGGGTGTGTAAGAACCTAAATTTTTAGACAATTAATTAGTTTATTAATAATAATATTAAGCCAATCAATAGTGATTGTTAAACCATTAAATTATAATATTAATAGCACCATAATTAATATTAATATTAAATTCTTTTAAATAAAATTATTTATCTTGATGTGATTAAAATTCTGTATCAAAATATAGTTGTGAAAACTAAATGGATTAAATTGATAGTAAAATAAGCTAGTTAGAATTTAGTAGGAAGAAAACCATCCTTTGAAAATAATAATATTAAATAAGTAAACAAATAAATAAATTATATATACATATTAATATTGTATTGACACCAATTTCAATTCAATTCAATTCAAAAAAAAAAAAGTGATCAAGTTGCAAGGAAAGTGGCTGACTGCCACTTCCTTTTCTTTTTATCTAGGTTACCTGGCTTGCATGCTTATTTTTCACCAAGTTCACACTCAACCTCCCTAAGAGAAGTAAGCATGCAATGGCATTCCAAGCCTTGATTAAGGCAGCCACGGCAGGCACAATCTGTAAGCTACCATCTAAGTATTAGATGAGAGTTTCTAAGCAAAAAGGAGAAGTAAAGTATAAAAATAAATAAATAAAATAAAATAATAATAATAACAAATTAGGTCCCCGAACTCCTATATTAGGAGCACTATTCAGCCTTATTACACACACTTGTAAGAGCAAAACAAAGAGAGAAGAGAGGGAGAGAAAGCAAGAGGGAAAGGAGAGAAGAGAAGGAAAGAAGAGCCCAACACTTGGGATTTTTTTTTACTTCACTAAGGTAAGAATATATCACCTCTATCCTCCCTTAGATACCTCTAACTGAAATTATATAATTTATATATACAAGACTAAGCATGGTTAAGTCATATATAGCAAAATAGTACCATGCATGCTTAAAATTTTGAATAGGATGATGGTTTCATTATGTTATAATTTCATATTCCTTCTTGATATAAATATATGGCTTAGCTACTGTTTTTATGTATTCAATATTCTCTATTGTTGATATAATCTTGCAAAAGAGTAAAATGAGATGAAAATGGCTTCCCTTTACCTGAAACTTAGATTCTTCCTCACTGTTTCAGACTTTATCGGATGAAAAGAGGGCTCTAATAAATTGAAAATAATTGATGTTAAAAATCTGTGTATACTGGAAGCATATATAGGTGTTATACACTGTGTAAAATTTTTATAAAATCATTGGACACCATTTTCTTACCAAAACAAATATTTTCCCTAAGCGTCGCTTACAACACAGCAGAAGCAGTAGCTTCAAACAGGTCCCATTTTCTCTACAAATGGTATTTTTCTGCACGACTACTTGGAAAAGTTAGATTCTTAAGTTACCTTTCAAACGCTGCTGGTTTCAAAATTTTTTACTAAGTATTGAGAGGGAGACGCCAATTTTTCCAAAACGTGACAGAATCTGTCCAGTTTTCTTATAAAAATTATTTGACCTCCTTCGACTGGTTTTCAGTCTTCACACTCTTCTGGAAATATGTTCTAAACTCAAAAATTTAGCAAACTATTCTGACCATGCCTCTTTTCGACACCATTTGAGTACCCTTTTTATTTTTCGAACACAGAACACCTGTGCTGACGTTTTCATGGCCTGAATATATCTTTTTACTTCATTGCTGTTTGAAGGCAGCAGCAATGCTGACTTTACCAGGTCACCGTTTATTCCACAGAATAAATTTTCAAGTGGTTCAAATTGGAAAATTTAGATTTTTAAGTTACCTTTCAAACGCCGCTGGTTTCATAATTTTTTATTAAGTATTGAGAGAGAAACGCAAATTTTTTCCAAAATGTGACAGAATCTGTCCAGTTTTCTTAGAAAAATTATTTGACCATCTTCCGTTGATTTTCAGTCTTCGAATCCTTCTGGAAACATGTTCTAAACTCAAGTATCTAACATGCCGTTCTAACCATACCTTCTTTTGACACCGTTTGAGGCCGTTTTTATTTTTCCAACACAGATCACCTGTGCTGGAAGTACTATAACTCACTGTCCCAGAAAAACCAGTCACTACAAAAAAAAAGCACTTTTGGCGACTAAATTTTTAGTCGCCGAAAGTCGAAATTTTACTTTCCCCGACAAAATTTTTTAGTCGCCACATTTGTCGCGTATATGCGGTCGGCGGAGGTATTGGCGACTAAAACCTTTTTAGTTGCCAAAATAAAAGTCTTTAGCGACCAAAATTTTAGTCGCCAATAGTGTTTTACACTTTTGAAAATCATACATTTACCGACTAATAATTTAGTCGCCAATACTCACTCAATCGCTGACTACACTGTTTTGTCGCCAAAATAAAGACTTTTGGCGACTAAAATTATTAGTCGCCAAAGGTGTCGTCGAAAAAAAAAAAACCCACTTTTTTTTGCTTTTTCTGAATTTTGAACCCCAACCGTCCCACATTCCAAACCTTTTTGCAACACACTCCCTCCACTATGCTACTACAACATCACATAAATATATATGCAATATATATTATTTATATAGTATATTAACCGGTATTAATACAAAATAATATATATAAATATAATTTTTTTAATTCAATATAATTTATGTAAAAAATAAATTATTTACTTAAAAAAAATTTAGGCCACTTTTGGTGACTAAATTAAATTTTTAGTCGCCAATTCTATCATTTTTGGCTACTAATTATTATTTAGTCGCTAAAAAATTAAGTTCCGCCTAGAAATAAGCAGTTTTGGCGACTAAACTTGTTTTTAGTCGCCAAAAACGTCCCTTTTGGCTACTAAACTGAATTTTAGTCGGCAATGGATTGTTTTTAGCTACTAATTTTTTTTTGTAGCTAAAAAGCTTCACTTTCAGCGACTAAACTGTATTTAGTCTCCAAAACCATCACTTTTGGCTACTAAACAACCTTTAGTCGCTAAAACCCCTACATTCGGCGATTAAACTACCTTTTAGTCGCTAATACCCTCATATTTGGCGACTAAACTCTTTTAGTTGGCAAAAGTTATCAATTTTGGCGACTAATTCCATTTTAGTCGCCAATTGTACTACTTTCAATGACGAAAAATGTAATTTTAGTCGCCAAAAGTACTTTTTGTTGTAGTGAGTTTTCTTTCAAAATTTATTTCTCCCTTTGAAAATCATTTTCAGCTCTAGTATTCTTCTCGGAATATTTTCCTAACTCAATGAATTAGCACCAGTTGAAATATCGTAATGATTGAACATCGTTTGGTATGAGTTTCATATTTTTTTTACATACAGTGCTGAAGAAAGTAGTGTGGGAATTCCTAAGAAATTTTGTGATAATTCTCAAGACATTCTATCATATTTATTTTGGTTGCCATACATGATTGTGTTGCGCTATATAAACATTATGACACTGTGGTTTTCAAATTAAAACTCCCACATGCATCAAAATGTGAATTTTACGAAGTAACGAAACACGAAATTGAATAGATGCATTAAAGTTTACAATTGATGGGGTGAGCCCGGTTTAAAATCTTGCGCAAGTGAGTTGTGAACCCTAACATGGCACGGGAAGGTATTTCGACTCTTATCGGTGTAGGCGATATAAGGTTGGTGGTGCGGGTGTCACAACATAGACCGTTTCCTTGGGGCAGACCGTGATGTCACGACTAGAGTACATAACTCTGGTGCGTGGGCATCATTGGTAGTTACAGCAAATAACATTTGAATATTTGACCAAGGGGAAGTCAGAATTGCCCGTGGCCATTGCTTAACGGTTGAGTGGAAATAATGCTCCGCGGGAAGTTACTTAAATTTATCTGATAAACTAAATCTATCAGAATTTAAAAAGAAAAGTGGGCATTTTCCTTATGATGAAATATTGCTTATGTTTGTCATTTTTATTTATTTATTTATCTATTGTTATTATTTTAACTGTTGACATTTCTATTATGCTTATTAAATGCTGCTTATTATTCTATTATTACACAATATTTATTATTTGTGAGTATTATTATCGGGGTGGGTATTTTTTGGTTGTAGTATCTTATTGAGCTCGACGCTCATTGGCATTCCCATTGCCCTGGTGTTTCATGCCAGGTACCGAAGAAATCGAAGGAAACACCGAGGTGTTGGAAGGCAACATTCAACCCTGGTTAGCTTGAAGCGTGCCAAGATTCCATGAACCCTTTTTTTGAGTTTTCTAGTTTTTTTCTTTTTATATTTGTGTACTAAGACAAAGTTTAAGTTTGATTGGAGTTGTAATTTAAGAATTTTTAGTTTCTGTGTTGTTAATTAATGGATGATGGTAAATTTGGTGGCAACATTGGTGATGATTCTTAATTAAGAAAATTGATTTTAAGTTTTAAACCCTATCATGATGTCCTCAAATTTTAGGGCGTCATAGGGTGGCGACGAAGGTGGCCAGAGAGAAGCCGACATGGAAGCGGACGACGAGGAAGCTGGCGACGGAGTTGATAATGGAGAAACAGTAAACCGCTGGAGAAACGAGGAGGAGGAGGGCGGAGGAGGCGAGCCGGGGCACGAACATGTCGCAGGCGGACCCCATCATAACTCTGGCGAAGACGGCGCCGGAGATGGAGGCTATTCCGGTGTTGCTGATTTCGGTGGCCGTGAGGTTGAGGTTGTCGCGGATGATGGGGAGGAGGGGCGCGGCTGCGAAGGTGGAGATAAAACTGCAAAAGTAGGAAATCCAGGTGATGTGGAATGCCCTCATGTGTGGTTGCGCCACCGTGAAGAGACGGAGTACGGTGGCTTTGTGTTCGGAGTCCACCGAAAGTGGGAAATTTGGACGGTCAGGATTGGTATGATTAGGGTTCGCCATTTTTGTGTCTTTTACTTTTTGAAAGTGAAGAGGATCAAAACTGGAAGAATAGAAATAAGTGAGAAAGAGGAGAGATTGGGATTAGGGATGGCAATGGGGGTTATTGGGGTGTATATTAATTTTTCATCTCCATTCTCCTATAATAAATTTTTCCTATTCCCTATTCTCCATTCCCCATTCCCCATGGTACTATCTTCCCCATTTCCTAATGGGTTTGGATTTTCCCCAATCCACTTTAATCCGCATTTTTATTTTATTTTTATTTTTTATATTTAATGTCAACAATCACACTTTTTTTTTTTTAAAGGTTCACAACAAAAACTAAATATACCTTCAATCCTTTTTCTTTCTTTTTTAATATATTTAATGTTAACAAAAATTTTTTTTTTTAATGTTCACAACAAAAGCTAAATATACCTTCAATCTTTTTTCTTTCTTTTTTAATATATTTAATGTTAACAACTTTTTTTTTTTTTTTTTTTTTTTAAGGTTTAGCTAAATATACCTTCAATCTTTTTTCTTTCTTTTTAAATATATTTAATGTTAACAACTTATTTTTTTATTTTTTTTAAAGTTCACAACAAAAGCTAAATATACATTCAATCTTATTTTATTTTATTTGGTTCAAAAACAAAATCAAATACACATTAATTAATTAATTAAAAAGTTTGTTTTATAATAATCAAATATATAATTTTTAGACAATCAAATAAGTTTTAGTAATTAAAAAAAATGTGGAAGAACGTGGAGATTAAAAAAAAAATTACAACCATCTATCTATCTCTCACTCTCACTCTCTCCCCTACATGTTATAAGAACATGTTTACAATGTTATAAGGGTCTGTTTGAAGAAATAAAATGTGAAAGAACCTGTTTGAAGAAAGTGTTATAAGACCCATATTAAATTGCATTAGGGCATAAACAAGGAATTGTTTGTTGATCTCTTAGCTACGGACATTTTAGATATTAAACCACCTTTCTCTTAGCAAATTTGAACCATTCATTTTAATTTATCCAAAATCTAATTATACCTTTTAACAAATCTGAACCGCTCATTTTAAGATATCTATGCCTTACCACACCCAATCCATCCTCCATTTTCTTCCTTTAGTCCCCCACGAATTTTGTTGTTTGTTACTTTTAAAAAACAAAAAATATTTTTTCAATTAAATTTTTATTAATTTCACAACACCATCACCACTATTCTCACCATCACCATAGCCACTACCATCATCACTGCCGCCATCACTCCACCACTATGTCACAATCTCTACTTTCACCTTCGTTCCATCACCACCACCACCAAATATAAAAAAATATATTTTTAATTTTTTTTATAAAAAAATATTTTTCATTAAAAAATATTTTTTATCTAAATAAATGAAGCATAACATTGGGAAACAAGCTGATTTCAGTTAAATCTGTTTATAACTAAGAAAAATTCTTTTATTTAAAAAAAAAATTATTTAGTAAGACTTTGTATGTCCTTTTTGTTTTTCCAGCAAATAAATCTTTGTACCCATCCTTTCTAACCAATCACGGCTCATGCTTGTTTCGATTCTCTACAATTTTCCTATTTTCAAATACATTCATATATATATATATATATATATATATATATATATATGTTGTATAAATTATGTGATAACATAAAACAAATAGATTCATACTCGTTAATTGAAATTTCAAAACAAGCAAACCATTCTGAAAATTACAATACATAACAAAATAAAATAACATAGAAAAGCAAACCGAAACCTGCACTAGACAGTGTCCTTAATTTTTTTAAATAAATTTAAAAAATTCTAGATATACATAAAATTTGACAAGAATAATGTGACAATGTTAATTAAAATGTATTTAATTTTATTGTTGAGCCAAATAAAATAAAATAAGATTGAATGCATATTTAGCTTTGGTTGTGAATCTTAAAAAAAAAAAATGGTTGTGAACCTTAAAAAATAAAAAAAAAATAAAAGAAAAAAGATGGAATGTATATTTAGTTTTGGTTGTGAATCTTAAAAATTAAAAAAAAATGGTTGTGAACCTTAAAAATAAAAAAATAATAATAAAAAAAAAGATCGGAGGTATATTTAGCTTTGGTTGTGGATCTTTAAAAAAAAAAAAAAATTGGTTGTGAACCTGAAAAAATAAATAAATAAATAAAAGAAAAAAGATTGAATGTATATTTAGTTTTAGTTGTGAATCTTAAAAAAAAAAAATTAAAAAAAAAAAAAAAACATATGGAGAAATTAGTGGGTACCCATCCCCTGTGGATGTTTAAAGAATATCACATACCCTACCCAATGGATAAAAAAAAAGGGAAAATTGGTCTAAAGTCCCTCTCCCACTTTTCATAATGGAAGAGATCCACAAAATTATTTTTTGATGTCTAAGATCCCTAAACATACAACAGAGAAATTTCAGTCCTTTATACTATCTTCATCATCTGACCCACTGCCATCCCCAACAACCCGACTCTCAGTCCTCCTCATCTTCCAATACTTCCCAAAGCTTTACCCAGTGGAGATTCCCGGCCTCGTTCTCCTTCTCTCCTTTCCTCTCATCGCAATCGCATACATCTTCGTCTCCGAAGCCCTCGTGATCTAGGCGCTCATCTTTATCTCCTACGCCGGACTGAAGATCTGCGACATCGAGCTACTTCGTCGGCTCTGGACATGTGTTTTGGTGCAGCGTTGATCTAGGTTCGCTTCCGACGGTGCTGGGTTATACTCTATGATATTTTTGATCGGCATTGGTTGCGTCAATAGTATTTCACTTAAGTTCACTTCTGAAGATTCTTCTAGGTGAAGTCGTCTTTGTTGAAGATTACAGTTTATATCTAACACAGTAATTATTTTGTTTGATGAACTTCCAATAAAGATGGATACTCGTATGGAGTCAAGTACTTGGTGTGGTTCTACTTTGTTCTAAGTTACACGTACAGTTCTGTGTATTTGTTCTCTTTTAGCATTTCCAATTATGTTTTGACAAAAAGCAATACATTGACTATTGAAATGTTGGTGTGCTGTTGTACTGGAGGATCTAAATCCTATATTCTTAAGTTCACAAAAATAGAAATTGAAGCCAAGTGTAGATTAATGAGAAAAGTGATCTTCTGGTTGAAACTAGAGAAATTCTTTGATTTTTTAACTGAATTTGCTCTGGGTTGAAACCAGAGAAATTCTCTGGTTTTTGAACTCAATCACCAAGTTCTGTTCATAAAAATACAACTTTACTGTAAATAGAGAGAATTTCTCTGGTTTGTCTGGTTTGAAGAGAATTTCTCTGGTTTTGAACCAGAGAAATTTGTGGGTTTGTGGGTTTGTTAGACATGGGTTTAATTGTAGTTAATAGAGCCAGAGAAATTTGCGAAGTCAAAGAAATTTCCTGGATAGCCATACAAATTTCCTTTCCACAATTTTCTCTGGATTTATTTGGTACTCAGAGAAATTTCAATTTTCTCTGGAGAGAATTTCTTTGGAACTGAAATGTCTCTGGATGTGTATTTGTTCTCTTTTAGCATTTCCAATTATGTTTTGACAAAAAGCAATACATTGACTATTGAAATGTTGGTGTGCTGTTGTACTGGAGGATCTAAATCCTATATTCTTAAGTTCACAAAAATAGAAATTGAAGCCAAGTGTAGATTAATGAGAAAAGTGATCTTCTGATTGAAACTAGAGAAATTCTTTGATTTTTTAACTGAATTTTCTCTGGGTTGAAACCAGAGAAATTCTCTGGTTTTTGAACTCAATCACCAAGTTCTGTTCATAAAAATACAACTTTACTGTAAATAGAGAGAATTTCTCTGGTTTGTCTGGTTTGAAGAGAATTTCTCTGGTTTTGAACCAGAGAAATTTGTGGGTTTGTGGGTTTGTTAGACATGGGTTTAATTGTAGTTAATAGAGCCAGAGAAATTTGCGAAGTCAAAGAAATTTCCTGGATAGCCATACAAATTTCCTTTCCACAATTTTCTCTGGATTTATTTGGTACTCAGAGAAATTTCAATTTTTTCTGGAGAGAATTTATTTGGAACTGAAATTTCTCTGGATTTCAATTTTCTCTGGAGAGAATTTATCTGGGATTGAAATTTCTCTGGATTTCAATTTTCTCTGGAGAGAATTTCTCTGGGACTGAAATTTCTCTGGATCCTGTTAAGGGACCTTAGACATCATAAAAATATTTGATGTCCTTTATACTATAAAATCATAATATCAGGGACCTTAAAAAAAATACCCCCAAAAAAAATAGAAAAAATTCATGTATTTAGATTGAGTCTCCATAAATACTCACGGGATAAATTATCCATTGTCATTCCTAACTGGGATTCAATAACTTGGAGGTGGTGTTGCCTTTTTTTTTTTTTTTTTTGATTGGAGGTTTTGTTGTTGGATTCTTATCCACTTGGTTGCCTATTTATAATGAAGATTCTTCACTACACAAGTGTAATGATTTATTTATTTAAAATAATTATAAATTTATATTTTTAGATATGTTATAACAATATAAGTGTATTTGATTTCAATTTTCTAAATTTAATTTTTTAGAAATTTAGTTTTTTATTTTTGTATTTTTTGTTTTTAGTGAATATATTTAGAATTTTAAGTATTTTTTTTTTTTTACTTTTTTAGATACACCTGACTTAGATGTAGGTTTATCTAAAAAAATAAAATATTTTAAAATATCAATAAATATACAAAAATATTAAAAATATACTGAATTCTCGTATTTTTTTAATAATTTTTTATATTTAGTGAATTTTTTAAAGATTTTTTTATTGTATTTATGTTAGATGTATTTAAAAATTAAAAAAAAAATTATTTAGAATATTAAAAAATATTTCTTAAAAATTCAAACTAAATAAGTTGATTAGAAGTTTAAAAAAAAACAAAAAAAATTGACGCAAATCATCTTAAACTTATTTTTTAATTGACCAGCCAATCCATCATGAGATTATTACTGCTCACTAATAATAGTAGAATCAATGGTGCAACGTACAAAGACCACAGATTTTAGACACTTTTGTAAAACAATTTTTGTGATTTGTATGTTTTTGTTTATTTTTTTTTTTTGGACGATGGATGGGTTATATGTCTATGCATACTAAGAAGTGGCTCATCTTTTGGTGGGATTTATATCAAAGCCTTCATCTCGGATGGCTTTTTAACTTTTTAATTATTTGAGATTAAAAAATTTTGTTTAGGATAAATCTTTTAACCTTTTTGATTTTTATGAGAGAAAAAAATAAAATAATTATGATTTGAATATAACATTTTATCTTATTAACTTTTTAATCTATTTTGTCTTTCTGTAACTATTTTAGCACAAGAAGAAGATGCCAAACATAGCCAAAGATCTTGATTTGAATTATTTAATTTATAAGGTCTATCAAATAGTTTGTTAATGTAAAAAAAAAAAAAAAAAGTTGTTTAGATAGGTACACGGTTCAATTATGTGTTGAAATATTGATGAATTATTTTTCAAAATCACATTTGTGAAATGTATATATAGTTTATGTTTGTTACAGGCTACTTTGGTTATTTTAGTCATAAAAAGACAAAATATGTTAAAAAGTTAATAAGACAAAATGTCTCATTCAAATCATATTTATTTTATTTTTTCTCTCACAAAAATTAAAAAAAAAAACTAAAATCTCAAACGAGACTTTTTAACATCAAGCTAAAATAGGTAAAAAAATAAAAAGTTAACTCTCATTCCAAACGAATAAATAATATTAAAAATAAATATAATAAAATTATATGATTACAAATATATAATATTAACTTATTTTTACATAAATAATTTTCTTAATGTGTCTAATAAAATAAAAAATGCGAATACCACCGATGTATCTATCAAATGACACAAATCTTTTAGGACTCCTTTTGCTGAGCACAATAGTTCCTACCCGTATGAACTTCAAAGCAAAAAAATAAATAAATAAATAAAATAAAATAAAAATTGACATCCCTCCATATGTCAAATTTGGCATAAGAAGGTAATGCCAAATGCCACCTAGATAAATGTCAAATTTGTATGGAAGGTAATACTACCTAGATAATGCTTACCTAGATTATTCCTAAAAAAACCAAAAAAAAAAAATGCTTACCTATATAAATGACTTTTTGATGGGACCGTGTAGAGATGTGAAATATAAATTAATTTGCACAGAAGGTAATACAGCCCAGATAATGCTTACCTAGATAATTCCTCAAAAAAAAAAAAAAAAAAAAAAAAAATGCTTACCTAGATAAATTACTTTTTTGATAGGACCGTGTACGGTGTACAGATGTCAAACACAAATTTTGAATTAAAAAACAACAAAAATCCACGTGAGGTGGAATGTCCGCATGTGGGGCTTTTGACGTCGTGAAGAGGTGGCATGAGGATCCTCTAGGCTTTCTTCTCTAGAGTCATCTTCTAAGATAATTCATCGGAAAGATTCTTCCTCATTAAAATGACGTCGTTTTGGTGTATAATTTGAAAAAAAAAAAAAAATTAGATTTCAAAATAGAGAGAAGGGCTGGGAGAATGAGAGAAGAGAAGGACGTCGTTGGTATGGCTCCGTCGCTGTTGTGGAGATCTGGAAGACCTTCTGTCAACGCCTTCGTATTCGATCTCTTCCACCGCCGACGCCACTCCAATACCTTTGGTTCAATCACATTTACAAACCATAGATCCGTCGACGAGCTGAACCCTAGTCGCACCGTCATCTCTAATCCCCTCCGCCGATCTCCATATCCATTGACCGGATCTACTGATTCTGGTACTCATTTTGATTTTAATGATGATGGGTCCTATAAATCGATGGGGTCCGTAAATCTTCTCTCCCATTTGCTAAATAATAATTATAAAAAAAAAAGAAGTCATATTATAATAAATCAAAATTGGAAGATCAGTTGATAGTTTACACATAATTTTTAAATTAATTTATTTTTTTCTTTGAATCTTGTTCCTAATATATATATATATATATATGTGTGTGTGTGTGTGTGTGTGTGTATGTGTGTCTATACAGTTTGAAGCCTCTTTCTTTTTGTTCTGTAACACAAACACCCACCTCTTTATTGATGTAAAATTATGGAGTCGATATGATCAATGTTTATTGTTTATTTCCTGTTCTAAACCTTAAAACCAAATGAATAGTATATATCATGACCATGCTCTGTTTTTTTTTTTTTTTTTTTTTTTTCCTGACCAAGCATTTTTTCAAATAGTTTTTTCCAACAGATTTCAGAGTTATCTTCTGGCAATGGATGGAGGCAGAGGGGTGGGGGAAAGGATGGTTGGCCGGAGGAGGGTTGGAGAGCAATTGGAGGTGGTCGGTGAGGGTGGGGGACCAGGTGGCCTCCACTTCTGAGGATGGGGGGTTTGGCCATGGAATCTCTCTATCTTCTCTTTTCTCATTCTGTTCGAGTTTTTTATTTTATTTTATATCCTCACCAAAACGACGTCGTTTTAATGAGAGATTGATCTCAACTCTTAATTCCATTAGTGGGACAGGTGTCACGCCCATCTCCTTTACTGTAGGAGATCACTCTAGAGGGTTCACTCTAGAGGATCTTGACGCAAAGAGGTGGAGTACTGTCCTGTTCAAAAAAAAAAAAAAAAAAAGGTGGAGTACTGTACGGTGGATTTGTGTTCAGTGAATCAGAATAGGAAAATTTGGATGGTCAAGATTGGTTTGATCTGTGTGATCAAGGTTTTTCCATTTTTGTGTCTTTTACTTTGGAGGAGGATTTTTTCTAGTTCAAAATCTGAATCGAAAGATTTTGCTTGGCCGTGGGACTCACACATTTGATGATCTAAATTATACATTTTGTTAAGTGTTTTGTATATTTTATTCATAAAAAAAAAAAAAGATCAATCCATTATAACTTGTTTAATTTATCATATTTTTTACTAAAAAAATAGGCGACAATTGTGTTTTTAAAAAATAAATTATATATTTTTTTGATGACAAAAATAACAAATTGAACAAATTGCAGTTATCAGATCGATCTAATTTTTTGTAGGCACACCAGCGACAAGGAAATGATGGACAAATGATATAAGAAGACTTTCAAGACACATCAAAAGGTTAAGCTCTTTATTCTTATTCTCTCCCCCTCTCTACATCATTAATCTCCTAACTTGATCGTCGGAGGGTCCGCTGGGGGATTCCCGTTCCCCATTGGCCATTTTTGTAGGCACACCAGCGAGCTCAGTGACCGGTGAATGATATAGGAAGCGCGGGTCTGCCCGACTCGTCCTCCCTTGGATCAGCAACATCATCAACAAGAATTTAATATGATAAAAACTTTGGTTATGTTGATTTATAGTTTAACAAAATCTAGTTACAATATGGACGGTTTGTTTTAGAAAAATATTTCACTTATTTTTTGTTGTTTGGTTGGACAAACAATAAGTAAAATATTTTTATAAGAAAAAATTATGTTTCAAACGTCTATAAATTATTTTTTGAGTAAACTATCAATAGGTCCTAGTAGTTAGACTTAATTCCCATCAAGTCCTATTGAAAATAAGCCTTGGTATAATTGTCGTCAAAAATAAATTTTTTGTGACAATTTTTTATATATGTAACTAAAAATTGATAATTAGTGACGTTTTTGTCATGATTTTTATAATTGTCGCTAAAACTTACAATTTAGTGACTTTTTTATAATAAATTTTTTTCATAAGACCTATTAGACAATAAATCTATTTATTAAGATTTACACGTAAGTACTCCTTATTTTTTTACTCTATCTCGACATGATTCATCAATTTCAATCATTGCCTTGTTATATATATATATATATATATACATAAGTTTTATCTATAATTAGTTAATTATTAGATTTTTTCTTGTAGAATAAATTTTGTCAGCCAAACATATAAAAATTAAAGAAAAGATATATTTTTGTCCGAAATTATTTTATATGTAAAATATTTTAAATCAAAATAACCAGAGTCTAAGAAAAAAAAAACAAATGTAATGTTTTACCAAATAAAAATTGAACCAACAAGGACTTTTTTTAGGCCTTTTAACTGGGCTTTATTTTAATATCTAATACTACAATGAACTAAAAATAATTTAGAAATCCTTATTTAATATCTAATACTATAATGAACTAAAAATCATTTAGAAATCCTTATTTTGATCCAAATTTTGGTGGCCTAAGCAAGCCTCTCTTGCTTCTGCCCAGGGCGGGGCTTGCGTATAGGAAAGTCTTGGAGACTAGGCAAAAAGAAAAAGAAGAGAAAAACTGAATTTTTTTTATTAATGGTGTGAATTTAAATTGATATATTTTGGGGAAAATATCATTTAAGTGGAAGGTACAAAAAAAAAAATACTTACAAATTAATGAAAAATTTGATATATTAAAAGTCAAACTCATAAATTTTTCATAAAAATTTTCATGACATTAATTTTTGAACTTTTCACTTGTTTGTTATTTCCCCTACTTTTTGGGGGGTCCGTAGACATTAAGGTCTGGGTATAACTTATTTTTTGATTTTTTGATTTTTTTATTAAAAATAAGCAAAAAAAATAAAAATAAAGAAATGATCATAATAAGCCAATAAATAATATATAAATTCACTTAATAAATATAATGATGTGTAAAATGATATACAAAGAGTGTTATCTTAAAAAGATATTTGGTGTAATAGGTACACTACCTCAGCTTAACAACTTGGAGGAAAATTTTGACATGGGTAAGTCCATAAAGATTATAATCCACCATTTAGGACTCAATACACAATTCAAATACTAAGTCCCAGCACTGTCGAAGCCCCACGTAGCAATAAGAACCAATGACATCAAGACACATGTCAAGAGAAGGGCAAGCCACATAAGTAGACAAAGATCTGCAAAGTTATTGCCACAACACATCGCTATTAATGAAACCCCTTACAGCATTTATTGCGACAAGCCCTCTCCGTCGGGACAAAACGCCTTCACCATGAACAAGGTAAGCTAGAGCATAGACTTTCAGCCAAGGTGACAGGTCGGAAGGGACAACGAAATGATTACCAGACGATATAAGCAGACGTCGAAGACAGGAAGAAGGTTAAGTTTTTTTGTCTCTAATTCATCCCTGCATTCTACTTTTCTCTCTAACTTGCTCGTCGGAGGGTTCGCTGGGGGACTCCCCGTTCCTCGTTGAACTCTTGTGCAGGTTCCTCTGTGGGCTTGGTCATCCGGACTCCGGTTTGGGAAGCGTGGATCAGTCCGACCCGTTTCGTCTGGAACCTGTTGTATGATCAGTTGGCGCCGTCTGTGGAAAAGGTTTTTGTTCTGCGCGCCAGTTGTGTTCATTGTCGCCGGAGACCCTCTCCCAATAACCCCGTCCTACCACCTGTGAAGGTGGATGGTCACAACTAGATCCATGGCTTCTCAATCCAATGTTCCCGATCATCAAGGCGACCCTCCCAATCTAAATAACCCACCACAGTATTTCACCGAACTCACCAACAGCATTAACCGCTTGGCCGAGCAAAACCAAGCCCTGATTAATGCTCTACTCCAAAAAAACCTTCCTATGCCTCCTCCACCACCTCTAGATATTCCACCCAACCAAGAACGAGCCCCGAGCTATACTATCCTGCAACCTAACCCACCTAACTTGGAAGGCTTGCGAGCTCCCCTCCCGAATATAAACCAGCCACCCCGGGCCTTGCACCCATCGGCCCCGGTACCAACCCCCGAGGGAGAGGCCAGTAGCGTCTAGCCCCCGCTCCCCTCCGGTGGTGACAACATTCCTCTCTAGGATGCAGAACTGCGAGCCATAAAGCTCCAGCTCCAAGGAGTCATGTAAAACATACAGCATAAACCATCCACCACGGCCAACTGGCCGTTCGTTGCCTCTATCCGGGACAAACCTCTACCCCTCAAGTTCAAAATGCCCACTATCGACTCTTTCGACGATACAACGAACCCAGTCGATCACGCGGAGACCTACAGAACCCTCATGATCCTCCATGCATTTCCCGATGAGATCATGTGTCGGGCTTTCCCTGTAACACTCAAGGGGTCGGCTCGACTCTGGTTTAGTCAACTACCAGCAGATTTTGTCTCCACTTTCCAGCACCTTAGTGACTTATTCCTCAGCCATTTCATTGGAGCCCAGCGCCAACGACGCCCAACAACCCAACTCCTCAGTATCCGTCAGACCGACGGGGAGTCGCTATGTAGTTTCGTTACCCGCTTCAACACCGAAGCCTTGCAGGTAGCAGAAAACGATGACAAGGTCATCCTTACGGCTTTCATGGCCGGTTTACAATCATCTGATTTCCTTTTCTCCCTCTCAAAAAACCCCCGACCTCCATGGCAACCCTACTCTCTAAAGCCCAAAAATATATGAATGCTGAAGATTCACTAGCTGCCCGACAAGACCCAATAGCCAAAAACCCGACCTCTAGAGAGAAGAGAAAGGACTCAGAAACCAGGAATACCCAGTACACTCACCAAACACCTCAGTACAATGACCGACCACCCCGATTCACAGATACTCGCCCTCAGCAGAGGTAATGGACTGAACCCACCAGAAACAACTGCCGGCGCACCCCTCCCCGACAACCAGCACAACCTAACCAAGGTCGTGATCGCCCTCCACAACAACCTCGGGCACAAGGTAACCCTGTCACGACCCAAACCCGGTACCCAAAGGCTCGGCGTCGTAACAAGATAAAAAAATAAAATAATTCAAATAATTTTGTAGTCGCAGCGCAAGCGGATAAATTAAATAAAATAATTGGGTACCAAATGCTTATTTAAAAGGGAATAAAACACAGTCATTTGAACTTTATTATATTACAAGAGTTCAAAACAAAACAGATAGAAATAAAAAAAAGATTTAAAAAAAAAAACAACACATCGATTCATTTTCCATCTTGATCCCGCTAAACCTCGTCACCTGAAAGGGGTAACAACTATAAGCACATAGCAGAGTGAGAAATATTATACTGTGAGTGTAGGGGCACAAAATAGCCATGGATAATTATTTAAACTAAAACATTAACATAATTTGAGTTGAATACATAAATTAATTAAGTGGCAAAAACTGAAATAAATCACTATAACTACGGTACAGAACAAAACAGAACAGGGGTCACTAAAGTGATAATCAGAATAGGCGTCAATGGATCCATGACAAACACAGGACCACAAAGTGGTCAAACAGGGGCCAATGGTTATTTAAGTCCCCCAAGGCATGGGACTCCCGTGGTGTTACTTACAGAAAATAATTGTTTACAAGATCATTGCCAAATAATCTCTAAAATTTAAACAAACATATCCATGGGTTTTAATTTAAGCAAATAGAGTTCAGAAAACAATCCACGTAATTGAAACATTAACATAACCATAAAACATAAATTATATAAAATAAATTGTGATAACTCAAAACATATTTAAATTCAAGATATAATATAACTCACTTTTGCTATAAAAATTCTCTTATTTTTCACATATTCCCAAACATCTGTAAGTTTTGTTTTGTTGCTCACTCTGCCCCAATTCTCTCTATTTATACTTGAACAAGAGTGAGGCCCAAGCTTAGGAGATTACACGTATATGCTTCCCTCTTGTGCCACCTGTCTGTGCGGGGGCCCAAGTGGACACTCAGCTGCTTCTCATGTTGCCATTTGCTTGACTCTTGTCTTTATCTCCATGATATCACCAAGGGCCAAGTTGCCCCTTGGCCTACACCGAAAATTTTATCCTTTTTATTTTTCTATTAATTTATTAATTAATTTATTATGTTATTCCAATTCTTAAAATCATAATTCCTAAAATACTTATAATTATAAGTTAGGTTCACATCTAAAAACCTCACTACCAAACTATAAAACGTCGCTTACCACTTACTACAATATTTAATATGCGGCGTCTTATAATTTATTTCCTTAACAATTTAATCGATAAATTCCCAATTTCCTAAATAATGCATTTATTTATTATTATTATTATTATTATTATTATTATTATTATTATTATTATTATTATTATTATTATTATTATTTATTGATTGATTTATTTATTTTTGAGTTCTATTTATTACAATTTTAACTTTAAAAAGAAAATTCGGGTCTTCTTATATCCTTCACCATGAACAAGGTAAGCTAGAGCATAGACTTTCGACCAAGGTGACAGGTCGAAAGGGACAACGAAATGATTACCAGAAGATATAAGCAGACGTTGAAGACAGGAAGAAGGTTAAGCTTTTCTGTCTCTAATTCATCCCTACACTACTTCTCTCTCTAACTTGCTCATCAGGGGTTCGCTGGGGGACTCCCCGTTTCCCATTGAACTCTTGTGCAGGTTCCTCTGTGGGCTTGGTCATCCGGACTCCAGTTTTGGAAGCGTAGATCAGTTCGACCCGTTCCGTCTGGAACCCGCTGTATGATCAAATTTCATTAAAAATGTGAAAAATATACTAAATCATTAAATTCTTCTCTCTTACATCAGCATAAATCCTTTTCCATCCCCTCTCCACTCTCTCAAATTTTCAGTCTCCTCTCTCCATCAACTTTTTCCTTTTTTTCATTTATTTTTTCCCTCTAATTTCAAAAATGAAATTTCTATAGAGGACTCATTCATGTACTCCATCTTTTTCCTCTCTCATATTTTTAATTTCAATCTCTCGCTAATCAAAGGGTTTTTATTAAGACGATTTCAATGTCTTTGATGAAGGAATCACGAAAAAAATAAAGTTTGTCGGAATTTATGATGTTGTCGAAGAAGAAGAAGGAGAAAAAAGGGATTAAAAAAATAGTTTGCCAAAATCCATGGTGTTACTAGAGAGGAAGGAGATTTAAAAAACAATTATTGAAATCCATGGTGTGTCGGAAAATGAGAAGAAAATATGAGATGAAAAAAAAATTTAGACGGAATCCATGGTCTCGCTAGAGAATAAAAAGGAAATTTTTTTTTTTTTTAAAAAACTATTAGAATCTAGGGAAAATTATGTAAATAGTCCCTGTAATTTACACGTTGTGTCATTTTGGTCCCTCTAATTTCAATTTGCTCAATTTTGACCCTAAATTTTGAATTTTGTGTCAATTTAGTCCAATAGATAACTTCTATTAAGCATTTGAAAAGGCACATGTGGACAACTGTAGACGTCCCTGAACACCCCGGGAGGGCGAGTCCCACCCCCCCCCCCCCCCCGGGTTCTGTTCGTATTGGGCTCACTACAGTTCAGGACTCAATGTCACGGTCCTGTATCTAATCTTGCAGAGTACAATGCAAGACCGATGAAGTCATCAAAGAGTCCAAATCCGGCAAATCGTTTTTGAAAAAAGATTTTTTGAAAGAAGTGCCAAACATGGACTGCTTTGCCAGATACAGAGTCGCCACCTAAATATTTTATTTTGGGAAATTTAGGAAACCCTGACTCGTTGCCTAAGGCCACGTGTCCGTCATCACCAAAGTTGCCTCGGCTCGGGAACTTGGGTACGATTGGGGAAGGTCACTTCGTGAGCACCCCCGCTCGCCCGATCAAAGATCGGCCTCTACTAACCATGATATCTATTTTTGAAAACATTATGCGTTCTTATTTCGGTTATTAGCCTAGATTTACTATGTGATGCGCACAGCATACAAGTATAGACTGGGTCGCCTGAATTGGAACAAAACATTTCATGTTTGTTTATTTGAAAATGGTTTGATGGTGCTACCCGCAAGTAGGCTAAGACGTGGATTTGCCACCCTCGGGTGGGCTTAGAAAAAAAACATGATTTTGCCACTATCTAGTGGGCTTAAAACTCACAGTGAATGAATTGTTCCAATCCAAATAACCCAACCTTCACCCACAAGCATTCAGGTAGATATATCACATAAGCAATTAGCCTCATGGTAAACATGCTATTATGGCAGTCACTCACACGCATGCAAGGATGCTAAAGCATAAAACTTACCGAGTACTCCAAGCTAAAACAAAAGCTAATTAGAAATCCATGCATGATCCTAATTATATAGAAATGCCTAATGCAACACATGCAAAAGTGCAACTATAGCAGGCTCGGCTATTCTAGACATGGCATATGAAATGCTACAGCTAACATGTATTCAACTTGGAATTAAAAATACAATGCAGTTAGTATGATGCGCTGAGCCCGGTGCATGCAAGACAGATAAATGAATGCAAACATGCTATCATACTGTATGCTAATTGAAACATGCCCTAATCTAACCATCATAAGCTGATAAATAAAAGGGAGAAAGACGTGGGGTTGGAAGACATACATCACACACACGCACACTTATTACAACATTGCCCTCGCGCAGAGGGTCCGAATAAATAATACAGTCCCAAATGAATAATTACAGTCCAAATATGTACAAAACCCTAATTAATTAACAAATTAAATTAGGAAAGAAATAAATTGGCATGCAAGCCAGGGACTGCCTCAAATCTGCTCCGAATGATGAATGATGCATGCTTGGGTTGCCTTTGTCGGAAAATCCCTTGTGATGCCCTGGTTTGCCTCTGTTTGCAATTGTTCTTGGAATGCGTGCCAAGCTCTGGAAGGCTGCCGATTTCTGACTGCAACAAAGAGCAACAAAGGGGCATGGCAAAGTATTTTCACATATGTATGCATGACTACTCTTCATGGAGTGTAGTCCTCGATTCCCGTGCCACCAATCACGCATATCGATGCATGATGGCCGATTGAATCGAATTGCACGAATCAATATGAAATGAATGCACATATGGACACAACAAGGCCTAGACTCCATCATGGATAATCTAGAGTGTCAGCGATTGGGAATTGAGACACGTTCCGTCACTCAGAGTACGAAACGTCCCTCGTTTCCCGTGCTCGGGCTAACTCCTATCCCAAGCACAATGCAATATGCATGACATGCATGAATGCAATTCTAACATGAAACCTAGCATACACAATACTATGAAATGGCATATACAATGCGCGATGTAACATGGCATACACGACGCTCTAACATACAACCTAGCATACGCAATGCTATGAATCAAAATGGCATACACAATGCATAATGGACTTACACCAACATGAGTGGACCTCAGCCACACTCACATCATTAGCCATGAGATGAAAATGAGACTCTCGAAATGCGCGCACGCATGCACGCAAACCGAGGACCGAACCTAAGGCATAGTATGCAACTCTAACAAGGCATGACAAGGAATGAAATATGGCATACAAGCATGTAATTCCAGCACCGAAATACGATGCTAAACAGCCCCCAAACATGGAAAGATGGCACCCGATGCATGAGATGAAACCTGAAACTCGAAACTAGGCACACGGAATGACTTACAGCTATACAAAGCATGCATTATTTGATCATGAAGCATGAATACAGATGCAAGACAGTCCCAAAACATGCATATTTCCAGTTTATAACAAGTCTCAAAAATGAACACAAATATGGCTAATCTATCATGCAAAAATGGCCCTAAAAGAGAGATTAAACACAAAGGGACAGCAGCTGGCCCCAAATGGAAAAGATCCCTTCAAAAAAGTTGAAGAGGGGCTCAAAATAAGGCACTTTACAGTTTACATCAAGCCACAAAAATAATCACAAATAAGGCCAAACTATCATGCAAGAAAAGGCCTAAAAAAGGGGTAAAGAGACAAGTGGTAGCTGCTGTTCTCAAACAGAGGAGAGCCCTTCAACAAAGTTGAAGAGGGGCTAAAAAAAAGATATTTCACAGTTTATGGAAAAGTCCAAAATAGCTCAAAAGTAAGCCTAAAATACTATGCAAAAATTGGCCTAAAAGAGAGATAAAGAGGCAAGTGATAGTAGGAGACCTCAAATAGAGGAGAGCCCTTCAACAATGTTGAAGAGGGACTCAAAAAAAGTTATTTTATAGTTTATGACCAAGTCCAAAAAAACTCACAAATAAGCCTAAAATACTATGCAAAAATTGGCCTAAAAGAGAGATAAAGAGGCAAGTGGTAGTAGGAGACCTCAAACAGCAGGAGGTCCTTGATCAAACATGAAAAGGGACTCAAAATATGACTATCTACAGTTTGGGTCGGAGCCCAAAAAAGCTAGCAAGTATGGCTTGTAAATGAACCAAGAAAAGGCTAGAAAAGGGAGGAAGAAGACTCACCCTTGTAGAGCAGCAACACAGCAGCTTTTGGACCAAGAAATGGTGCTCCTATTCTCTAAAAAACAGCCTCAAGTTGCTGGAATGGA
This sequence comes from Camellia sinensis, assembly GCF_055761805.1. NCBI lineage: Eukaryota > Viridiplantae > Streptophyta > Magnoliopsida > Ericales > Theaceae > Camellia > Camellia sinensis. Next base: position 210,834,502 of record NC_138965.1, read on the forward strand.
GTGTGGAGGTCTTGTGTTATGTGTTGTAGTGTAAATGGTGCAAGGCTTTTAGGGTTTAGAGGGTTGAAGTAGAGAGAGAGTGAGAGTTGTAGGCAAAGGCTCAAAACTAATTTTGTAACCCTCAAACAAGGAGCTGAGGGGCTGGTTTTATAGAGGGAGGAAAAGGGGAGGAAAATGAATTCAAATTTCCCCCCAAAAGGGAAGACCTTCGGACAGTGGGTCAAATGCAGAATAGCTGGCACAGCTGGAACACACTCAGGAGGGCAAAAATGGCCTGCCAGCTCAAAAGGGCCAAAATGGTCGGCCGGCTAGGCAAGGTGGCCGGCCGACCAGTTCAGGTGGCCGGCCGACCAGGTCAAAAGGGTCAAGATGGCCAGCCACCCTCTAGGATGAAGCCCCGGAAGTTAGCTTTCCAATGCCGCAAACCTTGCATCAAAATTCATTCTGTGCAAAAAGTTATGCCAGTTTTCGTGAAGCCGCGTAGATTCGGTCCAAATGGACTTCAACCAACCATATCTCCCCCACCCGAACTTGTCCTTAGGAGATTCTTGAGTGAAAAATGAAGCCCCGAAAGTAAGCTTTCCAACGATGGTGGCCTCATATCTTAATTCCTCCTGTGCAAAGAGTTATGTCCGTTTCGGTGAAGCCGCGCAGATGTTTTCCTCCTTCCTAGATTCATGCTGAATCACTTTTGACCAAAAAAAAGCTGGCTTTTCAGAAAAATTGCTGGCCTCCCACTCTCCTACAACCTTTCTAACAATGAAAATAAGGTCTCCACCGAAAATGAACCAAAACGGATGCAAAACGGAGGTTCGGGGGACCGAAACGCGCGGCCTGGGGCCCCGAAAATGGGCTGTTAAGCACTGGAGGTGGCATTCGACCACGAAGTTGGTCTCGCGGGTCACAGTGTTCCTCAAAAGGGAGGAAATAATGTGTGTGCCAAAAATCGGAGCAAACAGAGGTGGTTAGGCGGTCCCGAACCGAGGCACACGGCCGTCGACTCCGAAAAAACGGAAACCGGGCTCCAAAATGGGAAAAATGGCCTACGACCACGAAACATAGCCTACGGCCACTGAGAGATGATCTACGAGACCTCTCTCTCCCTTCGGGAAGAGAAAACAGAGCCTGGTTCGCAAATCGAGGCAAGGCACGAAAGAGTCCGGAAGTCCAGAGGCAAGGCTTGCAGCCGGGACTCTGAAACTTCTGAACGAGCACAATATGCAATATCACCAAGCGCTCAATCGGTGACGTCTGAGTCTTAAGGTCAGTTGAAAATGGGGTGTCTACAGTTGCCCCTCTTTGACAGAACTCGAAAGTCAAGAAGTGACGGGAGTGAATGTCAAAGCCTAGAGACGACCCATTTTTGACAAGGCCGAAGACTTAGACAAACAGGCAAGATAACAAAGATGTGCTCGCAGGCATGCCCGCAGGCAGGGGGCAAGATGCAAAATGATATGCACAAAGCCGACGGTATCTCAATGATCATGCAAATGCAACAAACTGTAATGAAGCACATATTCATGATAGATGCAACAGTTTTAAGCAAGAATGCAAAGCAACAACTACATTTCATGCAGTTATGAAATGTGAAGAGAGTGTGATGGATACACTATATGATTAAAGTGTGATTGATACACTAAGTGAAGCAAAATGTGATAGATACACAAAGTGAATACAAAGTGTGATAGATGCACTAAGTGAACAGAGTGTGATTGATACACTGAAGGTGAACACAAAGTGTGATAGATGCACTATGTGAACAAAGTGTGATAGATGAACTATGCGAACAGGTGTGATGGATACACTAAAAGTGAACACAAAGTGTGATAGATGCACTAAGTGAACAGAGTGTGGTTGATACACTAAAAAGCGAACACAAAGTGTGATAGATGCACTTAGTGAACAAGTGTGATGGATACACAAAAGGTGAACACAAAGTGTGATAGATGCACTTAGTGAACAAGTGTGATGGATACACAAAAAGTGAACACAAAGTGTGATAGATGCACTTAGTGAACAGAGTGTGATGGATACACAAAAGGTTAACACAAAGTGTGATAGATGCACTATGCGAACGAGTGTGATGGATGCACTAAAGGTGAACACAAAGTGTGATAGATGCACTATGTGAACAGAGTATGATAGATATACTGAAAATGAACACAAAGTGTGATAGATACACTATGTGAACAGAGTATGATTGATATACTAAATGTGAACACGAAGTGTGATAGATGCATTTAGTGAACAGAGTATGATAGATATACTAAAAATGAACACAAAGTGTGATAGATGCACTATGTGAACAGAGTATGATTGATATACTAAATGTGAACATGAAGTGTGATAGATGCACTTAGTGAACAGAGTATGATAGATATACTGAAAATGAACACAAAGTGTGATAGATGCACTTAGTGAACGAGTGTGATGGATACACTAAATGAACACGAAGTGTGATAGATGCACTTAGTGAACAGAGTATGATTGATATACTAAATGAATGAAGTGTGATTGATACACTAAATGAATGAAGTGTGATTGATACACTAAATGAATGAAGTGTGATTGATACACTAAACGAGAATGTATGTGATAGATACGCTAAAGTGAATATGTGCATGGTAGATACACAAAATGAGAATGTGTGTGATATATACACAAAAGTGAAAGTGAATGAAGTGTGATTGATACACTAAGTGAATGAAGTGAAGTGTGATTGATACACAAAACGAGAATGTATGTGATAGATACACAAAATGAAAGAAGTATGATTGATACACTAAATGAATGAAGTGTGATTGATACACTAAATAAATGAAGAAAGTGTGATAGATACACTAAGGGAAGAGAGTGTGATTGATACACTAAATAAATGAAGTGTGATTAATACACTAAGCGAACGAAGAAAGTGTGATAGATACACTAAGGGTGAATGAGGTGTGATTGATACACTAAAGAAATGAAGTGTGATTGATACACTAACTGAATGAAGTGTGATTGATACACTAAATAAAGGATCTCAAACGGAACTTCTTTGAATGAACCGTACATACAATATCGTGCATGAATGAGAAAGAAACTTGATAGGTACAATGCAATACAATGCATGATGTTTAAGGAACGCAATAAACAAGCATAGAGATACTTTAGAAAGCACCTCATGGGGTGAGTGACGATGAACCGCTCTACTCTGACGGGGATCTCCCCTCGTGCTCTTCGAACACTTACCTTTAACTCACAGTACAAAGGCTCTGAAATACTGACAAGGATTCTTCACGTGGAACACTTTGGATGTTGCCTTTCTTCTTGATCATATTCACAACTTTCCCTATTCTCCAACGGGGTGACAGACTAGGTTGGTTCAGTATCCAGAATTGAGGTGCATACACGCTATCTCAACCTATGGGGCTTCCATACAGATTTCAAGCCGAGGACACGCCTCTGGGTATTTAAACCAAACTTTAGTCCCGGAAATCCTGAACCTTTACGTTCTAGGCATCAGCCATTCGAACTCTAGTTTCCACCTTCGCAGTTGGTCTCTTAGGAACTCATTGCGAACACAGCCAAGATGCCTCTGGCAGGGAATGGTACTCAGGGAGAGCACTTTTGATCGCCATTTTGGCTTGAAGCAGACTTGATCTTGAGCTTGAGGTAGAGGCACACTCGTACTTCAGAGCAATGGCAAGACCCGAAGAGGTACACACGGAATGTAGTCTCGGAACTTACTGAAGTTGAAACAAACTCAGATACCCGACATTTCCTCTTTTCTTTTGCTTTGTAGTCTGGAACCCATATAGCTTCAAATAGGTCCTGGTTTTACTGTTCTGACATGACCTGGGTTGAACCTTGCGATTTTATGAAAGAACGAATCTTGTTTTGCGCAGATGTGGAGAACGGCGCGACACTCGGAGCGCAAAACGATTTTATTTTGAAATTGATAAATGAGTTCTCGATTGGGTATTGAGCCTACAACTGAACACAGCGCACTACAACTCAACAACGGAAAACAAAAGGTAAACAACCTAAACACAAATACAGACACTCAAAAAAAACGACTCAAGACAAGAATCGAGGTAAAACAAAAAGACACGACACTCAGACGCGCACAGGGAGCCTGTTTCTCTGGGTATTGTTTCCCACCCTTTCTCATTTGTGATTCTCACATCACTCGGCCTTCAAGCTCGGTTTTTCTCACAAAACCCTTTTCTCACTTTTCTCTCATCGTACATCTCTCTATTCTTTATTCTCTCATTTTTATCCCTCCCCAGGGTGGTTGATGGATAAACAAAAAGTTGTGGGCTCTTGCCCCTAGCACTCAGCTAGATTCTTCTTTTTCTGCTCGTAGCTAGTGAGTTCCTCCCACAGAGGGGTTGCGCTGCAACTAAGCGTGTAGCGAATCTGCAGCTAACATCGGCTGTCGATGCTCTGCCGGGGAGTTTGGACGTGGTTAGATCTGTCCAGATGAGGGAGTGGGATATCTTGATCCATTCCAGTTCGTGCTTCGCAGTTGGCTTGATACCTCGTTGCTTGGAGGATGAGAGAGCTTTCAGCTCTTTTGTTGACAGTTTCAGTTGTGCCCTTTCTGGCAGGGAGAGTGCCCTTCTTGGCAAGTATGGTGCCCTTTCTGGCGAAGGCATTGGCAACGGGGAAAAGACAGGAAGCCTGACTCAACTGTGCCCCTAGTTCATCATTTTGACCAATTTTTTTGTTTTGGTTTTCGACTAAAACAATTTTGACCAACATAAGAGTTAGATTAACATGCTTGTTCAATTTTCTGATTTGAAATCATGCAAGTTAGGTTATGAGCACTGAAAATTTTCCTTTTTTAGGTCCAAGAAAAAGGTCCAGTTTTGGAAAAATGGAATAGTTTTCGAGAGAAACTCAGTCAACCTTAGTAAAAATTCTCAAAAACTGTTTTTGCAAACGGCCACTGCCCAACGAGCATAGAACCCACTCTCGAGATGCACAACCTCAGATTCGAAGGAAAATTGCCCCTTACCTGAAGGGAGCTGCATGGCAACGGAAAGTTGCCCCTTGTTTGAACGACGGCACAACGCGTGGTATGGCAACAGAAAGTTGCCCCTTGTCTGAATGGCACTGCAGTGCATTGCAATCATTCCTCAGAGTGACGATCACAACCAAACTCCCAGATACAAAAAAAGACAAAGATGACCAGAACCATCACATGGACATAGTTGAGTTTGAAGTGTTTTACGGCTGGACTTCAGAATGAAGTTGCCTACGTATTCCAAAGACGGGAATTAAGCCTTACGTAGTTCGGGGTTAAGGTACACTCGAGTATTTTAACCTCTCATTTTGCACTCTAACTTTTGCCAAGGCCGCCCTTCTGGGTTTTCAACCTTGCGAGCTATGTTCTTCTTTTCTTTTCTTTTCATTTTTTTTTCTTTTTTTTCTTTTTCTTCTTTTTTTTTTTTTTTTGTTCTTTGCATTTTTGTTCTTCTTTTTTTTTTGTCCTTTTTCTTGCTCTAACTTTTGCCTGGGTCGCCCTTCCGGGTTTTCGGCCCAGCGAGCCTCTCAAGGGGTAAAAGTGTAGCTTGGTCCATGTCAAATGGTTTTGAGATCTCGAATCCATCTGAATCCAAGAGAGTGGCTGCTGTTCGCTGACGATGTAGGAGTCCATCCCGTGGAGGCTGAATTTGCCCCTAGTGTTATAGATCGGAACTCAGTTTTTCTTTAGCAATACTTTCTTCTCTCTTCCCCTCTGGGATTTGGCATTCTTGCCGATCTTTGTTAGCTTGAGAAACATCCCAATTTTTTTGACTCTTCGAGCACATCTGACAGTTTTGCCCCTAGTTTGAGGGCTTTTGATCTAGCTTCGCAAGCTTCTTTTGAAAACACTTGATCTTCTTGATTTGACTTTTCTTGCCCCTAGTTCGAGGGCTGCTTCGAATCTGGCCACGCAGGCCTCGCATTATGGTTGACCTTTGAACATTTCTGAACTTAAGTCCAAGGTTTGACAATGAGGGGTCGAGTCTTGAGGCTGAGAGCGATCCTAGGCTGCATAATCTTAAGAGCGATTCCACACAGGTCTTCGTAGGATCGCGCAAAACATTTTTTGAAATCTTTTAAGAAAACGACTAGTCGCTCGCGCTGAAGATAGTGTGGGACCAATCTGGATCAAGCCAGGATCCTTCTCAATACTCACATTAACAAGCATGATCTCGATCATTAAAGACTTAGCATGCCTCTCTTTCTCTCAATTGATCAAATTTTTTTTTTCAAATCCTAAGGAATTCCTTCCTCTTTGTTTTCACCGTAGTGTTCAAAAAGTTTTGAAAAACTTAGGTCAATGCAATGAATTCAAGGCACAGAAAAGTAGGTGAAAAGTACTGCCGTTCGATTCAAATTTTCTGGCACAACTGGCGCACGGCCGAAGCAAATACAAGAGTGTGAATATCACTGTTGTTTCATTGAGATCTGTTGGCACAACTGGCTCTTCGGTAGAAACAGACTCAAAGAAAGCAAAAAGACAAACACGAAACAAAACAGTGATGTCTGAGGTAACGCCTCTGGGATCACCCGACTCCTATACAACAGGACTGACTCGATACGACAAAACAGACCTCAACTGACTCAGTATGAAAAGACTGACTCAAAACAAAACAACAAGATTGACTCAATACCCAAGTCAGAATGTAACATTCGCCAAATGCTCAAAACGGTGCGTGCCATACGCCATATCAGGAGTAAACTGAGCGCCGCCTATAGGTGGTTCATCCTTTGATCACATCACATTATCCCCCACAAGTTCACTGATCAAGTGCCGATAGACTTTGTAGGACCTGGTGCGGCAATGACCCCGTTGTCAAACAGATCTTGTACATCATGGCGCAGACGAAAGCAACTGTCGGTGTCATGACTGGTTTGTTGATGGTAGGCGCAGTACTTAGTCTGGTCATGCTTTGGAGGGAGAGGATCGGGTAGAGGCCGTTATTCCAATGGTTTCAGATGCCCTTTCCGGATTAAGACCTCTAGAGCCTTTGACAAAGGCATATGATGTGGGGTGAAAACCCTCTTGACTCGAGGTGGGTATTTGGTTCCTTGTGAGCTACTTCCGGACGCACCGGTGAATAGGGTAGCTATTTTTGATACGGTGGTGGTAACCATGCCCACATCAGAAGATCTTGCAGCTGCATCACCATTGGTGGTCGCATTTGAATTGCGGGAAAATGCCCTCCTGGGCTGCTCCTTCTCCTAGTCAAGAAGGCCCTACTTCATAGCGTCCTCGATCTGTACTTCCATCTCATGTAAATCTGAAAAGGTGGGGAAGGGGAGAACGATCATTTTCTACATAAGCTTGGGCTGGAGATTGCGTACAATCATCCGAATTTGATCTTTTTCAGTGGGCCTAAGGGTCGTCATTGAGGCCTTCGCCCTCTAGCGGGCTACAAAATCAGAAAAACTCTCCTTAGGCTCTTGCCTTGTTGTCTCAAGATCACGGGTTGTAACCTCGATTTGCGTATTATAGGAGTACTGCGCGACGAAGGCCTCGGCCATCTCATCCCAGTTCCGCTTGACATCATCTTCTAATTTTGCATACCAGATAGCGGCCACACCTGATAGGGTCCGGCGAATAATAAAAGTTTCTGTAGCCTGGTGGGGCCCATCGGCCTTAGTATGTCCGAAAACAACCAGAGGTGCACTATGGGATCGCCAAATCCATCAAATTGATCGATGTGTGGCATCTTAAATCTGTCCGGCAGCGTCACAGCTACGTCGGTATACCCGTCCTCGATGTCCGGGATGGACTTGACGCCTTGAGATTTCTTGAACAGCTTTTCAAGCTTGCTCACCTTCAATGCTGTGGGGTCCACCTCGGACTCAAAGGGAGAATCCGGCAGGTTGGTGGGTGTTTTGGATAATTGGGGTAGGATTGGAGGCGGAGCCGGTCCCATCGGAATGTCCGTACCTTCCTGGACATTTGGTGTCTCCCCAGGTGCTGGAGCTCCTGGTGGGGAAGGAGCCTGATGTGAAGCAGATGCTCCGTTGTGCTGTTGCAACCTGGTGATTAGCTCAGCCTGCTGTTTGGCAAATTCCGTCTGGCGGGCAGCGTCTTGCTGCATGAGTTTCATACTTTCTTGGAGTTGACGCATCATTTCCTCCATCCCTGCCATGTTCTATTGTTCTGGCTGACTGACTGGTGGGGTGACTAAAAACTGATAAAAACTGAGGCCTCAGCCTGACTATTCACTGGTGGGGTGGATAAGGGCCACTGATCTGGTAACTGCTGAACCGGTGATCTGTGCCTAACTGGTCCCTTTTACCCTGCCTCTGGCGGAGGAACACTGATTTGCCCTTGAACTGAATCTCTGACCTGACAAAGTCTATCAGCACAAGTCCGATGAACCTCGGGGGATATCGGAGCCTTCTGAAGCTATGGTTCCAAGACTACCCTAGCAAAAGAGAAAACATGCAGCATCTCAGCCTGATTTCACCTGAACAGATATGAGCATAGTTGAATGAGTGTGCTCTCTACTGAATTCTGCCGGTGAACTGATACCCTCAGGTACAACTGATTCCCAAATACTGATGCCTGCAAGCCTGATACCCAGACCTGCAAACTGTTACATGCATTCCTGTAGGGACACACCCTAAAAGCACATAGCAAGCAAGTGAGAGCCAAAACACCCCTATGTTGGGGTAGGGTTTCCCTGTCCTATTTTGTCAGGAGCTAGGGTTTCACTACGCACGCAGCGGTTTCAAACAACCTAAATCGAGTAAGCAACCTGTCCTAGCTTGGAATGGTCACTATGGATTCCGAATATGCACTAGGTCGAATGGTTAAAAAGGGCGCCTTGGTAAAACCGGGGTTTGTGTTCCCATACTGGCAGAGCCCATAACCGGTCAGCCTTATGGTCATGCCTTGACAAGACAAGCCTCCGGCAAACCGTTCAAGAATAGCAGATGGCAAACACGGTGTCCTAGGCGCACCAATGCACATGCAATGCAAAGAAACACACAAGTGTAATCAAAACAAGATATCATGAGTTCGAGTCAAGTAGTTTGACAAAAATAAATATAAAAAATATAGTTTTGAAATTTTAAAAATTATTTCTAACCTTCAAAAAGATAAATCTATATAAAAATCATAAGTTTTATTTTTTTATTTTTTTCACTAAACTATTTTTTATTTTTTTGTTTTCTAAAACAAATTTATGAAAACAAATCAAACATAAGAAAAAAAAAAATTGAAAATAAATCGTTCATTAAGATAATAAATCATGTAATTATGCTTATCAGATCAATTTAATTTTTTTTTCCGGATAATTTACACATTGAAGCCTAAAATGAAAACATAGGTTTTTTTTATTGTTTTCTTTTGTTTTGTTTTTTTTTTTTTTGGCATAACTGCTTACTTTGCATCTCTTATTAGACTTGATTTAGCTAATTTTCACATCCTTTTGCTATATTGTTTTTTTTTTTTTTTTTTTTTTTTTTTTTTTTTTTTTTTTTTTTGCAGGAATTCATGCGGTTTCTTCTTACATGGGGCCATTCCTAATCACACACTATGCAAATTCTCTATCTGTGAACAATGATGATGCATCAAGCTACAACCATGGATTGATAATAGTATTCATTTTCTTCATCACAAAGAACATGGAATCAGTGTCTCAAAGACAGTGGTACTTTGGTGCGCAACGTGTCAGTGTGTGAATTCGAGCAGCTCTCATGGTGTTAATTTACAAGAAATCATTGTCGATTAAGTTGTCTCAATCTGGTCCGATCAATTGGAGGATCGTAAACTTGATTAATGCTGACATTGAGAAGATTGGAGAGCTTTGTTTGTAGGTTCATCAAGTTTGGTTGCTCACAGTTCAAGTCTTTCTAGCTCTCATCATCCTTTACAGGAGCCTTGGTGCAGCCCCTTCTATGGTGGCTCTGTTCACAACTGTTTTGGTCATGGTTTGCATCACCCCATTAGCCAACAGGCAGAAGAGGTACTTGCTCTTGGAAAAATTGTAAATTTAGAATTCGAAAGCTTTAAAAAGTTATAATTTTGAATTTTTTTAGGGGGAAAAAAATTAGTTTAGAAAGGACAAAATTAAGTCAATTTTTTGGAAGATTTTATGATAATATATATATATATATATTTAATAGTGTTTGGGTTGGCCTTTCTCCCCATTTTTAGTGACGAATCAGAAAAGTTTAAAAAAAAAAAAAAAAAAAAGACTAGTGTGGATCTACCTTAATTTTGGTTCAAATTTAATCCAAAAAAAAAAAAAAATTAAATTTCAATTTTTTTCCTAACAGGTACCACTCCAAGATAACGAACGTTAAGGACTCGAGAATAAAAGCTACGTCAGAGACTTTCAAGAGCATGAGAGTCATGAAACTGCATTCCCGGGAGTCCAGCTTCTTGAAGAAACTGCTTGGATTGCGACACACACAATCTGCAGTGGCCTTTCTCTTTTGGGCTTCCCCAGTTTTCGTCTCTGCCGCCACTTTTGGTGTTTGCATTGCTCTAGCTAAAACGCCATTGACATTAGGCACAATTTTCCCAGCTTTGGCGACATTTTGGGTTCTCCAAGAACCCAAATATAACTTGCCTGAGTTCATTTCAATGATTGCACAGACAAAAGTCTTGCTTGATCGTATCCGTGAGTTCATTCAAGAAAAAGACCTTGAGATGCCTGTAAACAATGCTAATAACACAGTGTCATCCTTCAATTTTGTGATTGAGATTGAGAAAGGGGAATATTCTTGGGAAACAAATTCGAAAAAACCAACCGTTCGAATTTCTAACGAGCTCAAAATCATGAAAGGATACAACGTTGCGATTTGTGGGTCTGTTGGATCGGGTAAATCAAGCCTACTCTGCAATATACTGGGTGAGATTCCCAGGATTTCTGGCTGGGGGATTCAAGTTTATGGATCCAAAGCATATGTTTCGCAGAGTGCGTGGATTCAAACTGGAACAGTCAGAGACAATATGCTGCTTGGCAACAAAATGGATGAGGAATTGTATGAATCTGTTTTGTGCGCATGCACACTGAACAAGGATGTATCGAACTGGGTTAATGGCGATTTGATTTTGGTGAGAGAGAGAGAGGCACGAAGTTAAGTGGCGGTCAAAAATCGGGAATTCAGCCAGCAAGGGCTATTTACAGCGATTCTGACGTTTATTTCCTGGACGATCCTTTCAACGTTGTTGATGCACTTGCCAGGGCACATCTTTTCCAGGCAAGCAATATTTTCATTCCCCACCTCGTTTGCTACAACTTATTCTAAGCTAAAAGCCGATAAATCTAAATTTTTTAATTTTTCGTAGGAATGTCTGACTTGATTCTTGTCAAGCAAGACTGTTGTCTGTGTCATCCATCAGTTGGAATTTCTATACGCTGCAGACCTTGTTCTGGTATAGTTTTCTCTGAATTTTCATCTGGTACTAATAATATAATAACTCGAGAACAGTGTTCTTATGATTGCATATTATTTCATAGGTAATGAGAGACGGTAGGATTGTTCAATTTGGAAAATATGGAGAACTAATGGAAGATCCACAAGGCGTACTCGTAAGAATGATGTCTAGCCACAAAAACTCTCTCAAACAAGTGAATCCAATGGCACCAAACACAAAATCATGCTCATATGCCCAATCAGAGAATTGGGATTCAAGAGCGCCAAACAAACAGTCCTGAGAGTTTAAAAAGGACTAATGACCATGAAGAGACACAAACTGGGAGAGTAAACTGGCTAGTTTACTCGAAATTCATAACTAGTGCCTACAAAGGAGCTCTCATGCCGGTTATTCTCTTATGCGAAGTTATCTTCCAAGGATTGCAAATGGGAAGCAGTTGCTGGATTACTTGGGCAGTAGAGGAGCCAGGCAGGGTGAGCAACGGGAAGATGTTGGGGATATTTGTCTCCTTGTCTGCTGGTGGCTCCATTTTTATGCTGGGAAGGATGGTTCTATTGTCGTCAATTGCTCTGAAGACAGCTTAGAATCTATTTGTTGGCATGATTGCTTCGATTTTCACGGCACCTATGTCGTTTTTTGACTCGACACCTTCAAGTCAGATTCTCAACAGGGTTAGTTTTCTCTTTTTTCTTTTTCTATCGTGTGTCTGTTTGTTTCCTTTCCTTAATTTTCTTTTTTTCTTTATTTTTTCTCCTTTTGTCATCAGTCTTCAACAAATCAAAGCACAGTGGACACAAACAACCCTTATAGATTAGCTGGATTAGCATTTGTTCTTATTCAGCTATTCTGTATCACCATTCGTATGTGCATGGTTTCTTGGCAACTCCCACTTCTCTTCCTTCTCATCCTTCTCATCTCTATATGGTATCAGGTAAGAAAAATCTCTCTCATTTATGCCCCATTTGTTTGGGTAGAAAATATTTTCTTCACATTGTTTGAATAAACGAGCTTATTTGGGCAAATGCCACCACACTACCACAATCATCATCACCTTCACCACCTCACCACTAATAAATTAGTTTCAATGATGCAACCAACATAGGAAAACATTTTCTATGGAAAACATTAAACGGAGCGTTAAATATTTTAACCTTGTATCAGTTTTACTGCATCCACATATATCGATGATCTCACTGCACTACAAAAATGGATCAATCAAGAATGATATCTTCCTGGCTATAATATCTTATTAACATTTCCTAATTTGAGGATCAAAACCAGAAGATGATTGGTATGTGAAAAGCCCTATACAAAAACATTTTTTGAAATATTCAATTTTATTTCCACGGGGTTACTATATAGCAACTGCTAGAGAAACAGCCAGGATGGTTGGCATGCGTTGATTCATTGTTTCAATCGGGAATATGACTTCCTAACAAAGAGTCTTGGACTAATTGATGACTACTCTCACATTGTCTTCCACAACTCCGCAACTATGGAGTGGCTGAGTGTTAGAATTAACTTCTTTTTTAACCTTTTTCTTTGTTATTCTTGTCATTCTGGTTACCCTCCAGAGGACATCCATTGGCCCAAGTAAGTAGTCTTCTTCCTCTTCCTCCTCCTCCCCCTCCTTCTCTCCCTTTTCTTTATGAACTATTTTTGAATAACAAAAGATAAAATTGCTTCAATAGTGTTTTATTTTATATCAGGCTTGGTAGGTTTGGTGGCCACATATGGTTTGAATTTGAGTGTTCTACTAGCATGGGTTATTTGGGACCTGTAAGAGGAGCTAATTTGAGTCCGCTAAATTAATTAGGCTTAATAACCCAAGGTTGGTGGGCCCAAATTTATCGTAGATCTAAGATTGGTGGGCCTAGATTTATCGCCATCAAACGGGCTGAATCGCTCTAAGCCTCGAAAGGGTTTAGATCCATGAACTTAGAGACTTACTCGGGCTCAGACTCGAAAGGGTTCGGATCCACGAACCTAGAGATTCGAAGCACTTGGCTTCGAACGGATTTAGACGCAATCTAGAGGCCGCTCCATTAATGAGTTCCACAACACTTGCGGACTCGGAGCTTTCTGAGATTTACGTACCAAAACCATGGGCGTAATGGAGTCCGAACAAAGGACCCGATCCTGAGGACGGTGAGTGGAGATAAATACACTCTTCGATTAAACTAGCCTATACCCGGGTCGAGGTTGCACGATCTAGGGGGTTCCTGAGACTAGATAATATTTGGGGCAGGGCGTTCTCTTGAACTAGCCCTGACCCTTCTGCGGCAGGGCGTCCTCTGGGACTACCCCTGACCCTTTGGGATGATTGGGGATTATTGGTTAGGTATGGCTAAGAAGAAGGGTTCACCGAGAGGTTGATCTCCTCTTCGGGGTTTTCCTCATCCTCGGAGAGGTCACCTTCTCGGACAAGGTTGTTAGAGAAAATATTCCTCGTGTGCCTTGCACATGGGCTCCATTCTACATCATGAGGTGCCTATAAATAGCACCCATCCATAGCTTTACAAGGGATAGATTTTGGAGAGACAACTCTTGGAAAAGAACTAATTTCCCTTCTCCATTATCTACCTTGAGAGTGAAAGTGGGAGATCCATGGGAGAGTCTTGCCATTATTCTCTCTCTAACTACTTTGCCTTCTTCTTCACCCAATCTCTTATCTCCATCATCTCCTTTCTTTTGTGTTCTTAGTTGTGACTATTGAAGAATCTAAGCCTCTCATCATATCTACAGAATTCGAATTTTCTCTTCAAAGATCTTTGAATTTTCCAACGACGTCCTTGAACCCTCTCATACAGAACCTATGTAATGCAGAAAACAAAATGATCTCAGTTGAGAGAATTCTTAGATTGTCTAACATACCAACTGAAGCACCACTGGTGATCAAAGATTGTAGACTAGAACAATTGTGGCCAACAAATGGAAGAATTGACCTAGAGGACCTTTCCATTTGATACACGCCTACTCTCCCTGTAACGCCCTCAAAATAATAACATTAAACCCATCAAATAAGACATGCATTGACATATGAAATAACCACATTCTTTTATACATCAGAGTTTCATACAAAAGTATTACATGTTAACAACAAAAGAAAAATGCCCTACAGGCTTACAGCTTTCCAAGTTAACACTTGGTTACAAAAAAAGAGTACTAACTCGTTTACACATTAAGCCCTTGGCTTGAAATTACATGTAATACATCAAAAAGTAAAACGACAAAAGTATGTCTGCCTCTAGCCTCCCAAGCTATGTCCTTGGAGGTGGCATGCTACCTGTACTTGAAAATGATATTCCCATATAGGGTGAGCCACAGCCCAGTAGAAATACACTAAACCAACCATGAACAATGACTAAAAGATTAACAATTGATAGATGGCCAACACTGAAACATTCACATAAATCTCATTTTATGTCATCCGACTCATAAGTCCAAGTTACTTTTCATTTTCCCTTTTTCAACAGATAAGCATGTTAGCTCTATCATTATTTCAACAGATATGTATAAAAACTATATCCCACATTCACAAATAAGCATATAAGCTATATCCACATTCTCAACAGATATGTTTAACAACAATATCCCACATTCACAGATAAGCATATAAGCTGTATCCACACTTCACAAAGATAAGCATATAAGCTCTATCTTCACTTCTCTAGACAAGCATATGAGCTGTATCTACGGAGTTCATCCCCTATCTTCTCCCAACGCTATCCGGTTTAGAGGTACATCCCCCATCTTCCCCTAAACCGCGGAGTACATCCCCCATCTCCTCCTCTATACATAACGTATACAAACACATTGGTTCTATATACAATCACTCAATACATACAGTTAATGTATTCTATCAACCGTCAAATTCCATGACACATTCCATTGATTAGTTTCCGTTTGCCTAATCATCATGCATTGTCTACAACAATCACGACTATCCTCCACCGATAGCCCAAAACAGTTATTTCTAAACAGAAAATAAATGCACAATGGATATTCAATCAACATTTCAATCCGGTGAGTGACAAATAATTCAACTACACCCTTTAACCCCATACATTCCCACTCTCAACAATTCCATTTCATTACCTCATTTCTCACAATTAATTATCCCAATTAATCAAACAATATAATTAGGTCATTTTCCATAATTACCATTTCAACCCTTAGGTCCCATTTTCATCAATGATTCAACATTTATTCCATTTCTCAATGCCAAACATGCATCTAGGTTTATTATGAATAAAACTCCCACTTTTGTAAAATAACACAAAAGCCCCAAACTTTTACCAAATTACCAAACCAACCCCAACATCTCAAAATACTAAAATTTAAAGACAAAATCCATAGAGAGGAGTAGGATATCCCTACCTCGAAGTTTGAGCCAAAAAGGAGATGAAGACTCGAAGATCAACGTGCTCCAAATCCAAACTTTTTCAGATTAAATCGAAGCTCTCAACGCCCTCTATCTTTTTAACAAAGGCCCTAGGCTAGATTCACACTCTAGGGAGATCAAATCTTAGAGAGAGTGTAAGTTTAGAGAGAGAGGGTCTCGGTTCTAGGGTTTGAAAGAAAAAGAAAGTGAAAAACTGATGTTCAAAAACGCTACTGTCCGCTGATATAAAACACGCTCACTCGAGCGAAGCCTTTGTCGCTCGAGCGATCAGACACAGAAAAATCTCGCTCGAGCCAAGAAGTTCTCGCTCGAGCCAAAAACTCAGAGGTGCGCTCGAGCGAAAGAATGTTCGCTCGAGCTAACAACTCAAACCCTCAGGTCTGCCACCAGCACGCTCGAGCGACAGACTTCTCGCTCGAGCGAAGAACAAACCAGACCGCTCGAGCGAAGAAAGCTCGCTCGAGCCAAGAAATGCAACTCTCAGGTCCAGAACCAGACGCAATCGCTCGCTCAAGCGAAGCCACTCTGGCTCGATCCACCAGACACGAACTCAACACTCACTCGAGCGACCAACTCCTCGCTCAAGCGAAGGTCCAAAAATCTGGGCAGCAGCACTAGGCTCCCAAACACAACCAACCTGTAACAAACCTGCCCAACACATCCTATAACTCAATATACAAAGTAAAAAGGATGCAAACTAGATAATAAACAAATACCAACATCCATGGACACAAGTCCGGATCACTGTACAACAAGGGTAAACCCGGGATCGCTATAACCTCCCCCCCTTAAAGAATTTCGTCCCCGAAATTAAGCACAAGTTTTGAAAAACAGGTTTTCTTCCTCCATTTTAAACAATGTTACATTTTAACATTCCACAATTCGACCCATTACCGGTCACCCCCTCCCTTTAACAAGAGGCATTTCACAATATGTAAACAACAAATGTACTTTCAACATGCATCAACATTACGCATTATCTTTCCAATTTCAACGATATATTCAACATATAAAATGTTACAATCAACTTCCATATGAGGCAAGTTCCAAAACATACTTCCAATAAACCAAAACATTTTCAATGTTTCACAACTTAAGACATATATAAAAGCTCTTAAGTTCAACAATAGTTCAAAATTTAAACACAAGATTACATATCAACAAACAAGTCTGGATATTTCTCACGGACTTCCAACTCACGTTCCCAAGTGGCTTCCTCCACTCCGTGTTGTTTCCACAAGACTTTCACCAAAGGAATGGTCTTGCCACGCAGGACTTGATCCCGCCTATCCAAGACCCGAATCGGTCTCTCCTCATACGAGGCATCCTCACCTACCTCTAAATCGGTCCAATCCAACACATGTGATGGATCTGGCTCATACTTCCGAAGCATACTCACATGAAACACGTCATGCACTCCGGACAACTGCGGCGGTAAGGCTAACCGATAAGCAACCTCGCCAATCCTCTCAAGAATCTCAAAAGGACCAATAAACCGAGGGGATAACTTCCCACTCTTCCCAAACCTCATCAAGCCTCGCCTAGGTGATATCTTCAGAAAGACATGATCACCTACCTCAAACGCCAAAGGTCTCCTCCTACGGTCGGCATAATTCTTTTGTCGACTCTGGGCTGTAACAAGCCTCCTACGGATAAGCTCAACTTTCTCCGTCGTCTCCCTAACCAACTCCGGACCCAACAAAGGTGCATCACCCACCTCGGCCCAACAAACTGGAGACCTACACAGTTGACCATACAAGGCCTCAAACGGTGCTATACCGATACTAGACTGAAAACTGTTGTTGTAGGCAAACTCTACCAATGGCA
This sequence comes from Camellia sinensis, assembly GCF_055761805.1. NCBI lineage: Eukaryota > Viridiplantae > Streptophyta > Magnoliopsida > Ericales > Theaceae > Camellia > Camellia sinensis. The sequence continues at coordinate 210,852,117 of NC_138965.1, forward strand.
AGTGCCTCTCCCACGTCCCACTGAAGTCCAGGACACAACCCCGAAGCATATCCTCGAGGATCTGGATAGTACGCTCGGACTGCCCGTTAGTCTGAGGATGATAAGCCGTACTAAAGGTCAACTTAGTGCCCAAGGCACTCTACAAGCCCTGCCACAACCTAGCGGTAAAACGAGGATCTCTATCCGAGACGATCGTCACTGGGACCCCGTGCAATCTCACTATGTCCCGAATATACAAGTCGGCAAGATGATCCACCGAATCTCTCACGCGCATAGGAATGAAGTGCGCCGACTTAGTCAACCGGTCTACAACCACCCAAATAGCATCACTACCCCGCTGAGTCCTCGGAAGACCTACAACGAAGTCCATAGTGACATGCTCCCACTTCCACTCTGCAATAGGCAAGGGTTGCAACAAACCCGCTGGCCTCTGATGCTCGGCCTTCACTTGCTGGCAAGTAAGGCACTTCGATACGAAAACAGCCACATCTCTCTTCATACCCCGCCACCAAAACTGGCATCCCAAATCCTAATACATCTTAGTACCTCCCGGATGCACCGCAAGGCGCGAATGGTGAAACTCTCGGAGTACCTCCTCTCGGCAAGACTCCGGTACAAACAAACGGTCTCGGTATCTCACACTCTGGTCGGGATACACCGTCACACCCTCATAAACCTTCCCACTTGAGATCTACTCTCGGAGGGATTCTACCTCAAGGTCACCTCTCTGTGCCTCTAACACTCTAATCATAAGTGTAGGCTGCGCAACAACAGAAAACAAGGCCGCAGCCTCAACTGATTCGCCCAGTAGCAAATCAAACTCGCCAAGTGCTCCCAACATCTCCCATTCCCGGATGGCTATATTAGCTATATCACTAATGGACTTCTTACTAAGGGCGTCGGCCACAACATTGGCCTTTCCCGGATGATAGTGCAACTCAAAATCATAATCCTCGATGAACTCCATGCATCTCCTCTGCCTCAAATTCAAGTCTCTTTGTGTAAACAGATACTTCAAACTCTTGTGGTCCGAGAACACCTCGAACTTCTCACCATAAAGGTAGTGCCTCCAGATTTTCAAGGCAAAGATCACAGCCGCTAACTCTAGGTCGTGTGTAGGGTAATTCTTCTCGTGTATTTTCAACTGACGTGAGCCATAAGCTACCACTTTCCCCTCTTGCATCAACACACAACCCAAACCCTCTCGTGAGGCATCACAATAAACCGCATAACCCAACCCTCTCTCCGGAATAATCAACACCGGAGCGGTGGTCAATCTAACTTTCAGCTCTTGGAACGACTTTTCACAAGTCTCACTCCACACAAACTTGACTCCCTTCCGAGTCAGTTTAGTCAACGGTGACGCTAACCTGGAGAAATCTTTCACAAACCGACGGTAATACCCAGCCAATCCCAGAAAACTGCGAATCTCAAACACACTCTTAGGCTGTGCCCAATCTTGCACTGCCTCAACCTTGGATGTATCAACAAACACTCCTTCCCCGGATACCACGTGGTCTAAGAATTTGACTTCCTTCAGCCAGAACTCACACTTCCCAAACTTGGCATACAGCCTATGGGCTCTAAGTAACTCAAGCACCACTTTCAAGTGTGCCTCGTGCTCCTCCTCAGAAGGCGAATAAATAAGAATGTCGTCCACGAAGACAACCACAAATCGGTCTAAGAACTCCCAGAAAATCCGGTTCATCAAGTCCATAAAGACTGCTGGTGCATTGGTAAGCCCGAATGGCATCACCAGAAACTCGTAGTGGCCATACCGCGTATGGAATGCCGTCTTAGGAATATCCTCCTCCCTGACCCTCAACTGGTGGTAACCCGATCTCAAGTCTATCTTAGAGAAACAACGGGAACCCTTTAACTGGTCAAACAAATCATCTATACGGGGCATAGGGTACTTATTCTTAACCATAGCCCGATTCAACTTCCGGTAGTCTATACACAATCTCAAGGCACCATCTTTCTTTTTAACAAAGAGGGCCGGTGCTCCCTACGGCGAAACACTAGGGCGAACAAAGCCCTTATCGAGCAATTCCTGGAGCTGAACTTTCAACTCAACCAACTCTGCTGGAGCAAAACGGTAAGGTGCCATGGAAATCGGCGCTGTGCCGGGCACTAGATCAATAGAGAACTCTATCTCTCGGTGAGGTGGCAAACTAGCAAGATCCTCGGGAAAGACATCCGAATACTCACAAACCACCCTCGGCAACACAATCTGGGTCTCATCACACTCACTACTCTCAAAGCTAGCAAGTAGACCACTAAGCTCACTTCGCCCTCGCGAATCATACCCCGGTGGCAACACACAACCAACCCGGTCTCCCAAGAAATGGAACCACTCCCCGCTCAAGGTACATAACGTGACCCTCTGGCGGTAGCAATCGATAACAGCCCGGTATGACGATAGCTAGTCCATACCCAAAATAACATCAAAACCCTTCATGGGCATGACAACAAACGGAAAAGGAAGCATATAGTCGGCGACCTCTATATCACAACCTCGAACACCTTGTTTCAAGATCAACTCACCACCCAAAGGCGATACCACACAAATATGAGATGCTAACTGTGCTAACTCCAATTCCAAAACAGATGCAAATGCAGCAGATACAAAAGAATGAGATGCACCCGTGTCTATAAACACATTAGCAACCGAGTTGCAAAACAGAAAAGTACTTCTCACTACCGATGGAGCTGGTACTAAATCCTGCGCGGTAACAGCATACACACGCCCCGTAGGCCCCTGGCCTACCTGCTCACCTCTCGGAGCAAAAGACTGTTGCACAGACTGGGATGACGAAGCTCCCGGATTGGCCCTCGAGGCCTGCACAGACTGAGCTGGCTGAAAACTCTGCGTCTGCCTAGAACCAGACGCTCTCGAAGTGGCACTCAACTGCGGGCAAAACCTCTTCAGGTGCCCAGGCTGTCCACACTGATAACAAGACAAGGGCTGCCCCCTGCCCAAACTCTGACTCTGCGGTCTAGCAGAAGAAGAAGCAGCTCTCTGACCCCCACCCTTCTGCGGGCAAACCGAAACCTTGTGACCCAGCTGGCCACACTTGTAACAAGCAAACTCCCCCTGATTGCCTCTCCTTGAGCTTGCACTCGGCACTGGAAAGGTCGATCTAGAAACTACTCCTTGAGACTGCTGAGGGTTATAACCCCTCTGCCTCCTGCCATCACCCTGACCATCTTGGCTCCTCTTGGAGCCCTTCTGCTCTTCCTCCTCTTCCTGCATCATAATTTCCATATGAGCAGCAGCATCTACCAGGTGTCTATACTCTCGGATGTAAGACCCACTAACTCTCAACTTGAGGCCCCGCCTCAACTTCCGCTCAAACTCATAGCAACGGCGTTCCTCAGACGCCACTAGTTCCGGTGCAAACCTGGACAGACTGGTAAAAGTAGCCTCAAACTCGGCCACTGACAAGCCCTGCTGTTTAAGCCGGCCAAACTGGTCCCTCAGCTTCTCCCTAGCTGCTGCAGACAAAAACCTCTCCTGAAAAACATTCACAAACGCCTCCCAAGTACTACCAACACGAGCCTTCTCGTACTTCCACCATTGACCCGCATCTCCCTTCAGTTGGAAGGATGCCAAGGTCACTTTCAGTGCTCCGTCCTCGATGCCAAGAATCTCGAACGTCTTACTCATTTGCTCTAGCCACTCATCAGCCTTCAGTGGCTCCTTCGGATCCCCGATAAACTCATCCGGATTAGACCGGAAAAACTCCCTTTTCAAGAAAGAAGGCCCTGCCTCAGCTGCCTGATTCCTAGCTCTAAGAATACCCAAAGCTCCTGCTATCTCTCTGGCCAAGGCACCCATGGCCTGCTGACTCACTGGCTCGGCCACATTGGCCTGGCCAACTCCCTCCTGCACTGCCGGAATCTCACCCGGTAACGGTACTTCCTGTCTCGCAGGTCTACCACGCCTAGCACCTCTTCCTCGTCCTGACATCCTAATAAAGGTAACACAGAACATTAGCACATTCACAAATGTGCTGAAACTAAACACTCACGTCCTAATGCATGGACAACTGTAATTCACTCCACGTAAGCACAAAAACACATAAGCACTCACGAATTTCATTTCCGGATAATGATAGTCCCAAGGCGTTACCAAAGTTCCGGTTAGAAACAGCATTGATCAAGTGCTTTTCCAATAAGACTCCCAGAAACCCAAGGATCCAATCAACATCCTAGAAATTAAATCCCATACCCACATAGTCACATAAGCATGTTATCAATTAAGCACGTAGCATATAACACTACATCTAAGTCTCTATCAAGCGAGACAAACCCATTGTGATACTAATCACTTCCCACGTACCCAAAGTATTCGAACCCGGTACGCTCTGATACCAAGTTGTAACGCCCTCAAAATAATAACATTAAACCCATCAAATAAGACATGCATTGACATATGAAATAACCACATTCTTTTATACATCAGAGTTTCATACAAAAGTATTACATGTTAACAACAAAAGCAAAATGCCCTACAGGCTTACAGTTTTCCAAGTTAACACTTGGTTACAAAAAAAGAGTACTAACTCGTTTACACATTAAGCCCTCGGCTTGAAATTACATGTAATACATCAAAAAGTAAAACAACAAAAGTATGTCCGCCTCTAGCCTCCCAAGCTATGTCCTTGGAGGTGGCATGCTACCTGTACCTGAAAATGATATTCCCATATAGGGTGAGCCACAGCCCAGTAGAAATACACTAAACCAACCATGAACAATGACTAAAAGATTAACAATTGATAGATGGCCAACACTGAAACATTCACATAAATCTCATTTTATGTCATCCGACTCATAAGTCCAAGTTACTTTTCATTTTCCCTTTTTCAACAGATAAGCATGTTAGCTCTATCATTATTTCAACAGATATGTATAAAAACTATATCCCACATTCACAGATAAGCATATAAGCTATATCCACATTCTCAATAGATATGTTTAACAACAATATCCCACATTCACAGATAAGCATATAAGCTGTATCCACATTTCACAAAGATAAGCATATAAGCTCTATCTTCACTTCTCTAGACAAGCATATGAGCTGTATCTATGGAGTTCATCCCCTATCTTCTCCCAACGCTATCCGGTTTAGAGGTACATCCCCCATCTTCCCCTAAACCGCGGAGTACATCCCCCATCTCCTCCTCTATACATAACGTATACAAACACATTGGTTCTATATACAATCACTCAATACATACAGTTAATGTATTCTATCAACCGTCAAATTCTATGACACATTCCATTGATTAGTTTCCGTTTGCCTAATCATCATGCATTGTCTACAACAATCACGACTATCCTCCACCGATAGCCCAAAACAGTTATTTCTAAACAGAAAATAAATGCACAATGGATATTCAATCAACATTTCAATCCGGTGAGTGACAAATAATTCAACTACACCCTTTAACCCCATACATTCCCACTCTCAACAATTCCATTTCATTACCTCATTTCTCACAATTAATTATCCGAATTAATCAAACAATGTAATTAGGTCATTTTCCATAATTACCATTTCAACCCTTAGGTCCCATTTTCATCAATGATTCAACATTTATTCCATTTCTCAATGCCAAACATGCATCTAGGTTTATTATGAATAAAACTCCCACTTTTGTAAAATAACACAAAAGCCCCAAACTTTTACCAAATTACCAAACCAACCCCAACATCTCAAAATACTAAAATTTAAAGACAAAATCCATAGAGAGGAGTAGGATATCCCTACCTCGAAGTTTGAGCCAAAAAGGAGATGAAGACTCGAAGATCAACGTGCTCCAAATCCAAACTTTTTCAGATTAAATCGAAGCTCTCAACGCCCTCTATCTTTTTAACAAAGGCCCTAGGCTAGATTCACACTCTAGGGAGATCAAATCTTAGAGAGAGTGTAAGTTTAGAGAGAGAGGGTCTCGGTTCTAGGGTTTGAAAGAAAAAAAAAGTGAAAAACTGATGTTCAAAAACGCTACTGTCCGCTGATATAAAACACGCTCGCTCGAGCGAAGCCTTTGTCGCTCGAGCGATCAGACATAGAAAAATCTCGCTCGAGCCAAGAAGTTCTCGCTCGAGCCAAAAACTCAGAAGTGCGCTCGAGCGAAAGAATGTTCGCTCGAGCTAACAATTCAAACCCTCAGGTTTGCCACCAGCACGCTCGAGCGACGGACTTCTCGCTCGAGCGAAGAACAAACCAGACCGCTCGAGCGAAGAAAGCTCGCTCGAGCCAAGAAATACAACTCTCAGGTCCAGAACCAGACGCAATCGCTCGCTCGAGCGAAGCCACTCTGGCTCGATCCACCAGACACGAACTCAACACTCGCTCGAGCGACCAACTCCTCGCTCGAGCGAAGGTCCAAAAATTTGGGCAGCATCACTAGGCTCCCAAACACAACCAACCTGTAACAAACCTGCCCAACACATCCTATAACTCAATATACAAAGTAAAAAGGATGCAAACTAGATAATAAACAAATACCAACATCCATGGACACAAGTCCGGATCACTGTACAACAAGGGTAAACCCGGGATCGCTATAACGATGGCACTTAAAGGGATATCTTGCTCCTTTCCGGGAGGGAAAATAATTGGAGTTGTGGGTAGAACTGGATAGTTCAAGCTCTATTCAGGGTTGTAGAACCCTTTGAGGGACATATATTGATTGATGAAGTAGATATTGGTAAGACAGGCCTCCAAGATTTAAGGTCTCAGTTGAATATAATTGCCCAGGACCCAACCCTATTCCAAGGAATGATGAGAAGTAACATCGATCCTCTGTAGCAACATTCAGATGAAGAGATTTGGGAGGTGAAAACTCGTTCATTTTTGTTATAGAAAAAAAATCATATCGAGCCATATTTTTTACTCATTTTTGTTATGTTCTTCAGGTTTTGAGCAAATGCTACCTTAAAGAAACTATAAGGCAGGATCAGAGACTTCTTGATGCACCCAGTGTGTATATCCAACACCTCCTACGATGGTTGCTAAAGCTCCGAGTGAACCCGAAATAGGCCATGGACTTGGATCTACCAAATGATAAGAATGCCTCTGAGATTCAATCATAAACCACTTTGCCTTGGTTGTATGTAAACCCCCCCTTCACCTCCACCCCCTAAAGTGGTAAAGGGCTCTTTCTTTGGGGTCTAATTTTCTTTCTATCTGACAGGACAAACAAATAGGAAGGGATGGTTCTTTTATTGATAGAAGTCTAACTAGAAAAAGACCTCTCTATTACTTTGAGAAGAGAATCGTTGGTTTAACTGACGAACTACGTGGTAAAATTAACCTTCTTTCTTTGATTTTCAGCAAGCCTTTTTGGAAAGTGACAATTCCTTGAAAGGAAGTGAATACTAGAGCAAGTAAAACGGTACTACCAATAGCTTTTATCGATTAAGTTTTTCCGTCATGGCCGTTACTAATTGATTGAATAACGGGCTGGCCATTCTATTGGACCCTAGTTCAATAAAAGCTATTTGTAGTATCGGTTTCCATTCATGGAGTGGAATGTTCCATTGCTGGAAATCTGCACGTATAACATCTTTGATAACTCGACCCTAATGTTGGGGAGTTTGCGGAGGAAAAAAGTGCCCATCCACTGTTAAGGTCTGCATCAAATCACTGATCGCCTTGTGCTCCGTTCTAATCTGACCCATCATTTGTTGATTGGTTTCACCTGTTCCACTTCTTGCAAGGCTTCCCATAAAACTTCTTGGCTTATCCCAGGGGTCTCCACCTGGGGGGGACTAGCTTGCTGCATCATTGGGCCAACGCTTGTAGATGAGGCTGGGTATGGATGCATATTCTTCGTTGGAATTCCCAAAGTAATACATTATCGAAGAATTGTATATTTTTCGTGCTGATCAACAATGATTACAATATCGGGTAACCCTATCATATATTTAATCTTGCCCCGATATGTTTGCAAGTGAGGTAATTGTCTTTTCAACATAGCTGAATCTCTTTTTGAAAGACGGTTGAGTCTGCCCATTTTTTGTTCCATTCTCAAGTCTCTGAACTTATGAAGTCTCATTTCTGTAGTGGACTAATTCGTTATTGTTTACTATTATAGAATGCAGCGAAGCTAAAGTTTCCCCGCTAGGTACACTATCCATTGAATTCGAGAGGGAAGGCTCCGAATTCGTAGCCCCATCTATGCAGGTCATCTTTGGGCCGAATAAAGACTCCGGATTCGGAGTGCCCTTCGTGGATATCACGATTGGCCAAGATAAAAAAGCCTCCAAATTCGGAACACCATCCGTGCAAGTCACGCATGGGGCGAATAAGCTTGCGGATTCGGAGCGCCGTTCGTCGATATCACGATTGGCTAAGATCAAAACGCCTCCGAATTCGGAGCACCATTCGTGCAGGTCACGCATGGGCCGAATAAGCCTGTGGATTCGGAGCACCCTTCGTGCATATCACGATTGCCCAATATAAAAAAGGCTCCGAATTCGTAGCCTCATCCGTGCAGGTCATGCATGGGCCGAATAAGCCTCCAGATTCGAAGCGCCCTTCGTAGATATCACGATTGGCCAAGAACAAAAAACCTCCGAATTCAGAGCCCCATCTGTGCAGGTCACGCATGGGACGAATAAGCCTTCGGATTCGGAGCACCCTTCATTGATATCACGATTCGACAAGATCAAAAAGCCTTCGAATTCGGAGCCCCATCCGTGCAGGTCATGCATTGGCAGAATAAAGACTCTGAATTCGGAGCCCCCGTTGTGGATATTACGATTGGCCAAGATCAAAAAGCCTACGAATTCGGAGTCCCATCCGTACAGGTCACGTTGGGCCGAATAAAGACTCCAGATTCGGAGCGCCCTTCGTGGATATCATGATTGGCCAAGATAAAAAAGCCTTCAAATTCATAACACCATCCGTGCAAGTCACGCATGGGGCGAATTGTCCTGCGGATTCGGTGCGCCCTTCGTGGACATCACGATTGGCCAAGATAAAAAAGCCTCCAAATTCAGAGCCCCATCCATGCAGGTCACCTTTGGGCCGAATAAGGACTCCGGATTCGGAGCGCCCTTGGTGGATATCACGATTGGCCAAGAAAAAAAAAGATCTGAATTTAGAGCCCCATCCATGTAGGTCATGTTTGGGACGAATAAAGACTCTGGATTCAGAGCACCCTTCGTGGATATCACGATTGGGCAAGATCAAAAACCTCCGAATTCAAAGCCCCAGCCGTGCAGGTCATATATGGGCCGAATAAGCCTCCGGATTCGGAGCGCCCTTCGTGGATATCACGATTGGCCAAGATAAAAAAGCCTCTGAATTCGGAACACCATCTGTGCAAGTCACGCGTGGGGCGAATAAGCCTGCGGATTCGGAGCGCCCTTCGTAGATATCACGATTGGCCAAGATCAAAACGCCTCCGAATTCGGAGCACCATCCGTGGAGGTCACGCATGGGCCGAATAAGCCTACGGGTTCGGAGCGCCCTTCATGGATATCATGATTGGCCAAGATCAGAAAGCCTCTGAATTCGGAGCCCCATCCGTGCAGGTCACACATGGGCCGAATAAGCCTCCAGATTCAGAGTGCCCTTCGTGGATATCACGATTGGCCAAGATAAAAAAGGCTTCGAATTCGTAGCCCCATCCGTGCAGGTCACGCATGGGCCGAATAAGCCTTCGGATTTGGAGCGCCCTTCGTGGATATCATGATTGGCCAAGATAAAAAGGCTTGCGAATTCGGAGGCCCATCCGTGCAGGTCACGTTTGAGCCGAATAAAGACTCTGAATTCAGAGCGCCCTTTGTGGATATCACGATTGGCCATGATCAAAAGGCCTACGAATTCGGAGAACCATCCGTGCAGGTCACGCAGGGGCCGAATAAGCCTGCGGATTCGGAGCGCCCTTCCTGGATATCACGATTGGCCAAGATCAAAACGCCTCCGAATTCGGAGCCCCATCTGTGCAGGCCACGCATGGGTTGTATAAGCCTCTAGATTCAGAGCCCCCTTTACGGATATTATGATTGGCCAAGATCAAAAAGCGTATGAATTCGGAGCCCCATCCATGCAAGTCACGTTTGGGTCGAATAAAGACTCCAAATTCGGAGCGCCCTTCGTGGATATAACGATTGGCCACGATAAAAAAGCCTCCAAATTCGGAATACCATTCGTACAAGTCTCGCATGGGACGAATAGTCCTGCGGATTAGGAGTGCCCTTCGTGGATATCACGATTGGCAAAGATCAAAACGCCTCCGAGTTCGGAGCACCATCCGTGCAGGTCACGCATGGGCCGAATAAGCCTCAGGATTCGGGGCGCCCTTCGTGGATATCACGATTGACCAAGATCAAAAAGCCTCCGAATTCGGAGCCCCATCTGTGCAGGTCATACATGGGCCAAATAAGTCTCCAGATTCGGAGCGCCCTTCGTGGATATCACGATTGGCCAAGATAAAAAAGGCTCCGAATTTGTAGCCCCATCCGTGCAGGTCATGCATGGGCCGAACAAGCCTTCGGATTCGGAGCGCCCTTCATGGTTATCGCGATTGGCCAAGAACAAAAAACCTTCGAATTCGGAGCCCTATCCGTGTAGGTCGCGCATGGCATGAATAAGCCTCCGAATTCGGAGCGCCCTTCGTTGAAATCACGATAGGACAAGATGAAAAAGCCTCTGAATTCGGAGCACCATCCGTACAGGTCACGCATTGGCCGAATAGAGACTCCGAATTCGGAGTCCCCTTCGTGGATATTACGATTGGCCAAGATCAAAAAGCCTACGAATTCGGAGCCTCATCCGTGCAGGTCACATTTATGCCGAATAAAAACTCTGGATTCGGAGCGCCCTTCGTGGATATCACGATCGGCCAAGATAAAAAAGCCTCCGAATTCGGAACACCATCCGTGCAGTCACGCACGGGGTGAATTACCTGCAGATTCGGAGTGCCCTTCATGGATATGACGATTGGCCAAGATCAAAATGCCTCCGAATTCGGAGCACCATCCGCGCAGGTCACGCAAGGGCCGAATACGCCTCCGAATTCGGAGCGCCCTTCGTGGATATCACGATTGGCCAAGATAAAAAAGGTTTTGAATTGTAGCCCCATTCGTGCAGGTCACGCATGGGCCGAATAAGCCACCGGAGTCGGAGTGCCCATCGTAGATATCATGATTGGCCAAGATAAAAAAGCCTACGAATTTGGAGCCCCATCCGTTCAGGTCACATTTGGGCCGAATAAAGACTCCATATTCAGAGCGCCCTTCATGGATATCACAATTGGCCAAGATAAAAAAGCCCCCGAATTCGGAACACCATCCGTGCAAGTCACGCATGGGGCGAATAAGCCTGCGCAATCGGAGCGCCCTTCATGGATATGATGATTGGCCAAGATCAAAACGCCTCCAAATTTGGAGCACCATCGGTGCAGGTCACACATGGGCCGAATAAGCCTCCGGATTCGGAGCGCCCTTCGTAGATATCTCGGTTGGTTAAGATGAAAAAGCCTCCGAATTCGGAGCCTCATCCGTCCAGGTTACACATGGGCCGAATAAGCCTCCGGAATCAGAGCGCCCTCCGTGGATACCACGATTGGCCAAGATAAAAATGGCTCTGAATTCGTAGCCCCATCCGTGCCGGTCACGCATGGGCCGAATAAGCCTCAAGATTCGGAGCGCCTTTCTTGGATATCATGATTGGCCTAGATAAAAAACCCTACGAATTCGGAGCGCCCTTCATGCTTATGACGATTTGCCAAGATCAAAATGCCTCCAAATTTGGAGCCCCATCTATGTAGGCCACGCATGGGCCAAATAAGCCTCCGGATTCGGTGCCCCCTTCGTGGATATTACTGTTGGCCAAGATCAAAAAGCCTACGAGGTCGGAGCCCTATCCGTGCAGGTCACGTTAGGGACGAATAAAGACTCCGAATTTGGAGCGCCCTTCACAATTGGCCAAGATAAAAAATCCTCCGAATTCGGAACACCATACGTGCAAGTCACGCATGGGGAGAATAAGCTAGCGAATTCGGTGCGCACTTCGTGGATATCACGATTGGCCAAGATCAAAACGCCTTCGAATTCCAAGCACCATCTGTGCAGGTCATGCATGGGCCGAATAAGCCTCCGGATTCGGAGCGCCCTTCGTGGATATCATGATTGGCCAAGATAAAAAAGGCTCCGAATTCGTAGCCCAATCCGTGCAAGTCACTCATCGGCCGAATAAGCCTCTGGATTCGGAGCGCCCTTCATAGATATCATGATTGCCCAGGATAAAAAGGTCAACGAATTCGGAGGCCCATCCGTGTAGGTCACGTTTGAGCCGAATAAAGACTCCGGATTTGGAGCGCCCTTAGTGGATATCATGATTTGCCTTGATAAAAAGCCTCCAAATTCGAAGCACACCATCCATGTAGGTCACTTAGGGGCCGAATAAGCCTGCGGATTCGGAGCTCCCTTCAAGGATATCACGATTGGCCAAGATCAAAACGCCTCCGAATTCGGAACACAATTCGTGCAAGTAACGCATGGGGCTAGTAAGCCTGCGGATTTGGAGCCCCATCCGTGTAGGTCATGCATGGGCCGAATAAGCCTCCGGATTCGGAACGCCCTTCGTAGATGTCACGATTGGCCAAGATCAAAAAGCCTTCGAATTCGGAGCCCCATCCGTGCAGGTCACACATAGGCCGAATAAGCCTCTGGATTCAGAGCGTCATTCGTAGATATCACGATTGGCCAAGATAAAAATGGCACCGCATTCGTAGTCCGGTTTGTGCTGGTGACGTATGGGCCGAATATGCCTACGGATTCGGAGCGCCCTTCGTGGTTGTCATGATGGGCCAAGATAAAAAAGCCTACAAATTCGGAGGCCCATCCGTGCAGGTCACGTTTGAGCCAAATAAAGACTCCGGATTCGGAGCACCCTTTATGGATATCATGAATGGGCATGATCAAAAAGCCTCCGAATTCGGAGCACCATCCGTGCAGGTCACGCAGGGGCCGAATAAGCCTGCGAATTCAGAGCGCCCTTTGTGGATATCACGGTTGGCCAAGATAAAAAAGCCTCCGAATTCGGAAAACCATCCGTGCAAGTCACGCATGCGGCGAATAAGCCTCGGATTCGGAGTGCCCTTCGTGGATATCAAGATTGGCAAAGATCAAAATGCCTCCGAATTCGGAGCACATCCGTGTAGGTCACGTATGGGCCGAATAAGCCTCCGGATTCGGTGCAACCTTCGTGGATATCACGATTGGCCAAGATAAAAAAGGCTTTGAATTCGTAGACCCATCCGTGCAAGTCACGCATGGGCCGAATAAGCCTCCGGATTCGGAGCGCACTTCGTGGATATGATGATTGGCCAGGATAAAAAAGCCAACGAATTCAGAGGCCCATCCGTGTAGGTCACGTTTGAGCTGAATAAAGACTCCAGATTCAAAGTGCCCTTAGTGGATATTACCATTGGCCATGACAAAAAAGCCTCCGAATTCTGAGCACCATCCGTGCAGGTCACGTAGGGGCCGAATAAGCCTGCAGATTCGAAGCTCCCTTCGTGGATATCACGATTGGCCAAGATCAAAACGCCTCTGAATTCGGAGCCCCATCCGTGCCGGTCACGCATGGGCCGAATAAGTCTTCGTATTTAGAGTGCCCTTCGTGGATACCACGATTGGCAAAGATCAAAAAGCCTACGAATTCAGGACCCCATCCGTGCAGGTCACCTTTGTGCCGAATAAAGACTCCGGATTCGGAGCACCCATGGTGGATATCCCGATTGGCCAAGATAAAAAAAGGCTCCGAATTCGGAGCCTCATTCGTGCAGGTTATCGTTGGGCCGAATAAAGACTCCACATTTGGAGTGCCCTTCGTGGATATCACGATTGGCCAAGAACAAACAACCTTCGAATTCGGAGGCCCATCCGTGTAGGTCACGCAAGGGCCGAATATGCCTCCGGATTTGGAGCGCCCAAAGTGGATATCATGATAGGCCAAGATAAAAAAGCCTCCGAATTTGGAGCACCATCCGCGCAGGTCACGTTTGGGACGAATAAGCCTCTGAATTCGTAACGCCCTTCGTTGATATCACGATTGGACAAGATCAAAAAGCCTTCGAATTCGGAGACCCATCCGTGCAGGTCACGCCTTGGCCGAATAAAGTCTCTGGATTCGAAGTGCCATTCATGGATATCACGGTTGGCCAACATCAAAAAGCCTCTGAATTTAGAGCCCCATCCGGGCAGGCCACTCATGGGCCGAATAGGCCTCTGTATTCGGAGCCCCCATCGTCGATATCACGATTGGCCAAGATAAAAAACGCTCCGTATTCGGAGCACCATCCGCGCAGGTCTCGCATGAGACGAATAAGCTTGCGGATTCGGAGCGCCCTTCGTGGATATCACGATTGGACAAGATCAAAAAGCCTCTGAATTCGGAGCCCTATCCGTGCTGGTCAAGCATTGGCCGAATAAAGACTCCGGATTCGGAGCGCCCTTCATGGATATCATGATTGGCCAAGATCAAAAAGCCTCTGAATTCGGAGCCTCATCCGTACAGGTCACGCATTGGAATAAGCCTCCGGATTCAGAGCGCCCTTCGTGGATATCACGATTGGCCAAGATAAAAAAGCCTCCGAATTCAGAACATCATCTGTGCAAGTCACGCATGGTGCGAATAAGCCTGTGGATTCGGAGCGCCCTTCGTGGATATCACGATTGGCCAAGATCAAAACGCCTCCGAATTCGGAGCACAATCCGTGCAGGTAATGCATGGGCTGAATAAGCTTCCGGATTCGGAGCGCCCTTCGTGGATATCACGATTGGCCAAGATAAAAAAGGCTCCGAATTCGTAGCCCCATCCGTGCAAGTCACGAATGGGCCGAATAAGCCTCCGAATTCGGATCGCCCTTCGTGGATATCATGATTGGCCAGGATAAAAAAGCCAATGAATTCGGAGGCCCATCTGTGTAGGTCACGTTTGAGACGAATAAAGACTCCGAATTCGGAACGCCCTTAGTAGACATCACGATTGGCCTTGATATAAAAGCCTCCAAATTAGGAGCACCATCCGTGTAGGTCACGTAGGGGCCGAATAAGCCAGCGGATTCGGAGCTCCCTTCGTGGATATCACGATTCGCCAAGATCAAAATGCCTCCGAATTCGGAGCCCCATCCGTGCAGGTCACGCATGGGCCGAATAAGCCTCTGGATTCGGAGCACCCTTTGTGGATATCACGATTGGCCAAGATCAAAAAACCTCCGAATTCGAAGCCCCATCCTTGCAGGTCACACACGGGCTGAATAAGCCTCTGGATTCAGAGCGCCATTCGTGGATATCACAATTGGCCAAGATAAAAATGGCTCCGAATTCGTAGCCCTATCAGTGGCGGTCACGCATGGGCCGAATAAGCCGACGAATTCAGAGCGCCCTTCGCGGATATCATGATTGGGCAAGATAAAAAAGCCTACGAATTTGGAGGCCCATCCATGCAGGTCACATTTGAGCCGAATAAAGGCTCCGGATTTGGAGCGCCATTTGTGGATATCACGATTGGCCGTCATCAAAAAGCCTCCGAATTCGGAGCACCATACGTGCAGGTCACGCAGGGGCCGAATACGCCTGCGGATTCAGAACGCCCTTCGGGGATATCACGATTGGCCAAGATCAAAACGCCTTCGAATTCGGAGCCCCATCCGTGTAGGCCACGCATGAGCCGAATAAGCCTTCAAATTCGGAGCACCCTTCGTGGATATTACAATTGGCCAAGATCAAAAAGGCTACGAATTCGGAGACCCATCCGTGCAGGTCACGTTTGGGACGACTAAAGACTACAAATTCGGAGCGCCCTTTGTGGATATCACGATTGGCCAAGATAAAAAAGCCTCCGAATTCGGAACACCATCCGTGCAAGTCACGCATGGGGCGAATAAGCCTGCGGATTCGGGTGCCCTTCGTGGATATCACTACTGGCCAAGATCGAAACTCCTCAGAATTCGGAGCACCATCCGTGCAGGTCACGCATGGGCCGAATAAGCCTCCGGATTCGGAGTGCCCTTCGTGGATATCACGATTGGCCAAGATAAAAAAAGGCTTCGAATTAGTAGCCCCATCGGTGTAAGTCACGCATGGGCCGAATAAGCCTCCGGATTCGGAGAGCCCTTCGTGGATATCATGATTGGCCCGGATAAAAAGGCCAACGAATTCGGAGGCCCATCCGTGTAGGTCACGTTTGAGCCGAATAAAAACTCCGGATTCGGAGCACCCTTAGTGGATATCACGATTGGCCTTGATAAAAAAGGCTCCGAATTCGGAGCACCATCCGTGTAAGTGACGCATGCGCCGAATAAGTCTCTGGATTCGATGCGCCCTTCGTGGATATCACGACTGGCCAAGATCAAAAAGCCTCCGAATTTAGAGCCCTATCCGGGCTGCTCACACATGGGCCGAATAAGCCTCCGGATTCAGAGCGCCATTCGTGGATATCACGATTGGCCAAGATAAAAATGGCTCCGAATTCGTAGCCCCATCCGTGCCGGTCATGCATAGGCAGAATAAGCCTACGGATTCGGAGCGCCCTTCGTGGATATCATGATTGGCCAAGATAAAAAAGACTACGAATTCGGAGGCCCATCCATGTAGGTCACGTTTGAGCCGAATAAAGACTCTAGATTCGGAGCGCCCTTTGTGGATATCACGAATGGCCATGATCAAAAAGCCTCCAAATTCGGAGCACCAACCGTGCTGGTCACGTAGGGGCCGAATAAGATTATGGATTTGGAGAGCACTTCGTGGATTTTACGATTGGCCAAGATCAAAACGCCTCCTAATTCGGAGCCCCATCCGTATATGCCACGCATCGGCCGAATAAACCTCCGGCTTCGGAGCCCCCTTCGTGGATATTACGATTGGCCAAGATAAAAAAGCCCACGAATTCGGAGCCCCATCCGTGCAGGTCACATTTGGGCCGAATAAAGACTCTAGATTTGGAGGGCTCTTCGTGGATATCACGATTGGCCAAGATAAAAAAGCCTCTGAATTCAGAACACCATCCATGCACGTCACGCATGGGCCGAATAAGCCTGCAGATTTGGAGCGCCCTTCATGGATATCACGATAGGCCAAGATCAAAACGCCTCCGAATTCGGAGCACCATCCGTGTAGGTCACACATGGGCTGAATAAGCCTCCGGATTCGGAGCGCCTTCGTGGATATCACGATTGGCCAAGTTAAAAAAGGCTTCGAATTCGTAGCCCCATCCATGCAAGTCACGCATAGGCCGAATAAGCCTCTGGATTCGGAGCGCCTTTCGGGGATATCACGATTGGCCAAGATAAAAACGACTCCAAATTCATAGCCCCATCCATGCCCGTCACGCATGGGCCGAATAAGCCTACGGATTCGGAGCGCCCTTCGTGGATATCATGATTGGCCAAGATAAAAAAGCCTACGAATTCGGAGGCCCATCCGTGCAGGTCACGTTTGAGCCGAATAAAGAGTACGAATTCGGAGTGCCCTTTGTCGATATCACGATTGGCCATGATCAAAAAGCCTTCGAATTAGGAGCACCATCCGTGCAGGCCACGCAGCGGCCGAACAAGCCTGCGGATTCGGAGCGCCCTTCGTAGATATCATGATTGGCCAAGATAAAAAAGCCTATGAATTCGGAGGCCCATCCGTGCAGGTCACTTTTGAGCCGAATAAAGAGTACGAATTCGGAGTACCCTTTGTCGATATCACGATTGGCCATGATCAAAAAGCCTTCGAATTCGGAGCACCATCCGTGCAGGCCACGCAGCGGCCGAACAAGCCTGCGGATTCGGAGCGCCCTTCGTGGATATCACGATTGGCCAAGATCAAAACGCCTCCGAATTCGGAGCCCTATCCATATAGGCCACGCATGAGCCGAATAAGCCTCCGGATTCGGAACCCCTTCGTGGATATTACGATTGGCAAAGATCAAAAAGTCTATGAATTTGGAGCCCCATCCGTGCAAGTCACGTCTGGGATGAATAAAGACTCCGAATTCGGAGCGCCCTTCGTGGATATGACGATTGGCCAAGATAAAAAAGCCCCCGAATTTGGAACACTATCCGTGCAAGTCATGCATGGAGCGAATAAGCCTGTGGATTCGGAGCGCCCTTCGCGGATATCACAATTGGCCAAGATCAAATCGCCTCCAAATTCGGAGCACCATCCATGCAGGTCACGCATGGGCCGAATAAGCCTCCGAATTCGGAGTCCCCATCGTGGATATCACGATTGGCCAAGATAAAAAAGGCGCTGAATTCGTAGCCCTATCCGTGCAAGTCACGCCTGTGCCGAATAAGCCTCCCGATTTGGAGCGCCCTTCGTGGATATCATGATTGTCCATGATAAAAAGGCCAACAAATTTGGAGGCCCATCCGTGTAGGTCACGTTTGAGCCAAATAAAAACTCCGGATTCGGACCACCCATTGTGGATATCACGATTGGGCTAGAGAAAAAGGCCTCTGAATTTCGGAGCACCATTCGTGCAGGTCACGTAGGTGCCGAATAAGACTGCGGAGTCAGAGCTCCCTTCGTGGATATCACGATTGGCCAAGATCAAAATACCTCCGAATTCAGAGCCCTGTCCGTGTAGGTCACAATTGGGCCGAATAAGGCTTCGGATTCAGAGCGCCATTCGTCGATATCACGATTGGCCAAGATAAAAATGGCTCCGAATTCGTAGCCCCATCCGTGCGGTCACGCATGGGCCGAATAAGCCTACGGATTCGGAGCGCCCTTCGTGGATATCATGATTGGCCAAGATAAAAAAGCCTAAGAAATCGGAGGCCCATCCATGCAGGTCACGTTTGAGCCGAATAAAGACTCCAGATTCGGAGCGCCCATTGTGGAAATCACAACTGGTCATGATAAAAAAGCCTCCGAATTCGGTGCACCATTCGTGCAGGTCATGCAGGGGCCGAATAAGCCTGCGGATTCGGAGCGCCCTTCATGGATATCACGATTGGCCAAGATCAAAACGCCTCCGAATTCGGAGCCCCATCCGTGTAGGCCACGCATGAGCTGAATAAGCCTCCGGATTCGGAGCCCCCTTCGGGGATATTAAGATTGGTCAAGATCAAAAAGCCTACGAATTCGGAGCCCCATCCGTGCAGGTCACGTTTGGGACGAATAAAGACTCCGAATTCGGAGTGCCCTTCGTGGATATCACGATTGGCCAAGATAAAAAAACCTCCGAATTCGAAACACCATCCGTACAAGTCACGCATGGAGCGAATAAGCCTACGGATTCGGAGCACCCTTCGTGGATATCACGATTGGCCAAGATCAAAACACCTTTGAATTCGGAGCACCATCCGTGCAGGTCACGCATGGACCGAATAAGCCTCCAGATTCGAAGCACCCTTCGTGGATATCACGATTGGCCAAGATAAAAAAGGCTCCGAATTTGTGGCCCCATTCGTGCAAGTCACGCGTAGGCCGAATAAGCTTCCGGATTTAGAGCGCCCTTCGTGGATATCATGATTGGCCAGGATAAAAAGGCCAACGAATTCGGAGCACCATCCGTGCAGGTCACGCATGGGCCAAATAAGCCTACGAATTCGAAGCACCCTCCACGGATATCATGATTGGCCAAGATAAAAAACCATCCGAATTCAGAGCCCTATCCGTGCAGGTCACACATGGGCCGAATAAGCCTACGGATTCAGAGCGCCATTCGCGGATATCACGATTGGCCAAGATAAAAATTGCTCCGAATTCGTAGCCCCATCCGTGCAGGTCACGTAGGGGCCGAATAAGCATGCAGATTCGGAACGCCCTTCGTGGATATCGCGATTGGCCAAGATCAAAACGCCTCCGAATTCGGATCCCCATCCATGCAGGTCACGTATGGGTCGAATAAGCCGATGGATTCGCAGCGCCCTTCGTGGATATCACGATTGGCCAAGAACAAACAACCTCTGAATTCGGAGGCCCATCCGTGCAGGTCATGCATGGGCCAAATATGCCTCTGGATTTGGAGCGCCCTAAGTGGATATCGTGATTGGCCAAGATAAAAAAGCCTCCGAATTTGGAGCACCATCCGTGCAGGTCACGCTTGGGACGAATAAGCCTCCGGATTCGTAACGCCCTTCGTGGATATCCCGATTGGACAAGATCAAAAAGCCTCCGAATTCGGAGACCCATTCGTGCAAGTCACGCCTTGGCCGAATAAAGTCTCCGAATTCGGAGTGCCCTTCATGGATATCACGATTGGCGAACATCAAAAAGCCTCTGAATTCGAAGCCCCATCCGTGCAGGCCACTCATGGGTCGAATAGGCCTCTGTATTGGGAGCCCCCATCGTCAATATCACGATTGGCCAAGATAAAAAATGCTCCGAATTCGGAGCACCATCCGCGCAGGTCTCGCATGGGTCGAATAAGCTTGCGGATTCGGAGCGCCCATCGTGGATATCACGATTGGACAAGATCAAAATGCCTCTGAATTTGGAGCCCCATCCGTGCAGGTCAAGCATTGGCCGAATAAAGACTCTGGATTCGGAGCACCCATCGTGGATATCACGATTGGCCAAGATAAAAAAGGCACTGAATTCGTAGCCCCATCCGTGCAAGTCACGTCTGTGCCAAATAAGCCTCCCGATTTGGAGCGCCTTTCGTGGATATCATGATTGGCTAGGATAAAAAGGCCAACGAATTCGGAGGCCCATATGTGTAGGTCACGTTTGAGCCGAATAAAGACTCCGGATTCGGAGCGCCCTTAGTAGACATCACGATTGGCCTTGATAAAAAAGCCTCCGAATTCGGAGCACCATCCGTCACGTAGGGGCCGAATAAGCCTGCGGATTCGGAGCTCCCTTCGTGGATATCACGATTGGCCAAGATCAAAACACCTCCGAATTCGGAGCCCCATCCGTGCAGGTCACGTATGGGCCGATTAAGCCTCTGGATTCGAAGAACCCTTCGTGAATATCACGATTGGCCAAGATCAAAAAGCCTTCGAAGTCGGAGCCCCATCCGTGCAGGTCATACATAGGCCGAATAAGCCTCTGGATTCAGAGCGCCATTCATGGATATCACGTTTGGCCAAGATAAAAATGGCTCCGAATTCGTAGCCCCATCAGTGTCGGTCACGCATGGGCCGAATAAGCCTACGGATTCGGAGCGCCCTTCGTGGATATCATGATTGGCCAAGATAAAAAAGCCTACGAATTCGGAAGCCCATCCATACAGGTCTCGTTTGAGCCGAATAAAGACTCCAGATTTGGAGCGCCTTTTGTGGATGTCACGATTGGCCACGATCAAAAAGCCTCAGAATTCGGAGCACCATACGTGCAGGTCACGCAGGGGCCGAATAAGCCTGCAGATTCAGAACGCCCTTTGTGGATCTCACGATTGGCCAAGATCAAAACGCCTCCGAATTCGGAGCCCCATCCATGTAGGCCACGCATAAGTCGAATAAGCCTCAGGATTCGGAGCACCCTTCATGGATATGACGATTGGCCAAGATAAAAAAGGCTACGAATTCGGAGCCCCATTCGTGCAGGTCATGTTCGGGACGACTAAAGACTACGAATCTGGAGCGCCCTTCGTGGATATCACGATTAGCCAAGATAAAAATGCCTCCGAATTCGGAACACCATCCGTGCAAGTCATGCATGGGGCGAATAGGCCTGTGGATTCGTAGCGCCCTTCGTGAATATTACGATTGGCCAAGAACAAAAAACCACCGAATTCGGTGCCCCATCCGTGCAGGTCACGCATGGGACGAATAAGCCTCCGGATTCGGAGCGCCCTTCGTTGAAATCACGATGGGACAAGATGAAAAAGCCTTCGAATTCGGAGCCCCATCCGTCCAGGTCACACATGGGCTGAATAAGCCTCCGGAGTCAGAGCGCCCTCCGTGGATATCACGATTGGCCAAGATAAAAATGGCTCCGAATTCGTAGCCCCATCCGTGCCGGTCACACATGGGCTGAATAAGCCTCAAGATTCGGGGCGCTCTTCGTGGATATCATGATTGGCCTAGATAAAAAAGCCTACGAATTCGGAGCACCCTTCATGCTTATCACGATTTGCCAAGATCAAAATGCCTCGAAATTTGGAGCCCCATCAGTGTAGGCCACGCATGGGCCGAATAAGCCTCCGGATTCGGTGCCCCCTTCGTGAATATTACGGTTGGCCAAGATCAAAAAGCCTATGAGGTCGGAGCCCCATTTGTGCAGGTCACGTTTGGGACGAATAAAGACTCTCAATTCGGAGCGCCCTTCACGATTGGCCATGATAAAAAATCCTCCGAATGCGGAACACCATACTTGCAAGTCACGCATGGGGAGAATAAGCCTGTGAATTCGGAGCGCACTTCGTAGATATCACGATTGGCCATGATCAAAACGCCTCTGAATTCGGAGCACCATCCGTGCAGGTCACGCATGGGCCAAATAAGCCTCCGGATTCGGAGCGCCCTTCGTGGATATCATGATTGGCCAAGATAAAAAAGGCTCTGAATTCGTAGCCCCATCAGTGCAAGTCACGCATCGGCCGAATGAGCCTCCGGATTCGGAGCGCCCTTCATGGATATCATGATTGCCCTGGATAAAAAGGGCAACGAATTTGGAGGCCCATCCGTGTAGGTCACGTTTGAGTCGAATAAAGCCTCCGGATTTGGAGCTCCCTTAGTGGATATCATGATTGGCCTTGATAAAAAAACCTCCGAATTCAGAGCACACCATCCGTTCAGGTCTCTTAGGGGCCGAATAAGCTTGCGGATTCGGAGCTCCCTTCATGGATATCACGATTGGCCAAGATCAAAACGCCTCTGAATTTGGAGCCCCATCCGTGCAGGTCACGCATGGGCCGAATAAGCCTCTGGATTCGGAGCGCCCTTCGTGGATATCACGATTGGCCAAGATCAAAAAGCCTCCGAATTCGGAGCCCCATCCGTGCAGGTCACACATAGGCCGAATAAGCCTCCAGATTCAGAGCGTCATTCGTAGATATTACGATTGGCCAAGATAAAAATGGCTCTGCATTCGTAGCCCCGTCTGTGCCGGTGACGCATGGGCCGAATATGCCTCCGGATTCGGAGCGCCCTTCGTGGATGTCATGATAGGCCAAGATAAAAAAGCCTACAAATTCGGAGGCCTATCCGTGCGGGTCACGTTTGAGCTGGATAAAGACTCCGGATTCGGAGCGCCCTTTGTGGATATCACGACTGGGCATGATCAAAAAGCCTCCGAATTAGGAGCACCATTCGTGCAGGTCATGCAAGGGCTGAATAAGCCTGTGAATTCGGAGCGCCCTTCGTGGATATCACGATTGGCCAAGATAAAAAAGCCTCCGAATTCGGAAAACCATCCGTGCAAGTCACGCATGGGGCGAATAAGCCTCGGATTCGACGTGCCCTTCGTGGATATCACGATTGGCAAAGATCAAAACGCCTCCGAATTCGGAGCACCATCTGTGTAGGTCACGTATGGGCCGAATAAGCCTCCGGATTTGGTGCAACCTTCGTGGATATCATGATTGGCCAAGATAAAAAAGGCTTTGAATTTGTAGACCCATCCGTGCAAGTCACGCGTGGGCCGAATAAGCCTCCAGATTCGGAACACACTTCGTGGATATGATGATTGGCCAGGATAAAAAAGCCAACGAATTCGGAGGCCCATCTGTGTAGGTCACGTTTGAGCCGAATAAAGACTCCGGATTCGGAGTGCCCTTAGTGGATATCACCATTGGCCATGACAAAAAAGCCTCCGAATTCGGAGCACCATTCGTGCAGGTCACGTAGGGGACGAATAAGCCTGCGGATTCGGAGCTCACTTCGTGGATATCATGATTGGCCATGATCAAAACGCCTCCGAATTCGGAGCCCCATCCGTGCAGATCACGTATGGGCCGAATAAGCCTTCGTATTCGGAGTGCCCTTCGTAGATGCCACAATTGACAAAGATCAAAATGCCTACGAATTTAGGACCCCATTCGTGCAGGTCACCTTTGGGCCGAATAAAGACTCTGGATTCGGAGCACCGTTGGTGGATATCCCGATTGGCCAAGATAAAAAAAGGCTCCGAATTCGGAGCATCATTCGTGCAGGTTATGTTTGGGCTGAATAAAGACTCCACATACAGAGCGCCCTTCGTGGATATCACGATTGACCATGATCAAAAAGCGTCCGAATTCAGGGCCCCATCCGTGTAGGTCACGCAAGGGCCGAATAAGCCTTTAGATTCGGAGCACCCTTCGTGAATATCACGATTGGCCAAGAACAAACAACCTCCGAATTCAGAGGCCCATCCATGAAGGTCACGCATGGGCTGAATATGCCTCCGGATTCGGAGCGCCCTAAGTGGATATTACGATTGGCCAAGATAAAAAAGCCTCCGAATTCGGAGCACCATCCGCGCAGGTCACGCTTGGGAGGAAAAAGCCTCCGGATTCGGAGTGCGCATCATGGATATCATGATTGGCCAACATCAAAAAGCCTCTGAATTCAGAGCCCCATCCGTGCAGGCCACTCATGGGCCGAATAGGCCTATGTATTTGGAGCCCCCATCGTCGATATCACGATTGGCCAAGATAAAAAAATGCTCCAAATTCAGAGCACTATCCACGCAGGTGTCGCATGGGACTAATAAGCTTGCGGATTCAGAGCGCCCTTCGTGGATATCATGATTGGACAAGATCAAAAAACCTCCGAATTCGGAGCCCTATCCGTGCAGGTCAAGCATTGGCCGAATAAAGACTCCAGATTCGGAGAGCCCTTCGTGGATATCAGGATTGGCCAAGATCAAAAAGCCTCTGAATTCGGAGCCCCATCCGTGCAGATCACGCATGGGCCGAATAAGCATCCGGATTCGGAGCGCCCTTCATGGATATCATGATTGGCCAAGATAAAAAAGCCTCCAAATTCAGAACCTCATCCGTGCAAGTCACGCATGGGGCGAATAAGCCTGTGGATTCGGAGCGCCCTTCGTAGATATCACGATTGGTCAAGATCAAAACGCCTCCGAATTCGGTGCACCATCCGTGCAGGTCACGCACGGGCCGAATAAGCCTCCGGATTTGGAGCGCCCTACGTGGATATCACAATTGGCCAATATAAAAAAGGCTCCGAATTCGTAGCCCCATCCGTGCAAGTAACGCATGGGCCGAATAAGCCTCCGAATTCGGAGCGGCCTTCGTGGATATCAAGATTGGCCAGGATAAAAAGGCCAACGAATTCGGCGGCCCATCTATGTAGGTCACGTTTGAGATGAATAAAGACTCCGAATTCGGAGCGCCCTTAGTAGACATCACGAATGGTCTTGATAAAAAAGCCTCCGAATTAGGAGCACCATCCGTGCAGGGCATGTAGGGGCCGAATAAGCCTGCGAATTTGGAGCTCCCATCGTGGATATCACGATTAGCCAAGATCAAAACGCCATCGAATTCATAGCCCCTCCGTGCAGGTCCCGCATAGGCCGAATAAACCTCTGGATTCGGAGCGCTCTTCGTGGATATCACGATTGGCCAAGATCAAAAAGCCTCCGAATTCGGAGCCCCATCCGTGCAGGCCACACATCGGCCTAATAAGCCTCCGGATTCTAAGCGCCATTCGTGGATATCACAATTGGCCAAGATAAAAATGGCTCCGAATTCGTAGCCCAATCAGTGTCGGTCACGCATGGGCTGAATAAGCTTACGGATTCGGAGCGCCCTTCGTGGATATCATGATTGGCCAAGATAAAAAAGCCTACGAATTTGGAGGCCCATCCATGCAGGTCTCGTTTGAGCCGAATAAAGGCTCCAGATTTGGAGCGCCATTTGTGGATATCAGGATTGGCCATGATAAAAAAGCCTCTGAATTCGGAGCACCATACGTGCTGGTCACGTAGGGGCCGAATAAGCCAGCAGATTCAGAATACCCTTCGTGAATATCACGATTGGCCAAGATCAAAACGCCTCCGAATTCGGAGCCCCATCCGTGTAGGCCACGCATGAGCCGAATAAGCCTTCAGATTCGGAGCACCCTTCGTGGATATTACGATTGGCCAAGATCAAAAACGGCTTCGAATTCGTAGCCCCATCCGTGCAAGTCACGCATGGGCCGAATAAGCCTCCGGATTCGGAGAGCCCTTCGTGGATATCATGATTGGCCCGAATAAAAAGGCCAACGAATTCGGAGCCCCATCTATGTAGGTCACGTTTAAGCCGAATAAAAACTCCGGATTCAGAGCACCCTTATTGGATATCACGATTGGCCTTGATAAAAAGGCCTTCGAATTCGGAGCACCATCCGTGCAAGTCACGCATGGGCCGAATAAGTCACTGGATTCGGAGCGCCCTTCGTGGATATCACGATTGGCCAAGATCAAAAAGCCTCCGAATCCAGAGCGCCATTCGTGGATATCACGATTGGGCAAGATAAAAATGGCTCCGAATTCGTAGCCCCATCCGTGTCGGTCACGCATGGGCCGAGTAAGCATACGGATTCGGAGTGCCCTTCGTGGATATCATGATTGGCCAAGATAAAAAAGCCTACGAATTCGGAGGCCCATACGGGCAGGTCACGTTTGAGCCAAATAAAGACTCCGGATTCAGAGCGCCCTTTGTGGATATCACGATTGGCCATGATCAAAAAGCCTCCAAATTCGGAGCACCAACCGTGGAGGTCACGTAGGGGCTGAATAAGACTGTGGATTTGGAGCGCACTTCGTGGATTTTACGATTGGCCAAGATCAAAATGCCTCCTAATTCGGAGCCCCATCCGTGTATGCCACGCATAGACTGAATAGGCCTCCGGTTTCGGAGCCCCCTTCGTGGATATTATGATTGGCCAAGATCAAAAAAGCCCACGAATTCGGAGCCCCATCCGTGCAGGTCACTTTTGGGCCGAATAAAGACTCCGAATTTGGAGGGCCCTTCGTGGATATCACGATTGGCCAAGATAAAAAAGCCTCTGAATTCGAAACCCCATCTGTGCAAGTCACGCATGGGCCGAATAAGCCTGCAGATTCGGAGCGCCCTTCATGGATATCGCGATTGGCCAAGATCAAAACGCCTCCGAATTCAGAGCACTATTCGTGTTGGTCACGCATGGGCATGGGCTGAATAAGCCTCCAGATTCGGAGCGCCTTCGTGGATATCACGATTGGCGAAGATAAAAAAGGCTCCGAATTCGTAGCCCCATCCCTGCAAGTCACGCATGGGCCGAATGAGCCTCTGGATTCGGAGCGCTGTTCGTGGATATCACGATTGGCCAAGATAAAAACGGCTCCGAATTCGTAGCCCCATCCATGCCAATCACGTATGGGCCGAATAAGCCTACGGATTCGGAGCTCTCTTTGTGGATATCATGATTGGCCAAGATAAAAAAGCCTACCAATTCGGAGGCCCATCCGTGCAGGTCACGTTTGAGCCGAATAAAGACTCCGGATTCGAAGTGCCCTTTGTCGATATCACGATTGGCCATGATAAAAAAGCCTCCGAATTCAGAGCACCATTCGTGCAGGTCACGCAAGGGCCGAATAAGCCTGCGGATTTGGAGTGCCGTTCGTGGATATCACGATTGGCCAAGATAAAAACGGCTCCGAATTCGTAGCCCCATCCATGCCAATCACGCATGGGCCGAATAAGCCTACGGATTCGGAGCGCTCTTTGTGGATATCATGATTGGCCAAGATAAAAAAGCCTATGAATTCGGAGGCCCATCCGTGCAGGTCACGTTTGAGCCGAATAAAGACTCCGGATTCGAAGTGCCCTTTGTGGATATCACGATTGGCCATGACAAAAAAGCCTCCGAATTCAGAGCACCATTCATGCAGGTCACGCAAGGGCCGAATAAGCATGCGGATTCAGAGTGCCCTTCGTGGATATCACGATTGGCCAAGATCAAAATGCCTCTGAATTCGGAGCCGCATCCATGTAGGCCACACATGAGCCGAATAAGCCTCCGGATTCGGAGCCCCTTCGTGGATATAACGATTGGCGAAGATCAAAGAGTCTACGAATTCGGAGCCCCATCCATGCAGGTCACGTCTGGGACGAATAAAGACTCTGAATTCGGAGCGCTCTTCGTGGATATCATGATTGGCCAAGATAAAAAAGCCCCCGAATTTGGAACACAATCTGTGCAAGTCACGCATGAAGCGAATAAGCCTGCGGATTCAGAGCGCCCTTCGCAGATATCACGATTTGCCAAGATCAAAACGCCTCCGAATTCGAAGCACCATCCATGTAGGTCACGCATCGGTCGAATAAGCCTCCGGATTCGGAGCGCCCATCGTGGATATCACGATTGGCCAAGATAAAAAAGGGACTGAATTCGTAGCCCCATCTGTGTAAGTCACGCATGTGCCAAATAAGCCTCAGGATTTGGAGCACCCTACGCGGATATCGTGATTGGCCATGAGAAAAAAGCCAACGAATTCGGAGGCCCATCCGTGTAGGTCACGTTTGAGCCGAATAAAAACTCCGGATTCGGAGCGCCCATAGTGGATATCATGATTGGGCTTGAGAAAAAGGCCTCCGAATTCGGAGCACCATCCGTGCAGGTCACGTAGGTGCCGAATAAGATTGCGGAGTCGGAGCTCCCTTTGTGGATATCACGATTGGCCAAGATCAAAATGCCTCCGAATTTGGAGCCCCATCCGTGCAGGTCACGCATGGGCCGAATAAGCCTCTGGATTCGGAGCGTCCTTCGTGGATATCACGATTGGCCAAGATCAAAAAGCCTCCGAATTCGGAGCCCCATCCGTGTAGGTCACACATGGGCCGAACAAGGCTCCAGATTCAGAGCGCCATTCATCGATATCACGATTGGTCAAGATAAAAATGGCTCCGAATTCGTAGCCCCATCCGTGCCGGTCACGCATGGGCCGAATAAGCCTACGGATTCGGAGCGCCCTTCGTGGATATCACGATTGGCCAAGATCAAAATGCCTCCGAATTCGGAGCCCCATCCGTGCTGCTCACACATGGGCCGAATAAGCCTCCGAATTCGTAGCCCCATCCGTGCCGGTCACGCATGGGCCGAATAAGCCTACGGATTCGGAGCGGCCTTCGTGGATATCATGATTGGCCAAGATAAAAAGACCTACGAATTCGGAGGCCCATCCGTGCAGGTCACGTTTCAGCCGAATAACGACTCCAAATTCGGAGCGCCCTTTGCGGATATCACGATTGGCCATGATCAAAAAGCCTCCAAATTCGGAGCACCAACCGTGCAGGTCACGTAGGGACCGAATAAGACTGTGGATTTGGAGCGCACTTCGTGGATTTTACGATTGCCTAAGATCAAAACACCACCTAATTCGGAGCCCTATCCGTGTATGCCACGCATGGGCCGAATAAGCCACTGGTTTTAGAGCCCCCTTCGTGGATATTACGATTGGCCAAGA
This sequence comes from Camellia sinensis, assembly GCF_055761805.1. NCBI lineage: Eukaryota > Viridiplantae > Streptophyta > Magnoliopsida > Ericales > Theaceae > Camellia > Camellia sinensis. The sequence goes on from NC_138965.1 coordinate 210,881,472, forward strand.
TCAAAAAGTCGACGAATTCGGAGACCCATCCGTGCAGGTCACGTTCGGGCCGAATAGAGACTCCGGATTTTGAAGGCCCTTCGTGGATATCACAATTGGCCAAGATAAAAAAGCTTCTGTATTCGGAACACCATCCGTGCACGTCACGCATGGGCCGAATAAGCCTGTAGATTCGGAGCGCCCTTCATGGATATCACGATTGGCCAAGATCAAAACGCCTTCGAATTCGGAGCACCATCCGTGTAGGTCACGCATTGGCCGAATAAGCCTCCGGATTCGGAGCGCCTTCGTGGATATGATGATTGGCCAAGATAAAAAAGGCTCTGAATTCGTAGCCCCATTCGTGCAAGTCACGCATGGGCCAAATAAGCCTCTAGATTCGGAGCGCCCTTCGTGGATATCACGATTGGCCAAGATAAAAACGTCTCCGAATTCGTAGCCCCATCCATGCCGGTCACGCATGGGCCGAACAAGCCTATGAATTCGGAGCACCCTTCGTGGATATCATGATTGGCCAAGATAAAAAAGCCTACAAATTCGGAGGCCTATCCATGCAGGTCACGTTTCAGCCGAATAAAGACTCCGGATTCGGAGTGCCCTTTGTGGATATCACGATTGGCCATGATCAAAAAGCCTCCGAATTCAGAGCACCATCCGTTCAGGTCACGCAGGGGCCGAATAAGCCTGCGGATTCAGAGCGCCCTTCGTGGATATCACAACTGGCTAAGATCAAAACGCCTCCGAATTCGGAGCCCCATCCATGTAGGCCACACATGAGCCGAATAAGCCTCCTGATTTGGAGCCCCTTCGTGGATATAACGATTGGTGAAGATCAAAAAGTCTACAAATTCGGAGGCCCATCCGTGCAGGTCACGTCTGGGACGAATAAAGACTCCGAATTCGGAGCGCCCTTCGTGGATACCACGATTGACCAAGATAAAAAAGCCCCCAAATTTGGAACGCCATCCGTGCAAGTCACGCATGGAGCGAATAAGCCTGCGGATTCGGAGCGCCTTTCGCGGATATCACTATTGGCCAAGATCAAAACGCCTCCGAATTCGGAGCACCATCCGTGCAGGTCACGCATGGGCCGAATAAGCCTACAGATTCGGAGCGCCCATCGTGGATATCACGATTGGCCAAGATAAAAAAGGCACTGAATTCGTAGCCCCATCCGTGCAAGTCACGCATGTGCCGAATAAGCCTCCGGATTTGGAGCGCCCTTCGTGGATATCATGATTGGCCATGATAAAAAGGCCAACGAATTCGGAGACCTATCCGTGTAGGTCACGTTTGAGTTGAATAAAAACTCCGGATTCGGAGCGCCCATAGTGGATATCACAATTGGGCTTGAGGAAAAGGCCTCCGAATTCGGAGCACCATCCGTGCAGGTCACGTAGGTGCCGAATAAGACTGCGGAGTCAGCGCTCCCTTCGTGGATATCACGATTGGCCAAGATCAAAACGCCTCTGAATTCGGAGCCCCATCCGTGCAGGTCACGTATGGACCGAATAAGCCTCTGGATTCGGAGCGCCCTTTGTGGATATCACGATTGGCCAAGATCAAAAAGCCTCCGAATTCGGAGCCCCATCCGTGTCGGCCACACATGGGCCGAATAGGGCTCCGGATTCAGAGCGCCATTCGTCGATATCACGATTGGCCAAGATAAAAATGGCTCCAAATTCGTAGCCCCATCCGTGCCGGCCACGCATGGGCCGAATAAGCCTACAGATTCGGAGTGCCCTTCGTGGATATCATGATTGGCCAAGATAAAAAAAGCCTACGAATTCGGTGGCCCATCCATACAGGTCACGTTTGAACCGAATAAAGACTCCTGATTCGGAGTGCCCGCTGTGGATATCACGACTAGCTATGATAAAAAAGCCTTCGAATTCGAAGCACCATCCGTACAGGTCATGCAAGAGCCGAATAAGCCTGTGGATTCGGAGCGCCTTTCGTGGATATCACGATTGGCCAAGATCAAAACGACTCCGAATTCGGAGCCCCATCCGTGTATGCCACGCATGAGCTGAATAAGCCTCCGAATTCGGAGCCCCTTTTGTAGATATTACGATTGGACAAGATCAAAAAGCTTATGAATTCGGAGCCCCATCTGTGCAGGTCACGTTTGGGACGAATAAAGACTCCGAATTCGGAGAGCCCTTCGTGGATATCACGATTGGCCAAGATAAAAAAGCCTCCGAATTCGAAACACCATCCGTGCAAGTCACGCATGGAGCGAATAAGCCTGCGGATTCGGAGAACCCTTCGTGGATATCACGATTGGCCAAGATCAAAACAACTTCGAATTCGGAGCACCATCCGTGCAGGTCATGTATGGGCCGAATAAGCCTCCGGATTCGGAGCGCCCTTCGTGGATATCACAATTGGCCAAGATAAAAAAGGCTCCGAATTTGTAGCCCCATCCGTGCAAGTCACGCAAAAGCCGAATAAGCCTCCGGATTTGGAGCGCCCTTCGTGGATATCATGATTGGCCAGGATAAAAAGGCCAACGAATTCGGAGCACCATCCGTGCAGGTCATGTATGGGCCGAATAAGCCTACGAATTTGCAGTGCCCTCCGCGGATATCATGATTGGCCAAGATAAAAAAGCCTCCGAATTCGGAGCCCCATCCATGCAGGTCACACATGGGCCGAATAAGCCTACGGATTAAGAGCGCCATTCGTGGATATCACAATTGGCCAAGATAAAAATGGCTACGAATTCGTAGCCCCATCCGTGCAGGTCACGTAGGGGCCGAATAAGCCTGCAGATTCGGAGCGCCCTTCGTGGATATCACGATTGGCCAAGATCAAAACGCCTCCGACTTCGGAGCCCCATCCATGCAGGTCACGCATGGGTCGAATAAGCCTCTGGATTCGGAGCGCCCTTCGTGGATATCACAATTGGCCAAGAACAAAAAACCTCTAAATTCGGAGGCCTATCCGTGCAAGTCACGCATGGGCCGAATATGCCTCCGGATTCGGAGCGCCCTAAGCAGATATCACGATTGGCCAAGATAAAAAATCCTCCGAATTTGCTGCCCCATCCACGCAGGTCACCCTTGGGACGAATTTGCCTCCGGATTCGTAACGCCCTTCATGGATATCACGATTGGACAAGATCGAAAAGCCTCCAAATTCGGAGACCCATCGGTGCAGGTCACGGCTTGGCCGAATAAAGTCTCTGGATTTGGAGTGCCCTTCATGGATATCACGATTGGCTAACATCAAAAAGCCTCTTAATTCAGAGCCCCATCCGTGCAGGCCACTCATGGGCCGAATAGACCTTTGTATTCGGAGCCCCCATCGTCGATATCATGATTGGCCAAGATAAAAAATGCTCCAAATTCATAGCACCATCCACGCAGGTCTCGCATAGGACGAATAAGCTTGCGGATTCAGAGCGCCCTTCGTGGATATCACGATTGGACAAGATCAAAAAGCCTCAGAATTCGGAGCCCCATCCTTACAGGTCAAGCATTGGCCGAATAAAGACTCCGGATTCGGAGCGCCCTTCATGAATATCACGATTGGCCAAGATCAAAATGCCTCTGCATTTGGAGCCCCATCCATGCAGGCCACGCACGGGCTGAATAAGCCTCCGGATTCGGAGCGCCCTTCATGGATATCATGATTGGCCAAGATAAAAAAGCCTCCGAATTCAGAATATCATACGTGCAAGTCACGCATGGGGCGAATAAACCTGTGGATTCGGAGCGCCCTTCATGGATATCACGATTGGCCAAGATCAAAACGCCTCCGAATTCGGAGTACCATCTATGCAGGTCACGCATGGGCCGAATAAGCCTCTGGATTCAGAGCGCCCTTCATGGCTATCACGATTGGCCAACATAAAAAAGGCTCTGAATTCGTAGCCCCATCCGTGCAAGTCACGGATGGGACGAATAAGCCTCCGGATTCGGAGTGCCCTTCGTGGATATCATGATTGGCCAGGATAAAAAGGCCAACGAATTTGGAGGCCCATCTGTGTAGGTTGCGTTTGAGCCGAATAAAGACTCTGGATTCGGAGCGCCCTTAGTAGGCATCACGATTGGCCTTGATAAAAAAGCCTCTGAATTTGGAGCACCATTCGTGCAGATCACGTAGGGGCCGAATAAGACTACGGATTCGGAGCTCCCTTTGTGGATATGACGATTGGCGAAGATCAAAACGTCTCCGAATTCGGAGCCCCATTCGTGCAGGTCACGCATGGGCCGAATAAGCATCTGGATTCGGAGCGCCCTTCGTCGATATCACGATTGGCCAAGATCAAAAAGCCTTCGAATTTGGAGCCCCATCCGTGCAAGTCACACATAGGCCGAATAAGCCTCCGGATTCAGAGCGCCATTCATGGATATCACGTTTGGCCAAGATAAAAATGGCTCCGAATTGGTAGCCCCATCAGTGTTGGTTACGCATGGGCAGAATAAGCCTACGGATTCGGAGCGCCCTTCGTGGATATCATGATTGGCCAAGATAAAAAAGCCTACGAATTCGGAGGTCCATCCATGCAGGGCTCGTTTGAGCCGAATAAAGACTCCGAAATCAGAGCGCCTTTTGTGGATATCACGATTAGCCATGATCAAAAAGCCTCAGAATTCGGAGCACCATATGTGCAAGTCACGCAGGGGATGAATAAGCCTGCGGATTCAGAACGCCTTTCGTGGATATCACGATTGGCCCAGATCAAAACGCCTCCGAATTTGGATCCCCATCCGTGTAGGCCACGCATGAGCCGAATAAGCCTCCAAATTCGGAGCACCCTTCGTGGATATTACGATTGGCCAAGATCAAAAAGGCTATGAATTCGGAGCCCCATTGTGGATATCACGATTGGCCAAGATAAAAAAGCCTCCGAATTCGGAACACCATCCGTGCAAGTCACGCATGGGGCGAATAAGCTTGCGGATTCGTAGTGCGCTTCGTGGATATCACGACTGGCCAAGATCAAAACGCCTCGGAATTCGGAGCACCATCCGCGCAGGTCACGCATGGGCCGAATAAGCCTCCGGATTCGGACCGCCCTTCGTGGATATCACGATTGGTGAAGATAAAAAAAGGCTTCGAATTCGTAGCACCGTCCGTGCAAGTCACGGATGGACCGAATAAGTTTCGGGATTCGGAGAGCCCTTCGTGGATATCATGATTGGCCCGGATAAAAAGGCCACGAATTTGGAGGCCCATCCGTGTAGGTCACGTTTGAGCCGAATAAAAACTCCGGATTCGGAGCACCCTTAATGGATATCACGATTGGCCTTGATAAAAAAGCCTCCGAATTCGTTGCACCATCCGTGCAAGTCACGCATGGGCCGAATAAGTCTCTGGATTCGGAGCGCCCTTCATGGATATCACAATTGGCCAAGATCAAAAAGCCTCCGAATTCGGAGCCCCATCCGTGCTGCTCACACATGGGCCGAATAGGCCTCCGGATTCAGAGCGCCATTCGTGGATATCACGATTGGCGAAGATAAAATTGGCTCCGAATTCGTAGCCCCATCCATGCCGGTCATGCATGGGCCGAATAAGCATACGGATTCGGAGCGCCCTTCGTGGATATCATGATTGGCCAAGATAAAAGGCCTACGAATTCGGTGGCCCATACGTGCAGGTCACGTTTGAGCCGAATAAAGGCTCCGGATTCGGAGCGCCCTTTATGGATATCACGATTGGCCATGATCAGTAAGCCTCCAAATTTGGAGCACCATCCGTGTAGGTCACGTAGGGGCCGAATAAGACTGTGGATTCGAAGTGCACTTCGTGGATATTACGATTGGCCAAGATCGAAACGCCTCCGAATTCGGAGCCCCATCCATATATGCCACGCATGGGCCGAATAAGCCTCCGGTTTCGTAGCCCCCTTTGTGCAGGTCACGTTTGGACCGAATAAAGGCTCCGGATTTGGAGGGCCCTTCGTGGATATCACGATTGGCCAAGATCGAAACGCCTCCGAATTCGAAGCACCATCCGTGTTGGTCACGCATGGGCCGAATAAGCCTCCGGATTCGGAGCGCCCTTTGTGGATATCACGATTGGCCAAGATAAAAAAGGCTCCGAATTCGTAGCCCCATCTGTGCAAGTCACGAATGGGCCGAATAAGCCTCTGGATTCGTAGCGCCCTTCTTGGAAATCATGATTGGCCAAGACAAAAAAGCCTCCAAATTCAGAATATCATCCGTGCAAGTCACGCATGGGGCGAATAAGCCTGTGGATTCGGAGCGCCCTTCGTGGATATCACGACTGGCCAAGATCAAAACGCCTTCGAATTCGGAGCACCATCTGTGCAGGTCACGCATGGGCCGAATAAGCCTCCAGATTCGGAGCGCCCTTCGTGGATATCACGATTGGCCAAGGTAAAAAAGGCTCCGAATTTGTAGCCCTTTCCGTGCAAGTCACGGATGGGACGAATAAGCCTATGGATTCAGAGCGCCCTTCGTGGATATCATGATTGGCCAGGATAAAAAGGCCAACGAATTCAGAGGCCCATCTGTGTAGGTCACATTTGAGCCGAATAAAGACTCCGGGTTCGGAGCGCCCTTAGTAGACATCACGATTGGCCTTGATAAAAAAGCCTCCAAATTCGGAGCACCATCCGTGCAGGTCACGTAGGGGCCGAATAAGCCTGCGGATTCGGAGCTCCCTTCGTGGATATCACGATTGGCCAAGATCAAAACGTCTCTGAATTTGGAGCCCTATCCGTGCAGGTCACGCATGGGCCGAATAAGCCTCTGGATTCAGAGCGCCCTTCATGGCTATCACGATTGGCCATGGTCAAAAAGCCTTCAAATTCGGAGCCCCATCCGTTCAAGTCACACATAGGCCGAATAAGCCTCCAGATTCAGAGCGCCATTCGTGGATATCACGTTTGGCCAAGAAAAAAATGGCTCCCAATTCGTAGCCCCATCAGTGTCGGTCACGTATGGGCCGAATAAGGCTACGAATTCGGAGGCCCATCCATGCAGGTCTCGTTTGAGCCAAATAAAGACTCCAGAATCGGAGCGCCATTTGTGGATATCACGACTGGCCATGATTAAAAAGCCTCAGAATTCGAAGCACCATACGTGCAGGTCACGCAGGGGCCGAATAAGCCTGCAGATTCAGAATGCCCTTCGTGGATATCACGATTGGCCAAGATCAAAACGCCTCTGAATTCGGAGCCCCATTCGTGTAGGCCACGCATGAGCCGAATAAGCCTCCGGATTCAGAACACCCTTCGTGGATATTACGATTGGCCAAGATCAAAAAGGCTACGAATTTGGAGCCCTATCCATGCAAGTCACGTTTGGGACGGCTAAAGACTACGAATCCGAAGTGCCTTTCGTGGATATCACGATTGGCCAAGATAAAAAAGCCTCCGAATTCGGAACACCATCCGTGCAAGTCACGCATGTGGCGAATTAGCCTGCGGATTCGTAGCGCCCTTCGTGGATATCACGACTGGCCAAGATCAAAACGCCTCTAAATTCTGAGCACCGTCCGTGTTGGTCATGCATGGGCCAAATAAGCCTCCGGATTCGGAACGCCCTTTGTGGATATCACGATTGGCCAAGATTAAAAAGGCTCCGAATTCGTAGCCCCATCTGTGCAAGTCATGAATGGGCCGAATAAGCCTCTGGATTCGGAGCGCCCTTCGTGGATATCACGATTGGCCAAGATAAAAACAGCTCCGAATTCGTAGCCCCATCCGTGTCGGTCACGCGTGGGCCGAATAAGCCTACGGATTCGGAGCGCGCTTCGTGGATATCATGATTGGCCAAGATAAAAAAGCCTACGAATTCGGAGTCCCATCCGTGCAAGTCACGTTTGAGCCGAATAAAGACTCCAGATTCGGAGCGCCCTTTGTCGATGTCACGATTGGCCATGATAAAAAAGCCTCTGAATTCAGAGCACCATCCGTGCAAGTCACGCAGCGGCCGAATAAGCCTGCGGATTCGGAGCGCCCGTCGTGGATATCACGATTGGCCAAGATCAAAACGGCTCCGAATTCGGAGCCCCATCCATGTAGGCCACGCATGAGCCGAATAAGCCTCCGGATTTGGAGCCCCTTCGTGGATATTACGATTGGCGAAGATCAAAAAGTCTACGAATTCAGAGCCCCATCCGTGCAGGTCACATCTGGAATGAATAAAGGCTCCAAATTCGGAGCGCCCTTCATGGATATCACGATTGGCCAAGATAAAAAAGCCCCCGAATTCGGAACACCATCCGTGCAAGTCACGCATGGAGCGAATAAGCCTGCGGATTCGGAGCGCCCTTCGCGGATATCACGATTGGCCAAGATCAAAACGCCTCCGAATTCGAAGCACCATCTGTGCAGGTCACACATGGGCCGAATAAGCCTCCGGATTCGGAGCACCCATCGTGGATATCACGATTGCCCAAGATATAAAAGGCACTGAATTTGTAGCCCCATCCGTGCAAGTCACACATGTGCCAAATATGCTCCGGATTCATAGCGCCCTTCGTGGATATCATGATTGTCCAAGATAAAAAGGCCAACGAATTCGGAGGCCCATCCATGTAGGTCACGTTTGAGCCGAATAAAAACTACGGATTCGGAGTGCCCATAGTGGATATCACGATTGGGCTTGAGAAAAAGGCCTTCGAATTTGGAACACCATCCATGCAGGTCACGTAGGTGCCGAATAAGACTGCGGAGTTGGAGCTCCCTTCGTGGATATCACGATTGGCCAAGATCCAAATGCCACCGAATTCGGAGCCCCATCTGTGTAGGTCAAGCATGGGCCGAATAAGCCTCTGGATTCGGAGCGCCCTTCGTGGATATCACGATTGGCCAAGATCAAAAAGCCTCGGGATTCGGAGCCCCATCCGTGCTGGTCACACATGGGCTGAATAAGCCTCCGGATTCAGAGCGTCATTCATGGATATCACGATTGGCTAAGATAAAAATGGCTCCGAATTCGTAGCCCCGTCCGTGCAAGTCACGCACGGGCCAAATAAGCCTCTGGATTTGGAGTGCCCTTCGTGGATATCATGATTGGCCAGGATAAAAAGGCCAATGAATTCGGAGCCCCATCCATGCCGGTCACGCATGGGCCGAATAAGCCTACGGATTCGGAGTGCCTTTCGTGGATATCATGATTGGCCAAGATAAAAAAGCCTCTGGATTCGGAGCCCCATCCGTGCTGGTCACACATGGGCCGAATAAGTCTCTGGATTTAGAGCGTAATTCGTGGATATCACGATTGGCTAAGATAAAAATGGCTCCGAATTCGTAGCCCCGTCCGTGCAAGTCACGCACGGGCCAAATAAGCCTCTGGATTCGGAGTGCCCTTCGTGGATATCATGATTGGCCAGGATAAAAAGGCCAATGAATTCGGAGCCCCATCCATGCCGGTCACGCATGGGCCGAATAAGCCTACGGATTCGAAGTGCCTTTTGTAGATATCATGATTGGCCAAGATAAGAAAGCCTACGAATTCGGAGGCCTATCCATGCAGGTCACGTATGAGCTGAATAAAGACTCCGGATTTCAGAGCGCCCTTTGTGGATATCACGACTAGCCATGATAAAAAAGCCTCCGAATTCGGAGCACCATCCGTGCAGGTCATGCAGGGGCCAAATAAGCCCGCGGATTCGAAGCGCCCTTCGTGGATATCACGATTGGCCAAGATCAAAACGCCTCTGAATTCGAAGCCCCATCCATGTAGGCCACGCATGAGCCGAATAAGCCTCCAGATTTGGAGCCCCCTTCATGGATATTACGATTGGTCAAGATAAAAAAGCCAACGAAATCGGAGCCCCATCCGTGCAGGTCACGTTTGGGACGAATAAAGACTTCGAATTCGGAGAGCCCTTCGTGGATATCACGATTGGCCAAGACAAAAAAGCCTCTGAATTCGGAACACCATCCGTGCAAGTCACGCATGGAGCGAATGAGCCTGTGGATTCGGAGCACCCTTCGTGGATATCACGATTGGCCAAGATCAAAACGCCTCTGAATTCGGAGCACCATCCGTGCAGGTCACACAGGGGCCGAATAAGCCTCTGGATTCGGAGCGCCCTTCATGGATATCACGATTGGCCAAGATAAAAAAGGCTCCGAATTCGTAGCCTCATCTGTGCAAGTCACACATAGGTCGAATAAGCCTTCGGATTTGGAGCGCCCATCGTGGATATCATGATTGGCCAGGATAAAAAGGCCAACGAATTCGGAGCACCATCCATGCAGGTCACGCATGGGCCGAATAAGCCTACGAATTCGGAGCACTCTCCGCGGATATCATGGTTGGCCAAGATAAAAAAGCCTTCGAATTCGGAGCCCCATCCGTGCAGGTCACACATGGGCCGAATAAGCCAACGGATTAAGAGCGCCATTCGTAGATATCACGGTTGGCCAAGATAAAAATGGCTCCGAATTCGTAGCCCCATTCGTGCAGGTCACGTAGGGGCCGAATAACCCTGCGGATTTGGAGCGCCCTTCGTGGATATCACGATTGGCTAAAATCGAAACGCCTCCGAATTCGGAGCCCCATCCGTGCAGGTCACGCATGGGCTGAATAATCCTCTGGAATCGGAGCGCCCTTCGTGGATATCACGATTGGCCAAGATAAAAAAGGCTCCGAATTCGCAGCCCCATCCGTGCAAGTCACGAAAGGCCGAATAAGCCTCCGGATGCCGAGTGCCCTTCGTGGATACCGTGATTGGCTAGGATAAAAAGGCCAACGAATTCGGAGGCCCATCCGTGTAGGTCACGTTTGAACCAAATAAAAACTCCGGATTCGGAGAGCCCTTAGTGGATATCACGATTGGCCTTGATAAAAAAGCCTTCGAATTCGGAGCACCATCCGTGCAGGTCACGTATGGGCCGAATATGCCTACGGATTCAGAGCTCCCTCCGTGGAAATCACGATTCGCCAAGATCAAAATGCCTCCGAATTTGGAGGCCCAACCGAGCGAGTCACGCATGGGCCGAATAAGCCTCTGGATTCGGAGCGCCCTTCATAGATATCATGATTGGCCAAGATCAAAAAGCCTCCAAATTCGGAGCCCCATCTGTGCAGCTCACACATGGGCCAAAGAAGCCTTCGGATTCAGAGCGCCATTCGTGGATATCACGATTGGCCAAGATAAAAATGGCTCCGAATTCGTAGCCCCATCCGTGTCGGTCAAGCATGGGCCGAATAAGCCTACGGATTCAGAGCGCCCTTCATGGATATCATGATTCGCCAAGATAAAAAAGCCTACGTAATCGGAGGCCCATCCATGCAGGTCACGTTTCAGCCGAATAAAGACTCCGGATTCAGAGCGCCCTTTGTGGATATCACGATTGGCTATGATAAAAAAGAATTCAAATTCGGAGCACTATCCGTGCAGGTGATGCAGGGGCTTAATAAGCCTTCAGATTCGGAGCGCCCTTCGTAGATATCACGATTGGCTAAGATCAAAACGCCTCTGAATTCGGAGACCCATCCATGTAGGCCACGCACGGGCCCAATTAGCCTTCTGATTTGGAGCCCCCTTCGTGGATATTACGATTGGCCAAGAGAAAAAAGCCTTCGAATTTGGAGCCCCATCTGTGCAGGTCACGTTTGGATTGAATAAAGACTTTGGATTCAGAGCGCCCCTCGCGGATATCACGATTTGCCAAGACAAAAAAGCGTTCGAATTCGGAACACCATCCGTGCAAGTCACGCATTGGGCGAATATGCCTGCGGATTCGGAGTGCCCTTCGTGGATATCACGATTGGTGAAGATCAAAATGCTTCCGAATTCGGAGCCCTATTCGTGCAGGTCATGCATGGGGCGAATAAGCCTCCTGATTCGGAGCACCCTTTGTGGATATCACGATCGGCCAAGATAAAAAGGCTCCGAATTCGTAGCCCATCCGTGCAAGTCACGCTTGGACCGAATAAGCCTCCAGATTCGGAGCGCCCTTCGTGGATATCATGATTGGCCAGGATAAAAAAGCCAACGAATTCCGAGGCCCATCCGTGTAGGTCACGTTTGAGCCGAATAAAGATCCCGAATTCGGAGTGCCCTTAGTGGATATCACGATTGGCCATGATAAACAAGCCTCCGAATTCGGAGCACCATCCGTGCAGGTCACATAGGGGCCGAATAAGATTGCGGATTCGGAGCCCCCTTCGTGGATATCACGATTGGCCAAGATCAAAACGCCTCCGAATGCAAAGCACCATTCGTGCAGGTCACGCATGGGCCGAATAAGCCTTCGGATTCGGAGCGCACTTTGTGGATACCACGATTGGCAAAGATCGAAAAGCCTCCGAATTCAGAGCCCCATCCATAAAGATCACCTTTGGGCCGAATAAAGAATAAATACTTCGGATTCGGGGCGCCCTTCGTGGATATCACGATTGGGCAAGATCAAAAAGCCTCCGAATTCGGAGACCCATCCGTGCAGGTCACGCATGGGCCGAATAAGCCTCTTGATTCAGAGCGCCCTTCGTGGATATCACGATTGGCCAAGAACAAACAACCTCCGAATTCGGGGGCCCATCCGTGCAGGTCACCCATGGCCCGAATATGCCTCTGGATTCGAAGCGCACTCCATGGATATCACAATTAGCCAAGATCAAAAAGCCTCCGAATTCGGAGCACCATCTATGCAGGTCACGCATGCGATGAATAAGCCTCTGGATTCGTAACGCCCTTTGTGGATATCACGATTGGACAAGATCAAAAAGCCTCCGAATTTGGAGACCCATCCGTGCAGGTCACGCCTTGGCCGAATAAAGTCTCTGGATTCGGAGTGCCCTTCATGGATATCACGATTCGCCAACATCAAAAAGTCTCTGAATTCGGAGCCCCATCCGTGCAGGCCACGCATGGGCCGAATAAGCCTCTGGATTCGGAGCGCCTTTCGCGGATATCACGATTGGCCAAGATCAAAATGCCTCCGAATTCAGAGCCCCATCCGTGCAGGTCAAACATGGACCGAATAAGCCTGTGGATTCAGAGCGCCATTTGTGGATATCACGATTGGCTAAGATAAAAACGGCTCCTAATTTGTAGCCCCATCCGTGCCGGTTACGCATGGACCGATTAAGCCTACGGATTCGGAGCGCCCGCTGTGGATATCATGATTGGCTAAGATAAAAAAGCCTACAAATTCGGAGGACCATCTGTCCAAGTCACGTTTGAGCCGAATAAAGACTCCGGATTCGGAGCGCCCTTTGTGGATATCACGATTGGCCATGACAAAAAAGCCTCCGAATTCGAAGCACCATTCGTGTAGGTCACGTAGTGGCTGAATAAGCCTGCGGACTCGGAGCGCCCTTTGTGGATATCACCATTGGCCAAGATCAAAACGCCTCCGAATTCGGAGCCCTATCCGTACAGGTCACGCATGGGCCAAATAAGCCTCTGGATTCGAAGCGCTCTTCGTGGATATCACAATTGGCCAAGATCCAAAAGCCTCCGAATTCGGAGCCCCATCCGTGCAGGTCACGTTTGGGACGAAAAAAGACTCTGAATTCAGAGCGCCTTTCGTTGATATCACGGTTGGCCAAGATAAAAAAGCCTCCGAATTCGGAACACCATCCGTGCAAGTCAAGCATGGGGCGAATAAGCCTGTGGATTCGGAGCGCCCTTCATGGATATCACGATTGGCCAAGATGAAAACGCCTCCGAATTCGGAGCACCATCCGTGCATGTCACGCATGGGCCGAATAAGCCTCCGGATTCGAAGCACCCTTCGTGGATATCATGATTGGCCAAGACAAAATGGCCAACGAATTCGGAGGCCCATCCGTGTAGGTCATGTTTGAGCCGAATAAAAACTCCGGATTCAGAGCGCCCTTAGTGGATATCACGATTGGCCTTGATAAAAAAGCCTCCAAATTAAGAGCACCATCCATGCAGGTCACGTAGGGGCCAAATAAGCCTGCGGATTCGGAGCTCCCTTCGTGGATATCACGATTGGCCAAGATCAAAAGCCTCTGAATTCGGAGGCCCATCTGCGTAGGTCGCGCATGGGCCGAATGAGCCTCTGGATTCGGAGCACCCTTCGTGGATATCATGATTGGCCAAGATAAAAAAGCCTCTAAATTCGGAGCCCCATCCGTGCTGGTCATACATGGGCCGAATAAGCCTCCGGATTCAGAGCGCCATTCGTGGATATCGTGATTGGCCAAGATAAAAATGGCTCCGAATTCGTAGCCCCATCCGTGCCGGTCAAGCATGGGCTGAATAAGCCTATGGATTCGGAGCGCCCTTCGTGGATATAATGATTGGCCCAGATAAAAAGGCTTACGAATTCGGAGGCCCATCCATGCAGGTCACATTTGAGCCGAATAAAGACCCCAGATTCAGAGCGCCTTTTGTGGATATCACGATCGGCCATGACCAAAAAGCCTCCGTATTCAGAGCACCATCTATGCAGGTCGCGTAGGGGCCTAATAAGCTTGCGGATTCGGAGCGCCCTTCGTAGATATCACGATTGACCAAGATCAATACGCCTCTGAATTCGGAGCCCCATCCGTGTAGACCACGCATGGGCCTAATAAGCCTCCAGAGTCGGAGCCCCCTTCGTGGATATTACGATTGGCCAAGATCAAAAAGCCAACGAATTTGGAGACCCTTCTGTGTCGGTCATGTTTGGGCCGAATAAAAACCCCGGATTCGAAGCGCCGTTTGTGGATATCACGATTGGCCAAGATAAAAAAGCCTCCGAATTCGGAACACCATTCGTGCAAGTAACGCATGGGGCGCGTAAGCCTGCGGATTCGGAGCACCCTTCGCGGATTTCACGATTGGCCAAGATCAAAACGCCTCCGAATTCGGAGCACCATCCTTGCAGGTCACGCATGGGCCGAATAAGCCTCCGGATTCGGAGTGCCCTTCATGGATATCACGATTGGCCAAGATAAAAAAGGCTCCGAATTCGTAGCCCCATCCGTGCAAGTCACGCATGGGCCTAATAAGCCTCCGGATTCGGAATGCCCTTTGTGGATATCATGATTGGCCAGGACAAAAAAGCCAACGAATTCAGAGGACCATCCGTGTAGGTCACGTTTGAGCCGAATAAAGACTCCGGATTCGGAGTGCCCTTAGTGGATATGACGATTGGCCTTGATCAAAATGCCTCCAAATTCGGAGCCCCGTCCGTGCATGTCACGCATGGGCTGAATAAGCCCTGGATTCGGAGCGCCCTTCGTAGATATCACGATTGGCCAAAATGAAAAAGGCTCCGAATTCAGAGCACCATCTGTGCAGGTCACACATGGGCCGAATAAGCCTCCGGATTCAGAGCACCATTCGTGGATATCACGATTGGCCACGATAAAAATTGCTCCGAATTCGTAGCCCCATCTGCGTCGGTGACGCATGGGCCGAATAAGCCTTCGAATTTAGAGCGCCCTTCGTGGATATCATGATTGGCCAAGATAAAAAAGCCTACCAATTCAGAGGCCCATCCGTGTAGGTCACGTTTGAGCCAAATAAAGACTCCGGATTCGGAGCGCCATTTGTGGATATCACGATTGGCCATGATCGAAAAGCCTCCAAATTCGGGGCACCATTCGTGCAGGTCACGTAGGGGCCGAATAAGGCAGCGGATTCGGAGCGCCGTTTGTGGATATGACGATTGGCCATGATCAAAACACCTCCGAATTCGGAGCCCCATCCGTGTAGGCCACGCATGCGCCAAATAAGCCTCTAGATTCTCAGCCCCCTTCGTGGATATTACGATCGGCCAAGATCAAAAAGCCAACGAAGTCAGAGCCCCATCCATACAGGTCACGTTTGGGACGTATAAAGACTCTGAATTCAGAGCACCCTTCGTGGATTTCACGATTCGCCAAGATAAAAAAGCCTCCGAATTCAGAACACCATCCGTGCAAGTCACGCATGGGGCGAATAAGCCTGCGGATTCAGAGTGCCCTTCGTCGATATCAGGATTGGCCAAGATCAAAACGCCTCCGAATTCGGAGCACCATCCGTGCAGGTCACGCATGGGCCGAATAAGCCTCTGGATTCGAAGGGCCCATCGTGGATATCACGATTGGCCAAGATAAAAAAGGCTTCAAATTCATAGCCCCATCCGTGCAAGTCACGCATGGGCCGAATAGGCCTCCGGATTCGGAGCACTCTTCGTGGATATCATGATTGGCCAGGATAAAAAGGAAAACGAATTCGGAGGCCCATCCGTGTAGGTCACGTTTGAGCCGAATAAAAACTCCGGATTCGGAGCGCCCTTAGTGGATATCACGATTGGCCTTGATAAAAAAGCCTCCGAATTCGGAGCACCATCTGTGCAGGTCATGGTGGGGTCGAATAAGCCTGCGGATTCGGAGCTCCCTTCGTCGATGTCACGATTCGCCAAGATCAAAACGCCTCCGAATTCGGAGCACCATCCGCGCAAGTCACGCATGTGCCGAATATGCCTCAGGATTCGGTGTGCCCTTCGTGGATATCTCAATTGGCCAAGATAAAAAAGCCTCTGAATTCGGAACACCATCGGTGCAAGTCACGCATGGGACGAATAAGCCTGCGGATTCGGAGAGCCCTTTGTGGATATCACGATTGGCCAAGATCAAAACGCCTCCGAATTCGGAGCACCATCCATGCAGGTCACGCATGGGCCAAATAAGCCTCTGGATTCGGAGTGCCCTTCGTGGATATCGCGATTGGCCAAGATAAAAACGTCTCCGAATTCGTAGCCCCATCCGTGCAAGTCACCCATGGGCCGAATAAGCCTCCGAATTCGGAGTGCCCTTCGTGGATATCATGATTGGCCAGGATAAAAAAGCCAACGAATTTGGAGTCCCATCTGTGTAGGTCACGTTTGAGCCGAATAAAAACTCTAGATTCAGAGCGCCCTTAGTGGATATCACGATTGGCCTTGATAAAAAAACCCTCCGAATTCGGAGCACCATCCGTGCAGGTCACGTAGGGGCCGAATAAGCCTGCGGATTCGGAGCTTCCTTCATGGATATCACGGTTGGCCAAGATCAAAACACCTCCGAATTCGGAGCCCTATCTGTGCAGGTCACGCATGGGCCGAATAAGCCTCTAGATTCGGAGAGCCCTTTGTGGATATCATAATTGACCAAGATAAAAAAGCCTCCGAATTCGGAGCCCCATCCGTGCAGGTAACACATGAGCCAAATACGCCTTCGGATTCAAAGCACCATTCGTGGATATCACGATTGGCCAAGATAAAAATGGCTTCGAATTCGTAGCCCCATCCGTGCCTGTCACGCATGGGCTGAATAACCCTATGGATTCAGAGAGCCCTTCATGGATATCATGATTGGCCAAGATAAAAAAGCCTACGAATTCGGAGGCCGATCCGTGCAGGTCACGTTTCAGCCGAATAAAGACTCCGGATTCAGAGCGCCCTTTGTGGATATCACGATTGGCCATGATCAAAAAGCCTCCGAATTTGGAGCTCCATCTGTGCAGTTCATGTAGGGGCCGAATAAACCTGCGAATTCGGAGCGCCCTTCGTGGATATCCCGATTGGCAACGATCAAAACCCTTCCGAATTTAGAGCCACATCCGTGTTGGCCACGATTGGGCCGAATAGGCCTCCGGATTCGCAGCCCCCTCTTTGGATATTACGATTAGCCAAGATGAAAAGCCTTCGAATTCGGAGAACCATCCGTGCAGGTCGCATTTGGGTCGCATAAAGACTCTGGATTCAGAGCGTTCTTCGTGGATATCACAATTGGGCAAGAAAAAAAAGCCCCCGAATTCGGAACACCATCCCTGCAAATCACGTTTGGGGCGAGTAAGCCTGCGGATTCGGAGTGCCCTTCGTGGATATTACGATTGGCCAAGATAAAAAAGGCTCCGAATTCGTTGCCCCATCCGTGCAAGTCACGCATGGGCCGAATAAGCCTCCGGATTCGGAGTGCCCGTCGTGGATATCATGGTTGGCCAAGATAAAAAGGCCAACGAATTCGGAGGCCCATCCGTGTAGGTCACGTTTGAGCCAAATAAAAACTCCAGATTCGGAGCGCCGTTAGTGGATATCACGATTGACCTTTATAAAAAAGCCTTCGAATTCGGAGCACCATCCGTGCAGGTCACGTAGGGGCCGAATAAGCCTCCGGATTCGGAGCTTCCTTCGTAGATATCACAGTTGGCCAAGATCAAAACGCCTCCGAATTCAGAGCCCCATCCGTGCAGGTCACGCATGGGCCGAATAAGCCTCTGGATTCGAAGCGACCTTCGTGGGTATCATGATTGGCCAAGATAAAAAAGCCTTCGAATTCGGAGCCCCATCCGTGCAGGTCACACATGGGCTGAATACGCCTCCGGATTAAGAGCCCCATTCGTGGATATCACGATTGGCCAAGATAAAAATGGCTTGGAATTCGTATCCCCATCTGTGTCGGTCACGCATGGGCCAAATAAGCCTAAGGATTCGGAGCGCCCTTAGTGGATATCACGATTGGCCTTGATAAAAAAGCCTCCGTATTCAGAGCACCATCCGGGCAGGTCATGTTGTCGCCAAATAAAACTGTGGATTCAGAGCTCCCTTCGTCGATGTCGTGGTTCGCCAAGATCAAAACGCCTCCGAATTCGGAGCACCACCCGTGCAGGTCACGCATGTGCCAGATAAGCCTCTGGATTCGGTGCGCCCTTCGTGGATATCACGATTAGGAAAGATCAAAAAGCCTACGAATTCGAAGCCCCATCCGTGCAGGTCACACATGGGCCGAATAATCCTACAGATTCAGAGCGCCATTCGTGGATATCACGATTGGCCAAGATAAAAATGGCACCGAATTCGTAGCCTCGTCCATGCAGGTCACGTAGCGGCCGAATAGGCCTGCGGATTTGGAGCGCCCTTCGTGGATATCACGATTGGCCAAGATCAAAATGCCTACGAATTCGGAGCACCGTCTGTGTAGGCCACTCATGAGCCAAATAAGCCTTCGGATTCGGAGACCCCTTCGGGGATATTACGATTGGCCACGATCAAAAAGCCTATGAATTCGGAGCCCCATCCGTGCAAGTCACGTTTGGCACGAATAAAGACTCCGAATTTGGAGCGCCTTTCGTGGATATCACAATTGGCCAAGATAAAAAAGCATCCTAATTCGGAACACCATCCGTGCAAGTCACGCATGGGGCGAATAAGCCTGCGTTTTCGGAGAGCCCTTTGTGGATATCATGATTGGCCAAGATCAAAACGCCTTCGAATTCGGAGCACCATCCGTGCAAGTCACTTATGGGCCACATAAGCCTCCGGATTCGGAGTGCCCTTCGTTGATATCACGATTGGCCAAGATAAAAATGGCTCCGAATTCGTAGCCCCATCCGTGCAAGTGACGCATGGGCCCAATAAGCCTCCGGATTCGGAGTGCCCTTCGTGGATATCGTGATAGGCCGAGATAAAAAGGCCAACGAATTTGGAGGCCCATCCGTGTAGGTCACGTTTGAGCCGAATAAAAACTCCAGATTCAGAGCGCCCTTAGTGGATATCACGATTGGCCTTGATAAAAAAGCCTCCGAATTTGGAGCCCCATCTGCGCAGGTCATGTAGGGGCCAAATAAGCCTGCGGATTCGGAGCTTCCTTCGTGGATATCACGGTTAGCCAAGATCAAAACGCCTCCGAATTCGGAGCCCCATCCGTGCAGGCCACGCATTGACCGAATAAGCCTCTGGATTCGGAGCGCCCTTCGTGGATATCATGATTGGCCAAGATAAAAAAGCCTCCGAATTCGGAGCCCCATTCGTACAAGTCACACATGGGCTGAATATGCCTCCGGATTCAGAGTGCCATTCGTGGATATCACGATTGGCCATGATAAAATTGGCTTCGAATTCGTAGTCCCATCCGTGCCGGTCACGCATGGGCCGAATAACCCTATGGATTCGGAGCGCCCTTCGTCGATATCATGATTGGCCAAGATAAAAAAAGCCTACGAATTCAGAGGCCCATCCGTGTAGGTCACGCTTGAGCCGAATAAAGACTCTGGATTTAGAGCGCCCTTTGTGGATATCACAATTGGCCATGATCAAAAAGCCTTCGAATTCGGAGCTCCATCCGTGCATGTCACGCAGGGGCTGAATAAGCCTGCGGATTTGGAGCGCCCTTCGTCGATATCACGATTGGAAAAAATCAAAATGCCTCTAAATTCAAAGCCCCATCCGTGCAGGCCACGATTGGGCCAAATAGGCCTCCGGATTCGGGGCCTCCTTTTTGGATATTATGATTAGCGAAGATCAAAAAGCCTTCGAATTCGGAGCACCATCCGTGCAGGTCACGTTTGGGCCAAATAAAGACTCCGGATTCGGAACGTTCTTCGTGGATAGCACGATTGGCGAAGATAAAAAACCCTCCGAATTCGGAACACCATCCCTGCAAGTCACGCATGGGGCAAATAAGCCTGCGGATTCGGTGGGCCTTTCGTGGATATCACGATTGGCCAATATAAAAAAGGCTCTGAATTCGTAGCTCCAACCGTGCAAGTCACGCATGGGCCGAATAAGCCACCGGATTCGGAGTGCCCTACGTGGATATAATGATTGGCTAGGATAAAAAGGCCAACAAATTCAGAGGCCCATCCGTGTAGGTCATGTTCGTGCCGAATAAAAACTCCAGATTCGGAGCGCCCTTAGTGGATATCACGATTGGCCTTGATAAAAAACCCTTCGAATTTGGAGCACCATCCGTGCAGGTCATGTAGGGGTGAATAAGCCTGCAGATTCAGAGCTTCCTTCGTGGTTATCACGGTTGGCCAAGATCAAAAGGCCACCGAATTCGGAGCTCCATCCGTGCAGGTCACGCATGGGCCGAATAAGCCTCTGGATTCAGAGCGCCCTTCGTCGATATCATGATTGGCCAAGATAAAAAAGCCTCCGAATTCGGAGCCCAATTCGTGCAGGTCACACATGGGCCGAATACGCCTTCGGATTCAAAGCGCCATTCGTGGATATCACGATTGGCCAAGATAAAAATGGCCTCGAATTCGTTGCCCCATCCGTGCTTGTCACGCATGGGCCAAATAACGCTATAGATTCGGAGCGCCCTTCGTGGATATCATGATTGGCCAAGATAAAAAAGCCTACGAATTCGGAGGGCCATCCGTGCAGGTCACGTTTGAGCCGAATAAAGACTCCGGATTCGGAGCGCCCTTTGTGGATATCACGATTGGCCATGATCAAAAAGCCCCCGAATTCGAAGCTCCATCCGTGCAGGTCACGCAGGGGCCGAATAAGCCTACGGATTCGGAGCGCCCTTCGTGGATATCACGAATTGCAACGATCAAAACGCCTCCGAATTCAGAGCCCCATCCGTGTAGGCCACGATTGGGCCGAATAGGGCTCCAATTCGGCCTCCGGATTTGGAGCCCCCTTCTTGGATATTACGATTAGCCAAGATCAAAAAGCCTTCAAATTCGGAGCCCCATCCATGCAGGTCACGTTTGGGCCGAATAAGGACTCCGGATTCGGAGCGTTCTTCGTGGATATCACGATTGCCAAGAAAAAAAAGCCTCCGAATTCGGAACACTATCCCTGCAAGTCACGCATGGGGCGAATAATCCAGCGGATTCGGAGTGCCCTTCGTGGATATCATGATTGGCCAAGATAAAAAAGCCTCCGAATTCGTAGCCCCATCCGTGCAAGTCACGCATGGGCCGAATAAGCCTCTGGATTCGGAGTGCCCTTCGTGGATATCATGATTGGCCAGGATAAAAAAGCCAATGAATTCGGAGCGTTTGCGCCGAATAAAAACTCCAGATTCGGAGCGCCCTTTCGTGGATAACTGTAGACACCCCATTTTTGACCGACCTTAAGACTCAGACGTCACCGATTGAGCGCTTGGTGATGTTGCATAATGTACTTGTTCAGAAGTTTCAGAGTTGTGGCCGTGACCCTGCCTCCGGACTTCCGAACCCTCTTTTGTACTTTGCCTCGGTTTGCGAACCAGGCTCGATTTTCTTTGTTTCTTTTCCTGAGGGAAGGGAGAGGTCTCGTAGACCATCTCTCAATGTTCGTAGGCTACATTTGGTGGCCGTAGGCCATTTTTCCCATTTCGGAGTCCGGTTTCCGGTTTTCGGAGCCGTCAGGCCGTGTGCCTCGGTTCGGGACCGCTTAACCGTCTCCTATTGCTCCGATTTTTGGCATACTTCCTATTTTCTCCCTTTTGAGGGACACTGGGGTCTGAGAAACCCACTTCGCGGCCGAATGCCACTTTCGGTGCTTAACAGCCCATTTTCGGGACCTCGAACTGCGTGTTTTGATCCCCGAGCATTCGTTTTGCAACGGTTTTCGTTCATTTTTGGCAGGTACCTCTGTTTTATCACCAGGGAGGTCACTAAAGGGTGAGAGGCCAGTAATTGTTGCAGCAACCAGTTATACATCCTCCGACGCCCTCCGGTGCCCGTTTTTCGCACTTCCGGGCTAATGTTGAACCCCTTGGACCCACATTCTTGAACTTTGAACCACATATTTGTGATGTACACACATGGGAGGACCCTAAAAAATGGTGGCCGGCCATTAATGCTACTTGACCCTTTTGACCCCCTCCTTCCGGGCTAATGTTGAACCCCTTGGACCCACATTCTTGAACTTTGAACCACATATTTGTGATGTACACACATGGGAGGACCCTAAAAAATGGTGGCCGGCCATTAATGCTACTTGACCCTTTTGACCCCCTCCTTCCGGGCTAATGTTGAACCCCTTGGACCCACTTTCTTGGACTTTTAACCACTGGGTTGTGTTGTACACACATAGGAGGACACCATCAATTGGTTGCCGGCCAGAAAATCTGATTGACCCTTTTGACCCCTAGCCGGCCGGCTAGGGGGTGTGGCCGGCCGGCCACCTGCAGCAAAAGTAACAGGCCGGCCGAGTTCCTTGCACTGTGCACTTTACAGCAGTGGAGCTTTATCCCCCAGAAAAGATCAAGATCCGGGGGATATTTTGTGGGGGAAAGTTGCTCTCCTTTTCCCCCACCTTTACACCCCCTTTTTGGCCTTTATAAAAAGCAAGCTATATCACATTCAAGGGTTAGAAAAATTGGTCTTCAAGCATCCATACACAACTCCATCTTTATCCCTCTCATTTCCTTGAAAATTCCTAAGTCCCTAAGCACCATTTCTTCTACACCACCAAGCTCTACCATCACCACTTCATTTCCAGCAACAAGGAAGGTTTCTCAGAGGCTAAAGGAGCTGCAAATTGATCCAAGAAGCAACAAAAACTTTGATCTTCAAGGGTAAGTAACACTTCTCTTCTTTTGACCCCTTTTCTTGATCTATTTGTGAACCCCATATGCTTTTTGTTTCAAGCTCCGGCCCTAACTGAAAGGGGCCCTCTTTTGAGCTCATTTTCACTTTTCATTAAGGGCTCAACCCTGTTTGAGCCCTCCATGATGCACTTGCTTCATTGATCCTCTTATATGTCATAATCTTGCATGCTATTTTTGGCCCATGATTAATCTGTTTTTGAGCATATTGTAAACTGATATTAGGCTTATTTTGAGCCCCTCTTCAACATTGAAGAAGGGTTAAACACCATTTGGGACTTCCATGTTGTACTTACCTTTATACTCCCCTTTTGGTCCCATTTTTGCATAAATCGGCAGCCCCCTTTGCTTCTGTTTTTGGACCTTGGTCCGAACTTAAAGTGGCCTTATTTTGGCCTATACTTTATGTTTAATTAACACTTTTTTTCTGTTTGGTGAATATTTTGCATACTTCATGTTATAGCCATTTTTGAGCCTTATTTTGCATTGCATTTTTAGCATGTTTGTATATTGATTCGAAGCTTTCCATATACTGTAAATATTCATATTTTTGGTCCCCCTTCAATGTTGTAGAAGGAAATTTTTCAGTTTAGATTTTTCTTATATCACTTGCTTCATTACCCCTCTCTTGGCCCCTATTCTTGCATGCCATTTTTGCCATACCTATGCTTGCTGTTTGGCCATGTTTATAACTGTGAAAATGCCTTTTTTGGGACTGTCTAGCTTCTGTCTTTGCATTGCATGTCCATATTGTGCATGTTTGGCATAGCAATAGGCCATTCCGGGTGCCTAATATTGCATTTCGGGACAATTTCATGCATTTGGTGTCATTTCGCCTCATTTCGGGACTGTTTTCCCCCATATTTTGGTGCTGAAATTCCATTAGAATGTTTGCATATCATTTTCATGTCATTGCATCGCATTTTTGCATTGCCTCGGTTTGCGTGCCCGTGTGCACGCATTTCGAGGCACTCCATTTTTATCCGACGGCATCCCATGTGAGTGTCGCTGAGGCTCACTCATGTTGGTATAAGCCCACATCATGTTTCCTTGTCATTACATCGCATTTTGCCATCGCCTCGGTTTGCGTGCCCGTGTGCACGCATTTCGAGACACTCTATTTTTATCCGACGGCATCCCATGTGAGTGTGGCTGAGGCTCACTCATGTTGGTATAAGCCCACATCATGTTTCCATGTCATTACATCGCATTTTTCCATCGCCTCGGTTTGCGTGCCCGTGTGCACGCATTTCGAGGCACTCTATTTTTATCCGACGGCATCCCATGTGAGTGTGGCTGAGGCTCACTCATGTTGGTATAAGCCCACATCATGTTTTCATGTCATTACATCGCATTTTTGCATTGCCTCGATTTGCGTGCCCGTGTGCACGCATTTCGAGGCACTCCATTTTTATCCGACGGCATCCCATGTGAGTGTGGCTGAGGCTCACTCATGTTGGTATAAGCCCACATCATGTTTCCATGTCATTACATCACATTTTGCCATCGCCTCGGTTTGCGTGCCCGTGTGCACGCATTTCGAGGCACTCTATTTTTATCCGACGGCATCCCATGTGAGTGTGGCTGAGGCTCACTCATGTTGGTATAAGCCCACATCATGTTTCCATGTCGTTACATCGCATTTTGCCATCGCCTCAGTTTGTGTGCCCGTGTGCACGCATTTCGAGGCACTCTATTTTTATCCGACGGTATCCCATGTGAGTGTGGCTGAGGCTCACTCATGTTGGTATAAGCCCACATCATGTTTTCATGTCATTACATCGCATTCTGTCATCGCCTCAGTTTGCGTGCCCGTGTGCACGCATTTCGAGGCACTCCATTTTTATCCGACGGCATCCCATGTGAGTGTGGCTGAGGCTCACTCATGTTGGTATAAGCCCACATCATGTTTTCATGTCATTACATCGCATTCTGTCATCGCCTCGGTTTGCGTGCCCGTGTCCACGCATTTCAAGGCACTCCATTTTTATCCGACTGCATCCCATGTGAGTGTGGCTGAGGCTCACTCATGTTGGTATAAGCCCATATCATGTTTCCATGTCATTCGCATTGCGTGTGCCATTGCCTCGGTTTACGTGCCCGTGTGCACGCATTTCGAGGCACTTCATTTTCATCAACCGGCTTCTTATGTGAGTGTGGCTGAGGCTCTCTCATGTTAGTATAAGTCCATGTTACCTTTTCCATGCCATTTTAGTCACTTGCATTGCGTATGTCATTTTCTCGATTTCCGTACCCGTGTGCACGCATTTCGAGGCATCTCATTTTCATAGCATTGTGCATACTAGGTTGTATCTTAGATTGCATTCTGCCATTGCCTCGGTTTGCGTACCCGTATGCACGCACTTCGAGGCATCTCATTTTCATAGCATAGTGCACACTAGGTTGTATCTTAGATCACATTCTGCCATTTTCTCGTTTTGCGTGCCTGTGTGCACGCATTTCGAGGCATGTCATTCCATAACATTGTGTATGTTAGGATTGTATATTAGTTGCATTTCATGCATATCATGCATATTGCATCGTGTCCGGAATAGGAGTTAGCCCGGGCACGGGAAACGAGGTACATTTCGTACTCCGAGTGACGGAATGTGTCTCAATTCCCCAGTCACCGACACTCCGGATTATCCATGATGGAGTCAGGTTTTAGCTGTGTTTCATGTGCATTCATTCTATATTGAGTTGTGCATTTCGACTCATCGGCCATCATGCCTCGGTATGCGTGATTGGTGGCACGAGGATCGAGACATGCATATATTTGTGCAAATACATTGCTATGCTCCTTTCCTGCTCTCTGTTGCAGCAAAACGAAGAATCAGCAACCTTTTGCGGCCTGGCACGCATTTCAAGAACAGGTGTAAACAGAGGCTAATTGGGGCATTCCGGTGGATTTCCGCGCAAGACAACCCGGACATGCATCATCCATCAGAAGCAAGGCAGTCCCTGGCTTGCATGCCAGTTTTTACAGTTTTCTTAGTTAATTCATTAATTAATTAGGATTTTGTAATATTTTGGACTGTAATATTCTTTTATTCGGGACTGTAATATTCGGACTGTATTATTTATTCGGACCCTCTGCGCGAGGGCACAACTGTAATAAGTGTGCGTGTGTGTGTTGTATGTCTTCCAACCCCACGTCTTTCTCCCTTTTATTTATCCGCTTATGATGGTTAGATTAGGGCATGTTTAAATTAGCATACAGTATGACAGCATGTTTGCATCATTCATCTGTATTGCATGCACCGGGCTCGGCGCATCATACTAACTGCATTGTATTTCAATTTCAAAATTTAATACATGTTAGTTGTAGCATTTCATATGACATGTTTAGAATAGCCGAGCCTGCTATAGTTGCATTTTGGATGTGTTGCATTAGGCATTTCTGTATACTTAGGATCATGCATGATTTCTAATGTAGTTTCTATTTTGGCTTGGAGTACTCGGTAAGCTTTATGCTTTAGCATCCTTGCATGCGTGTGAGTGCTGCCATGAATAGCATGCTTACCATGAGGCTATGTGCTTATATGATATAACTGCCTGAATGCCTGTGGGTGAAGGTTGGGTTATCTGAATTGGAGTAAATCATCAAATGTTTCAAGCCTACCTGCGGGTAGCAAAACCTCTTTCAAAAAAGGCAAACATGAAATGTTTTGTTCCAATTCAGACGATCTAGTCTATACTTGTATGCTGTGCGCATCACATAGTAACCTAGGCTAATAACCGGAATAAGGACACACAAAGTTTTCAAAATATTGATATCATGTTAGTAGAGGCCGGTCTATGACCGGGCGAGCGGGGGTGCTCACGAAGTGACCTTCCCCAATCGTACCCAAGTTCCCGAGCTGAGGCAACTTTGGTGATGACGGACACGTGGCCTTTTGGCACCGAGTCAGGGTTTCCTAAATTTCCCAAAATAAAATATTTAGGTGGCGACTCTGTATCTGGCAAAGCAGTCCATGTTTGGCACTTCTTTCAAAAATCAGTTTTCTCAAAAACGATTTGCCGGATTTGGACTCTTTGGTTCAGATTAAGAACCGTGACTGACGAAAGTCGAGTCCGAGCTGTAGCGAGGTCCCCCCGCGGGCTTGTTACAGTTTCTGGCGACTTCGCTGGGGATTTAGAGAACTTGACTCGAACTCATGATATCTATTTTTGACTACACTTATGTGATTCTTTGCATTGCATTTGCATTGGTGCGCCTAGGACACCGTGTTTGCCATCTGCTATTCCTGAACGGTTTGCCGGAGGCTTGCCTTGTCAAGGCATGACCATAAGGCTGACCGGTTGTGGGCTCTGCCAGTATGGGAACACAAACCCCGGTTTTACCGGGGCACCCTCTTTGACCATTCGACCTAGTGCATATTCGGATCCATAGTGACCATTCCAAATTAGGACAGGCTGCTTACCCGTTCATAGGTTGTTTGAAACCGCTGCGTGCGTAGTGAAACCCTAGCTCCTGACAAAATAGGACAGGGAAACCCTACCCCAACATAGGGTAGTTTTTGGCTCTCACTTATCTGTTATGTGCTTTAGAGTGCGTCTCTACAGGAATGCATGTATCAGTATATGAGTTTGGGCATCAAGCCTGCGGGCTTCTGTTCAGTATTGTCAGTATCAGGCCTGTGGGCATCAGATCAGTATATGAGTTCGAGTATCAAGCCTGCGGGCATCAGTTCAGTATTGTCGGCATCAGGCCTGCGGGCATCAGTTCGGTATTATGGGTATCAGGCCTGCGGGCATCAGCCGGTATTTGAGAATTAGTTATCTGTGGATATCAGATTCTGTTTAAGGGGACAGTGACACAGGGATAATAATCAGTGTTTGAGGACAGTGTGTTATTCAGCTTATCAATTGTGTGTTGTTATGCCCGACTGTGTGTCATGCATTTTATTTTAAGCTGTTATGCTGCCCGTTTATCTGTTTATTTATTTCCTTTTCGCTTTATTTATCTTTTGCTAGGATCAATTTTAGCACAATTGCTTCCAACCCAGCAGGCATTCCCCAAGCACTTTGGACACGAGGTCGTCGACTCCATCGATCTGAGGATCTAATCGACGGACAGCCAGTGTTCCATTCTCTACCCCCTGTTACCAGAAGGAAGCAGAAAAAACGCAGTGTATCTGAACAGAGATCACCAGAACAGTGGTTTCCCCCATCAGTGGACAGTTGGATTGAGATCCCCATTGAGACAGATCTGCCAGTAGTTCAGACAAATCGAAACAGTATGACGGCACCAACAGGAGTTGAGGAAATGATGCGCCAAATGCAAGAAGCCATGCGGGCCATGCAACAGGATGCCGTTCGCCGAGATGAACTCGCTAAGCAGCAAGCTGAGATTATGACCCAGCAGACTGAGCTGATTACCAGGCTGCAACAACAGAATACAGCGTCTGCTTCACAACAAATTCCTCCTCCGGCGAGGGCTCCATTACCTGAGCAGACACCTGTTGTTCAGAACGCTCCTCCGAACACCCAGAATACTGTGCCGACTATCCAAAATCTGCAAGAGGACACAAATCTTCCAACGGGGCCAGCTCCGCCCCCGCTTCCACCACAACTGTCCAAGGCCCATACATCCAATCACCCGGACTCTCCCTTCGAGGTCGAGGTTGATCATACAACTCTGAAATTAAGCAAATTGGAGAAGCTCTTCAAGAAATCCCAAGGGGTCAAGGCTATGCCGGATATCGAAGATGGATATACCGAGGAGGCCGTAACACTCCCCGATAGGTTCAAAATGCCACAAATCGACCGCTTTGATGGGTCCGGCGACCCCATGGTCCATATCCGACTGTTTGCAGACATCTTGCGGCCAATGGGCCTAACACGACCACAGAAGCTCTCACTATTCGGCCGAACCCTGTCGGGTGTGGCCTCCCATTGGTACGCAAAGTTACAAGATGAAGTGAAGAAGAATTGGGATGAAATGGCTGAGGCCTTTGTCGCGCAATATTCATACAACACTCAGATCGAGATCACAACTCGTGATCTTGAAACGACAAGGCAAGAGCCCAAGGAAACTTTCTCGGACTTTGTGATCCGATGGAGGGCAAAGGCGTCAATGATGACTTTAAGGCCCACGGACAAAGATCAAATCCGGATGATTGTGCGCAATCTCCACCCGAAGTTGATGCAGAGAATGATTGTAGTCCCCTTCCCTACTTTCGCAGATTTACATGAGATGGGGGTGCAAATCGAAGACGCAATGAAACAAGGTCTGTTTGACCATGACAGAGAACAACCGAGGAGGACGTTCAACCGTAACAACAATGCAGGCCCGAGTGGCGCTACAAATACGAGAGCCTCGGAAGTTAGTATGGTCACCACCACTCCCCCTCCCCCTCCAAGGCCCATGACTGCCACACCCTTCTCCGGCGCGTCCGGAAGCAACACACAAGCCAACAGATTCCAACCGCGAGGCCAAAGAACCTTTACCCCACTATATATGCCCCTGACCAAAGTTCTGGGAATATTGATCAGAAAAAATCATTTAAAACCCCTGGAGCCAAAGCCATTACCGAATCCACTCCCCCCCTCTTATGACCCGTCAAAGTACTGCGCATATCACCAACAACACGGTCACGACACCGACCGTTGTTACAGACTGCGTCATGAGATCCAAGATCTTATTGACAAACAGGTGATCGCGCCTCCTGATAAACCCAATGTCACAACCAACCCTCTCCCACCACATAACCAACCTCCCCCTCCCAAAAGAATTAATTTTATCCAGACTGGGGTCGCATCTTACGATCCTAGCATCTATATTACGCCCATCCACCTACCCAAGCCGGACGTGCTCCTCCCCGATTGCACTGACTTCTTGTGCATGGTGGACATCTCCAAAACCCAACCAGAACCGATGGCGGTGACCGTCGAAGACCGGGCAGGGTAGATTTTGGGAGAGAATGAGATTGTTGAATCCGGGACTGGACAGAGTTTTGCTGGGGGAGCCTATGATCCAAGCGAGTATATCCTATCAACGAGCCGAATTGGGCTAGGTATAGAATTGCCAGAGACAGGAGAGCTATGCATGATCCGGGGGGATGGATCTGGGCTATGGGCAGATGATCTGAGAGTCGTAGAGGAGGACTTTGCCAACCTGCAATTTCTCGATGACCAGGAACTGGGGGATGCGTCAATCAATTGGTACGATTATGAGGGATCAGCGGAGGCCACTGGATGGCTCGAGGATCAACCAGATGCAGTGGGGGAAGCCCAACCAGAACAGAGCCCGGCAGGGGCAGAAGTATCAGTTGTGGCCGGAAGGGCCGAAAGTCAAGTTGTATCGCCGGAGAGCGCCGGTGCTAAGAATTCCGCTCAAGACATGGGCATTATGGATACAAGAAATGTTGAACAAACAGCTGTACTGATGCAGCTGGAACGAGAAAAGTTTGAGGAGGCTGAGAGAATTAGGAAAGCTAAAGGCCCTGAGGGGACTGAACGTGCTGTGTGCACGAAGATGGAGAATGCTGTGAGCATGTGGACAGAGAGTACTGCAAGTGCAACTAAACCGGAGCCAGACAGGTGTCTGTTGGCTGCCGATGGAATGTGGTGGGAAGACGATGACTTATGTCTTGCCCACACGGATGAAGACTGGGGAAATAATCAACCGGATGACACTTGGTACCTCGATGAGGTTGACCATATGACAAGAAGTGGGCGGTATTTCAAACCCCCACACCTGGACCAACCCGAGGCATCCGGGAAGGATAGAGAAGCGGAGAAACAGAAGGAGAAGCAGATTGAAGAGGAAGCTGTGCTGAAACAGTTAAAGAAGATACAAGCAGACATCTCCATCTGGGGACTGCTAATGGCATCGCGAGTACATAGAGAAGCTGTCCTATCTGCTATGGACAAGTCCAAACTCTCCATAGACACCACGCCTGAACAGCTGGTTGGGCTGGTTTTTCCGGGAGGAGGTTCCCCGGCATTAACCTTTTCGGACAAGGAACTACCGCCTGAGGGCACAAGTCATAACAAACCTCTCTATATTTCTGTGGAATGTAGAGATAAGTGGATACCGGTGGTACTTGTCGATACCGGGTCTGCGATTAATGTCTACCCAACCAGAACGGCATATGCAATCGGGTTGAAGCCCGTGGACTTCGTCCCAACTACCCAAGTAATCAGAGCATACGACAATACCAGCAGAGAAGTGATGGGGACTGTTAAAATTCAAACCAAGGTTGGTCCAGGACAACACAACATCGAATTTCATATCTTGGACGTTCCCGCAACCTTTAACCTACTTTTGGGGCGACCGTGGTTGCACCAGGTCAAAGCAGTCTCTTCCACTCTACATCAGATGCTAAAGTACCCTCACGGGAAAGGGGTAGCGATCGTTTTTGGGAATTCATCAATCCATCCCCCGCCGGAAGTGTCCACACCTGTCTTGGAGATCGAACACGGCGCAGAGGATGTGTTTTTGTCGGGGTTCACTTTGGCCGAGGCTCAAGTGGTGCAGAATGTCATGGCTGTGAATGAGGGTATGTACGTTAGTGCTCAATCTATCTACCTCATGAACAAGCTAAAACATACTCCCGGGATGGGATTAGGGAGAAGCGGCCGGAAGGGCGTCACAGTGTTGGCCGAAGTGCCACACAACCCTCACGCCTTTGGACTGGGTTATCTGCCCACCAAGGAGGATTGGGTGAGGAAAGGAAAAGAAATGGCCGGAAGGGCCAGAGCAAAGAAGGCCGGGAAGCCATTTGAGTTAATGCACAGGCCCATCTGGGGTACCCTAAACGGACGTTTCGTCCAGGAGGGGGAAGATTTTCCATTCTGCGGCTTCCCGGAGCCATGGCTAAACGCGGAGGGGAAGCTCGTGCCTGGTTTTGAAATCTTCTTCGACATACAATTATCTGGGGATGACGTTGCCGAAGCGCAGACAGACCCACCAACTGAGGTTGAGCAGTGTGAAGCAGTGGATCCTGAAGGCACAGAGTTTGAAATGGGGGTAGCACTGGCGAGTCTACTATCAGATCCTCCGATCGGCCAAGAGTGCTTGGGGGATAACTCTTCGGTTTCTGTGATTGGAGATGAAATAGCTGCGGGCTTTCCAGCGCCGATCTTGGATGCATCTATCGCACCTTCTCTCATCTGGCAATATGAAGAAGGCTTTTTATCTAGCAGTTTTGGGTCAGGTAGTGAGCCGGAATCTGATTCTTCCGAATCTTGTGCGTCGGAATCAGATTCCAGCTCGACTGAGTCTGAGTCCGGTATTCCTGGCGGTGATAACCCGGATGCCACAGTCCTGTCTAGGTCGTCATTTTCATTTTCTTTTGAGTCTGTTGTAACAGAGGAATCTGACGGCTTGGAAGTATTTAATGAGAATGATGTGGATGTGGTTTCCGAGTATTTTTCTGTGCCTTTGATTTATTGCTTAAATCAGGATTTTCAAAATTTTGATGAAAACAACGAGGAAGAAATTCCCCCAGTTTTGCAACGATTAATTGATCAAGAGCAGGAAAGATTTGTTAAACCTTTAATGGATGAAATCACTACTGTGAATGTTGGTACTGAGAAGGACCCGCGGCTGGTCCAGATCGGGTCCACGTTGTCTTCAGAGGAGCGCGAGCGCTTAGTCGCTTTATTAAAAGATTTCAAAGATGTTTTCGCGTGGTCCTACGAAGACATGCCTGGAATCGATCCTGAGATTGTACAGCACCGGATCCCTCTTGATCCCGAGGCCCGCCCTGTCAAACAGAAACTCAGAAGGATTCGCCCGGACTGGGCTCTCAAAATTAAGGAAGAGGTCACCAAGCAAATTGACGCAGGGTTCCTGCTGGTATCTGAATATCCAACTTGGTTGGCCAACATTGTTCCGGTGCCAAAGAAGGACGGCAGAATTCGGGTCTGTGTAGACTTCAGAGATTTGAACAGGGCCAGTCCGAAGGACGACTTTCCCTTGCCACACATTGATGAATTAGTGGATTTCACGGCAGGACACGCCTTGCTTTCGTTTATGGATGGTTTCTCAGGCTATAATCAGATAGTAATGGCACCCGAAGACCGGGAGAAGACTGCGTTCACTACCCCGTGGGGTACATATTGTTATAGAGTGATGCCATTCGGGTTGAAAAATGCTGGAGCTACGTATCAACGGGCAGCAACTACAATATTGCATGATATGATCCATAAAGAGGTCGAGGTGTATGTGGACGACATGATTGTCAAGTCCAAAGATAGAGAGGGCCACTACACCGCCTTACAGAAATTCTTTCAAAGGATCAAGGAGTTTCGGCTGCGACTGAATCCCCAGAAATGCACGTTTGGTGTTACAGCAGGGAAGATGCTAGGGTTTCTGATTACACAAAGGGGCATCGAGGTCGACCCTTCCAAAATCAAGGCCATCTTAGAAATGCCACCACCAAGGACTGAAAAGGAGGTGCGAGGCTTTCTCGGTAAAGTGCAATTCATAAGACGGTTTATTTCTAAATTAACCTTGACTTGTGAACCACTTTTTGGTCTCCTGAAGAAAGGAAAGAAATTCCAATGGGACGGCCGATGTCAAGCAGCTTTTGAGCAGATCAAAGAATATCTACAGAACCCGCCCGTGTTGTCACCACCAGAGCCGGGGAGACCGTTGATATTGTACCTTTCGGTAACTGAGACTACCATGGGCTGCATGCTTGCGCAGGAGTCAGAAGACAAAGTGCAAAGAGCCATCTACTATCTGAGCAAAAAGATGCTAGATTACGAGACCCGCTATACACCGCTGGAGAAGGCTTGTTTGGCCTTGGTATGGGCAACCAGGAAGCTGCGGCACTACCTGTTAGCTCACTCTGTAATGTTGGTTTCCCGTTTAGATCCCATCAAATATCTTTTCGAGAAACCAGCACTTACGGGTAGGCTAGCTCGCTGGCTGCTGTTGCTCTCCGAATTTGATTTGAAGTATGTAACGCGCAAGTCAGTAAAAGGGAGAGCGGTAGCGGAGTTCCTTGCCGACCACCCGGTTGAGGGGGATGA
Source organism: Camellia sinensis (assembly GCF_055761805.1). Lineage (NCBI taxonomy): Eukaryota > Viridiplantae > Streptophyta > Magnoliopsida > Ericales > Theaceae > Camellia > Camellia sinensis. Next base: position 210,915,656 of record NC_138965.1, read on the forward strand.
AGCGGTTGAGTATCTATTCCCAGATGAAGCCATTCTGCACGTCGAAGATGAAACTTGGACGATGTACTTTGACGGAGCGTCAAACCAGTATGGGTATGGGATAGGGGTGTTGCTGATAGCGCCTGATGATTCCCGTATCCCTTTAGCATTCAAGCTCCGGTTCAAAGTTTCCAACAATGAAGCAGAGTATGAGGCATGTATTGCTGGCTTGGAAGCAGCCCTGGAACTAGGGGCAAGACGGTTGGACGTCATTGGGGACTCGAACCTTGTTGTGTCTCAAGCAAAAGGAGATTGGAAAGTCAAGGAGGAAAGGATGATAATCTACCACCAAACCTTGGATTTGTTAATTCCTCGGTTTGAGAAGCTAAATTTCACCCACCTCATAAGAGAGAACAACAGGTTTGCAGATTCATTAGCAACTCTATCTTCTATGATAGACATTCCGTCCGGAGTCCGGATGCGTCCAGTCATTATTGATCAGAAGTTCGTGCCAGCATACGAATCAATTTTCGCCATAGATGAGGCTCAAGACGGCAACCCCTGGTATTACGACATCTGGAACTTCTTGGAAAAGGAGACATATCCACCGGGGGCAAATGCCAAGGATAAGAGGGCTGTCAGGAGAATGGCTGCTCAGTTTATCATCTGCGGGGGTAAGCTGTACAAAAGGGGTCATCTGGGAATGCATAAGCTCTGTGTAGAAGCTGAAGAGTCAAAACGCCTGATGGAAGCCATCCATGGGGGAGAGTGCGGTGCACACATGAATGGAGTAATGCTGGCCAGAAAGATCCTCAGACAGGGCTACTACTGGTCAACCATGGAGGAGGATTGCATTAGTTTTGTTCGGCGATGCCACAAGTGTCAAATTCATGCAAACCGCATGAACATTCCGCCGTCAAAACTGTACAACATGACTTCACCATGGTCTTTTTCAGTCTGGGGAATTGATGTGATCGGAGCTGTTACCCCGAAGGGGTCAAACGGGCATGAGTTTATCCTAGTAGCGATAGATTATTTCACAAAATGGGTCGACGCCCAATCATACGCGGTGTTGAAGGGGTCGCATGTCGCAAAGTTCATCAGGAACAACATCATCTGTCGCTACGGGGTGCCAAACGAGATAATTTCAGATAATGGTTCCCACTTCAAGAAAGAAGTGATAGACTTGTTGGAAAAATACAATGTGGCTTTCCATAAGTCATCTACATACCGGCCGCAGACCAACGGAGCGGTTGAGGCCGCCAACAAGAATATCAAGCATATACTACAGAAGATGGTGGGAACCTATCGGGATTGGCCAGACAAGCTGCCATTTGCTCTGTGGGGCTACAGGACTTCAATCAGAACTTCTACTGGAGCAACTCCATATTCATTGGTCTATGGAATGGAGGCTGTTCTACCCATTGAGATTGAGGTTCCGTCGTTACGAGTATTGGCTGAATGCCAGATAGCCGAAGCAGATTGGCAGCAAAGCAGATTCGAAGAACTCATGCTCTTTGATGAAAGAAGACTAAAAGCACTGTACCACATCCAAGGCTATCAACGCAGAATTGCCCGGGCTTTCAACAAGAAAGTTAAGTCCAGGAATCTGAAAGAAGGAGATTTGGTGCTCAAAGACAACCGAGCTCCCATCCACGACCCAAGGGGCAAGTTCAAACCCAATTGGACTGGTCCTTATATCATCAAAGCTATCTGGTCAGGTGGAGCTGTGGTTCTGATGGATCTAGATGGCTTGGAGTTCTCACAACCGATCAATATGGACAAGTTGAAGAAATACTATCCTTGAGAGGCTCGCTAGGCCGAAAATCCGAAAGGGCGACCTAGGCAAAAGTCAGAGCACCAAAAATTAGAAAATATAAAAACTGAGCTCGCAAGGTTGAAAACCCGCAAAGGGAGGCCTTGGCAAAAGTTAGAGCGCAAAAGGAGAGTGAAAATACTCGAGTGAACCTGAGCCTGAACTATGTAAGGCTTGATTCCCATCTTTGGGATACGTAGGCAACTTCACCTTGAAGTTCAGCCATAACTTTTCCCCGATCAACTCTGTCCATCTTGATCATCTCAGTCATCTTTATCCATCAGCATTTATCGCGATCTCCGTTACAGTGCTGTTCAAACTAGGGGCAACTTTCCGTTGCCGCGACGGCGCAAAGTTACTCAGACAAGGGGCAACTTTCCGTTGCTTTGCAGTGCCGCATTGTTCTTCAGACTAGGGGCAACTTTCCAGTTGCAGAGATCTGGGGTTGTGCATCTCAGTGACAGATCTTCGGCGTGTCCAATTTTGATCCACATCGAAAATAGTTTTGAAAAGTTTTAATAAAAGTTGACTTTGTTCAAATTAATCTTTTTACGACTAAGACCATTTTTGGACCGAAAGCGGAAAATTTTCAGTACCATAACCTTCAATTTCATTGATTTCAAAATAGAGATCTCCTGCTCTTGCATTACAATCGAGGTTGCTTTTTTGGTACATTCATAAGGAAAACTTGAAAATGCTAAATAAGCAATAAATTTGAGGCATAGTTGAATCAAGTATCTCTGCGTCCCCTCCCAGAGCTGGACGAAGCATCTGATGCCAAGCAAGGCCCAACCTGTGCCTCCTCATTGAGCCAATCCAAGCACTCATCGGACAAAGTGCAACTGAAAGTTGAAGCAGGGGCTAGGAGCTCTCTAGTCCTCCATGCCGCGACATATCGGGCAAGGTGTGCACCCCGGACCGGGAAAGCGGCTGGGTACTCAATCCCCTCCGGTGGGCAGGTCTGATCATGACCAAACTGACGCAGGAACTGGAACGAAAAATAGAATACGCAGTGGGTTAGACCAATCAATTGGATCCCAATCAGCCGGGACATACTATAGCTCATTTCCGGGAGGTTGAGCCAAGGACAACGCCAAGCAATGCCGTCTGCTGACAAATTGCACATCCAGTCAAACCACCACCTTTCGTCAAGAGCATTGACTAGGCGCTGCCGAAAGAAGTAGCCTCGAGCTGAATAAGCTGGGCAAGAGTCCACAACCTGCAACTTGTCCATTAACCATACCTAGGGGAGGGATGGAAAATGAGAGAATAAAGAATAGAGAGATGTACGATGAGAGAAAAGTAAGACAAGGGTTTTGTGAAAAAAACCGAGCCTGAGGGTCGAGTGATGTGAGCAAATACACATGTAAGGTTGGGTGGGGAACATTACCTGCAGCAGCAGTGGACTCCCAGCAAACCTAGTCGCCTCCCGGCGATAGACAGAATCTAAGCCCATTAGTGTCTCGGCCAAGGTCATGGCAATACAGCTCTTTCCTTCTCTCAAGCCTTGGGCAACTTCAATCAGGCGAATGCTAGCTCCGCCGAAGCCCGAGGAAAGCAGAAAGTGAGACAACAAACACAAGCAGAGGGCGTGTTGCCGAAAATCCTGCCAATAATGGTTGCTGCGGTCACCGGCGTCGGAAAAACGATGGATCAAGCCGAGGATGTCCAGTTCTCCACTGCAGATCAGAGATCGAGCATCATGCGCCGTGAGCCCACACATCCGCCCTAAAGCCTGGGCATGGCCAAAACGGAGCTGGGGCAAGATCACTTTAGAGCATTCAGACTCCATCAAAACCTGAAAATCTTCGAAAGTGGGACACATCTCTTGGCCGCCAAAGCTAAAAACATGCGTCACTGGATTCCAGAACCTTGCCGCGGCATGAAGAAAAGGGAGATGTAGCGGAGTACGGCTCAGCGTGAATAGTGCATTCAAGCCGAAACCCCGGAAATTCAGCTTTTCCGAGCCATCTAGAGAAGAGATCCAAGATGTGACATTTTCTGCGAGAAACGCCTCCATCTTTGGCTAAAACTAAGATGAAATGAATGTTCCCGAAGTTGGGGCTTTTATAGAGGGAAAAACACTATTCACGGGGATACATGTCAAAAATCTGGTGGCTGCAGGACTAAGTGGCCGGCCGGCCACCTTTTCTGGCTGGCCAGCCATTTACTTTTTACAAAACTGGCTGGCCAGCTGTCTCTCTCCACAAAAATGGCCGGCCGGCTCCCAAAGATGGCCGGCAATGCTGCAGTGTATCCCTTAGGCCCTATTTTACCCTTTGAGGAAAGTTTCAAACATTTCCATGCAACGGGAGAGTCAAAGGCCTTCTTCTCCCTCCGTTTTGGATGCGTTCCGGTGCCCAGATCGTCCGAAGTACACTCTGTTATTGCTGAGCTTTGATTATCGAGTTGTAGTTTTGATTATCGAGTTGTTGTTTTGTTTATCGAGTTGTTTGTCGAGCGGATGTGTTTCGTGTTTTTGAGTCATTACGCTCTGTTCAAGCAATCTTCGTTAAAGTCTTGTTTATTTGCGTTATCAACGTTGTTGCATTTTGCTTATCGAGTTGTAAACTTCCTAAGGTTCTGTTATATCTTAGTAAGTTGAGTTGCTTAGTTTGTTGCGTCGGTTCACTACCTGACTTGGTGATTACACAATGCGCATTCCCATTCAATTTCATTCTTGTGCGAAATAAATTGATGCGATACGATGCTAAAAGTTTAAAATACAAACACCTTTTCAAAATCTATTTCATTCCATCATGCTTTACAACAAACAAAGGTACAAGTTTTACAAAAAAATAAAACTGCCTAACAATGTGCAAAGTGCTACAAACTACTAGCAAAAAGAAAAATAAAGCAGGAAACAGCAACATCAATGTCCTCGGGAGCGGGAACGAGAAGCACTCCTCATCCTCTTCTGCGGGACAACCTCCACACCATCATCATCATCGGAGTCGGAGCTGTCATCCTCAGGATCCCCCTCAGCCCCGCCTCTGTTCCCCGAACCAAAACCGGAGCCCCCTTCCTCAACAGATGTCTCTGACTGACGATCGGTAGCCTCCTCCTCCTCCTCAGCATCCTCCTCCTCCTCATCAGGCTCCACCTCTACAACGTGAGCCCTGCGTCTGCGGACAGGCCCTCCTCAAGCTCCTCGAAAAGGCCTAGATGGCCCGGCTCCTCGGGAAGGCCGAGATGGCCCCGCCCCCTGAAAAGGCCCGGGTGACCCAACTCCCTGAAAAGGCCCAGATGGCCCAGCTCCCCAAGGAGGCCCAGGTGGCCTGGCCTGCGGCTGACCGGACCATGAAGGCATCTGAAAACAAAGAGTTCAATTCAAATACATCAGTTCAAATATATACATCAGATGCAGATACAAGCAAAGGCTACGTGAAGTGGGTGCATGTAAATACAGAATACAAGTGGGATGTGTGTCAGATGTGCTCTACACAAGTAGTCTATCGATGCAGTAGAAATCAGCATGTCATCAGAAGTATGATAAATGCCAAAAAACTGAAGGGTACCTGAATGCCTGCGACAGACAACTGTGCCTCCCTACGCAGGACCATGCCCTCGAGTATGGCCACCAGTCCAACTACCTCCTCCATGTACCCTCGCGGTGGCTGTAAAAATGAATTCATAACCATCAGTGAACAAAAGAATGTCTAAACATCTGAATGATGAATGAAAAACAGTGGAGCATACCAGCGGTGAGTCAGGATCAATGGCATATCGATCACTGGGCATCGGAGGCTCTAGCGGAATCGGAGTCGGGGAGATAGCCCCATACTGCCATGCCATCAATTCAGTGGGCATATCTGGCCATCCAGGATGAGGATAAGTCGACGGAATCGGAGGAACCGGTCTACTCCCACCTCTAGATGTACCAGCCCTGCTAGTAGAAGGGGCGTCTGCAGCCCGAGCCCGAGCCTGGCCCGAGGATGACATACCAGCAGGCCTCATCATCGGGATACGAGCTCCCGTCAATGGAGGCATCAAATATATGTGACGGTAAGTGGCGTAGTCCCCCTCCTCAATATGTAGTAAAGCATCACTACCCAGCATGGCGCCGACTACCTCCGAGTAAGAGAGCCTGTCAGCAGTCCGCATACTGGCTGGGGGTACTGCGGGAGGATCCTGAGAAAGATACCCCCATACCTGGCGCAGAAAGCGTTCCCCCAGGAACCATACCCTGCCAACCGGCCCTTCAAGCAGGACTCTATACTGGGAGATGTCTGACCCTCCGGTATACTGAAGTCGGAGACCATCACCCAGGGGCGCCCAAGGCTGCCATGTGATCTGCGGATGATAAATGCATAAACCAATCAGAAATCGAGAATATACAGAGAAAATCAAAGATGAAAATGAAAAGAACTGAAAGTTCTGAGGTACCTCTGAATGTCGCACAGTGTCAAAGTACTGTCGCAGGTAAAGGAGGGTCTCTCGAGGTCTCGGCCGGTGCGGGCCCTCGAACAGCAATGAATATGGGGTCATGGGAATCCCTGCCACCTCCAGCTCTGGGGCTAATGATGGGAAGTATACATAGACCCATAGCTGAGAAAAGCAGTGCAGAATGTAAGTACGAAATGCTGAGAGCAAAATACAGACTGTAAAAGTGCGCTGTGTGTGCAATGTACAAGTAATGAGAAGTAGAAATGTAAATCAAGGGGACAGAAAAGTACCTCCCAGGCTCTCCAGTAGCCGCCAAGTAAATCGCCCTGCCCGCGGGAGGTCGCGCTCATATAAAAGTAAAGGGTAGCCAGGCCGGCGCCACCCCAGTCATATCGATGAACCTGTGATAGGTCAACCAGAGCGCTCAGCAGGTATAGCCCGACTGTGTTCCCTCTGTCGGCAAACAGGGTAGTCCCGAAGAGGAACATAAGGAAACCACGGGCATACTGCTCCGTCTCCTCAAGAGTCTCGGGCACCATCTCCGCCCGCCGGAAGTGGGAAGAGAACTAAGTGTATCGGACTCTCCCAGAAACCCTGTCAACAGGCGGGCGAGCCCCCAAATAGATACATCCAAGCGGCCTCCCACTCGCCCATATCCTCATCATAGGGGATGGACCAACCTCCGATGTCCAGGCCGGTCAGCACAGCGAAATCTAGAGGCGTCATGGTCATGTCCCCGGTAGCAGAGAAATGAAAGGAGTTGGTGGTGTCCCACCATCTCTCTACCAAGGCTGCCATCAGTGTCCTCCTGGCAGGACAACGTGACAACCCGACGCAGAAGGGCCCGAACCCTGCCAAGTCTACTAAGTCTCGGACACCCTCCGGGAGCTCGGCGTACCAGTCCCGCGCGATGGCGGAACCATACCCCCGCACACTGCGGGAACCAACCTGCATTCAGAATGAATACATGTGTCAATAATGAAATGAAATGGACTGTGTGCCAATGGAATGAAATGGGCTGTATGCCGATGAAGTGAAATACATGCAAAATCTATCTGGGCTGCGTGTTCAGAAAATTTGAAATTTGGGCTGCGTGTTCAACTTTCAGTTAAATTGTGGGCTGCGTGTTCACTATCTATCTGGGCTGCGTGTTCAGAAAATTTGAGGTTTGGGCTGCGTGTTCAACTTTTAGTTAAATTGTGGGCTGCGTGTTCACTATCTATCTGGGCTGCGTGTTCAGAAAATTTGAAATTTGGGCTGCGTGTTCAACTTTCAGTTAAATTGTGGGCTGCGTGTTCACTATCTATCTGGGCTGCGTGTTCATAAAATTTGAAGTTTGGGCTGCGTGTTCAACTTTTAGTTAAATTGTGGGCTGCGTGTTCACTATCTATCTGGGCTGCGTGTTCAGAAAATTTGAAGTTTGGGCTGCGTGTTCAACTTTTAGTTAAATTGTGGGCAACGTGTTCACTATCTATCTGGGCTGCGTGTTCAGAAAATTTGAAATTTGGGCTGCGTGTTCAACTTTCAGTTAAATTGAGGGCTGCGTGTTCACTATCTATCTGGGCTGCGTGTTCAGAAAATTTGAAGTTTGGGCTGCGTGTTCAACTTTTAGTTAAATTGTGGGCTGCGTGTTCACTATCTATCTGGGCTGCGTGTTCAGAAAATTTGAAGTTTGGACTGCGTGTTCAACTTTCAGTTAAATTGTGGGCTGCGTGTTCACTATCTATCTGGGCTGCGTGTTCAGAAAATTTGAAATTTGGGCTGCGCGTTCAACTTTCAGTTAAATTGTGGGCTGCGTGTTCACTATCTATCTGGGCTGCGTGTTCAGAAAATTTGAAGTTTGGGCTGCGTGTTCAACTTTCAGTTAAATTGTGGGCTGCGTGTTCACTATTCTATCTGGGCTGCGTGTTCAGAAAATTTGAATTTTGGGCTGCGTGTTCAACTTTCAGTTAAATTGTGAGCTGCGTGTTCACTATCTATCTGGGCTGCGTGTTCAGAAAATTTGAAGTTTGGGCTGCGTGTTCAACTTTCAGTTAAATTGTGGGCTGCGTGTTCACTATTAATCTGGGCTGCGTGTTCAGAAAATTTGAAGTTTGGGCTGCGTGTTCAACTTTCAGTTAAATTGTGGGCTGCGTGTTCACTATCTATCTGGGCTGCGTGTTCAGAAAATTTGAAATTTGGGCTGCGTGTTCAACTTTCAGTTAAATTGTGGGCTGCGTGTTCACTATCTATCTGGGCTGCGTGTTCAGAAAATTTGAAGTTTGGGCTGCGTGTTCAACTTTCTATCAGTGTGGGCTGCGTGTTCACTATTCAACTGGGCTGCGTGTTTAGAAAATTTAAAGTTTGGGTTGCGTGTTCAAATTTCAACTAGTATGGGCTGCGTGTTCACTATCTATCTGGGCTGCGTGTTCAGAAAATTAAGTTTGGGCTGCTTGTTCAACTTTCTATCAGTGTGGGCTGCGTGTTCACTATTCAACTGGGCTGCGTGTTCAGAAAATTTAAAGTTTGGGCTGCGTGTTCAAATTTCAACTAGTATGGGCTGCGTGTTCACTATTCTAATCTGGGCTGCGTGTTCGGAAAATTTAAAGTGTGGACTGTGTGTTCGTTTTCGAATTCGGGCTGTGTGTTCGACAAATCAGTGTTTGAGCCGTGTGTTCGCCTCTTAACTAATGTGTACTGTGCGTTCACAATTAATTAGTGGGCCGAGTATTCAGAAATTAGAGTATTGAAACTACATGTTCAGGATGCAAGCAAGGTACTATGTCATAAGCTAAACTGCGTGTTCAAGCATGGCAAAGGTGCGAAATCTACGAAAAATACAGAAAATGAAGTAAATACCTCTCGGGCCTCATGAGAGAGGTGATGCTCCGGCTCTCGGAGAAGCAGATCCCCGGGTGCTCGCTCGTCAAAGCTAGTAAAGTGACGGAAGACAGCGCGCGGAAGAACGTGTGCTGGCGGAGGGTACCTCCCGGGAATAAAAGGTCGGGTCCTCGGGGGTAGAGTCATGGGATCGAAATCGTCTCCGGCACCTGGAAAGCCTCCGCCGTGGGGAGGATTGCCCGCCATTTTCAAAGAATCTGCAAAAGGAGCAAAAATGAGCCAAAATGAGCCAAAAATGAAAAAGTCAACAAAAGTCAACTCCCGAGAAAATCTTCCAAATATTGAGACAAACTTACCTCAAGTGGCGAAAATGCGAAAAGAAGTTCCGAAACCGAAATTTAAATCGCTTCAAAGTGCTTGAAACTGAATATTTTTGCGAAAATAATTTGCGCGGGGCGTTGGAAAACGCGTGTGAAACTCAAATCTGGAGAAGAAAGTGTTGTAGGAGGCAAGAAAGGAAGGGATCTCGGCTGCCTTATATAGGCCCTAAGTCTTGGATTGAAGGAGCATCAAAAAGGAGGTGAAAATACCAAAATGCCCCCGAATTTGGGCATATGGCCGGCCGGCCCTCTTTTCCAGCCGGCCAGCTATCTGCTTTTTGGATGACTGGCCGGCCAGCTATTTGCTTTATGGAAAACCGGTTGGCCACCTCCCCCTTTCCCTATAACCGGCCAACCATGTCCCCCACATGCTCACCTAGCTCCCTGCAAATTTTGAGGAAGATCGGAGTTCCCGGGACCTGAAAAAGTTCAAGAAAAGTACACTTCCGGTCGCGAAATTGCTCCGTCGGAACTTCGGCTTCAAGATCTGACATGTGTCTCATCATCACTCATCAAAATCAAAGTGTATCCTTTTTGAATGAGATGTAACCTTTCAGGGAAGCGGATCGGAGGCCGTGATCGAATCGCCTTCGCCGAAACACGCGTTTCCGTACTCGTTGTTTCATGACAAACGGGCACCCTGATTCATGCTCATTTTGTACTATCATGCACATTATCTTGCATTCTCATGAGCATACCTGCATTAACATGCACATTTCTTGATATTGGCATACCTCTATGTTTGAACATACGTTGTCACGCATGTTCCACTCTTGCATTGCGACGCATACACTCACCGGCACTGCGTGTGTCGAACTTTCGGAATCAGATTAAGTATATGTTGTTACCATATTGTGCTCGTTGAGTTTCTCTCTTTTGCAGGCACGATATTGTATGTACGGTTCAATTGAGGCTGGTGCGACCAGACGAATCGCGCAGGTATCGTATCTTCTCCGTGTGAGACGTGGCGGGGATTGAATAATCCTCCGCATTCTTAACAGCATGAAATGTAGTTGTTGCTTTGCATTCTTGCTTAAAACTGTTGCATCTATTTGCGAATACTTGCTTCATTACAGCTTGCTGCATTCACATGATCATGAGTGATAACCGGCTTCGCTTAGCGTATAAGTCCAGTCTTCAAACCGGCTTCGCGTAGCGTATAAGTCCAACTTTCAAAACCGGCTTCGCGTAGCGTATAAGTCCAATCTTCAAAATCTTCTTGCATTATCATTTGCATTTTGCCCCCTGCCTGCGGGCACATTTCTGTTTATCTTGTACGTTTGTCTAAGTCTTCGGCCTTGTCAAAAACGGGTCGTCTCTGGGCTTTGACATTCACTCCCGTCACTTGTGACTTCCGAGTTCTGTCAAAGAGGGGCAACTGTAGACACCCCATTTTTGACCGACCTTAAGACTCAGACGTCACCGATTGAGCGCTTGGTGATGTTGCATAATGTACTTGTTCAGAAGTTTCAGAGTTGTGGCCGTGAGCCCTGCCTCCGGACTTCCGAACCCTCTTTTGTATTTTGCCTCGGTTTGCGAACCAGGCTCGGTTTTCTTTGTTTCTTTTCCTGAGGGAAGGGAGAGGTCTCGTAGACCATCTCTCAATGTCCGTAGGCTACATTTGGTGGCCGTAGGCCATTTTTCCCATTTCGGAGTCCGGTTTCCGGTTTTCGGAGCCGTCAGGCCGTGTGCCTCGGTTCGGGACCGCTTAACCGTCTCCTATTGCTCCGGTTTTTGGCATACTTCCTATTTTCTCCCTTTTGAGGGACACTGGGGTCTGAGAAACCCACTTCGCGGCCGAATGCCACTTTCGGGACCTCGAACTGCGTGTTTTGATCCCCGAGCATTCGTTTTGCAACGGTTTTCGTTCATTTTTGGCAGGTACCTCTGTTTTATCACCAGGGAGGTCACTGAAGGGTGAGAGGGCAGTAATTGTTGCAGCAACCAGTTATACATCCTCCGACGCCCTCCGGCGCCCGTTTTTCGCACTTCCGGGCTAATGTTGAACCCCTTGGACCCACATTCTTGAACTTTGAACCACATATTTGTGATGTACACACATGGGAGGACCCTAAAAAATGGTGGCCGGCCATTAATGCTACTTGACCCTTTTGACCCCCTCCTTTCGGGCTAATGTTGAACCCCTTGGACCCACATTCTTGAACTTTGAACCACATATTTGTGATGTACACACATGGGAGGACCCTAAAAAATGGTAGCCGGCCATTAATGCTACTTGACCCTTTTGACCCCCTCCTTCCGAGCTAATGTTGAACCCCTTGGACCCACTTTCTTGGACTTTTAACCACAGGGTTGTGTTGTACACACATAGGAGGACACCATCAATTGGTGGCTGGCCAGAAAATCTGATTGACCCTTTTGACCCCTAGCCGGCCGGCTAGGGGGTGTGGCCGGCCGGCCACCTGCAGCAAAAGTAACAGGCCGGCCGAGTTCCTTGCACTGTGCACTTTACAGCTGTGGAGCTTTATCCCCCAGAAAAGATCAAGATCCGGGGGATATTTTGTGGGGGAAAGTTGCTCTCCTTTTCCCCCACCTTTACACCCCCTTTTTGGCCTTTATAACAAGCAAGCTATATCACATTCAAGGGTTAGAAAAATTGGTCTTCAAGCATCCATACACAACTCCATCTTTATCCCTCTCATTTCCTTGAAAATTCCTAAGTCCCTAAGCACCATTTCTTCTACACCACCAAGCTCTACCATCACCACTTCATTTCTAGCAACAAGGAAGGTTTCTCAAAGGCTAAAGGAGCTGCAAATTGATCCAAGAAGCAACAAAAACTTTGATCTTCAAGGGTAAGCAACACTTCTCTTCTTTTGACCCCTTTTCTTGATCTATTTGTGAACCCCATATGCTTTTTGTTTCAAGCTCCGGCCCTAACTGAAAGGGGCCCTCTTTTGAGCTCATTTTCACTTTTCATTAAGGGCTCAACCCTGTTTGAGCCCTCCATGATGCACTTGCTTCATTGATCCTCTTATATGTCATAATCTTGCATGCTATTTTTGGCCCATGATTAATCTGTTTTTGAGCATGTTGTAAACTGATATTAGGATTATTTTGAGCCCCTCTTCAACATTGAAGAAGGGTTCAACACCATTTGGGACTTCCATGTTGTACTTACCTTTATACTCCCCTTTTGGTCCCATTTTTGCATAAATCGGAAGCCCCCTTTGCTTCTGTTTTTGGACCTTGGTCCGAACTGAAAGTGGCCTTATTTTGGCCTATAATTCATGTTTCATTAACACTTTTCTTCGGTTTGGTGAATATTTTGCATACTTCATGTTATAGCCATTTTTGAGCCTTATTTTGCATTGCATTTTTATCATGTTTGTATATTGATTCGAAGCTTTCCATATACTGTAAATATTCATATTTTTGGTCCCCCTTCAATGTTGTAGAATGAAATTTTTCAGTTTGGATTTTACTTATATCACTTGCTTCATTACCCCTCTCTTGGCCCCTATTCTTGCATGCCATTTTTGCCATACCTATGCTTGCTGTTTGGCCATGTTTATAACTGTGAAAATGCCTTTTTTGGGACTGTCTAGCTTCTGTCTTTGCATTGCATGTCCATATTGTGCATGTTTGGCATAGCAATAGGCCATTCCGGGTGCCTAATATTGCATTTCGGGACAATTTCATGCATTTGGTGTCATTTCGCCTCATTTCGGGACTGTTTTCCCCCATATTTTGGTGCTGAAATTCCATTAGAATGTTTGCATATCATTTTCATGTCATTGCATCGCATTTTTGCATTGCCTCGGTTTGCGTGCCCGTGTGCACGCATTTCGAGGCACTCCATTTTTATCCGACGGCATCCCATGTGAGTGTGGCTGAGGCTCACTCATGTTGGTATAAGCCCACATCATGTTTCCATGTCATTACATCGCATTTTGCCATCGCCTCGGTTTGCGTGCCCGTGTGCACGCATTTCGAGGCACTCTATTTTTATCCGACGGCATCCCATGTGAGTGTGGCTGAGGCTCACTCATGTTGGTATAAGCTCACATCATGTTTCCATGTCATTACATCGCATTTTGTCATCGCCTCGGTTTGCGTGCCCGTGTGCACGCATTTCGAGGCACTCTATTTTTATCCGACGGCATCCCATGTGAGTGTGGCTGAGGCTCACTCATGTTGGTATAAGCCCACATCATGTTTTCATGTCATTACATCGCATTCTGTCATCGCCTCGGTTTGCGTGCCCGTGTGCACGCATTTCGAGGCACTCCATTTTTATCTGACGGCATCCCATGTGAGTGTGGCTGAGGCTCACTCATGTTGGTATAAGCCCACATCATGTTTTCATGTCATTACATCGCATTCTGTCATCGCCTCGGTCTGCGTGCCCGTGCCCACGCATTTCGAGGCACTCCATTTTTATCCGACGGCATCCCATGTGAGTGTGGCTTAGGCTCACTCATGTTGGTATAAGCCCATATCATGTTTCCATGTCATTCGCATTGCGTGTGCCATTGCCTCGGTTTGCGTGCCCGTGTGCACGCATTTCGAGGCACTTCATTTTCATCAACCGGCTTCTTATGTGAGTGTGGCTGAGGCTCTCTCATGTTAGTATAAGTCCATGTTACCTTTTCCATGCCATTTTAGTCACTTGCATTGCGTATGTCATTTTCTCGGTTTGCGTACCCGTGCGCACGCATTTCGAGGCATCGCATTTTCATAGCATTGTGCATACTAGGTTGTATCTTAGATTGCATTCTGCCATTGCCTCGGTTTGCGTACCCGTATGCATGCACTTCGAGGCATCTCATTTTCATAGCATAGTGCACACTAGGTTGTATCTTAGATCACATTCTGCCATTTTCTCGGTTTGCGTGCCTGTGTGCACGCATTTCGAGGCATGTCATTCCATAACATTGTGTATGTTAGGATTGTATATTAGTTGCATTTCATGCATATCATGCATATTGCATCGTGTCCGGAATAGGAGTTAGCCCGGGCACGGGAAACGAGGTACATTTCGTACTCTAAGTGACGGAATGTGTCTCAATTCCCCAGTCACCGACACTCCGGATTATCCATGATGGAGTCAGGTTTTAGCTGTGTTTCATGTGCATTCATTCTATATTGAGTTGTGCATTTCGACTCCTCGGCCATCATGCCTCGGTATGCGTGATTGGTGGCACGAGGATCGAGACATGCATATATTTGTGCAAATACATTGCTATGCCCCTTTCCTGCTCTCTGTTGCAGCAAAACGAAGAATCAGCAACCTTTTGGGGCCTGGCACGCATTTCAAGAACAGGTGTAAACAGAGGCTAATTGGGGCATTCCGGTGGATTTCCGCGCAAGACAACCCGGACATGCATCATCCATCAGAAGCAAGGTAGTCCCTGGCTTGCATGCCAGTTTTTACAGTTTTCTTAGTTAATTCATTAATTAATTAGGATTTTGTAATATTTTGGACTGTAATATTCTTTTATTCGGGACTGTAATATTCGGACTGTATTATTTATTCGGACCCTCTGCGCGAGGGCACAACTGTAATAAGTGTGCGTGTGTGTGTTGTATGTCTTCCAACCCCACGTCTTTCTCCCTTTTATTTATCCGCTTATGATGGTTAGATTAGGGTATGTTTAAATTAGCATACAGTATGACAGCATGTTTGCATCATTCATCTGTATTGCATGCACCGGGCTCGGCGCATCATACTAACTGCATTGTATTTCAATTTCAAAATTGAATACGTGTTAGTTGTAGCATTTCATATGACATGTTTAGAATAGCCGAGCCTGCTATAGTTGCATTTTGCATGTGTTGCATTAGGCATTTCTGTATACTTAGGATCATGCATGATTTCTAATGTAGTTTCTATTTTGGCTTGGAGTACTCGGTAAGCTTTATGCTTTAGCATCCTTGCATGCGTGTGAGTGCTGCCATGAATAGCATGCTTACCATGAGGCTATGTGCTTATATGATATAACTGCCTGAATGCCTGTGGGTGAAGGTTGGGTTATCTGAATTGGAGTAAATCATCAAATGTTTCAAGCTTACCTGCGGGTAGCAAAACCTCTTTCAAAAAAGGCAAACATGAAATGTTTTGTTCCAATTCAGACGATCTAGTCTATACTTGTATGCTGTGCGCCTCACATAGTAACCTAGGCTAATAACCGGAATAAGGACACACAAAGTTTTCAAAAAATTGATATCATGGTTAGTAGAGGCCGGTCTATGACCGGGCGAGCGGGGGTGCTCACGAAGTGACCTTCCCCAATCGTACCCAAGTTCCCGAGCCGAGGCAACTTTGGTGATGACGGACACGTGGCCTTTTGGCACCGAGTCAGGGTTTCCTAAATTTCCCAAAATAAAATATTTAGGTGGCGACTCTGTATCTGGCAAAGCAGTCCATGTTTGGCACTTCTTTCAAAAATCAGTTTTCTCAAAAACGATTTGCCGGATTTGGACTCTTTGGTTCAGATTAAGAACCGTGACTGACGAAAGTCGAGTCCGAGCTGTAGCGAGGTCCCCCCGCGGGCTTGTTACAGTTTCTGGCGACTCCGCTGGGGATTTAGAGAACTTGACTCGAACTCATGATATCTATTTTTGACTACACTTGTGTGATTCTTTGCATTGCATTTGCATTGGTGCGCCTAGGACACCGTGTTTGCCATCTGCTATTCCTGAACGGTTTGCCGGAGGCTTGCCTTGTCAAGGCATGACCATAAGGCTGACCGGTTGTGGGCTCTGCCAGTATGGGAACACAAACCCCGCTTTTACCGGGGCACCCTCTTTGACCATTCGACCTAGTGCATATTCGGATCCATAGTGACCATTCCAAATTAGGACAGGTTGCTTACCCGTTCATAGGTTGTTTGAAACCGCTGCGTGCGTAGTGAAACCCTAGCTCCTGACAAAATAGGACAGGGAAACTCTACCCCAACATAGGGTTGTTTTTGGCTCTCACTTATCTGTTATGTGCTTTAGAGTGCGTCTCTACAGGAATGCATGTATCAGTATATGAGTTTGGGCATCAAGCCTGCGGGCTTCAGTTCAGTATTGTCAGTATCAGGCCTGTGGGCATCAGATCAGTATATGAGTTTGAGTATCAAGCCTGCGGGCATCAGTTCAGTATTGTCGGCATCAGGCCTGCGGGCATCAGTTCGGTATTATGGGTATCAGGCCTGCGAGCATCAGCCGGTATTTGAGAATTAGTTATCTGTGGATATCAGATTCTGTTTAAGGGGACAGTGACACAGGGATAATAATCAGTGTTTGAGGACAGTGTGTTATTCAGCTTATCAACTGTGTGTTGTTATGCCCGACTGTGTGTCATGCATTTTATTTTAAGCTGTTATGCTGCCCGTTTATCTGTTTATTTATTTCCTTTTTGCTTTATTTATCTTTTGCTAGGATCAATTTTAGCACAATTGCTTCCAACCCAGCAGGCATTCCCAAAGCACTTTGGACACGAGGTCGTCGACTCCATCGATCTGAGGATCTAATCGACGGACAGCCAGTGTTCCATTCTCTACCCCCTGTTACCAGAAGGAAGCAGAAAAAACGCAGTGTATCTGAACAGAGATCACCAGAACAGTGGTTTCCCCCATCAGTGGACAGTTGGATTGAGATCCCCATTGAGACAGATCTGCCAGTAGTTCAGACAAATCGAAACAGTATGACGGCACCAACAGGAGTTGAGGAAATGATGCGCCAAATGCAAGAAACCATGCGGGCCATGCAACAGGATGCCGTTCGCCGAGATGAACTCGCTAAGCAGCAAGCTGAGATTATGACCCAGCAGACTGAGCTGATTACCAGGCTGCAACAACAGAATACAGCGTCTGCTTCACAACAAATTCCTCCTCCGGCGAGGGCTCCATTACCTGAGCAGACACCTGTTGTTCAGAACGCTCCTCCGAACACCCAGAATACTGTGCCGACTATCCAAAATCTGCAAGAGGACACAAATCTTCCAACGGGGCCAGCTCCGCCCCCGCTTCCACCACAACTGTCCAAGGCCCATACATCCAATCACCCGGACTCTCCCTTCGAGGTCGAGGTTGATCATACAACTCTGAAATTGAGCAAATTGGAGAAGCTCTTCAAGAAATCCCAAGGGGTCAAGGCTATGCCGGATATCGAAGATGGATATACCGAGGAGGCCGTAACACTCCCCGATAGGTTCAAAATGCCACAAATCGACCGCTTTGATGGGTCCGGCGACCCCATGGTCCATATCCGACTGTTTGCAGACATCTTGCGGCCAATGGGCCTAACACGACCACAGAAGCTCTCATTATTCGGCCGAACCCTGTCGGGTGTGGCCTCCCATTCGTACGCAAAGTTACAAGATGAAGTGAAGAAGAATTGGGATGAAATGGCTGAGGCCTTTGTCGCGCAATATTCATACAACACTCAGATCGAGATCACAACTCGTGATCTTGAAACGACAAGGCAAGAGCCCAAGGAAACTTTCTCGGACTTTGTGATCCGATGGAGGGCAAAGGCGTCAATGATGACTTTAAGGCCCACGGACAAAGATCAAATCCGGATGATTGTGCGCAATCTCCACCCGAAGTTGATGCAGAGAATGATTGTAGTCCCCTTCCCTACTTTCGCAGATTTACATGAGATGGGGGTGCAAATCGAAGACGCAATGAAACAAGGTCTGTTTGACCATGACAGAGAACAACCGAGGAGGACGTTCAACCGTAACAACAATGCAGGCCCGAGTGGCGCTACAAATACGAGAGCCTCGGAAGTTAGTATGGTCACCACCACTCCCCCTCCCCCTCCAAGGCCCATGACTGCCACACCCTTCTCCGGCGCGTCCGGAAGCAACACACAAGCCAACAGATTCCAACCGCGAGGCCAAAGAACCTTTACCCCACTATATATGCCCCTGACCAAAGTTCTGGGAATATTGATCAGAAAAAATCATTTAAAACCCCTGGAGCCAAAGCCATTACCGAATCCACTCCCCCCCTCTTATGACCCGTCAAAGTACTGCGCATATCACCAACAACACGGTCACGACACCGACCGTTGTTACAGACTGCGTCATGAGATCCAAGATCTTATTGACAAACAGGTGATCGCGCCTCCTGATAAACCCAATGTCACAACCAACCCTCTCCCACCACATAACCAACCTCCCCCTCCCAAAAGAATTAATTTTATCCAGACTGGGGTCGCATCTTACGATCCTAGCATCTATATTACGCCCATCCACCTACCCAAGCCGGACGTGCTCCTCCCCGATTGCACTGACTTCTTGTGCATGGTGGACATCTCCAAAACCCAACCAGAACCGATGGCGGTGACCGTCGAAGACCGGGCAGGGTAGATTTTGGGAGAGAATGAGATTGTTGAATCCGGGACTGGACAGAGTTTTGCTGGGGGAGCCTATGATCCAAGCGAGTATATCCTATCAACGAGCCGAATTGGGCTAGGTATAGAATTGCCAGAGACAGGAGAGCTATGCATGATCCGGGGGGATGGATCTGGGCTATGGGCAGATGATCTGAGAGTCGTAGATGAGGACTTTGCCAACCTGCAATTTCTCGATGACCAGGAACTGGGGGATGCGTCAATCAATTGGTACGATTATGAGGGATCAGCGGAGGCCACTGGATGGCTCGAGGATCAACCAGATGCAGTGGGGGAAGCCCAACCAGAACAGAGCCCGGCAGGGGCAGAAGTATCAGTTGTGGCCGGAAGGGCCGAAAGTCAAGTTGTATCGCCGGAGAGCGCCGGTGCTAAGAATTCCGCTCAAGACATGGGCATTATGGATACAAGAAATGTTGAACAAACAGCTGTACTGATGCAGCTGGAACGAGAAAAGTTTGAGGAGGCTGAGAGAATTAGGAAAGCTAAAGGCCCTGAGGGGACTGAACGTGCTGTGTGCACGAAGATGGAGAATGCTGTGAGCATGTGGACAGAGAGTACTGCAAGTGCAACTAAACCGGAGCCAGACAGGTGTCTGTTGGCTGCCGATGGAATGTGGTGGGAAGACGATGACTTATGTCTTGCCCACACGGATGAAGACTGGGGAAATAATCAACCGGATGACACTTGGTACCTCGATGAGGTTGACCATATGACAAGAAGTGGGCGGTATTTCAAACCCCTACACCTGGACCAACCCGAGGCATCCGGGAAGGATAGAGAAGCGGAGAAACAGAAGGAGAAGCAGATTGAAGAGGAAGCTGTGTTGAAACAGTTAAAGAAGATACAAGCAGACATCTCCATCTGGGGACTGCTAATGGCATCGCGAGTACATAGAGAAGCTATCCTATCTGCTATGGACAAGTCCAAACTCTCCATAGACACCACGCCTGAACAGCTAGTTGGGCTGGTTTTTCCGGGAGGAGGTTCCCCGGCATTAACCTTTTCGGACAAGGAACTACCGCCTGAGGGCACAAGTCATAACAAACCTCTCTATATTTCTGTGGAATGTAGAGATAAGTGGATACCGGTGGTACTTGTCGATACCGGGTCTGCGATTAATGTCTGCCCAACCAGAACGGCATATGCAATCGGGTTGAAGCCCGTGGACTTCGTCCCAACTACCCAAGTAATCAGAGCATACGACAATACCAGCAGAGAAGTGATGGGGACTGTTAAAATTCAAACCAAGGTTGGTCCAGGACAACACAACATCGAATTTCATATCTTGGACGTTCCCGCAACCTTTAACCTACTTTTGGGGCGACCGTGGTTGCACCAGGTCAAAGCAGTCTCTTCCACTCTACATCAGATGCTAAAGTTCCCTCACGGGAAAGGGGTAGCGATCGTTTTTGGGAATTCATCAATCCATCCCCCGCCGGAAGTGTCCACACCTGTCTTGGAGATCGAGCACGGCGCGGAGGATGTGTTTTTGTCGGGGTTCACTTTGGCCGAGGCTCAAGTGGTGCAGAATGTCATGGCTGTGAATGAGGGTATGTACGTTAGTGCTCAATCTATCTACCTCATGAACAAGCTAAAACATACTCCCGGGATGGGATTAGGGAGAAGCGGCCGGAAGGGCGTCTCAGTGTTGGCCGAAGTGCCACACAACCCTCACGCCTTTGGACTGGGTTATCTGCCCAGCAAGGAGGATTGGGTGAGGAAAGGAAAAGAAATGGCCGGAAGGGCCAGAGCAAAGAAGGCCGGGAAGCCATTTGAGTTAATGCACAGGCCCATCTGGGGTACCCTAAACGGACGTTTCGTCCGGGAGGGGGAAGATTTTCCATTCTGCGGCTTCCCGGAGCCATGGCTAAACGCGGAGGGGAAGCGCGTGCCTGGTTTTGAAATCTTCTTCGACATACAATTATCTGGGGATGACGTTGCCGAAGCGCAGACAGACCCACCAACTGAGGTTGAGCAGTGTGAAGCAGTGGATCCTGAAGGCACAGAGTTTGAAATGGGGGTAGCACTGGCGAGTCTACTATCAAATCCTCCGATCGGCCAAGAGTGCTTGGGGGATAACTCTTCGGTTTCTGTGATTGGAGATGAAATAGCTGCGGGCTTTCCAGCGCCGATCTTGGATGCATCTATCGCACCTTCTCTCATCTGGCAATATGAAGAAGGCTTTTTATCTAGCAGTTCTGGGTCAGGTAGTGAGCCGGAATCTGATTCTTCCGAATCTTGTGCGTCGGAATCAGATTCCAGCTCGACTGAGTCTGAGTCCGGTATTCCTGGCGGTGATAACCCGGATGCCACAGTCCTGTCTAGGTCGTCATTTTCATTTTCTTTTGAGTCTGTTGTAACAGAGGAATCTGACGGCTTGGAAGTATTTAATGAGAATGATGTGGATGTGGTTTCCGAGTATTTTTCTGTGCCTTTGATTTATTGCTTAAATCAGGATTTTCAAAATTTTGATGAAAACAACGAGGAAGAAATTCCCCCAGTTTTGCAACGATTAATTGATCAAGAGCAGGAAAGATTTGTTAAACCTTTAATGGATGAAATCACTACTGTGAATGTTGGTACTGAGAAGGACCCGCGGCTGGTCCAGATCGGGTCCACGTTGTCTTCAGAGGAGCGCGAGCGCTTAGTCGCTTTATTAAAAGATTTCAAAGATGTTTTCGCGTGGTCCTACGAAGACATGCCTGGAATCGATCCTGAGATTGTACAGCACCGGATCCCTCTTGATCCCGAGGCCTGCCCTGTCAAACAGAAACTCAGAAGGATTCGCCCGGACTGGGCTCTCAAAATTAAGGAAGAGGTCACCAAGAAAATTGACACAGGGTTCCTGCTGGTATCTGAATATCCAACTTGGTTGGCCAACATTGTTCCGGTGCCAAAGAAGGACGGCAGAATTCGGGTCTGTGTAGACTTCAGAGATTTGAACAGGGCCAGTCCGAAGGACGACTTTCCCTTGCCACACATTGATGAATTGGTGGATTTCACGGCAGGACACACCTTGCTTTCGTTTATGGATGGTTTCTCAGGCTATAATCAGATAGTAATGGCACCCGAAGACCGGGAGAAGACTGCGTTCACTACCCCGTGGGGTACATATTGTTATAGAGTGATGCCATTCGGGTTGAAAAATGCTGGAGCTACGTATCAACGGGCAGCAACTACAATATTGCATGATATGATCCATAAAGAGGTCGAGGTGTATGTGGACGACATGATTGTCAAGTCCAAAGATAGAGAGGGCCACTACACCGCCTTACAGAAATTCTTTCAAAGGATCAAGGAGTTTCGGCTGCGACTGAATCCCCAGAAATGCACGTTTGGTGTTACAGCAGGGAAGATGCTAGGGTTTCTGATTACACAAAGGGGCATCGAGGTCGACCCTTCCAAAATCAAGGCCATCTTAGAAATGCCACCACCAAGGACTGAAAAGGAGGTGCGAGGCTTTCTCGGTAAAGTGCAATTCATAAGACGGTTTATTTCTAAATTAACCTTGACTTGTGAACCACTTTTTGGTCTCCTGAAGAAAGGAAAGAAATTTCAATGGGACGGCCGATGTCAAGCAGCTTTTGAGCAGATCAAAGAATATCTACAGAACCCGCTCGTGTTGTCACCACCAGAGCCGGGGAGACCGTTGATATTGTACCTTTCGGTAACTGAGACTACCATGGGCTGCATGCTTGCGCAGGAGTCAGAAGACAAAGTGGAAAGAGCCATCTACTATCTGAGCAAAAAGATGCTAGATTACGAGACCCGCTATACACCGCTGGAGAAGGCTTGTTTGGCCTTGGTATGGGCAACCAGGAAGCTGCGGCACTACCTGTTAGCTCACTCTGTAATGTTGGTTTCCCGTTTAGATCCCATCAAATATCTTTTCGAGAAACCAGCACTTACGGGTAGGCTAGCTCGCTGGCTGCTGTTGCTCTCCGAATTTGATTTGAAGTATGTAACGCGCAAGTCAGTAAAAGGGAGAGCGGTAGCGGAGTTCCTTGCCGACCACCCGGTTGAGGGGGATGAAGCGGTTGAGTATCTATTCCCAGATGAAGCCATTCTGCACGTCGAAGATGAAACTTGGACGATGTACTTTGACGGAGCGTCAAACCAGTATGGGTATGGGATAGGGGTGTTGCTGATAGCGCCTGATGATTCCCGTATCCCTTTAGCATTCAAGCTCCGGTTCAAAGTTTCCAACAATGAAGCAGAGTATGAGGCATGTATTGCTGGCTTGGAAGCAGCCCTGGAACTAGGGGCAAGACGGTTGGACGTCATTGGGGACTCGAACCTTGTTGTGTCTCAAGCAAAAGGAGATTGGAAAGTCAAGGAGGAAAGGATGATAATCTACCACCAAACCTTGGATTTGTTAATTCCTCGGTTTGAGAAGCTAAATTTCACCCACCTCATAAGAGAGAACAACAGGTTTGCAGATTCATTAGCAACTCTATCTTCTATGATAGACATTCCGTCCGGAGTCCGGATGCGTCCAGTCATTATTGATCAGAAGTTCGTGCCAGCATACGAATCAATTTTCGCCATAGATGAGGCTCAAGACGGCAACCCCTGGTATTACGACATCTGGAACTTCTTGGAAAAGGAGACATATCCACCGGGGGCAAATGCCAAGGATAAGAGGGCTGTCAGGAGAATGGCTGCTCAGTTTATCATCTGCGGGGGTAAGCTGTACAAAAGGGGTCATCTAGGAATGCATAAGCTCTGTGTAGAAGCTGAAGAGTCAAAACGCCTGATGGAAGCCATCCATGGGGGAGAGTGCGGTGCACACATGAATGGAGTAATGCTGGCCAGAAAGATCCTCAGACAGGGCTACTACTGGTCAACCATGGAGGAGGATTGCATTAGTTTTGTTCGGCGATGCCACAAGTGTCAAATTCATGCAAACCGCATGAACATTCCGCCGTCAAAACTGTACAACATGACTTCACCATGGTCTTTTTCAGTCTGGGGAATTGATGTGATCGGAGCTGTTACCCCGAAGGGGTCAAACGGGCATGAGTTTATCCTAGTAGCGATAGATTATTTCACAAAATGGGTCGACGCCCAATCATACGCGGTGTTGAAGGGGTCGCATGTCGCAAAGTTCATCAGGAACAACATCATCTGTCGCTACGGGGTGCCAAACGAGATAATTTCAGATAATGGTTCCCACTTCAAGAAAGAAGTGATAGACTTGTTGGAAAAATACAATGTGGCTTTCCATAAGTCATCTACATACCGGCCGCAGACCAACGGAGCGGTTGAGGCCGCCAACAAGAATATCAAGCATATACTACAGAAGATGGTGGGAACCTATCGGGATTGGCCAGACAAGCTGCCATTTGCTCTGTGGGGCTACAGGACTTCAATCAGAACTTCTACTGGAGCAACTCCAT
This sequence comes from Camellia sinensis, assembly GCF_055761805.1. NCBI lineage: Eukaryota > Viridiplantae > Streptophyta > Magnoliopsida > Ericales > Theaceae > Camellia > Camellia sinensis. The sequence continues at coordinate 210,939,808 of NC_138965.1, forward strand.
ATTCATTGGTCTATGGAATGGAGGCTGTTCTACCCATTGAGATTGAGGTTCCGTCGTTACGAGTATTGGCTGAATGCCAGATAGCCGAAGCAGATTGGCAGCAAAGCAGATTCGAAGAACTCATGCTCTTTGATGAAAGAAGACTAAAAGCACTGTACCACATCCAAGGCTATCAACGCAGAATTGCCCGGGCTTTCAACAAGAAAGTTAAGTCCAGGAATCTGAAAGAAGGAGATTTGGTGCTCAAAGACAACCGAGCTCCCATCCACGACCCAAGGGGCAAGTTCAAACCCAATTGGACTGGTCCTTATATCATCAAAGCTATCTGGTCAGGTGGAGCTGTGGTTCTGATGGATCTAGATGGCTTGGAGTTCTCACAACCGATCAATATGGACAAGTTGAAGAAATACTATCCTTGAGAGGCTCGCTAGGCCGAAAATCCGAAAGGGCGACCTAGGCAAAAGTCAGAGCACCAAAAATTAGAAAATATAAAAACTGAGCTCGCAAGGTTGAAAACCCGCAAAGGGAGGCCTTGGCAAAAGTTAGAGCGCAAAAGGAGAGTGAAAATACTCGAGTGAACCTGAGCCTGAACTATGTAAGGCTTGATTCCCATCTTTGGGATACGTAGGCAACTTCACCTTGAAGTTCAGCCATAACTTTTCCCCGATCAACTCTGTCCATCTTGATCATCTCAGTCATCTTTATCCATCAGCATTTATCGCGATCTCCGTTACAGTGCTGTTCAAACTAGGGGCAACTTTCCGTTGCCGCGACGGCGCAAAGTTACTCAGACAAGGGGCAACTTTCCGTTGCTTTGCAGTGCCGCATTGTTCTTCAGACTAGGGGCAACTTTCCAGTTGCAGAGATCTGGGGTTGTGCATCTCAGTGACAGATCTTCGGCGTGTCCAATTTTGATCCACATCGAAAATAGTTTTGAAAAGTTTTAATAAAAGTTGACTTTGTTCAAATTAATCTTTTTACGACTAAGACCATTTTTGGACCGAAAGCGGAAAATTTTCAGTACCATAACCTTCAATTTCATTGATTTCAAAATAGAGATCTCCTGCTCTTGCATTACAATCGAGGTTGCTTTTTTGGTACATTCATAAGGAAAACTTGAAAATGCTAAATAAGCAATAAATTTGAGGCATAGTTGAATCAAGTATCTCTGCGTCCCCTCCCAGAGCTGGACGAAGCATCTGATGCCAAGCAAGGCCCAACCTGTGCCTCCTCATTGAGCCAATCCAAGCACTCATCGGACAAAGTGCAACTGAAAGTTGAAGCAGGGGCTAGGAGCTCTCTAGTCCTCCATGCCGCGGCATATCGGGCAAGGTGTGCACCCCGGACCAGGAAAGCGGCTGGGTACTCAATCCCCTCCGGTGGGCAGGTCTGATCATGACCAAACTGACGCAGGAACCGGAACAGAAAATAGAATACGCAGTGGGTTAGACCAATCAATTGGATCCCAATCAGCCGGGACATACTATAGCTCATTTCCGGGAGGTTGAGCCAAGGACAACGCCAAGCAATGCCGTCTGCTGACAAATTGCACATCCAGTCAAACCACCACCTTTCGTCAAGAGCATTGACTAGGCGCTGCCGAAAGAAGTAGCCTCGAGCTGAATAAGCTGGGCAAGAGTCCACAACCTGCAACTTGTCCATTAACCATACCTAGGGGAGGGATGGAAAATGAGAGAATAAAGAATAGAGAGATGTACGATGAGAGAAAAGTAAGACAAGGGTTTTGTGAATAAAACCGAGCCTGAGGGTCGAGTGATGTGAGCAAATACACATGTAAGGTTGGGTGGGGAACATTACCTGCAGCAGCAGTGGACTCCCAGCAAACCTAGTCGCCTCCCGGCGATAGACAGAATCTAAGCCCATCAGTGTCTCGGCCAAGGTCATGGCAATACAGCTCTTTCCTTCTCTCAAGCCTTGGGCAACTTCAATCAGGCGAATGCTAGCTCCGCCGAAGCCCGAGGAAAGCAGAAAGTGAGACAACAAACACAAGCAGAGGGCGTGTTGCCGAAAATCCTGCCAATAATGGTTGCTGCGGTCACCGGCGTCGGAAAAACGATGGATCAAGCCGAGGATGTCCAGTTCCCCACTGTAGATCAGAGATCGAGCATCATGCGCCGTGAGCCCACACATCCGCCCTAAAGCCTGGGCATGGCCAAAACGGAGCTGGGGCAAGATCACTTCAGAGCATTCAGACTCCATCAAAACCTGAAAATCTTCGAAAGTGGGACACATCTCTTGGCCGCCAAAGCTAAAAACATGCGTCACTGGATTCCAGAACCTTGCCGCGGCATGAAGAAAAGGGAGATGTAGCGGAGTACGGCTCAGCGTGAATAGTGCATTCAAGCCGAAACCCCGGAAATTCAGCTTTTCCGAGCCATCTAGAGAAGAGATCCAAGATGTGACATTTTCTGCGAGAAACGCCTCAATCTTTGGCTAAAACTAAGATGAAATGAATGTTCCCGAAGTTGGGGCTTTTATAGAGGGAAAAACACTATTCACGGGGACACATGTCAAAAATCTGGTGGCTGCAGGACTAAGTGGCCGGCCGGCCACCTTTTCTGGCTGGCCAGCCATTTACTTTTTACAAAACTGGCTGGCCAGCTGTCTCTCTCCACAAAAATGGCCGGCCGGCTCCCAAAGATGGCCGGCAATGCTGCAGTGTATCCCTTAGGCCCTATTTTACCCTTTGAGGAAAGTTTCAAACATTTCCATGCAACGGGAGAGTCAAAGGCCTTCTTCTCCCTCCGTTTTGGATGCGTTCCGGTGCCCAGATCGTCCGAAGTACACTCTGTTATTGCTGAGCTTTGATTATCGAGTTGTAGTTTTGATTATCGAGTTGTTGTTTTGTTTATCGAGTTGTTTGTCGAGCGGACGTGTTTCGTGTTTTTGAGTCATTACGCTCTGTTCAAGCAATCTTCGTTTAAGTCTTGTTTATTTGCGTTATCAACGTTGTTGCATTTTTCTTATCGAGTTGTAAACTTCCTAAGGTTCTGTTATATCTTAGTAAGTTGAGTTGTTTAGTTTGTTGCGTCGGTTCACTACCTGACTTGGTGATTACACAATGCGCATTCCCATTCAATTTTATTCTTGTGCGAAATAAATTGATGCGATACGATGCTAAAAGTTTAAAATACAAACACCTTTTCAAAAGCTATTTCATTCCATCATGCTTTACAACAAACAAAGGTACAAGTTTTACAAAAAAATAAAACTGCCTAACAATGTGCAAAGTGCTACAAACTACTAGCAAAAAGAAAAATAAAGCAGGAAACAGCAACATCAATGTCCTCGGGAGCGGGAACGAGAAGCACTCCTCATCCTCTTCTGCGGGACAACCTCCACACCATCATCATCATCGGAGTCGGAGCTGTCATCCTCAGGATCCCCCTCAGCCCCGCCTCTGTTCCCCGAAACAAAACCGGAGCCCCCTTCCTCAACAGATGTCTCTGACTGACGATCGGTAGCCTCCTCCTCCTCCTCAGCATCCTCCTCCTCCTCATCAGGCTCCACCTCTACAACGTGAGCCCTGCGTCTGCGGACAGGCCCTCCTCAAGCTCCTCGAAAAGGCCTAGATGGCCCGGCTCCTCGGGAAGGCCGAGATGGCCCCGCCCCCTGAAAAGGCCCGGGTGACCCAACTCCCTGAAAAGGCCCAGATGGCCCAGCTCCCCAAGGAGGCCCAGGTGGCCTGGCCTGCGGCTGACCGGACCATGAAGGCATCTGAAAACAAAGAGTTCAATTCAAATACATCAGTTCAAATATATACATCAGATGCAGATACAAGCAAAGGCTACGTGAAGTGGGTGCATGTAAATACAGAATACAAGTGGGATGTGTGTCAGATGTGCTCTACACAAGTAGTCTATCGATGCAGTAGAAATCAGCATGTCATCAGAAGTATGATAAATGCCAAAAAACTGAAGGGTACCTGAATGCCTGCGACAGACAACTGTGCCTCCCTACGCAGGACCATGCCCTCGAGTATGGCCACCAGTCCAACTACCTCCTCCATGTACCCTCGCGGTGGCTGTAAAAATGAATTCATAACCATCAGTGAACAAAAGAATGTCTAAACATCTGAATGATGAATAAAAAACAGTGGAGCATACCAGCGGTGAGTCAGGATCAATGGCATATCGATCACTGGGCATCGGAGGCTCTAGCGGAATCGGAGTCGGGGAGATAGCCCCATACTGCCATGCCATCAATTCAGTGGGCATATCTGGCCATCCAGGATGAGGATAAGTCGACGGAATCGGAGGAACCGGTCTACTCCCACCTCTAGATGTACCAGCCCTGCTAGTAGAAGGGGCGTCTGCAGCCCGAGCCCGAGCCTGGCCCGAGGATGACATACCAGCAGGCCTCATCATCGGGATACGAGCTCCCGTCAATGGAGGCATCAAATATATGTGACGGTAAGTGGCGTAGTCCCCCTCCTCAATATGTAGTAAAGCATCACTACCCAGCATGGCGCCGACTAACTCCGAGTAAGAGAGCCTATCAGCAGTCCGCATACTGGCTGGGGGTACTGCGGGAGGATCCTGAGAAAGATACCCCCATACCTGGGGCAGAAAGCGTTCCCCCAGGAACCATACCCTGCCAACCGGCCCTTCAAGCAGGACTCTATACTGGGAGATGTCTGACCCTCCGGTATACTGAAGTCGGAGACCATCACCCAGGGGCGCCCAAGGCTGCCATGTGATCTGCGGATGATAAATGCATAAACCAATCAGAAATCGAGAATATACAGAACAAATCAAAGATGAAAATGAAAAGAACTGAAAGTTCTGAGGTACCTCTGAATGTCGCACAGTGTCAAAGTACTGTCGCAGGTAAAGGAGGGTCTCTCGAGGTCTCGGCCAGTGCGGGCCCTCGAACACCAATGAATATGGGGTCATGGGAATCCCTGCCACCTCCAGCTCTAGGGCTAATGATGGGAAGTGTACATAGACCCATAGCTGAGAAAAGCAGTGCAGAATGTAAGTACGAAATGCTGAGAGCAAAATACAGACTGTAAAAGTGCGCTGTGTGTGCAATGTACAAGTAATGAGAAGCAGAAATGTAAATCAAGGGGACAGAAAAGTACCTCCCAGGCTCTCCAGTAGCCGCCAAGTAAATCGCCCCGCCCGCGGGAGGTCGCGCTCATATAAAAGTAAAGGGTAGCCAGGCCGGCGCCACCCCAGTCATATCGATGGACCTGTGATAGGTCAACCAGAGCGCTCAGCAGGTATAGCCCGACTGTGTTCCCTCTGTCGGCAAACAGGGTAGTCCCGAAGAGGAACATAAGGAAACCACGGGCATACTGCTCCGTCTCCTCAAGAGTCTCGGGCACCATCTCCGCCCGCCGGAAGTGGGAAGAGAACCAAGTGTATCGGACTCTCCCAGAAACCCTGTCAACAGGCGGGCGAGCCCCCAAATAGATACATCCAAGCGGCCTCCCACTCGCCCATATCCTCATCATAGGGGATGGACCAACCTCCGATGTCCAGGCCGGTCAGCACAGCGAAATCTAGAGGCGTCATGGTCATGTCCCCGGTAGCAGAGAAATGAAAGGAGTTGGTGGTGTCCCACCATCTCTCTACCAAGGCTGCCATCAGTGTCCTCCTGGCAGGACAACGTGACAACCCGACGCAGAAGGGCCCGAACCCTGCCAAGTCTACTAAGTCTCGGACACCCTCCGGGAGCTCGGCGTACCAGTCCCGCGCGATGGCGGAACCATACCCCCGCACACTGCGGGAACCAACCTGCATTCAGAATGAATACATGTGTCAATAATGAAATGAAATGGACTGTGTGCCAATGGAATGAAATGGGCTGTATGCCGATGAAGTGAAATACATGCAAAATCTATCTGGGCTGCGTGTTCAGAAAATTTGAAATTTGGGTTGCGTGTTCAACTTTCAGTTAAATTGTGGGCTGCGTGTTCACTATCTATCTGGGCTGCGTGTTCAGAAAATTTGAAGTTTGGGCTGCGTGTTCAACTTTTAGTTAAATTGTGGGCTGCGTGTTCACTATCTATCTGGGCTGCGTGTTCAGAAAATTTGAAATTTGGGCTGCGTGTTCAACTTTCAGTTAAATTGTGGGCTGCGTGTTCACTATCTATCTGGGCTGCGTGTTCATAAAATTTGAAGTTTGGGCTGCGTGTTCAACTTTTAGTTAAATTGTGGGCTGCGTGTTCACTATCTATCTGGGCTGCGTGTTCAGAAAATTTGAAGTTTGGGCTGCGTGTTCAACTTTTAGTTAAATTGTGGGCTGCGTGTTCACTATCTATCTGGGCTGCGTGTTCAGAAAATTTGAAATTTGGGCTGCGTGTTCAACTTTCAGTTAAATTGAGGGCTGCGTGTTCACTATCTATCTGGGCTGCGTGTTCAGAAAATTTGAAGTTTGGGCTGCGTGTTCAACTTTTAGTTAAATTGTGGGCTGCGTGTTCACTATCTATCTGGGCTGCGTGTTCAGAAAATTTGAAATTTGGGCTGCGTGTTCAACTTTCAGTTAAATTGTGGGCTGCGTGTTCACTATCTATCTGGGCTGCGTGTTCAGAAAATTTGAAATTTGGGCTGCGTGTTCAACTTTCAGTTAAATTGCGGGCTGCGTGTTCACTATCTATCTGGGCTGCGTGTTCAGAAAATTTGAAGTTTGGGCTGCGTGTTCAACTTTCAGTTAAATTGTGGGCTGCGTGTTCACTATTCTATCTGGGCTGCGTGTTCAGAAAATTTGAATTTTGGGCTGCGTGTTCAACTTTCAGTTAAATTGTGGGCTGCGTGTTCACTATCTATCTGGGCTGCGTGTTCAGAAAATTTGAAGTTTGGGCTGCGTGTTCAACTTTCAGTTAAATTGTGGGCTGCGTGTTCACTATTAATCTGGGCTGCGTGTTCAGAAAATTTGAAGTTTGGGCTGCGTGTTCAACTTTCAGTTAAATTGTGGGCTGCGTGTTCACTATCTATCTGGGCTGCGTGTTCAGAAAATTTGAAGTCTGGGCTGCGTGTTCAACTTTCAGTTAAATTGTGGGCTGCGTGTTCACTATCTATCTGGGCTGCGTGTTCAGAAAATTTGAAGTTTGGGCTGCGTGTTCAACTTTCAGTTAAATTGTGGGCTGCGTGTTCACTATCTATCTGGGCTGCGTGTTCAGAAAATTTGAAATTTGGGCTGCGTGTTCAACTTTCAGTTAAATTGTGGGCTGCGTGTTCAGAAAATTTGAAGTTTGGGCTGCGTGTTCAACTTTCTATCAGTGTGGGCTGCGTGTTCACTATTCAACTGGGTTGCGTGTTCAGAAAATTTAAAGTTTGGGTTGCGTGTTCAAATTTCAACTAGTATGGGCTGCGTGTTCACTATCTATCTGGGCTGCGTGTTCAGAAAATTAAGTTTGGGCTGCTTGTTCAACTTTCTATCAGTGTGGGCTGCGTGTTCACTATTCAACTGGGCTGCGTGTTCAGAAAATTTAAAGTTTGGGCTGCGTGTTCAAATTTCAACTAGTATGGGCTGCGTGTTCACTATTCTAATCTGGGCTGCGTGTTCGGAAAATTTAAAGTGTGGACTGTGTGTTCGTTTTCGAATTCGGGCTGTGTGTTCGACAAATCAGTGTTTGAGCCGTGTGTTCGCCTCTTAACTAATGTGTACTGTGCGTTCACAATTAATTAGTGGGCCGAGTATTCAGAAATTCGAGTATTGAAACTACATGTTCAGGATGCAAGCAAGGTACTATGTCATAAGCTAAACTGCGTGTTCAAGCATGGCAAAGGTGCGAAATCTACGAAAAATACAGAAAATGAAGTAAATACCTCTCGGGCCTCATGAGAGAGGTGATGCTCCGGCTCTCGGAGAAGCAGATCCCCGGGTGCTCGCTCGTCAAAGCTAGTAAAGTGACGGAAGACAGTGCGCGGAAGAACGTGTGCTGGCGGACGGTACCTCCCGGGAATAAAAGGTCGGGTCCTCGGGGGTAGAGTCATGGGATCGAAATCGTCTCCGGCACCTGGAAAGCCTCCGCCGTGGGGAGGATTGCCCGCCATTTTCAAAGAATCTGCAAAAGGAGCAAAAATGAGCCAAAATGAGCCAAAAATGAAAAAGTCAACAAAAGTCAACTCCCGAGAAAATCTTCCAAATATTGAGACAAACTTACCTCAAGTGGCGAAAATGCGAAAAGAAGTTCCGAAACCGAAATTTAAATCGCTTCAAAGTGCTTGAAACTGAATATTTTTGCGAAAATAATTTGCGCGGGGCGTTGGAAAACGCGTGTGAAACTCAAATCTGGAGAAGAAAGTGTTGTAGGAGGCAAGAAAGGAAGGGATCTCGGCTGCCTTATATAGGCCCCAAGTCTTGGATTGACGGAGCATCAAAAAGGAGGTGAAAATACCAAAATGCCCCCGAATTTGGGCATATGGCCGGCCGGCCCTCTTTTCCAGCCGGCCAGCTATCTGCTTTTTGGATAACTGGCCGGCCAGCTATTTGCTTTATGGAAAACCGGTTGGCCACCTCCCCCTTTCCCTATAACCGGCCAGCCATGTCCCCCACATGCTCACCTAGCTCCCTGCAAATTTTGAGGAAGATCGGAGTTCCCGGGACCTGAAAAAGTTCAAGAAAAGTACACTTCCGGTCGCGAAATTGCTCCGTCGGAACTTCAGCTTCAAGATCTGACATGTGTCTCATCATCACTCATCAAAATCAAAGTGTATCCTTTTTGAATGAGATGTAACCTTTCAGGGAAGCGGATCGGAGGCCGTGATCGAATCGCCTTCGCCGAAACACGCGTTTCCATACTCGTTGTTTCATGACAAACGGGCACCCTGATTCATGCTCATTTTGTACTATCATGCACATTATCTTGCATTCTCATGAGCATACCTGCATTAACATGCACATTTCTTGATATTGGCATACCTCTATGTTTGAACATACGTTGTCACGCATGTTCCACTCTTGCATTGCGACGCATACACTCACCGGCACTGCGTGTGTCGAACTTTCGGAATCAGATTAAGTATATGTTGTTAGCATATTGTGCTCGTTGAGTTTCTCTCTTTTGCAGGCACGATATTGTATGTACGGTTCAATTGAGGCTGGTGCGACCAGACGAATCGCGCAGGTATCGTATCTTCTCCGTGTGAGACGTGGCGGGGATTGAATAATCCTCCGCATTCTTAACTGCATGAAATGTAGTTGTTGCTTTGCATTCTTGCTTAAAACTGTTGCATCTATTTGCGAATACTTGCTTCATTACAGCTTGCTGCATTCACATGATCATGAGTGATAACCGGCTTCGCTTAGCGTATAAGTCCACTCTTCAAACCGGCTTCGCGTAGCGTATAAGTCCAACTTTCAAAACCGGCTTCGCGTAGCGTATAAGTCCAATCTTCAAAATCTTCTTGCATTATCATTTGCATTTTGCCCCCTGCCTGCGGGCACATTTCTGTTTATCTTGTACGTTTGTCTAAGTCTTCGGCCTTGTCAAAAACGGGTCGTCTCTGGGCTTTGACATTCACTCCCGTCACTTGTGACTTCCGAGTTCTGTCAAAGAGGGGCAACTGTAGACACCCCATTTTTGACCGACCTTAAGACTCAGACGTCACCGATTGAGCGCTTGGTGATGTTGCATAATGTACTTGTTCAGAAGTTTCAGAGTTGTGGCCGTGAGCCCTGCCTCCGGACTTCCGAACCCTCTTTTGTACTTTGCCTCGGTTTGCGAACCAGGCTCGATTTTCTTTGTTTCTTTTCCTGAGGGAAGGGAGAGGTCTCGTAGACCATCTCTCAATGTCCGTAGGCTACATTTGGTGGCCGTAGGCCATTTTTCCCATTTCGGAGTCCGGTTTCCGGTTTTCGGAGCCGTCAGGCCGTGTGCCTCGGTTCGGGACCGCTTAACCGTCTCCTATTGCTCCGGTTTTTGGCATACTTCCTATTTTCTCCCTTTTGAGGGACACTGGGGTCTGAGAAACCCACTTCGCGGCCGAATGCCACTTTCGGGACCTCGAACTGCGTGTTTTGATCCCCGAGCATTCGTTTTGCAACGGTTTTCGTTCATTTTTGGCAAGTACCTCTGTTTTATCACCAGGGAGGTCACTGAAGGGTGAGAGGGCAGTAATTGTTGCAGCAACCAGTTATACATCCTCCGACGCCCTCCGGCGCCCGTTTTTCGCACTTCCGGGCTAATGTTGAACCCCTTGGACCCACATTCTTGAACTTTGAACCACATATTTGTGATGTACACACATGGGAGGACCCTAAAAAATGGTGGCCGGCCATTAATGCTACTTGACCCTTTTGACCCCCTCCTTCCGGGCTAATGTTGAACCCCTTGGACCCACATTCTTGAACTTTGAACCACATATTTGTGATGTACACACATGGGAGGACCCTAAAAAATGGTAGCCGGCCATTAATGCTACTTGACCCTTTTGACCCCCTCCTTCCGGGCTAATGTTGAACCCCTTGGACCCACTTTCTTGGACTTTTAACCACAGGGTTGTGTTGTACACACATAGGAGGACACCATCAATTGGTGGCTGGCCAGAAAATCTGATTGACCCTTTTGACCCCTAGCCGGCCGGCTAGGGGGTGTGGCCGGCCGGCCACCTGCAGCAAAAGTAACAGGCCGGCCGAGTTCCTTGCACTGTGCACTTTACAGCTGTGGAGCTTTATCCCCCAGAAAAGATCAAGATCCGGGGGATATTTTGTGGGGGAAAGTTGCTCTCCTTTTCCCCCACCTTTACACCCCCTTTTTGGCCTTTATAACAAGCAAGCTATATCACATTCAAGGGTTAGAAAAATTGGTCTTCAAGCATCCATACACAACTCCATCTTTATCCCTCTCATTTCCTTGAAAATTCCTAAGTCCCTAAGCACCATTTCTTCTACACCACCAAGCTCTACCATCACCACTTCATTTCTAGCAACAAGGAAGGTTTCTCAAAGGCTAAAGGAGCTGCAAATTGATCCAAGAAGCAACAAAAACTTTGATCTTCAAGGGTAAGCAACACTTCTCTTCTTTTGACCCCTTTTCTTGATCTATTTGTGAACCCCATATGCTTTTTGTTTCAAGCTCCGGCCATAACTGAAAGGGGCCCTCTTTTGAGCTCATTTTCACTTTTCATTAAGGGCTCAACCCTGTTTGAGCCCTCCATGATGCACTTGCTTCATTGATCCTCTTATATGTCATAATCTTGCATGCTATTTTTGGCCCATGATTAATCTGTTTTTGAGCATGTTGTAAACTGATATTAGGATTATTTTGAGCCCCTCTTCAACATTGAAGAAGGGTTCAACACCATTTGGGACTTCCATGTTGTACTTACCTTTATACTCCCCTTTTGGTCCCATTTTTGCATAAATCGGCAGCCCCCTTTGCTTCTGTTTTTGGACCTTGGTCCGAACTGAAAGTGGCCTTATTTTGGCCTATAATTCATGTTTCATTAACACTTTTCTTCGGTTTGGTGAATATTTTGCATACTTCATGTTATAGCCATTTTTGAGCCTTATTTTGCATTGCATTTTTAGCATGTTTGTATATTGATTCGAAGCTTTCCATATACTGTAAATATTCATATTTTTGGTCACCCTTCAATGTTGTAGAAGGAAATTTTTCAGTTTGGATTTTACTTATATCACTTGCTTCATTACCCCTCTCTTGGCCCCTATTCTTCCATGCCATTTTTTCCATACCTATGCTTGCTGTTTGGCCATGTTTATAACTGTGAAAATGCCTTTTTTGGGACTGTCTAGCTTCTGTATTTTCATTGCATGTCCATATTGTGCATGTTTGGCATAGCAATAGGCCATTCCGGGTGCCTAATATTGCATTTCGGGACAATTTCAAGCATTTGGTGTCATTTCGCCTCATTTCGGGACTGTTTTCCCCCATATTTTGGTGCTGAAATTCCATTAGAATGTTTGCATATCATTTTCATGTCATTGCATCGCATTTTTGCATTGCCTCGGTTTGCGTGCCCGTGTGCACGCATTTCGAGGCACTCCATTTTTATCCGACGGCATCCCATGTGAGTGTGGCTGAGGCTCACTCATGTTGGTATAAGCCCACATCATGTTTCCATGTCATTACATCGCATTTTGCCATCGCCTCGGTTTGCGTGCCCGTGTGCACGCATTTCGAGGCACTCTATTTTTATCCGACGGCATCCCATGTGAGTGTGGCTGAGGCTCACTCATGTTGGTATAAGCCCACATCATGTTTCCATGTCGTTACATCGCATTTTGCCATCGCCTCAGTTTGTGTGCCCGTGTGCACGCATTTCGAGGCACTCTATTTTTATCCGACGGCATCCCATGTGAGTGTGGCTGAGGCTCACTCATGTTGGTATAAGCCCACATCATGTTTTCATGTCATTACATCGCATTCTGTCATCGCCTCAGTTTGCGTGCCCGTGTGTACGCATTTCGAGGCACTCCATTTTTATCCGACGGCATCCCATGTGAGTGTGGCTGAGGCTCACTCATGTTGGTATAAGCCCACATCATGTTTTCATGTCATTACATCGCATTCTGTCATCGCCTCGGTTTGCGTGCCCGTGTCCACGCATTTCAAGGCACTCCATTTTTATCCGACTGCATCCCATGTGAGTGTGGCTGAGGCTCACTCATGTTGGTATAAGCCCATATCATGTTTCCATGTCATTCGCATTGCGTGTGCCATTGCCTCGGTTTGCGTGCCCGTGTGCACGCATTTCGAGGCACTTCATTTTCATCAACCGGCTTCTTATGTGAGTGTGGCTGAGGCTCTCTCATGTTAGTATAAGTCCATGTTACCTTTTCCATGCCATTTTAGTCACTTGCATTGCGTATGTCATTTTCTCGGTTTGCGTACCCGTGTGCACGCATTTCGAGGCATCTCATTTTCATAGCATTGTGCATACTAGGTTGTATCTTAGATTGCATTCTGCCATTGCCTCGGTTTGCGTACCCGTATGCACGCACTTCGAGGCATCTCATTTTCATAGCATAGTGCACACTAGGTTGTATCTTAGATCACATTCTGCCATTTTCTCGTTTTGCGTGCCTGTGTGCACGCATTTCGAGGCATGTCATTCCATAACATTGTGTATGTTAGGATTGTATATTAGTTGCATTTCATGCATATCATGCATATTGCATCGTGTCCGGAATAGGAGTTAGCCCGGGCACGGGAAACGAGGTACATTTCGTACTCCGAGTGACGGAATGTGTCTCAATTCCCCAGTCACCGACACTCCGGATTATCCATGATGGAGTCAGGTTTTAGCTGTGTTTCATGTGCATTCATTCTATATTGAGTTGTGCATTTCGACTCCTCGGCCATCATGCCTCGGTATGCGTGATTGGTGGCACGAGGATCGAGACATGCATATATTTGTGCAAATACATTGCTATGCCCCTTTCCTGCTCTCTGTTGCAGCAAAACGAAGAATCAGCAACCTTTTGGGGCCTGGCACGCATTTCAAGAACAGGTGTAAACAGAGGCTAATTGGGGCATTCCGGTGGATTTCCGCGCAAGACAACCCGGACATGCATCATCCATCAGAAGCAAGGCAGTCCCTGGCTTGTGTGCCAGTTTTTACAGTTTTCTTAGTTAATTCATTAATTAATTAGGATTTTGTAATATTTTGGATTGTAATATTCTTTTATTCGGGACTGTAATATTCGGACTGTATTATTTATTCGGACCTTCTGCGCGAGGGCACAACTGTAATAAGTGTGCGTGTGTGTGTTGTACGTCTTCCAACCCCACGTCTTTCTCCCTTTTATTTATCCGCTTATGATGGTTAGATTAGGGCATGTTTAAATTAGCATACAGTATGACAGCATGTTTGCATCATTCATCTGTATTGCATGCACCGGGCTCGGCGCATCATACTAACTGCATTGTATTTCAATTTCAGGCCTGTGGGCATCAGATTAGTATATGAGTTCGAGTATCAAGCCTGCGGGCATCAGTTCAGTATTGTCGGCATCAGGCCTGCGGGCATCAGTTCGGTATTATGGGTATCAGGCCTGCGGGCATCAGCCGGTATTTGAGAATTAGTTATCTGTGGATATCAGATTCTGTTTAAGGGGACAGTGACACAGGGATAATAATCAGTGTTTGAGGACAGTGTGTTATTCAGCTTATCAATTGTGTGTTGTTATGCCCGACTGTGTGTCATGCATTTTATTTTAAGCTGTTATGCTGCCCGTTTATCTGTTTATTTATTTCCTTTTCGCTTTATTTATCTTTTGCTAGGATCAATTTTAGCACAATTGCTTCCAACCCAGCAGGCATTCCCCAAGCACTTTGGACACGAGGTCGTCGACTCCATCGATCTGAGGATCTAATCGACGGACAGCCAGTGTTCCATTCTCTACCCCCTGTTACCAGAAGGAAGCAGAAAAAACGCAGTGTATCTGAACAGAGATCACCAGAACAGTGGTTTCCCCCATCAGTGGACAGTTGGATTGAGATCCCCATTGAGACAGATCTGCCAGTAGTTCAGACAAATCGAAACAGTATGACGGCACCAACAGGAGTTGAGGAAATGATGCGCCAAATGCAAGAAGCCATGCGGGCCATGCAACAGGATGCCGTTCGCCGAGATGAACTCGCTAAGCAGCAAGCTGAGATTATGACCCAGCAGACTGAGCTGATTACCAGGCTGCAACAACAGAATACAGCGTCTGCTTCACAACAAATTCCTCCTCCGGCGAGGGCTCCATTACCTGAGCAGACACCTGTTGTTCAGAACGCTCCTCCGAACACCCAGAATACTGTGCCGACTATCCAAAATCTGCAAGAGGACACAAATCTTCCAACGGGGCCAGCTCCGCCCCCGCTTCCACCACAACTGTCCAAGGCCCATACATCCAATCACCCGGACTCTTCCTTCGAGGTCGAGGTTGATCATACAACTCTGAAATTAAGCAAATTGGAGAAGCTCTTCAAGAAATCCCAAGGGGTCAAGGCTATGCCGGATATCGAAGATGGATATACCGAGGAGGCCGTAACACTCCCCGATAGGTTCAAAATGCCACAAATCGACCGCTTTGATGGGTCCGGCGACCCCATGGTCCATATCCGACTGTTTGCAGACATCTTGCGGCCAATGGGCCTAACACGACCACAGAAGCTCTCACTATTCGGCCGAACCCTGTCGGGTGTGGCCTCCCATTGGTACGCAAAGTTACAAGATGAAGTGAAGAAGAATTGGGATGAAATGGCTGAGGCCTTTGTCGCGCAATATTCATACAACACTCAGATCGAGATCACAACTCGTGATCTTGAAACGACAAGGCAAGAGCCCAAGGAAACTTTCTCGGACTTTGTGATCCGATGGAGGGCAAAGGCGTCAATGATGACTTTAAGGCCCACGGACAAAGATCAAATCCGGATGATTGTGCGCAATCTCCACCCGAAGTTGATGCAGAGAATGATTGTAGTCCCCTTCCCTACTTTCGCAGATTTACATGAGATGGGGGTGCAAATCGAAGACGCAATGAAACAAGGTCTGTTTGACCATGACAGAGAACAACCGAGGAGGACGTTCAACCGTAACAACAATGCAGGCCCGAGTGGCGCTACAAATACGAGAGCCTCGGAAGTTAGTATGGTCACCACCACTCCCCCTCCCCCTCCAAGGCCCATGACTGCCACACCCTTCTCCGGCGCGTCCGGAAGCAACACACAAGCCAACAGATTCCAACCGCGAGGCCAAAGAACCTTTACCCCACTATATATGCCCCTGACCAAAGTTCTGGGAATATTGATCAGAAAAAATCATTTAAAACCCCTGGAGCCAAAGCCATTACCGAATCCACTCCCCCCCTCTTATGACCCGTCAAAGTACTGCGCATATCACCAACAACACGGTCACGACACCGACCGTTGTTACAGACTGCGTCATGAGATCCAAGATCTTATTGACAAACAGGTGATCGCGCCTCCTGATAAACCCAATGTCACAACCAACCCTCTCCCACCACATAACCAACCTCCCCCTCCCAAAAGAATTAATTTTATCCAGACTGGGGTCGCATCTTACGATCCTAGCATCTATATTACGCCCATCCACCTACCCAAGCCGGACGTGCTCCTCCCCGATTGCACTGACTTCTTGTGCATGGTGGACATCTCCAAAACCCAACCAGAACCGATGGCGGTGACCGTCGAAGACGGGGCAGGGCAGATTTTGGGAGAGAATGAGATTGTTGAATCCGGGACTGGACAGAGTTTTGCTGGGGGAGCCTATGATCCAAGCGAGTATATCCTATCAACGAGCCGAATTGGGCTAGGTATAGAATTGCCAGAGACAGGAGAGCTATGCATGATCCGGGGGGATGGATCTGGGCTATGGGCAGATGATCTGACAGTCGTAGAGGAGGACATTGCCAACCTGCAATTTCTCGATGACCAGGAACTGGGGGATGCGTCAATCAATTGGTACGATTATGAGGGATCAGCGGAGGCCACTGGATGGCTCGAGGATCAACCAGATGCAGTGGGGGAAGCCCAACCAGAACAGAGCCCGGCAGGGGCAGAAGTATCAGTTGTGGCCGGAAGGGCCGAAAGTCAAGTTGTATCGCCGGAGAGCGCCGGTGCTAAGAATTCCGCTCAAGACATGGGCATTATGGATACAAGAAATGTTGAACAAACAGCTGTACTGATGCAGCTGGAACGAGAAAAGTTTGAGGAGGCTGAGAGAATTAGGAAAGCTAAAGGCCCTGAGGGGACTGAACGTGCTGTGTGCACGAAGATGGAGAATGCTGTGAGCATGTGGACAGAGAGTACTGCAAGTGCAACTAAACCGGAGCCAGACAGGTGTCTGTTGGCTGCCAATGGAATGTGGTGGGAAGACGATGACTTATGTCTTGCCCACACGGATGAAGACTGGGGAAATAATCAACCGGATGACACTTGGTACCTCGATGAGGTTGACCATATGACAAGAAGTGGGCGGTATTTCAAACCACCACACCTGGACCAACCCGAGGCATCCGGGAAGGATAGAGAAGCGGAGAAACAGAAGGAGAAGCAGATTGAAGAGGAAGCTGTGCTGAAACAGTTAAAGAAGATACAAGCAGACATCTCCATCTGGGGACTGCTAATGGCATCGCGAGTACATAGAGAAGCTGTCCTATCTGCTATGGACAAGTCCAAACTCTCCATAGACACCACGCCTGAACAGCTGGTTGGGCTGGTTTTTCTGGGAGGAGGTTCCCCGGCATTAACCTTTTCGGACAAGGAACTACCGCCTGAGGGCACAAGTCATAACAAACCTCTCTATATTTCTGTGGAATGTAGAGATAAGTGGATACCGGTGGTACTTGTCGATACCGGGTCTGCGATTAATGTCTACCCAACCAGAACGGCATATGCAATCGGGTTGAAGCCCGTGGACTTCGTCCCAACTACCCAAGTAATCAGAGCATACGACAATACCAGCAGAGAAGTGATGGGGACTGTTAAAATTCAAACCAAGGTTGGTCCAGGACAACACAACATCGAATTTCATATCTTGGACGTTCCCGCAACCTTTAACCTACTTTTGGGGCGACCGTGGTTGCACCAGGTCAAAGCAGTCTCTTCCACTCTACATCAGATGCTAAAGTACCCTCACGGGAAAGGGGTAGCGATCGTTTTTGGGAATTCATCAATCCATCCCCCGCCGGAAGTGTCCACACCTGTCTTGGAGATCGAACACGGCGCAGAGGATGTGTTTTTGTCGGGGTTCACTTTGGCCGAGGCTCAAGTGGTGCAGAATGTCATGGCTGTGAATGAGGGTATGTACGTTAGTGCTCAATCTATCTACCTCATGAACAAGCTAAAACATACTCCCGGGATGGGATTAGGGAGAAGCGGCCGGAAGGGCGTCACAGTGTTGGCCGAAGTGCCACACAACCCTCACGCCTTTGGACTGGGTTATCTGCCCACCAAGGAGGATTGGGTGAGGAAAGGAAAAGAAATGGCCGGAAGGGCCAGAGCAAAGAAGGCCGGGAAGCCATTTGAGTTAATGCACAGGCCCATCTGGGGTACCCTAAACGGACGTTTCGTCCGGGAGGGGGAAGATTTTCCATTCTGCGGCTTCCCGGAGCCATGGCTAAACGCGGAGGGGAAGCTCGTGCCTGGTTTTGAAATCTTCTTCGACATACAATTATCTGGGGATGACGTTGCCGAAGCGCAGACAGACCCACCAACTGAGGTTGAGCAGTGTGAAGCAGTGGATCCTGAAGGCACAGAGTTTGAAATGGGGGTAGCACTGGCGAGTCTACTATCAGATCCTCCGATCGGCCAAGAGTGCTTGGGGGATAACTCTTCGGTTTCTGTGATTGGAGATGAAATAGCTGCGGGCTTTCCAGCGCCGATCTTGGATGCATCTATCGCACCTTCTCTCATCTGGCAATATGAAGAAGGCTTTTTATCTAGCAGATTTGGGTCAGGTAGTGAGCCGGAATCTGATTCTTCCGAATCTTGTGCGTCGGAATCAGATTCCAGCTCGACTGAGTCTGAGTCCGGTATTCCTGGCGGTGATAACCCGGATGCCACAGTCCTGTCTAGGTCGTCATTTTCATTTTCTTTTGAGTCTGTTGTAACAGAGGAATCTGACGGCTTGGAAGTATTTAATGAGAATGATGTGGATGTGGTTTCCGAGTATTTTTCTGTGCCTTTGATTTATTGCTTAAATCAGGATTTTCAAAATTTTGATGAAAACAACGAGGAAGAAATTCCCCCAGTTTTGCAACGATTAATTGATCAAGAGCAGGAAAGATTTGTTAAACCTTTAATGGATGAAATCACTACTGTGAATGTTGGTACTGAGAAGGACCCGCGGCTGGTCCAGATCGGGTCCACGTTGTCTTCAGAGGAGCGCGAGCGCTTAGTCGCTTTATTAAAAGATTTCAAAGATGTTTTCGCGTGGTCCTACGAAGACATGCCTGGAATCGATCCTGAGATTGTACAGCACCGGATCCCTCTTGATCCCGAGGCCCGCCCTGTCAAACAGAAACTCAGAAGGATTCGCCCGGACTGGGCTCTCAAAATTAAGGAAGAGGTCACCAAGCAAATTGACGCAGGGTTCCTGCTGGTATCTGAATATCCAACTTGGTTGGCCAACATTGTTCCGGTGCCAAAGAAGGACGGCAGAATTCGGGTCTGTGTAGACTTCAGAGATTTGAACAGGGCCAGTCCGAAGGACGACTTTCCCTTGCCACACATTGATGAATTAGTGGATTTCACGGCAGGACACGCCTTGCTTTCGTTTATGGATGGTTTCTCAGGCTATAATCAGATAGTAATGGCACCCGAAGACCGGGAGAAGACTGCGTTCACTACCCCGTGGGGTACATATTGTTATAGAGTGATGCCATTCGGGTTGAAAAATGCTGGAGCTACGTATCAACGGGCAGCAACTACAATATTGCATGATATGATCCATAAAGAGGTCGAGGTGTATGTGGACGACATGATTGTCAAGTCCAAAGATAGAGAGGGCCACTACACCGCCTTACAGAAATTCTTTCAAAGGATCAAGGAGTTTCGGCTGCGACTGAATCCCCAGAAATGCACGTTTGGTGTTACAGCAGGGAAGATGCTAGGGTTTCTGATTACACAAAGGGGCATCGAGGTCGACCCTTCCAAAATCAAGGCCATCTTAGAAATGCCACCACCAAGGACTGAAAAGGAGGTGCGAGGCTTTCTCGGTAAAGTGCAATTCATAAGACGGTTTATTTCTAAATTAACCTTGACTTGTGAACCACTTTTTGGTCTCCTGAAGAAAGGAAAGAAATTCCAATGGGACGGCCGATGTCAAGCAGCTTTTGAGCAGATCAAAGAATATCTACAGAACCCGCCCGTGTTGTCACCACCAGAGCCGGGGAGACCGTTGATATTGTACCTTTCGGTAACTGAGACTACCATGGGCTGCATGCTTGCGCAGGAGTCAGAAGACAAAGTGGAAAGAGCCATCTACTAGCTGAGCAAAAAGATGCTAGATTACGAGACCCGCTATACACCGCTGGAGAAGGCTTGTTTGGCCTTGGTATGGGCAACCAGGAAGCTGCGGCACTACCTGTTAGCTCACTCTGTAATGTTGGTTTCCCGTTTAGATCCCATCAAATATCTTTTCGAGAAACCAGCACTTACGGGTAGGCTAGCTCGCTGGCTGCTGTTGCTCTCCGAATTTGATTTGAAGTATGTAACGCGCAAGTCAGTAAAAGGGAGAGCGGTAGCGGAGTTCCTTGCCGACCACCCGGTTGAGGGGGATGAAGCGGTTGAGTATCTATTCCCAGATGAAGCCATTCTGCACGTCGAAGATGAAACTTGGACGATGTACTTTGACGGAGCGTCAAACCAGTATGGGTATGGGATAGGGGTGTTGCTGATAGCGCCTGATGATTCCCGTATCCCTTTAGCATTCAAGCTCCGGTTCAAAGTTTCCAACAATGAAGCAGAGTATGAGGCATGTATTGCTGGCTTGGAAGCAGCCCTGGAACTAGGGGCAAGACGGTTGGACGTCATTGGGGACTCGAACCTTGTTGTGTCTCAAGCAAAAGGAGATTGGAAAGTCAAGGAGGAAAGGATGATAATCTACCACCAAACCTTGGATTTGTTAATTCCTCGGTTTGAGAAGCTAAATTTCACCCACCTCATAAGAGAGAACAACAGGTTTGCAGATTCATTAGCAACTCTATCTTCTATGATAGACATTCCGTCCGGAGTCCGGATGCGTCCAGTCATTATTGATCAGAAGTTCGTGCCAGCATACGAATCAATTTTCGCCATAGATGAGGCTCAAGACGGCAACCCCTGGTATTACGACATCTGGAACTTCTTGGAAAAGGAGACATATCCACCGGGGGCAAATGCCAAGGATAAGAGGGCTGTCAGGAGAATGGCTGCTCAGTTTATCATCTGCGGGGGTAAGCTGTACAAAAGGGGTCATCTGGGAATGCATAAGCTCTGTGTAGAAGCTGAAGAGTCAAAACGCCTGATGGAAGCCATCCATGGGGGAGAGTGCGGTGCACACATGAATGGAGTAATGCTGGCCAGAAAGATCCTCAGACAGGGCTACTACTGGTCAACCATGGAGGAGGATTGCATTAGTTTTGTTCGGCGATGCCACAAGTGTCAAATTCATGCAAACCGCATGAACATTCCGCCGTCAAAACTGTACAACATGACTTCACCATGGTCTTTTTCAGTCTGGGGAATTGATGTGATCGGAGCTGTTACCCCGAAGGGGTCAAACGGGCATGAGTTTATCCTAGTAGCGATAGATTATTTCACAAAATGGGTCGACGCCCAATCATACGCGGTGTTGAAGGGGTCGCATGTCGCAAAGTTCATCAGGAACAACATCATCTGTCGCTACGGGGTGCCAAACGAGATAATTTCAGATAATGGTTCCCACTTCAAGAAAGAAGTGATAGACTTGTTGGAAAAATACAATGTGGCTTTCCATAAGTCATCTACATACCGGCCGCAGACCAACGGAGCGGTTGAGGCCGCCAACAAGAATATCAAGCATATACTACAGAAGATGGTGGGAACCTATCGGGATTGGCCAGACAAGCTGCCATTTGCTCTGTGGGGCTACAGGACTTCAATCAGAACTTCTACTGGAGCAACTCCATATTCATTGGTCTATGGAATGGAGGCTGTTCTACCCATTGAGATTGAGGTTCCGTCGTTACGAGTATTGGCTGAATGCCAGATAGCCGAAGCAGATTGGCAGCAAAGCAGATTCGAAGAACTCATGCTCTTTGATGAAAGAAGACTAAAAGCACTGTACCACATCCAAGGCTATCAACGCAGAATTGCCCGGGCTTTCAACAAGAAAGTTAAGTCCAGGAATCTGAAAGAAGGAGATTTGGTGCTCAAAGACAACCGAGCTCCCATCCACGACCCAAGGGGCAAGTTCAAACCCAATTGGACTGGTCCTTATATCATCAAAGCTATCTGGTCAGGTGGAGCTGTGGTTCTGATGGATCTAGATGGCTTGGAGTTCTCACAACCGATCAATATGGACAAGTTGAAGAAATACTATCCTTGAGAGGCTCGCTAGGCCGAAAATCCGAAAGGGCGACCTAGGCAAAAGTCAGAGCACCAAAAATTAGAAAATATAAAAACTGAGCTCGCAAGGTTGAAAACCCGCAAAGGGAGGCCTTGGCAAAAGTTAGAGCGCAAAAGGAGAGTGAAAATACTCGAGTGAACCTGAGCCTGAACTATGTAAGGCTTGATTCCCATCTTTGGGATACGTAGGCAACTTCACCTTGAAGTTCAGCCATAACTTTTCCCCGATCAACTCTGTCCATCTTGATCATCTCAGTCATCTTTATCCATCAGCATTTATCGCGATCTCCGTTACAGTGCTGTTCAAACTAGGGGCAACTTTCCGTTGCCGCGACGGCGCAAAGTTACTCAGACAAGGGGCAACTTTCCGTTGCTTTGCAGTGCCGCATTGTTCTTCAGACTAGGGGCAACTTTCCAGTTGCAGAGATCTGGGGTTGTGCATCTCAGTGACAGATCTTCGGCGTGTCCAATTTTGATCCACATCGAAAATAGTTTTGAAAAGTTTTAATAAAAGTTGACTTTGTTCAAATTAATCTTTTTACGACTAAGACCATTTTTGGACCGAAAGCGGAAAATTTTCAGTACCATAACCTTCAATTTCATTGATTTCAAAATAGAGATCTCCTGCTCTTGCATTACAATCGAGGTTGCTTTTTTGGTACATTCATAAGGAAAACTTGAAAATGCTAAATAAGCAATAAATTTGAGGCATAGTTGAATCAAGTATCTCTGCGTCCCCTCCCAGAGCTGGACGAAGCATCTGATGCCAAGCAAGGCCCAACCTGTGCCTCCTCATTGAGCCAATCCAAGCACTCATCGGACAAAGTGCAACTGAAAGTTGAAGCAAGGGCTAGGAGCTCTCTAGTCCTCCATGCCGCGGCATATCGGGCAAGGTGTGCACCCCGGACCGGGAAAGCGGCTGGGTACTCAATCCCCTCCGGTGGGCAGGTCTGATCATGACCAAACTGACGCAGGAACTGGAACGAAAAATAGAATACGCAGTGGGTTAGACCAATCAATTGGATCCCAATCAGCCGGGACATACTATAGCTCATTTCCGGGAGGTTGAGCCAAGGACAACGCCAAGCAATGCCGTCTGCTGACAAATTGCACATCCAGTCAAACCACCACCTTTCGTCAAGAGCATTGACTAGGCGCTGCCGAAAGAAGTAGCCTCGAGCTGAATAAGCTGGGCAAGAGTCCACAACCTGCAACTTGTCCATTAACTATACCTAGGGGAGGGATGGAAAATGAGAGAATAAAGAATAGAGAGATGTACGATGAGAGAAAAGTAAGACAAGGGTTTTGTGAAAAAAACCGAGCCTGAGGGTCGAGTGATGTGAGCAAATACACATGTAAGGTTGGGTGGGGAACATTACCTGCAGCAGCAGTGGACTCCCAGCAAACCTAGTCGCCTCCCGGCGATAGACAGAATCTAAGCCCATTAGTGTCTCGGCCAAGGTCATGGCAATACAGCTCTTTCCTTCTCTCAAGCCTTGGGCAACTTCAATCAGGTGAATGCTAGCTCCGCCGAAGCCCGAGGAAAGCAGAAAGTGAGACAACAAACACAAGCAGAGGGCGTGTTGCCGAAAATCCTGCCAATAATGGTTGCTGCGGTCACCGGCGTCGGAAAAACGATGGATCAAGCCGAGGATGTCCAGTTCTCCACTGCAGATCAGAGATCGAGCATCATGCGCCGTGAGCCCACACATCCGCCCTAAAGCCTGGGCATGGCCAAAACGGAGCTGGGGCAAGATCACTTTAGAGCATTCAGACTCCATCAAAACCTGAAAATCTTCGAAAGTGGGACACATCTCTTGGCCGCCAAAGCTAAAAACATGCGTCACTGGATTCCAGAACCTTGCCGCGGCATGAAGAAAAGGGAGATGTAGCGGAGTACGGCTCAGCGTGAATAGTGCATTCAAGCCGAAACCCCGGAAATTCAGCTTTTCCGAGCCATCTAGAGAAGAGATCCAAGATGTGACATTTTCTGCGAGAAACGCCTCCATCTTTGGCTAAAACTAAGATGAAATGAATGTTCCCGAAGTTGGGGCTTTTATAGAGGGAAAAACACTATTCACGGGGATACATGTCAAAAATCTGGTGGCTGCAGGACTAAGTGGCCGGCCGGCCACCTTTTCTGGCTGGCCGGCCACCTTTTCTGGCTGGCCAGCCATTTACTTTTTACAAAACTGGCTGGCCAGCTGTCTCTCTCCACAAAAATGGCCGGCCGGCTCCCAAAGATGGCCGGCAATGCTGCAGTGTATCCCTTAGGCCCTATTTTACCCTTTAAGGAAAGTTTCAAACATTTCCATGCAACGGGAGAGTCAAAGGCCTTCTTCTCCCTCCGTTTTGGATGCGTTCCGGTGCCCAGATCGTCCGAAGTACACTCTGTTATTGCTGAGCTTTGATTATCGAGTTGTAGTTTTGATTATCGAGTTATTGTTTTGTTTATCGAGTTGTTTGTCGAGCGGATGTGTTTCGTGTTTTTGAGTCATTACGCTCTGTTCAAGCAATCTTCGTTAAAGTCTTGTTTATTTGCGTTATCAACGTTGTTGCATTTTGCTTATCGAGTTGTAAACTTCCTAAGGTTCTGTTATATCTTAGTAAGTTGAGTTGCTTAGTTTGTTGCGTCGGTTCACTACCTGACTTGGTGATTACACAATGCGCATTCCCATTCAATTTCATTCTTGTGCGAAATAAATTGATGCGATACGATGCTAAAAGTTTAAAATACAAACACCTTTTCAAAAGCTATTTCATTCCATCATGCTTTACAACAAACAAAGGTACAAGTTTTACAAAAAAATAAAACTGCCTAACAATGTGCAAAGTGCTACAAACTACTAGCAAAAAGAAAAATAAAGCAGGAAACAGCAACATCAATGTCCTCGGGAGCGGGAATGAGAAGCACTCCTCATCCTCTTCTGCGGGACAACCTCCACACCATCATCATCATCGGAGTCGGAGCTGTCATCCTCAGGATCCCCCTCAGCCCCGCCTCTGTTCCCCGAACCAAAACCGGAGCCCCCTTCCTCAACAGATGTCTCTGACTGACGATCGGTAGCCTCCTCCTCCTCCTCCTCAGCATCCTCCTCCTCCTCATCAGGCTCCACCTCTACAACGTGAGCCCTGCGTCTGCGGACAGGCCCTCCTCAAGCTCCTCGAAAAGGCCTAGATGGCCCGGCTCCTCGGGAAGGCTGAGATGGCCCCGCCCCCTGAAAAGGCCCGGGTGACCCAACTCCCTGAAAAGGCCCAGATGGCCCAGCTCCCCAAGGAGGCCCAGGTGGCCTGGCCTGCGGCTGACCGGACCATGAAGGCATCTGAAAACAAAGAGTTCAATTCAAATACATCAGTTCAAATATATACATCAGATGCAGATACAAGCAAAGGCTACGTGAAGTGGGTGCATGTAAATACAGAATACAAGTGGGATGTGTGTCAGATGTGCTCTACACAAGTAGTCTATCGATGCAGTAGAAATCAGCATGTCATCAGAAGTATGATAAATGCCAAAAAACTGAAGGGTACCTGAATGCCTGCGACAGACAACTGTGCCTCCCTACGCAGGACCATGCCCTCGAGTATGGCCACCAGTCCAACTACCTCCTCCATGTACCCTCGCGGTGGCTGTAAAAATGAATTCATAACCATCAGTGAACAAAAGAATGTCTAAACATCTGAATGATGAATGAAAAACAGTGGAGCATACCAGCGGTGAGTCAGGATCAATGGCATATCGATCACTGGGCATCGGAGGCTCTAGCGGAATCGGAGTCGGGGAGATAGCCCCATACTGCCATGCCATCAATTCAGTGGGCATATCTGGCCATCCAGGATGAGGATAAGTCGACGGAATCGGAGGAACCGGTCTACTCCCACCTCCAGATGTACCAGCCCTGCTAGTAGAAGGGGCGTCTGCAGCCCGAGCCCGAGCCTGGCCCGAGGATGACATACCAGCAGGCCTCATCATCGGGATACGAGCTCCCGTCAATGGAGGCATCAAATATATGTGACGGTAAGTGGCGTAGTCCCCCTCCTCAATATGTAGTAAAGCATCACTACCCAGCATGGCGCCGACTACCTCCGAGTAAGAGAGCCTGTCAGCAGTCCGCATACTGGCTGGGGGTACTGCGGGAGGATCCTGAGAAAGATACCCCCATACCTGGCGCAGAAAGCGTTCCCCCAGGAACCATACCCTGCCAACCGGCCCTTCAAGCAGGACTCTATACTGGGAGATGTCTGACCCTCCGGTATACTGAAGTCGGAGACCATCACCCAGGGGCGCCCAAGGCTGCCATGTGATCTGCGGATGATAAATGCATAAACCAATCAGAAATCGAGAATATACAGAGCAAATCAAAGATGAAAATGAAAAGAACTGAAAGTTCTGAGGTACCTCTGAATGTCGCACAGTGTCAAAGTACTGTCGCAGGTAAAGGAGGGTCTCTCGAGGTCTCGGCTGGTGCGGGCCCTCGAACACCAATGAATATGGGGTCATGGGAATCCCTGCCACCTCCAGCTCTGGGGCTAATGATGGGAAGTATACATAGACCCATAGCTGAGAAAAGCAGTGCAGAATGTAAGTACGAAATGCTGAGAGCAAAATACAGACTGTAAAAGTGCGCTGTGTGTGCAATGTACAAGTAATGAGAAGCAGAAATGTAAATCAAGGGGACAGAAAAGTACCTCCCAGGCTCTCCAGTAGCCGCCAAGTAAATCGCCCCGCCCGCGGGAGGTCGCGCTCATATAAAAGTAAAGGGTAGCCAGGCCGGCGCCACCCCAGTCATATCGATGGACCTGTGATAGGTCAACCAGAGCGCTCAGCAGGTATAGCCCGACTGTGTTCCCTCTGTCGGCAAACAGGGTAGTCCCGAAGAGGAACATAAGGAAACCATGGGCATACTGCTCCGTCTCCTCAAGAGTCTCGGGCACCATCTCCGCCCGCCGAAAGTGGGAAGAGAACCAAGTGTATCGGACTCTCCCAGAAACCCTGTCAACAGGCGGGCGAGCCCCCAAATAGATACATCCAAGCGGCCTCCCACTCGCCCATATCCTCATCATAGGGGATGGACCAACCTCCGATGTCCAGGCCGGTCAGCACAGCGAAATCTAGAGGCGTCATGGTCATGTCCCCGGTAGCAGAGAAATGAAAGGAGTTGGTGGTGTCCCACCATCTCTCTACCAAGGCTGCCATCAGTGTCCTCCTGGCAGGACAACGTGACAACCCGACGCAGAAGGGCCCGAACCCTGCCAAGTCTACTAAGTCTCGGACACCCTCCGGGAGCTCGGCGTACCAGTCCCGCGCGATGGCGGAACCATACCCCCGCACACTGCGGGAACCAACCTGCATTCAGAATGAATACATGTGTCAATAATGAAATGAAATGGACTGTGTGCCAATGGAATGAAATGGGCTGTATGCCGATGAAGTGAAATACATGCAAAATCTATCTGGGCTGCGTGTTCAGAAAATTTGAAATTTGGGCTGCGTGTTCAACTTTCAGTTAAATTGTGGGCTGCGTGTTCACTATCTATCTGGGCTGCGTGTTCAGAAAATTTGAAGTTTGGGCTGCGTGTTCAAGTTTTAGTTAAATTGTGGGCTGCGTGTTCACTATCTATCTGGGCTGCGTGTTCAGAAAATTTGAAATTTGGGCTGCGTGTTCAACTTTCAGTTAAATTGTGGGCTGCGTGTTCACTATCTATCTGGGCTGCGTGTTCATAAAATTTGAAGTTTGGGCTGCGTGTTCAACTTTTAGTTAAATTGTGGGCTGCGTGTTCACTATCTATCTGGGCTGCGTGTTCAGAAAATTTGAAGTTTGGGCTGCGTGTTCAACTTTTAGTTAAATTGTGGGCTGCGTGTTCACTATCTATCTGGGCTGCGTGTTCAGAAAATTTGAAATTTGGGCTGCGTGTTCAACTTTCAGTTAAATTGAGGGCTGCGTGTTCACTATCTATCTGGGCTGCGTGTTCAGAAAATTTGAAGTTTGGGCTGCGTGTTCAACTTTTAGTTAAATTGTGGGCTGCGTGTTCACTATCTATCTGGGCTGCGTGTTCAGAAAATTTGAAGTTTGGACTGCGTGTTCAACTTTCAGTTAAATTGTGGGCTGCGTGTTCACTATCTATCTGGGCTGCGTGTTCAGAAAATTTGAAATTTGGGCTGCGCGTTCAACTTTCAGTTAAATTGTGGGCTGCGTGTTCACTATCTATTTGGGCTGCGTGTTCAGAAAATTTGAAGTTTGGGCTGCGTGTTCAACTTTCAGTTAAATTGTGGGCTGCGTGTTCACTATTCTATCTGGGTTGCGTGTTCAGAAAATTTGAATTTTGGGCTGCGTGTTCAACTTTCAGTTAAATTGTGAGCTGCGTGTTCACTATCTATCTGGGCTGCGTGTTCAGAAAATTTGAAGTTTGGGCTGCGTGTTCAACTTTCAGTTAAATTGTGGGCTGCGTGTTCACTATTAATCTGGGCTGCGTGTTCAGAAAATTTGAAGTTTGGGCTGCGTGTTCAACTTTCAGTTAAATTGTGGGCTGCGTGTTCACTATCTATCTGGGCTGCGTGTTCAGAAAATTTGAAGTCTGGGCTGCGTGTTCAACTTTCAGTTAAATTGTGGGCTGCGTGTTCACTATCTATCTGGGCTGCGTGTTCAGAAAATTTGAAGTTTGGGCTGCGTGTTCAACTTTCAGTTAAATTGTGGGCTGCGTGTTCACTATCTATCTGGGCTGCGTGTTCAGAAAATTTGAAATTTGGGCTGCGTGTTCAACTTTCAGTTAAATTGTGGGCTGCGTGTTCACTATCTATCTGGGCTGCGTGTTCAGAAAATTTGAAGTTTGGGCTGCGTGTTCAACTTTCTATCAGTGTGGGCTGCGTGTTCACTATTCAACTGGGCTGCGTGTTTAGAAAATTTAAAGTTTGGGTTGCGTGTTCAAATTTCAACTAGTATGGGCTGCGTGTTCACTATCTATCTTGGCTGCGTGTTCAGAAAATTAAGTTTGGGCTGCTTGTTCAACTTTCTATCAGTGTGGGCTGCGTGTTCACTATTCAACTGGGCTGCGTGTTCAGAAAATTTAAAGTTTGGGCTGCGTGTTCAAATTTCAACTAGTATGGGCTGCGTGTTCACTATTCTAATCTGGGCTGCGTGTTCGGAAAATTTAAAGTGTGGACTGTGTGTTCGTTTTCGAATTCGGGCTGTGTGTTCGACAAATCAGTGTTTGAGCCGTGTGTTCGCCTCTTAACTAATGTGTACTGTGCGTTCACAATTAATTAGTGGGCCGAGTATTCAGAAATTCGAGTATTGAAACTACATGTTCAGGATGCAAGCAAGGTACTATGTCATAAGCTAAACTGCGTGTTCAAGCATGGCAAAGTTGCGAAATCTACGAAAAATACAGAAAATGAAGTAAATACCTCTCGGGCCTCATGAGAGAGGTGATGCTCCGGCTCTCGGAGAAGCAGATCCCCGGGTGCTCGCTCGTCAAAGCTAGTAAAGTGACGGAAGACAGCGCGCGGAAGAACGTGTGCTGGCGGAGGGTACCTCCCGGGAATAAAAGGTCGGGTCCTCGGGGGTAGAGTCATGGGATCGAAATCGTCTCCGGCACCTGGAAAGCCTCCGCCGTGGGGAGGATTGCCCGCCATTTTCAAAGAATCTGCAAAAGGAGCAAAAATGAGCCAAAATGAGCCAAAAATGAAAAAGTCAACAAAAGTCAACTCCCGAGAAAATCTTCCAAATATTGAGACAAACTTACCTCAAGTGGCGAAAATGCGAAAAGAAGTTCCGAAACCGAAATTTAAATCGCTTCAAAGTGCTTGAAACTGAATATTTTTGCGAAAATAATTTGCGCGGGGCGTTGGAAAACGCGTGTGAAACTCAAATCTGGAGAAGAAAGTGTTGTAGGAGGCAAGAAAGGAAGGGATCTCGGCTGCCTTATATAGGCCCCAAGTCTTGGATTGAAGGAGCATCAAAAAGGAGGTGAAAATACCAAAATGCCCCCGAATTTGGGCATATGGCCGGCCGGCCCTCTTTTCCAGCCGGCCAGCTATCTGCTTTTTGGATGACTGGCCGGCCAGCTATTTGCTTTATGGAAAACCGGTTGGCCACCTCCCCCTTTCCCTATAACCGGCCAACCATGTCCCCCACATGCTCACCTAGCTCCCTGCAAATTTTGAGGAAGATCGGAGTTCCCGGGACCTGAAAAAGTTCAAGAAAAGTACACTTCCGGTCGCGAAATTGCTCCGTCGGAACTTCGGCTTCAAGATCTGACATGTGTCTCATCATCACTCATCAAAATCAAAGTGTATCCTTTTTGAATGAGATGTAACCTTTCAGGGAAGCGGATCGGAGGCCGTGATCGAATCGCCTTCGCCGAAACACGCGTTTCCGTACTCGTTGTTTCATGACAAACGGGCACCCTGATTCATGCTCATTTTGTACTATCATGCACATTATCTTGCATTCTCATGAGCATACCTGCATTAACATGCACATTTCTTGATATTGGCATACCTCTATGTTTGAACATACGTTGTCACGCATGTTCCACTCTTGCATTGCGACGCATACACTCACCGGCACTGCGTGTGTCGAACTTTCGGAATCAGATTAAGTATATGTTGTTACCATATTGTGCTCGTTGAGTTTCTCTCTTTTGCAGGCACGATATTGTATGTACGGTTCAATTGAGGCTGGTGCGACCAGACGAATCGCGCAGGTATCGTATCTTCTCCGTGTGAGACGTGGCGGGGATTAAATAATCCTCCGCATTCTTAACAGCATGAAATGTAGTTGTTGCTTTGCATTCTTGCTTAAAACTGTTGCATCTATTTGCGAATACTTGCTTCATTACAGCTTGCTGCATTCACATGATCATGAGTGATAACCGGCTTCGCTTAGCGTATAAGTCCAGTCTTCAAACCGGCTTCGCGTAGCGTATAAGTCCAACTTTCAAAACCGGCTTCGCGTAGCGTATAAGTCCAATCTTCAAAATCTTCTTGCATTATCATTTGCATTTTGCCCCCTGCCTGCGGGCACATTTCTGTTTATCTTGTACGTTTGTCTAAGTCTTCGGCCTTGTCAAAAACGGGTCATCTCTGGGCTTTGACATTCACTCCCGTCACTTGTGACTTCCGAGTTCTGTCAAAGAGGGGCAACTGTAGACACCCCATTTTTGACCGACCTTAAGACTCAGACGTCACCGATTGAGCGCTTGGTGATGTTGCATAATGTACTTGTTCAGAAGTTTCAGAGTTGTGGCCGTGAGCCCTGCCTCCGGACTTCCGAACCCTCTTTTGTATTTTGCCTCGGTTTGCGAACCAGGCTCGGTTTTCTTTGTTTCTTTTCCTGAGGGAAGGGAGAGGTCTCGTAGACCATCTCTCAATGTCCGTAGGCTACATTTGGTGGCCGTAGGCCATTTTTCCCATTTCGGAGTCCGGTTTCCGGTTTTCGGAGCCGTCAGGCCGTGTGCCTCGGTTCGGGACCGCTTAACCGTCTCCTATTGCTCCGGTTTTTGGCATACTTCCTATTTTCTCCCTTTTGAGGGACACTGGGGTCTGAGAAACCCACTTCGCGGCCGAATGCCACTTTCGGGACCTCGAACTGCGTGTTTTGATCCCCGAGCATTCGTTTTGCAACGGTTTTCGTTCATTTTTGGCAGGTACCTCTGTTTTATCACCAGGGAGGTCACTGAAGGGTGAGAGGCCAGTAATTGTTGCAGCAACCAGTTATACATCCTCCGACGCCCTCCGGCGCCCGTTTTTCGCACTTCCGGGCTAATGTTGAACCCCTTGGACCCACATTCTTGAACTTTGAACCACATATTTGTGATGTACACACATGGGAGGACCCTAAAAAATGGTGGCCGGCCATTAATGCTACTTGACCCTTTTGACCCCCTCCTTTCGGGCTAATGTTGAACCCCTTGGACCCACATTCTTGAACTTTGAACCACATATTTGTGATGTACACACATGGGAGGACCCTAAAAAATGGTAGCCGGCCATTAATGCTACTTGACCCTTTTGACCCCCTCCTTCCGGGCTAATGTTGAACCCCTTGGACCCACTTTCTTGGACTTTTAACCACAGGGTTGTGTTGTACACACATAGGAGGACACCATCAATTGGTGGCTGGCCAGAAAATCTGATTGACCCTTTTGACCCCTAGCCGGCCGGCTAGGGGGTGTGGCCGGCCGGCCACCTGCAGCAAAAGTAACAGGCCGGCCGAGTTCCTTGCACTGTGCACTTTACAGCTGTGGAGCTTTATCCCCCAGAAAAGATCAAGATCCGGGGGATATTTTGTGGGGGAAAGTTGCTCTCCTTTTCCCCCACCTTTACACCCCCTTTTTGGCCTTTATAACAAGCAAGCTATATCACATTCAAGGGTTAGAAAAATTGGTCTTCAAGCATCCATACACAACTCCATCTTTATCCCTCTCATTTCCTTGAAAATTCCTAAGTCCCTAAGCACCATTTCTTCTACACCACCAAGCTCTACCATCACCACTTCATTTCTAGCAACAAGGAAGGTTTCTCAAAGGCTAAAGGAGCTGCAAATTGATCCAAGAAGCAACAAAAACTTTGATCTTCAAGGGTAAGCAACACTTCTCTTCTTTTGACCCCTTTTCTTGATCTATTTGTGAACCCCATATGCTTTTTGTTTCAAGCTCCGGCCCTAACTGAAAGGGGCCCTCTTTTGAGCTCATTTTCACTTTTCATTAAGGGCTCAACCCTGTTTGAGCCATCCATGATGCACTTGCTTCATTGATCCTCTTATATGTCATAATCTTGCATGCTATTTTTGGCCCATGATTAATCTGTTTTTGAGCATGTTTTAAACTGATATTAGGATTATTTTGAGCCCCTCTTCAACATTGAAGAAGGGTTCAACACCATTTGGGACTTCCATGTTGTACTTACCTTTATACTCCCCTTTTGGTCCCATTTTTGCATAAATCGGAAGCCCCCTTTGCTTCTGTTTTTGGACCTTGGTCCGAACTGAAAGTGGCCTTATTTTGGCCTATAATTCATGTTTCATTAACACTTTTCTTCGGTTTGGTGAATATTTTGCATACTTCATGTTATAGCCATTTTTGAGCCTTATTTTGCATTGCATTTTTAGCATGTTTGTATATTGATTCGAAGCTTTCCATATACTGTAAATATTCATATTTTTGGTCCCCCTTCAATGTTGTAGAAGGAAATTTTTCAGTTTGGATTTTACTTATATCACTTGCTTCATTACCCCTCTCTTGGCCCCTATTCTTGCATGCCATTTTTGCCATACCTATGCTTGCTGTTTGGCCATGTTTATAACTGTGAAAATGCCTTTTTTGGGACTGTCTAGCTTCTGTCTTTGCATTGCATGTCCATATTGTGCATGTTTGGCATAGCAATAGGCCATTCCGGGTGCCTAATATTGCATTTCGGGACAATTTCATGCATTTGGTGTCATTTCGCCTCATTTCGGGACTGTTTTCCCCCATATTTTGGTGCTGAAATTCCATTAGAATGTTTGCATATCATTTTCATGTCATTGCATCGCATTTTTGCATTGCCTCGGTTTGCGTGCCCGTGTGCACGCATTTCGAGGCACTCCATTTTTATCCGACGGCATCCCATGTGAGTGTGGCTGAGGCTCACTCATGTTGGTATAAGTCCACATCATGTTTCCATGTCATTACATCGCATTTTGCCATCGCCTCGGTTTGCGTGCCCGTGTGCACGCATTTCGAGGCACTCTATTTTTATCCGACGGCATCCCATGTGAGTGTGGCTGAGGCTCACTCATGTTGGTATAAGCTCACATCATGTTTCCATGTCATTACATCGCATTTTGTCATCGCCTCGGTTTGCGTGCCCGTGTGCACGCATTTCGAGGCACTCTATTTTTATCCGACGGCATCCCATGTGAGTGTGGCTGAGGCTCACTCATGTTGGTATAAGCCCACATCATGTTTTCATGTCATTACATCGCATTCTGTCATCGCCTCGGTTTGCGTGCCCGTGTGCACGCATTTCGAGGCACTCCATTTTTATCCGACGGCATCCCATGTGAGTGTGGCTGAGGCTCACTCATGTTGATATAAGCCCACATCATGTTTTCATGTCATTACATCGCATTCTGTCATCGCCTCGGTCTGCGTGCCCGTGCCCACGCATTTCGAGGCACTCTATTTTTATCCGACGGCATCCCATGTGAGTGTGGCTTAGGCTCACTCATGTTGGTATAAGCCCATATCATGTTTCCATGTCATTCGCATTGCGTGTGCCATTGCCTCGGTTTGCGTGCCCGTGTGCACGCATTTCGAGGCACTTCATTTTCATCAACCGACTTCTTATGTGAGTGTGGCTGAGGCTCTCTCATGTTAGTATAAGTCCATGTTACCTTTTCCATGCCATTTTAGTCACTTGCATTGCGTATGTCATTTTCTCGGTTTGCGTACCCGTGCGCACGCATTTCGAGGCATCTCATTTTCATAGCATTGTGCATACTAGGTTGTATCTTAGATTGCATTCTGCCATTGCCTCGGTTTGCGTACCCGTATGCATGCACTTCGAGGCATCTCATTTTCATAGCATAGTGCACACTAGGTTGTATCTTAGATCACATTCTGCCATTTTCTCGGTTTGCGTGCCTGTGTGCACGCATTTCGAGGCATGTCATTCCATAACATTGTGTATGTTAGGATTGTATATTAGTTGCATTTCATGCATATCATGCATATTGCATCGTGTCCGGAATAGGAGTTAGCCCGGGCACGGGAAACGAGGTACATTTCGTACTCTGAGTGACGGAATGTGTCTCAATTCCCCAGTCACCGACACTCCGGATTATCCATGATGGAGTCAGGTTTTAGCTGTGTTTCATGTGCATTCATTCTATATTGAGTTGTGCATTTCGACTCCTCGGCCATCATGCCTCGGTATGCGTGATTGGTGGCACGAGGATCGAGACATGTATATATTTGTGCAAATACATTGCTATGCCCCTTTCCTGCTCTCTGTTGCAGCAAAACGAAGAATCAGCAACCTTTTGGGGCCTGGCACGCATTTCAAGAACAGGTGTAAACAGAGGCTAATTGGGGCATTCCGGTGGATTTCCGCGCAAGACAACCCGGACATGCATCATCCATCAGAAGCAAGGCAGTCCCTGGCTTGCATGCCAGTTTTTACAGTTTTCTTAGTTAATTCATTAATTAATTAGGATTTTGTAATATTTTGGACTGTAATATTCTTTTATTCGGGACTGTAATATTCGGACTGTATTATTTATTCGGACCCTCTGCGCGAGGGCACAACTGTAATAAGTGTGCGTGTGTGTGTTGTATGTCTTCCAACCCCACGTCTTTCTCCCTTTTATTTATCCGCTTATGATGGTTAGATTAGGGT
This sequence comes from Camellia sinensis, assembly GCF_055761805.1. NCBI lineage: Eukaryota > Viridiplantae > Streptophyta > Magnoliopsida > Ericales > Theaceae > Camellia > Camellia sinensis. Next base: position 210,975,225 of record NC_138965.1, read on the forward strand.
ATGTTTAAATTAGCATACAGTATGACAGCATGTTTGCATCATTCATCTGTATTGCATGCACCGGGCTCGGCGCATCATACTAACTGCATTGTATTTCAATTTCAAAATTGAATACGTGTTAGTTGTAGCATTTCATATGACATGTTTAGAATAGCCGAGCCTGCTATAGTTGCATTTTGCATGTGTTGCATTAGGCATTTCTGTATACTTAGGATCATGCATGATTTCTAATGTAGTTTCTATTTTGGCTTGGAGTACTCGGTAAGCTTTATGCTTTAGCATCCTTGCATGCGTGTGAGTGCTGCCATGAATAGCATGCTTACCATGAGGCTATGTGCTTATATGATATAACTGCCTGAATGCCTGTGGGTGAAGGTTGGGTTATCTGAATTGGAGTAAATCATCAAATGTTTCAAGCTTACCTGCGGGTAGCAAAACCTCTTTCAAAAAAGGCAAACATGAAATGTTTTGTTCCAATTCAGACGATCTAGTCTATACTTGTATGCTGTGCGCATCACATAGTAACCTAGGCTAATAACCGGAATAAGGACACACAAAGTTTTCAAAAAATTGATATCATGGTTAGTAGAGGCCGGTCTATGACCGGGCGAGCGGGGGTGCTCACGAAGTGACCTTCCCCAATCGTACCCAAGTTCCCGAGCCGAGGCAACTTTGGTGATGACGGACACGTGGCCTTTTGGCACCGAGTCAGGGTTTCCTAAATTTCCCAAAATAAAATATTTAGGTGGCGACTCTGTATCTGGCAAAGCAGTCCATGTTTGGCACTTCTTTCAAAAATCAGTTTTCTCAAAAACGATTTGCCGGATTTGGACTCTTTGGTTCAGATTAAGAACCGTGACTGACGAAAGTCGAGTCCGAGCTGTAGCGAGGTCCCCCCGCGGGCTTGTTACAGTTTCTGGCGACTCCGCTGGGGATTTAGAGAACTTGACTCGAACTCATGATATCTATTTTTGACTACACTTGTGTGATTCTTTGCATTGCATTTGCATTGGTGCGCCTAGGACACCGTGTTTGCCATCTGCTATTCCTGAACGGTTTGCCGGAGGCTTGCCTTGTCAAGGCATGACCATAAGGCTGACCGGTTGTGGGCTCTGCCAGTATGGGAACACAAACCCCGGTTTTACCGGGGCACCCTCTTTGACCATTCGACCTAGTGCATATTCGGATCCATAGTGACCATTCCAAATTAGGACAGGTTGCTTACCCGTTCATAGGTTGTTTGAAACCGCTGCGTGCGTAGTGAAACCCTAGCTCCTGACAAAATAGGACAGGGAAACTCTACCCCAACATAGGGTTGTTTTTGGCTCTCACTTATCTGTTATGTGCTTTAGAGTGCGTCTCTACAGGAATGCATGTATCAGTATATGAGTTTGGGCATCAAGCCTGCGGGCTTCAGTTCAGTATTGTCAGTATCAGGCCTGTGGGCATCAGATCAGTATATGAGTTTGAGTATCAAGCCTGCGGGCATCAGTTCAGTATTGTCGGCATCAGGCCTGCGGGCATCAGTTCGGTATTATGGGTATCAGGCCTGCGGGCATCAGCCGGTATTTGAGAATTAGTTATCTGTGGATATCAGATTCTGTTTAAGGGGACAGTGACACAGGGATAATAATCAGTGTTTGAGGACAGTGTGTTATTCAGCTTATCAACTGTGTGTTGTTATGCCCGACTGTGTGTCATGCATTTTATTTTAAGCTGTTATGCTGCCCGTTTATCTGTTTATTTATTTCCTTTTCGCTTTATTTATCTTTTGCTAGGATCAATTTTAGCACAATTGCTTCCAACCCAGCAGGCATTCCCCAAGCACTTTGGACACGAGGTCGTCGACTCCATCGATCTGAGGATCTAATCGACGGACAGCCAGTGTTCCATTCTCTACCCCCTGTTACCAGAAGGAAGCAGAAAAAACGCAGTGTATCTGAACAGAGATCACCAGAACAGTGGTTTCCCCCATCAGTGGACAGTTGGATTGAGATCCCCATTGAGACAGATCTGCCAGTAGTTCAGACAAATCGAAACAGTATGACGGCACCAACAGGAGTTGAGGAAATGATGCGCCAAATGCAAGAAACCATGCGGGCCATGCAACAGGATGCCGTTCGCCGAGATGAACTCGCTAAGCAGCAAGCTGAGATTATGACCCAGCAGACTGAGCTGATTACCAGGCTGCAACAACAGAATACAGCGTCTGCTTCACAACAAATTCCTCCTCCGGCGAGGGCTCCATTACCTGAGCAGACACCTGTTGTTCAGAACGCTCATCCGAACACCCAGAATACTGTGCCGACTATCCAAAATCTGCAAGAGGACACAAATCTTCCAACGGGGCCAGCTCCGCCCCCGCTTCCACCACAACTGTCCAAGGCCCATACATCCAATCACCCGGACTCTCCTTTCGAGGTCGAGGTTGATCATACAACTCTGAAATTGAGCAAATTGGAGAAGCTCTTCAAGAAATCCCAAGGGGTCAAGGCTATGCCGGATATCGAAGATGGATATACCGAGGAGGCCGTAACACTCCCCGATAGGTTCAAAATGCCACAAATCGACCGCTTTGATGGGTCCGGCGACCCCATGGTCCATATCCGACTGTTTGCAGACATCTTGCGGCCAATGGGCCTAACACGACCACAGAAGCTCTCATTATTCGGCCGAACCCTGTCGGGTGTGGCCTCCCATTCGTACGCAAAGTTACAAGATGAAGTGAAGAAGAATTGGGATGAAATGGCTGAGGCCTTTGTCGCGCAATATTCATACAACACTCAGATCGAGATCACAACTCGTGATCTTGAAACGACAAGGCAAGAGCCCAAGGAAACTTTCTCGGACTTTGTGATCCGATGGAGGGCAAAGGCGTCAATGATGACTTTAAGGCCCACGGACAAAGATCAAATCCGGATGATTGTGCGCAATCTCCACCCGAAGTTGATGCAGAGAATGATTGTAGTCCCCTTCCCTACTTTCGCAGATTTACATGAGATGGGGGTGCAAATCGAAGACGCAATGAAACAAGGTCTGTTTGACCATGACAGAGAACAACCGAGGAGGACGTTCAACCGTAACAACAATGCAGGCCCGAGTGGCGCTACAAATACGAGAGCCTCGGAAGTTAGTATGGTCACCACCACTCCCCCTCCCCCTCCAAGGCCCATGACTGCCACACCCTTCTCCGGCGCGTCCGGAAGCAACACACAAGCCAACAGATTCCAACCGCGAGGCCAAAGAACCTTTACCCCACTATATATGCCCCTGACCAAAGTTCTGGGAATATTGATCAGAAAAAATCATTTAAAACCCCTGGAGCCAAAGCCATTACCGAATCCACTCCCCCCCTCTTATGACCCGTCAAAGTACTGCGCATATCACCAACAACACGGTCACGACACCGACCGTTGTTACAGACTGCGTCATGAGATCCAAGATCTTATTGACAAACAGGTGATCGCGCCTCCTGATAAACCCAATGTCACAACCAACCCTCTCCCACCACATAACCAACCTCCCCCTCCCAAAAGAATTAATTTTATCCAAACTGGGGTCGCATCTTACGATCCTAGCATCTATATTACGCCCATCCACCTACCCAAGCCGGACGTGCTCCTCCCCGATTGCACTGACTTCTTGTGCATGGTGGACATCTCCAAAACCCAACCAGAACCGATGGCGGTGACCGTCGAAGACCGGGCAGGGCAGATTTTGGGAGAGAATGAGATTGTTGAATCCGGGACTGGACAGAGTTTTGCTGGGGGAGCCTATGATCCAAGCGAGTATATCCTATCAACGAGCCGAATTGGGCTAGGTATAGAATTGCCAGAGACAGGAGAGCTATGCATGATCCGGGGGGATGGATCTGGGCTATGGGCAGATGATCTGAGAGTCGTAGATGAGGACTTTGCCAACCTGCAATTTCTCGTTGACCAGGAACTGGGGGATGCGTCAATCAATTGGTACGATTATGAGGGACAGCGGAGGCCACTGGATGGCTCGAGGATCAACCAGATGCAGTGGGGGAAGCCCAACCAGAACAGAGCCCGGCAGGGGCAGAAGTATCAGTTGTGGCCGGAAGGGCCGAAAGTCAAGTTGTATCGCCGGAGAGCGCCGGTGCTAAGAATTCCGCTCAAGACATGGGCATTATGGATACAAGAAATGTTGAACAAACAGCTGTACTGATGCAGCTGGAACGAGAAAAGTTTGAGGAGGCTGAGAGAATTAGGAAAGCTAAAGGCCCTGAGGGGACTGAACGTGCTGTGTGCACGAAGATGGAGAATGCTGTGAGCATGTGGACAGAGAGTACTGCAAGTGCAACTAAACCGGAGCCAGACAGGTGTCTGTTGGCTGCCGATGGAATGTGGTGGGAAGACGATGACTTATGTCTTGCCCACACGGATGAAGACTGGGGAAATAATCAACCGGATGACACTTGGTACCTCGATGAGGTTGACCATATGACAAGAAGTGGGCGGTATTTCAAACCCCTACACCTGGACCAACCCGAGGCATCCGGGAAGGATAGAGAAGCGGAGAAACAGAAGGAGAAGCAGATTGAAGAGGAAGCTGTGTTGAAACAGTTAAAGAAGATACAAGCAGACATCTCCATCTGGGGACTGCTAATGGCATCGCGAGTACATAGAGAAGCTGTCCTATCTGCTATGGACAAGTCCAAACTCTCCATAGACACCACGCCTGAACAGCTAGTTGGGCTGGTTTTTCCGGGAGGAGGTTCCCCGGCATTAACCTTTTCGGACAAGGAACTACCGCCTGAGGGCACAAGTCATAACAAACCTCTCTATATTTCTGTGGAATGTAGAGATAAGTGGATACCGGTGGTACTTGTCGATACCGGGTCTGCGATTAATGTCTGCCCAACCAGAACGGCATATGCAATCGGGTTGAAGCCCGTGGACTTCGTCCCAACTACCCAAGTAATCAGAGCATACGACAATACCAGCAGAGAACTGATGGGGACTGTTAAAATTCAAACCAAGGTTGGTCCAGGACAACACAACATCGAATTTCATATCTTGGACGTTCCCGCAACCTTTAACCTACTTTTGGGGCGACCGTGGTTGCACCAGGTCAAAGCAGTCTCTTCCACTCTACATCAGATGCTAAAGTTCCCTCACGGGAAAGGGGTAGCGATCGTTTTTGGGAATTCATCAATCCATCCCCCGCCGGAAGTGTCCACACCTGTCTTGGAGATCGAGCACGGCGCGGAGGATGTGTTTTTGTCGGGGTTCACTTTGGCCGAGGCTCAAGTGGTGCAGAATGTCATGGCTGTGAATGAGGGTATGTACGTTAGTGCTCAATCTATCTACCTCATGAACAAGCTAAAACATACTCCCGGGATGGGATTAGGGAGAAGCGGCCGGAAGGGCGTCTCAGTGTTGGCCGAAGTGCCACACAACCCTCACGCCTTTGGACTGGGTTATCTGCCCACCAAGGAGGATTGGGTGAGGAAAGGAAAAGAAATGGCCGGAAGGGCCAGAGCAAAGAAGGCCGGGAAGCCATTTGAGTTAATGCACAGGCCCATCTGGGGTACCCTAAACGGACGTTTCGTCCGGGAGGGGGAAGATTTTCCATTCTGCGGCTTCCCGGAGCCATGGCTAAACGCGGAGGGGAAGCGCGTGCCTGGTTTTGAAATCTTCTTCGACATACAATTATCTGGGGATGACGTTGCCGAAGCGCAGACAGACCCACCAACTGAGGTTGAGCAGTGTGAAGCAGTGGATCCTGAAGGCACAGAGTTTGAAATGGGGGTAGCACTGGCGAGTCTACTATCAAATCCTCCGATCGGCCAAGAGTGCTTGGGGGATAACTCTTCGGTTTCTGTGATTGGAGATGAAATAGCTGCGGGCTTTCCAGCGCCGATCTTGGATGCATCTATCGCACCTTCTCTCATCTGGCAATATGAAGAAGGCTTTTTATCTAGCAGTTCTGGGTCAGGTAGTGAGCCGGAATCTGATTCTTCCGAATCTTGTGCGTCGGAATCAGATTCCAGCTCGACTGAGTCTGAGTCCGGTATTCCTGGCGGTGATAACCCGGATGCCACAGTCCTGTCTAGGTCGTCATTTTCATTTTCTTTTGAGTCTGTTGTAACAGAGGAATCTGACGGCTTGGAAGTATTTAATGAGAATGATGTGGATGTGGTTTCCGAGTATTTTTCTGTGCCTTTGATTTATTGCTTAAATCAGGATTTTCAAAATTTTGATGAAAACAACGAGGAAGAAATTCCCCCAGTTTTGCAACGATTAATTGATCAAGAGCAGGAAAGATTTGTTAAACCTTTAATGGATGAAATCACTACTGTGAATGTTGGTACTGAGAAGGACCCGCGGCTGGTCCAGATCGGGTCCACGTTGTCTTCAGAGGAGCGCGAGCGCTTAGTCGCTTTATTAAAAGATTTCAAAGATGTTTTCACGTGGTCCTACGAAGACATGCCTGGAATCGATCCTGAGATTGTACAGCACCGGATCCCTCTTGATCCCGAGGCCTGCCCTGTCAAACAGAAACTCAGAAGGATTCGCCCGGACTGGGCTCTCAAAATTAAGGAAGAGGTCACCAAGAAAATTGACACAGGGTTCCTGCTGGTATCTGAATATCCAACTTGGTTGGCCAACATTGTTCCGGTGCCAAAGAAGGACGGCAGAATTCGGGTCTGTGTAGACTTCAGAGATTTGAACAGGGCCAGTCCGAAGGACGACTTTCCCTTGCCACACATTGATGAATTGGTGGATTTCACGGCAGGACACACCTTGCTTTCGTTTATGGATGGTTTCTCAGGCTATAATCAGATAGTAATGGCACCCGAAGACCGGGAGAAGACTGCGTTCACTACCCCGTGGGGTACATATTGTTATAGAGTGAGCTCGCAAGGTTGAAAACCCGCAAAGGGCAGCCTTGGCAAAAGTTAGAGCGCAAAAGGAGAGTGAAAATACTCGAGTGAACCTGAGCCTGAACTATGTAAGGCTTGATTCCCATCTTTGGGATACGTAGGCAACTTCACCTTGAAGTTCAGCCATAACTTTTCCCCGATCAACTCTGTCCATCTTGATCATCTCAGTCATCTTTATCCATCAGCATTTATCGCGATCTCCGTTACAGTGCTGTTCAAACTAGGGGCAACTTTCCGTTGCCGCGACGGCGCAAAGTTACTCAGACAAGGGGCAACTTTCCGTTGCTTTGCAGTGCCGCATTGTTCTTCAGACTAGGGGCAACTTTCCAGTTGCAGAGATCTGGGGTTGTGCATCTCAGTGACAGATCTTCGGCGTGTCCAATTTTGATCCACATCGAAAATAGTTTTGAAAAGTTTTAATAAAAGTTGACTTTGTTCAAATTAATGTTTTTACGACTAAGACCATTTTTAGACCGAAAGCGGAAAATTTTCAGTACCATAACCTTCAATTTCATTGATTTCAAAATAGAGATCTCCTGCTCTTGCATTACAATCGAGGTTGCTTTTTTGGTACATTCATAAGGAAAACTTGAAAATGCTAAATAAGCAATAAATTTGAGGCATAGTTGAATCAAGTATCTCTGCGTCCCCTCCCAGAGCTGGACGAAGCATCTGATGCCAAGCAAGGCCCAACCTGTGCCTCCTCATTGAGCCAATCCAAGCACTCATCGGACAAAGTGCAACTGAAAGTTGAAGCAGGGGCTAGGAGCTCTCTAGTCCTCCATGCCGCGGCATATCGGGCAAGGTGTGCACCCCGGACCGGGAAAGCGGCTGGGTACTCAATCCCCTCCGGTGGGCAGGTCTGATCATGACCAAACTGACGCAGGAACCGGAACGGAAAATAGAATACGCAGTGGGTTAGACCAATCAATTGGATCCCAATCAGCCGGGACATACTATAGCTCATTTCCGGGAGGTTGAGCCAAGGACAACGCCAAGCAATGCCGTCTGCTGACAAATTGCACATCCAGTCAAACCACCACCTTTCGTCAAGAGCATTGACTAGGCGCTGCCGAAAGAAGTAGCCTCGAGCTGAATAAGCTGGGCAAGAGTCCACAACCTGCAACTTGTCCATTAACCATACCTAGGGGAGGGATGGAAAATGAGAGAATAAAGAATAGAGAGATGTACGATGAGAGAAAAGTAAGACAAGGGTTTTGTGAAAAAAACCGAGCCTGAGGGTCGAGTGATGTGAGCAAATACACATGTAAGGTTGGGTGGGGAACATTACCTGCAGCAGCAGTGGACTCCCAGCAAACCTAGTCGCCTCCCGGCGATAGACAGAATCTAAGCCCATCAGTGTCTCGGCCAAGGTCATGGCAATACAGCTCTTTCCTTCTCTCAAGCCTTGGGCAACTTCAATCAGGCGAATGCTAGCTCCGCCGAAGCCCGAGGAAAGCAGAAAGTGAGACAACAAACACAAGCAGAGGGCGTGTTGCCGAAAATCCTGCCAATAATGGTTGTTGCGGTCACCGGCGTCGGAAAAACGATGGATCAAGCCGAGGATGTCCAGTTCCCCACTGCAGATCAGAGATCGAGCATCATGCGCCGTGAGCCCACACATCCGCCCTAAAGCCTGGGCATGGCCAAAACGGAGCTGGGGCAAGATCACTTCAGAGCATTCAGACTCCATCAAAACCTGAAAATCTTCGAAAGTGGGACACATCTCTTGGCCGCCAAAGCTAAAAACATGCGTCACTGGATTCCAGAACCTTGCCGCGGCATGAAGAAAAGGGAGATGTAGCGGAGTACGGCTCAGCGTGAATAGTGCATTCAAGCCGAAACCCCGGAAATTCAGCTTTTCCGAGCCATCTAGAGAAGAGATCCAAGATGTGACATTTTCTGCGAGAAACGCCTCCATCTTTGGCTAAAACTAAGATGAAATGAATGTTCCCGAAGTTGGGGCTTTTATAGAGGGAAAAACACTATTCACGGGGACACATGTCAAAAATCTGGTGGCTGCAGGACTAAGTGGCCGGCCGGCCACCTTTTCTGGCTGGCCAGCCATTTACTTTTTACAAAACTGGCTGGCCAACTGTCTCTCTCCACAAAAATGGCCGGCCGGCTCCCAAAGATGGCCGGCAATGCTGCAGTGTATCCCTTTGGCCCTATTTCACCCTTTGAGGAAAGTTTCAAACATTTCCATGCAACGGGAGAGTCAAAGGCCTTCTTCTCCCTCCGTTTTGGATGCGTTCCGGTGCCCAGATCGTCCGAAGTACACTCTGTTATTGCTGAGCTTTGATTATCGAGTTGTAGTTTTGATTATCGAGTTGTTGTTTTGTTTATCGAGTTGTTTGTCGAGCGGACGTGTTTCGTGTTTTTGAGTCATTACGCTCTGTTCAAGCAATCTTCGTTTAAGTCTTGTTTATTTGCGTTATCAACGTTGTTGCATTTTGCTTATCGAGTTGTAAACTTCCTAAGGTTCTGTTATATCTTAGTAAGTTGAGTTGCTTAGTTTGTTGCGTCGGTTCACTACCTGACTTGGTGATTACACAATGCGCATTCCCATTCAATTTTATTCTTGTGCGAAATAAATTGATGCGATACGATGCTAAAAGTTTAAAATACAAACACCTTTTCAAAAGCTATTTCATTCCATCATGCTTTACAACAAACAAAGGTACAAGTTTTACAAAAAAATAAAACTGCCTAACAATGTGCAAAGTGCTACAAACTACTAGCAAAAAGAAAAATAAAGCAGGAAACAGCAACATCAATGTCCTCGGGAGCGGGAACGAGAAGCACTCCTCATCCTCTTCTGCGGGACAACCTCCACACCATCATCATCATCGGAGTCGGAGCTGTCATCCTCAGGATCCCCCTCAGCCCCGCCTCTGTTCCCCGAACCAAAACCGGAGCCCCCTTCCTCAACAGATGTCTCTGACTGACGATCGGTAGCCTCCTCCTCCTCCTCAGCATCCTCCTCCTCCTCATCAGGCTCCACCTCTACAACGTGAGCCCTGCGTCTGCGGACAGGCCCTCCTCAAGCTCCTCGAAAAGGCCTAGATGGCCCGGCTCCTCGGGAAGGCCGAGATGGCCCCGCCCCCTGAAAAGGCCCGGGTGACCCAACTCCCTGAAAAGGCCCAGATGGCCCAGCTCCCCAAGGAGGCCCAGGTGGCCTGGCCTGCGGCTGACCGGACCATGAAGGCATCTGAAAACAAAGAGTTCAATTCAAATACATCAGTTCAAATATATACATCAGATGCAGATACAAGCAAAGGCTACGTGAAGTGGGTGCATGTAAATACAGAATACAAGTGGGATGTGTGTCAGATGTGCTCTACACAAGTAGTCTATCGATGCAGTAGAAATCAGCATGTCATCAGAAGTATGATAAATGCCAAAAAACTGAAGGGTACCTGAATGCCTGCGACAGACAACTGTGCCTCCCTACGCAGGACCATGCCCTCGAGTATGGCCACCAGTCCAACTACCTCCTCCATGTACCCTCGCGGTGGCTGTAAAAATGAATTCATAACCATCAGTGAACAAAAGAATGTCTAAACATCTGAATGATGAATGAAAAACAGTGGAGCATACCGGCGGTGAGTCAGGATCAATGGCATATCGATCACTGGGCATCGGAGGCTCTAGCGGAATCGGAGTCGGGGAGATAGCCCCATACTGCCATGCCATCAATTCAGTGGGCATATCTGGCCATCCAGGATGAGGATAAGTCGACGGAATCGGAGGAACCGGTCTACTCCCACCTCTAGATGTACCAGCCCTGCTAGTAGAAGGGGCGTCTGTAGCCCGAGCCCGTGCCCGAGCCTGGCCCGAGGATGACATACCAGAAGGCCTCATCATCGGGATACGAGCTCCCGTCAATGGAGGCATCAAATATATGTGACGGTAAGTGGCGTAGTCCCCCTCCTCAATATGTAGTAAAGCATCACTACCCAGCATGGCGCCGACTACCTCCGAGTAAGAGAGCCTATCAGCAGTCCGCATACTGGCTGGGGGTACTGCGGGAGGATCCTGAGAAAGATACCCCCATACCTGGCGCAGAAAGCGTTCCCCCAGGAACCATACCCTGCCAACCGGCCCTTCAAGCAGGACTCTATACTGGGAGATGTCTGACCCTCCGGTATACTGAAGTCGGAGACCATCACCCAGGGGCGCCCAAGGCTGCCACGTGATCTGCGGATGATAAATGCATAAACCAATCAGAAATCGAGAATATACAGAACAAATCAAAGATGAAAATGAAAAGAACTGAAAGTTCTGAGGTACCTCTGAATGTCGCACAGTGTCAAAGTACTGTCGCAGGTAAAGGAGGGTCTCTCGAGGTCTCGGCCGGTGCGGGCCCTCGAACACCAATGAATATGGGGTCATGGGAATCCCTGCCACCTCCAGCTCTGGGGCTAATGATGGGAAGTATACATAGACCCATAGCTGAGAAAAGCAGTGCAGAATGTAAGTACGAAATGCTGAGAGCAAAATACAGACTGTAAAAGTGCGCTGTGTGTGCAATGTACAAGTAATGAGAAGCAGAAATGTAAATCAAGGGGACAGAAAAGTACCTCCCAGGCTCTCCAGTAGCCGCCAAGTAAATCGCCCCGCCCGCGGGAGGTCGCGCTCATATAAAAGTAAAGGGTAGCCAGGCCGGCGCCACCCCAGTCATATCGATGGACCTGTGATAGGTCAACCAGAGCGCTCAGCAGGTATAGCCCGACTGTGTTCCCTCTGTCGGCAAACAGGGTAGTCCCGAAGAGGAACATAAGGAAACCACGGGCATACTGCTCCGTCTCCTCAAGAGTCTCGGGCACCATCTCCGCCCGCCGGAAGTGGGAAGAGAACCAAGTGTATCGGACTCTCCCAGAAACCCTGTCAACAGGCGGGCGAGCCCCCAAATAGATACATCCAAGCGGCCTCCCACTCGCCCATATCCTCATCATAGGGGATGGACCAACCTCCGATGTCCAGGCCGGTCAGCACAGCGAAATCTAGAGGCGTCATGGTCATGTCCCCGGTAGCAGAGAAATGAAAGGAGTTGGTGGTGTCCCACCATCTCTCTACCAAGGCTGCCATCAGTGTCCTCCTGGCAGGACAACGTGACAACCCGACGCAGAAGGGCCCGAACCCTGCCAAGTCTACTAAGTCTCGGACACCCTCCGGGAGCTCGGCGTACCAGTCCCGCGCGATGGCGGAACCATACCCCCGCACACTGCGGGAACCAACCTGCATTCAGAATGAATACATGTGTCAATAATGAAATGAAATGGACTGTGTGCCAATGGAATGAAATGGGCTGTATGCCGATGAAGTGAAATACATGCAAAATCTATCTGGGCTGCGTGTTCAGAAAATTTGAAATTTGGGCTGCGTGTTCAACTTTCAGTTAAATTGTGGGCTGCGTGTTCACTATCTATCTGGGCTACGTGTTCAGAAAATTTGAAGTTTGGGCTGCGTGTTCAACTTTTAGTTAAATTGTGGGCTGCGTGTTCACTATCTATCTGGGCTGCGTGTTCAGAAAATTTGAAATTTGGGCTGCGTGTTCAACTTTCAGTTAAATTGTGGGCTGCGTGTTCACTATCTATCTGGGCTGCGTGTTCAGAAAATTTGAAGTTTGGGCTGCGTGTTCAACTTTTAGTTAAATTGTGGGCTGCGTGTTCACTATCTATCTGGGCTGCGTGTTCAGAAAATTTGAAGTTTGGGCTGCGTGTTCAACTTTTAGTTAAATTGTGGGCTGCGTGTTCACTATCTATCTGGGCTGCGTGTTCAGAAAATTTGAAATTTGGGCTGCGTGTTCAACTTTCAGTTAAATTGTGGGCTGCGTGTTCACTATCTATCTGGGCTGCGTGTTCAGAAAATTTGAAGTTTGGGCTGCGTGTTCAACTTTTAGTTAAATTGTGGGCTGCGTGTTCACTATCTATCTGGGATGCGTGTTCAGAAAATTTGAACTTTGGGCTGCGTGTTCAACTTTCAGTTAAATTGTGGGCTGCGTGTTCACTATCGATCTGGGCTGCGTGTTTAGAAAATTTGAAATTTGGGCTACGTGTTCAACTTTCAGTTAAATTGTGGGCTGCGTGTTCACTATCTATCTGGGCTGCGTGTTCAAAAAATTTGAATCGCTTCAAAGTGCTTGAAACTGAATATTTTTGCGAAAATAATTTGCGCGGGGCGTTAGAAAACGCGTGTGAAACTCAGATCTGGAGAAGAAAGTGTTGTAGGAGGCAAGAAAGGAAGGGATCTCGGCTGCCTTATATAGGCCCCAAGTCTTGGATTGAAGGAGCATCAAAAAGGAGGTGAAAATACCAAAATGCCCCCGAATTTGGGCATATGGCCGGCCGGCCCTCTTTTCTAGCCGGCCAGCTATCTGCTTTTTGGATAATTGGCCGGCTAGCTATTTGCTTTATGGAAAACCGGTTGGCCACCTCCCCCTTTCCCTATAACCGGCCGGCCATGTCCTCCACATGCTCACCTAGCTCCCTGCAAATTTTGAGGAAGATCGGAGTTCCCGGGACCTGAAAAAGTTCAAGAAAAGTACACTTCCGGTCGCGAAATTGCTCCGTCGGAACTTCGGCTTCAAGATCTGACATGTGTCTCATCATCACTCATCAAAATCAAAGTGTATCCTTTTTGAATGAGATGTAACCTTTCAGGGAAGCGGATCGGAGGCCGTGATCGAATCGCCTTCGCCGAAACACGCGTTTCCGTACTCGTTGTTTCATGACAAACGAGCACCCTGATTCATGCTCATTTTGTACTATCATGCACATTATCTTGCATTCTCATGAGCATACCTGCATTAACATGCACATTTCTTGATATTGGCATACCTCTATGTTTGAGCATACGTTGTCACGCATGTTCCACACTTGCATTGCGACGCATACACTCACCGGCACTGCGTGTGTCGAACTTTCGGAATCAGATTAAGTATATGTTGTTAGCATATTGTGCTCGTTGAGTTTCTCTCTTTTGCAGGCACGATATTGTATGTACGGTTCAATTGAGGCTGGTGCGACCAGACGAATCGCACAGGTATCGTATCTTCTCCGTGTGAGACGTGGCGGGGATTGAATAATCCTCCGCATTCTTAACTGCATGAAATGTAGTTGTTGCTTTGCATTCTTGCTTAAAACTGTTGCATCTATTTGCGAATACTTGCTTCATTACAGCTTGCTGCATTCACATGATCATGAGTGATAACCGGCTTCGCTTAGCGTATAAGTCCAATCTTCAAACCGGCTTCGCGTAGCGTATAAGTCCAACTTTCAAAACCGGCTTCGCGTAGCGTATAAGTCCAATCTTCAAAATCTTCTTGCATTATCATTTGGATTTTTCCCCCTGCCTGCGGGCACATTTCTGTTTATCTTGTACGTTTGTCTAAGTCTTCGGCCTTGTCAAAAACGGGTCGTCTCTGGGCTTTGACATTCACTCCCGTCACTTGTGACTTCCGAGTTCTGTCAAAGAGGGGCAACTGTAGACAACCCATTTTTGACCGACCTTAAGACTCAGACGTCACCGATTGAGCGCTTGGTGATGTTGCATAATGTACTTGTTCAGAAGTTTCAGAGTTGTGGCCGTGAGCCCTGCCTCCGGACTTCCGAACCCTCTTTTATACTTTGCCTCGGTTTGCGAACCAGGCTCGGTTTTCTTTGTTTCTTTTCCTGAGGGAAGGGAGAGGTCTCGTAGACCATCTCTCAATGTCCGTAGGCTACATTTGGTGGCCGTAGGCCATTTTTCCCATTTCGGAGTCCGGTTTCCGGTTTTCGGAGCCGTCAGGCCGTGTGCCTCGGTTCGGGACCGCTTAACTGTCTCCTATTGCTCCGGTTTTTGGCATACTTCCTATTTTCTCCCTTTTGAGGGACACTGGGGTCTGAGAAACCCACTTCGCGGCCGAATGCCACTTTCAGTGCTTAACAGCCCATTTTCGGGACCTCGAACTGCGTGTTTTGATCCCCGAGCATTCGTTTTGCAACGGTTTTCGTTCATTTTTGGCAGGTACCTCTGTTTTATCACCAGGGAGGTCACTGAAGGGTGAGAGGCCAGTAATTGTTGCAGCAACCAGTTATACATCCTCCGACGCCCTCCGGCGCCCGTTTTTCGTACTTCCGGGCTAATGTTGAACCCCTTGGACCCACATTCTTGAACTTTGAACCACATATTTGTGATGTACACACATGGGAGAACCCTAAAAAATGGTGGCCGGCCATTAATGCTACTTCACCCTTTTGACCCCCTCCTTACGGGCTAATGTTGAACCCCTTGGACCCACATTCTTGAACTTTGAACCACATATTTGTGATGTACACACATGGGAGGACCCTAAAAAATGGTGGCCGGCCATTAATGCTACTTGACCCTTTTGACCCCCTCCTTCTGGGCTAATGTTGAACTCCTTGGACCCACTTTCTTGGACTTTTAACCACAGGGTTGTGTTGTACACACATAGGAGGACACCATCAATTGGTGGCCGGCCAGAAAATCTGATTGACCCTTTTGACCCCTAGCCGGCCGGCTAGGGGGTGTGGCCGGCCGGCCACCTGCAGCAAAAGTAACAGGCCGGCCGAGTTCCTTGCACTGTGCACTTTACAGCTGTGGAGCTTTATCCCCCAGAAAAGATCAAGATCTGGGGGATATTTTGTGGGGGGAAGTTGCTCTCCTTTCCCCCCACCTTTACACCCCCTTTTTGGCCTTTATAACAAGCAAGCTATATCACATTCAAGGGTTAGAAAAATTGGTCTTCAAGCATCCATACACAACTCCATCTTTATCCCTCTCATTTCCTTGAAAATTCCTAAGTCCCTAAGCACCATTTCTTCTACACCACCAAGCTCTACCATCACCACTTCATTTCCAACAACAAGGAAGGTTTCTCAAAGGCTAAAGGAGCTGCAAATTGATCCAAGAAGCAACAAAAACTTTGATCTTCAAGGGTAAGTAACACTTCTCTTCTTTTGACCCCTTTTCTTGATCTATTTGTGAACCCCATATGCTTTTTGTTTCAAACTCCGGCCCTAACTGAAAGGGGCCCTATTTTGAGCTCATTTTCACTTTTCATTAAGGGCTCAACCCTGTTTGAGCCCTCCATGATGCACTTGCTTCATTGATCCTCTTATATGTCATAATCTTGCATGCTATTTTTGGCCCATGAGTAATCTGTTTTTGAGCATGTTGTAAACTAATATTAGGCTTATTTTGAGCCCCTCTTCAACATTGAAGAAGGGTTCAAGACCATTTGGGACTTCCATGTTGTACTTACCTTTATACTCCCCTTTTGGTCCCATTTTTGCATAAATCGGCAGCCCCCTTTGCTTCTGTTTTTGGACCTTGGTCCGAACTGAAAGTGGCCTTATTTTGGCCTATAATTCATGTTTCATTAACACTTTTTTTCTGTTTGGTGAATATTTTGCATACTTCATGTTATAGCCATTTTTTAGCCTTATTTTGCATTGCATTTTTAGCATGTTTGTATATTGATTCTAAGCTTTCCATATACTGTAAATATTCATATTTTTGGTCCCCCTTCAATGTTGTAGAAGGAAATTTTTCAGTTTGGATTTTACTTATATCACTTGCTTCATTACCCCTCTCTTGGCCCCTATTCTTGCATGCCATTTTTGCCATACCTATGCTTGCTGTTTGGCCATGTTTATAACTGTGAAAATGCCTTTTTTGGGACTGTCTAGCTTCTGTATTTGCATTGCATGTCCATATTGTGCATGTTTGGCATAGCAATAGGCCATTCCGGGTGCCTAATATTGCATTTCGGGACAATTTCATGCATTTGGTGTCATTTCGCCTCATTTCGGGACTTTTTTCCCCCATATTTTGCTGCTGAAATTCTATTAGAATGTTTGCATATCATTTTCATGTCATTGCATCGCATTTTTGCATTGCCTCGGTTTGCGTGCCCGTGTGCACGCATTTCGAGGCACTCCATTTTTATCCGACGGCATCCCATGTGAGTGTGGCTGAGGCTCACTCATGTTGGTATAAGCCCACATCATGTTTCCATGTCATTACATCGCATTTTGCCATCGCCTCGGTTTGCGTGCCCGTGTGCACGCATTTCGAGGCACTCTATTTTTATCCGACGGCATCCCATGTGAGTGTGGCTGAGGCTCACTCATGTTGGTATAAGCCCACATCATGTTTTCATGTCATTACATCGCATTCTGTCATCGCCTCGGTTTGCGTGCCCGTGTGCACGCATTTCGAGGCACTCCATTTTTATCCGACGGCATCCCATGTGAGTGTGGCTGAGGCTCACTCATGTTGGTATAAGCCCACATCATGTTTTCATGTCATTACATCGCATTCTGTCATCGCCACAATTTGCGTGCCCGTGCCCACGCATTTCGAGGCACTCCATTTTTATCCGACGGCATCCCATGTGAGTGTGGCTGAGGCTCACTCATGTTGGTATAAGCCCATATCATGTTTCCATGTCATTCGCATTGCGTGTGCCATTGCCTCGATTTGTGTGCCCGTGTGCACGCATTTCGAGGCACTTCATTTTCATCAACCGGCTTCTTATGTGAGTGTGGCTGAGGCTCTCTCATGTTAGTATAAGTCCATGTTACCTTTTCCATGCCATTTTAGTCACTTGCATTGCGTATGTCATTTTCTCGGTTTGCGTACCCGTGTGCACGCATTTCGAGGCATCTCATTTTCATAGCATTGTGCATACTAGGTTTTATCTTAGATTGCATTCTGCCATTGCCTCGGTTTGCGTACCTATATGTACGCACTTCGAGGCATCTCATTTTCATAGCATAGTGCACACTAGGTTGTATCTTAGATCACATTCTGCCATTTTCTCGTTTGCGTGCCTGTGTGCACGCATTTCGAGACATGTCATTCCATAACATTGTGTATGTTAGGATTGTATATTAGTTGCATTTCATGCATATCATGCATATTGTATCGTGTCCGGAATAGGAGTTAGCCCGGGCACGGGAAACGAGGTACATTTCGTACTCCGAGTGACAGAATGTGTCTCAATTCCCCAGTCACCGACACTCCGGATTATCCATGATGGAGTCAGGTTTTAGCTGTGTTTCATGTGCATTCATTCTATATTGAGTTGTGCATTTCGACTCCTCGGCCATCATGCCTCGGTATGCGTGATTGGTGGCACGAGGATCGAGACATGCATATATTTGTGCAAATACATTGCTATGCCCCTTTCCTGCTCTCTGTTGCAGCAAAACGAAGAATCAGCAACCTTTTGGGGCCTGGCACGCATTTCAAGAACATGTGTAAACAGAGGCTAATTGGGGCATTCCGGTGGATTTCCGCGCAAGACAACCCGGACATGCATCATCCATCAGAAGCAAGGCAGTCCCTGGCTTGCATGCCAGTTTTTACAGTTTTCTTAGTTAATTCATTAATTAATTAGGATTTTGTAATATTTTGGACTGTAATATTCTTTTATTCGGGACTGTAATATTCGGACTGTATTATTTATTCGGACCCTCTGTGCGAGGGCACAACTGTAATAAGTGTGCGTGTGTGTGTTGTATGTCTTCCAACCCCACGTCTTTCTCCCTTTTATTTATCCGCTTATGATGGTTAGATTAGGGCATGTTTAAATTAGCATACAGTATGACAGCATGTTTGCATCATTCATCTGTATTGCATGCACCGGGCTCGGCGCATCATACTAACTGCATTGTATTTCAATTTCAAAATTGAATACGTGTTAGTTGTAACATTTCATATGACATGTTTAGAATAGCCGAGCCTGCTATAGTTGCATTTTGCATGTGTTGCATTAGGCATTTCTGTATACTTAGGATCATACATGATTTCTAATGTAGTTTCTATTTTGGCTTGGAGTACTCGGTAAGCTTTATGCTTTAGCATCCTTGCATGCGTGTGAGTGCTGCCATGAATAGCATGCTTACCATGAGGCTATGTGCTTATATGATATAACTGCCTGAATGCCTGTGGGTGAAGGTTGGGTTATCTGAATTGGAGTAAATCATCAAATGTTTCAAGCCTACCTGCGGGTAGCAAAACCTCTTTCAAAAAAGGCAAACATGAAATGTTTTGTTCCAATTCAGACGATCTAGTCTATACTTGTATGCTGTGCGCATCACATAGTAACCTAGGCTAATAACCGGAATAAGGACACACAAAGTTTTCAAAAAATTGATATCATGGTTAGTAGAGGCCGGTCTATGACCGGGCGAGCGGGGGTGCTCACGAAGTGACCTTCCCCAATCGTACCCAAGTTCCCGAGCCGAGGCAACTTTGGTGATGACGGACACGTGGCCTTTTGGCACCGAGTCAGGGTTTCCTAAATTTCCCAAAATAAAATATTTAGGTGGCGACTCTGTATCTGGCAAAGCAGTCCATGTTTGGCACTTCTTTCAAAAATCAATTTTCTCAAAAACGATTTGCCGGATTTGGACTCTTTGGTTCAGATTAAGAACCGTGACTGACGAAAGTCGAGTCCGAGCTGTAGCGAGGTCCCCCCGCGGGCTTGTTACAATAACACGATTGGCCTTGATAAAACAGCCTTCGAATTCGGAGCACCATTCGTGCAGGTCACGTAGGGGCCGAATAAGCCTGCGGATTTGGAGCTTCCTACGTGGATATTACGGTTGGCCAAGATCAAAACACCTCCGAATTCGGAGACCCATCCGTGCAGGTCACACATGGGCCGAATAAGCCTTTGGTTTCGGAGCGCCCTTCGCGGATATCATGATTGGCCATGATGAAAAAGCCTACGAATTCGGAGCCCCATCCGTGTAGGTCACACATGGGCTGAATACGCCTCCGGATTCAGAGTGCCATTCGTGGATATCACGATTGGCCAAGATAAAAATGGCTTCGAATTCGTAGCCCCATCCTTGCCGGTCACGCATGGGCCGAATAAGCTTATGGATTCGGAGCGCCCTTCGTGGATATCATGATTGGCCAAGTAAAAAAAGCCTACGAATTCAGAGGCCCATCTGTGCAGGTCACGTTTGAGCCAAATAAAGACTTCGGATTCGGAGCGCCCTTTGTGGATATCACGATTGGCCATGATCAAAAAGCCTCCGAATTCGGAGCACCATCCGTGCAGGTCACGCAGGCCCCGAATAAGCCAGTGGATTCGGTTCGCCCTTCGTGGATATGACGATTGGCCAAGATCAAAACGCCTCTAAATTCAGAGCGCCATCCGTGTAGGCCACGCATGGGCCGAATAGGCCTCCAGATTCGGAGCCCCTTTCTGGATATTACGATTAGCGAAAATCAAAAAGCCTTCGAATTCTGAGCCTCATCCGTGCAGGTCACGTTTGGGCCGAATAAAGACTTCAGATTCGGAGCGTTCTTCGTGGATATCACGATTGGCCAAGATAAAAAAGCCTCCGAATTCGGAACACCATCCGTGCAAGTCACGCATGGAGCGAATATGCCTGGGATTTGGAGTGCCCTTTATGGATATCACGATTGGCCACGATCAAAACGCCTCCAAATTTGGAGCACCATCCGTGCTGGTCACTCATGGGCCAAATAAGACTCCGGATTCGGAGTGCCCTTCGTGGATATCATGATTGGGCAAGATAAAAAACGCTCCGAATTCGTAGCCCCTTCCATGCAAGTCATGCATGGACCGAGTAAGCCTCCAGATTCGGAGCGCCCTTCGAGGATATCATGATTGGCCAGGATAAAAAGGCCAACGAATTCGGAGGCCCATCCGTGTAGGTCACGTTTGAGACGAATAAAAACTCCACATTCAGAGCGCCCTTAGTGGATATCACGATTCGCATTGATAAAAAAGCCTCCGAATTCAGAGCACCATCCGTGTAGGTCATATAGGGGCCGAATAAGCCAGTGGATTCGGAGCTCCGTTCGTGGATATCACAATTGGCCAAGATCAAAACGCCTCTGAATTCGAAGCCCCATCCGTGGAGGTCACGCATGGGCCGAATAAGCCTCTGGATTCGGAATGCCCTTCATGGATATCACGATTGGCCAAGATCAAAAAGCCTCTGAATTCGAAGCCCCATCCGTGCAAGTTACACCTGGGCCAAGTAAGCCTCCGGATTCAGAGCGCCATTCGTGGATATCACGATTGGCCAAGATAAAAATGGCTCCGAATTCGTAGCCCCATCTGTGCCGATCACGCATGGGCCGAATAAGCCTACAGATTCGGAGCGCCCTTTGTGGATATGATGATTGCCCAAGATAAAAAAGCCTACGAATTCGGACGCCTATCCGTGTAGGACATGTTTGAGCCGAATAAAGTCTCCGGATTTGGAGTGCCCTTTGTGGATATCACGGTTGGCGATGATGAAAAAGCCTCTGAATTCGGAGCACCAACCGTGCAGGTTAGGCAGGGGCCGAATAAGCCTGCGTATTTGGAGCGCCCTTCGTGGATATCAAGATTGGCCAAGATCAAAATGCCTCCGAATTCGGAGCCCCACCCGTATAGGCCACGCATGAGCCGAATAAGCCTCCGGATTCGGAGCCCCCTTCGTGGATATTAGGATTGGCCAAGATAAACCTGACTATGAATTCGGAGCCCCATCCGTGCATCTAACGTTTGGGACGAATAAAGACTCCGAATTCGGAGCGCCCTTCGTGGATATGACGACTGGCCAAGATAAAAAAGCCCCTGAATTCGGAACACCATCCGGGCAAGTCACGCATGGGGCGAATAAGCCTGCAGATTCGGAGCGCTCTTCGTGGATATCACGATTGGCACAGATCAAAACGCCTCCGAATTCGGAGCACCATCCGCTCAGGTCACGCATGGACCGAATATGCCTCCGGATTCGGAGCGCCCTTCGTGGAGATCATGATTGGCCAGGATAAAAAGGCCAACAAATTCGGAGGCCCATCCGTGTAGGTCACGTTTGAGCCGAATAAAAACTCCAAATTCTGAGCGCCCTTAGTGGATATCACGATTGGCCTTGATAAAAACCCTCCGAATTCAGATCACCATCCGTGCAGTTTACGTAGGGGCCGAATAAGCCTGCGGATTCGGAGCTCCGTTCGTGGATATCACGATTGGCCAAGATCAAAACGCCTCCAAACTCGGAGCCCCATCCGTGGAGGTCACGCATGGGCCGAATAAGCCTCTGGATTCGGAGCGCCTTTCGTGGATATCATGATTGGCCAAGATAAAAAAACCAACAAATTCAGAGGCCCATCCGTGCCGGTCACGTTTGAGCCGCATAAAGACTCCGGATTCGGAGCGCCTTATGTGGATATCACGATTAGCCATGATAAAAAATCCACTAAATTCGGAGCACCATCCGTGCAGGTCACGCAGGGGCCGAATAAGCCTACGGATTCGGAGCGCCCTTCGTGGATATCACGATTGGCCAAGATCAAAATGCGTCCGAATTCGGTGCCCCATCCGTGTAGGCCACGCATGAGTCGAATGAGCCTCCGGGTTCGGAGCCCCCAACGTGGATATTACGGTTGGCCAAGATCAAAATGCCTATGAATTCGAAGCCCCATCCGTACAGGTTACGTTTGGGACGAATAAAGACTCCGGATTCGGAGTGCCCTTCGTGGATATCACGATTGGCCAAGATAAAAAAGGCTCTGAATTCGTAGCCCCATCCGTGCAAGTCACGCATGGGCCGAATAAGCCTCCGGATTCGGAGTGCCCTTCGTGGATATCATGATTGGCCAGGATAAAAAGGCCAACGAATTCGGAGTCCCATCCACATAGGTCACGTTTGAACGAATACAAACTCCAGATTCGGAGCGACCTTAGTGGATATCACGATTGGCCTTGATAAAAAAAGTCTCCGAATTCGGAGCACCATCCGTGCAGGTCACGTAGGGGCCGAATAAGCCTGCGGATTCGGAGTTTCCTTCGTGGATATCACGGTTGGCCAAGATCAAAATGCCTCCGAATTTGGAGCCCCATCCGTGCAGGTCACGCATGGGCCGAATAAGCCTCTGGATTCGGAGCGCCCTTCGTGGATATCATGATTGACCAAGATAAAAAAGCCTTCGAATTCGGAGCTCCGTCCGTGCAGGTCACACATGGGCCGAATACGCCTCCGGATTCAAAGCGCCATTCGTGGATATCACGATTGGCCAAGATAAAAATGGCTTCAAATTCGTAGCCCCATCCGTGCCTGTCACGCATGGGCCGAATAACCCTATGGATTTGGAGCGCCCTTCGTGGATATCATGATTGGCCAAGATAAAAAAGCCTACGAATTCGGAGGCCCACCGTGCAGGTCACGTTTGAGCAGAATAAAGACTCTGGATTCGGAGCGCCCTTTGTGGATATGACGATTGGCCATGATCAAAAAGTCCCTGAATTTGGAGCTCCATCCGTGCAGTTCACGTAGGGGCCGAATAAGCCTGCGGATTCGGAGCGCCCTTCGTGGATATCATGATTGGCAACGATCAAAACGCCTCCGAATTTAGAGCCCCATCCGTGTAGGCCATGATTGGGCCGAATAGGCCTCCGGATTCGGAGCCCCCTTTTTGGATATTATGATTAGCCAAGATGAAATAGCCTTCGAATTCGGAGCCCCATCCGTGCAGGTCACGTTTGGGCCGAATAAAGACTCCGGATTCGGAGTATTCTTCGTGGATATCACAATTGGCCAAAAAAAAAAAAGCCTCCGAATTCAGAACACCATCCCTGCAAGTCACGCATGGGGTGAATAAGCCTGCGGATTCGGAGTGCCCTTCGTGGATATCACAATTGGCCAAGATAAAAAAGGCTCCCAATTCATAGCCCCATCCGTGCAAGTCACGCATGGGCCGAATAAGCCTCCGGATTCGGAGTGCCCATCGTGAATATCATGATTGGCCAGGATAAAATGGCCAACTAATTCGGAGGCCCATTCGTATAGGTCACATTTGAGCCGAATAAAAACTCCAGATTCGAAGCGCTCTTAGTGGATATCACGATTGGCCTTGATAAAAAGGCCTTCGAATTCGAAGCACCATCCGTGCAGGTCACATAGGGGCTGAATAAGCCTGCGGATTCGGAGCTTCCTTCGTAGATGTCACGGTTGGCCAAGATCAAAACGCATCCGAATTCGGAGCCCCATCCGTGCAGGTCACGCATGGGCCGAATAAGCCTCTGGATTCGGAGCGCCGTTCGTGGATATCATGATTGGCCAAGATAAAAAAGCCTCCGAATTCGGAGCCCCTTCCGTGCAGGTCACACGTGGGCTGACTACGCCTCCGGATTCGGAGCGCCATTCGTGGATATCACGATTGGCCAAGATAAAAATGGCTTCGAATTCGTAGCCCCATCCGTGCCGGTCACGCATGGGCCGAATAAGCCTATGGATTCGGAGTACCGTTAGTGGATATCACGATTGCCCTTGATTAAAAAGCCTCCGTATTTGGAGCACCATCCATGCTAGTCACGTTGGGGCCGAATAAGCCTGCGGATTCGGAGCTCCCTTCGTTGTTGTCACAATTCGCCAAGATCAAAACGCCTCCGAATTCGGAGCACCATCCGTGCAGGTCATGCATGTGCCGAATAAGCCTCTGGATTTGGTGCGTCCTTCGTGGATATCACGATTGGCCAAGATCAAAAAGCCTACGAATTCGGAGACCCATCCGTGCAGGTCACACATGGGCCGAATAAGCCTACGAATTCAGAGCGCCATTCGTGGATATCCCGATTGGCCAAGATAAAAATGGCACTGAATTCGTAGCCCCGTCCGTGCAGTTCACGTAGGGGCCAATAGGCCTGCGGATTCGGATCGCCCTTCATGGACATCACGATTGGCCAAGATCAAAACACCTCCGAATTCAGAGCACCATCTCTGTAGGCCACTCATGAGCCGAATAAGTCTCCGGATTCGGAGACCCCTTCGTGGATATTACGATTGGCCAAGATCAAAAAGCCTATGAATTCGGAGCCCTATCCGTGCAAGTCACGTTTGGTATGAATAAAGACTCTGAATTTGGAGCGCCCTTCGTGGATATCACAATTGGCCAAGATAAAAAAGCCTCCGAATTCGGAACACCATCCGTGCAAGTCACGCATGGGGAGAATAAGCCTGCGGATTCGGAGAGCCCTTTGCGGATATCACGATTGCCAAGGTCAAAACGCCTTCGAATTCGGAGCACCATCCGTGCAGGTCACGCATGGGCCAAATAAGCCTCCGGATTCGGAGCGCCCTTCGTGGATATCACGATTGGCCAACATAAAAAGGCTCCGAATTTGTAGCCCCATCCATGCAAGTCACGCATGGGCCGAATAAGCCTCCGGATTCGGAGTGCCCTTCGTGGATATCATGATTGGCCAGGATAAAAAGGCCAACGAATATGGAGGCCCATCCGTGTAGGTCACGTTTGAGCAGAATAAAAACTCCAGATTCATAGCGCCCTTAGTGGATATCACGATTGGCCTTGATAAAAAACCCTCCGAATTCGGAGCACCATCCGTGCAGGTCACGTAGGGGCCGAATAAGCCTGCGGATACGGAGCTTCCTTCGTGGATATCACGGTTGGCCAAGATCAAAACGCCTCCGAATTCGGAGCCCCATCCGTGCAGGTCACGCACGGGCCGAATAAGCCTCTGGATTCGGAGCGCCCTTCGTGGATATCATGATTGGCCAAGAAAAACAAGCCTCCGAATTCGGAGCCCCATCCGTGCAGGTCACACATGGGCTGAATATGCCTCTGGATTCAGAGCGCCATTCGTGGATATCACGATTGGCCAAGATAAAAATGGCTTCTAATTCGTAGCCCCATCCGTGCCGGTTACGCATGGGCCGAAGAAGCCTATGGATTCAGAGCGCCCTTAGTAGATATCACGATTGACCTTGACAAAAAAGCCTCCGTATTCGGAGCACCATTCCTGCAGGTCACGTTGTGGCCGAATAACCCTGCGGATTCGGAGCTCCCTTCGTCGATGTCACGATTCGCCAAGATCAAAGCGCCGTCAAATTCGGAGCAACATCCGTGCGGGTCACGCATGTGTCGAATAAGCCTCTGGATTTGGTGCGCCCTTCGTGGATATCACGATTGGCCATGATCAAAAAGCCTACGAATTCGGAGCCCCATCCGTGTAGGTCACACATGGGCCGAATAAGCCTACGAATTCAGAGCGCCATTCGTGGATATCACGATTGGCCAAGATAAAAATGGCACCGAATTCGTAGCCTCATCCGTGCAGGTCATGCATTGGCCGAATAAGCCTCTGGATTCGGAGCGCCCTTCATGGATATCACGATTGGCGAAGATACAAAAGGCTCCGAATTCGTAGCCCCATCCGTGCAAGTCACGCATGGGCCTAATAAGTCTCCGGATTCGGAGTGCCCTTCGTGGATATCATGATTGGCCAGGATAAAAAGGCCAACGAATTTGGAGGACCATCCGTGTAGGTCACGTTTGAGCCGAATAAAAACCCCAGATTCAGAGCGCCCTTAGTGGATATCACGATTGGCCTTGATAAAAAACCCTCTGAATTCGGAGCACCATACGTGTAGGTCACGTAGGGGCCGAATAAGCCTGCGGATTCGGAGCTTCCTTCGTGGATATGATTGTTGGCCAGGATCAAAACGCCTCTGAATTCGGAGCCCCATCGGTGCAGGTCACGCATGGGCCGAATAACCCTCTGGATTCGGAGCGCCCTTCGTGGATATCATGATTGGCCAAGATAAAAAAGCCTTTGAATTCGGAGCCCCATCCGTGCAGGTCACACATGGGCCGAATACGCCTCCGGATTCAAAGTGCCATTCGCGGATATCACGATTGGCCAAGATAAAATTGGCTTCGAATTCGTAGCCCCATCCGTGCAGGTCACGCATGGGCCAAATAACCGTATGGATTCGGAGCACCCTTCGTGGATATCATGATTGGCCAAGATAAAAAAAGCCTACGAATTCGGAGGCCCATCCGTGCAGGTCTCATTTGAGCCGAATAAAGACTCCGGATTCTTAGCGCCCTTTGTGGATATCACAATTGGCCATGATCAAAAAGCCTTCGAATTCGGAGCTCCATCCGTGCAGGTCACGTAGTGGCCCAATAAGCCTGCGGATTCGGAGCGCCCTTCGTGGATATCACGATTGGCAATGATCAAAATGCCTCCGAATTTGGAGCCCCATCCGTGCAGGCCACGATTGGGCCGAATAGGCCTCCGGATTCGGAGCCCTCTTTTTGGATATTACGATTAGCCAAGATCAAAAAGCCTTCGAATTCGGAGTCCCATCCGTGCAGGTCACGTTTCGGCCGAATAAAGACTACGGATTCGGAGCGTTCTTCGTGGATATCACGATTGGCCAAGATAAAAAAGCCTCCGAATCGAAACACCATCCCTCCAAGTCACGCATGGGGCGAATAAGCTTGCGGATTCGGAGTTCCCTTCGTGGATATCACGATTAGCCAAGATAAAAAAGGCTCCGAATTTGTAGCCCCAACCGTGCAAGTCACGCATGGGCCGAATAAGCCTCCGGATTCGGAGTGCCCTTCGTGGATATCATGTTTGGCCAGGATAAATAGGCCAACGAATTCGGAGGCCCATCCGTGTAGGTCACGTTTGAGCCGAATAAAAACTCCGGATTCAGAGCGCCCTTAATGGATATCACAATTGGCCTTGATAAAAAAGCCTCCGAATTCGGAGCACCATCTGTGCAGGTCATGTAGGGGCCGATTAAGCCTGCGGATTCAGAGCTTCCTTCGTGGATATCATGGTTAGCCAAGATCAAAACGCCTCCGAATTCGGAGCCCCATCCGTGCAGGTCACGCATGGGCCGAATAAGCCTTTGGATTCGGAGTGTCCTTCGTGGATATCATGATTGGCCAAGATAAAAAAGCCTTAGAATTCATAGCTCCATCCGTGCCTGTCACGCATGGGCCGAATAACCATATGGATTCGGAGCGCGCTTCGTAGATATCATGATTGTCCAAGATAAAAAAGCCTACGAATTCGGGGGCCCATCCGTGCAGGTCACGTTTGAGCCGAATAAAGACTCCGGATTCGGAGCGCCCTTTGTGGATATCACGATTGGCCATGATAAAAAAGCCTTCGAATTCGGAGCTCCATCCGTGCAGGTGACGCAGTGGCCCAATAAGCCTGCGGATTCAAAGTCCCATCCGTATAGGCCACGATTGGGCCGAATAGGCCTCCGAATTCGGAGCCCCCATTTTGGATATTACGAATAGCCAAGATCAAAAAGCCTTCGAGTTCGGAGCCCCATCCGTGCAGGTCACGTTTGGGCCGAATAAAGACTACAGATTCGGAGCGTTCTTCGTGGATATCACTATTCGTGGATACCATCCCTGCAAGTCACGCATGGGGCTAATAAGCCTGCGGATTCGGAGTGCCCATCGTGGATATCACGATTGGCCAAGATAAAAAAGGCTCCGAATTCGTAGCCCCATCCGTGCAAGTCACGCATGGGTCGAATAAGCCTCCGGATTCGGAGTGCCCTTCGTGGATATCATGATTGGCCAGGGTAAAAAGGCCAACGAATTCGGAGGCCCATCCGTGTAGGTCACGTTTGAGCCGAATAAAAACTCCAGATTCAGAGCGCCCTTAGTGGATATCACGATTGGCCTTGATAAAACAGCCTTCGAATTTGGAGCACCATCCGTGCAGGTCACGTAGGGGCCGAATAAGCCTGCGGATTCGGAGCTTCCTTCGTGGATATCACGGTTGGCCAAGATCAAAACGCCTCCACATTCGAAGCCCCATCCGTGCAGGCCACGCATGGGCTGAATAAGCCTCTAGATTCGGAGCGCCCTTCTTGGATATCATGATTGGCCATGATAAAAAAGCCTCCGAATTCGGAGCCCCATTCGTGCAAGTCACACATAGGCTGAATTCGCCTCCGGATTCAGAGCGCCATTCGTGGATATCACGATTGGCCAAGATAAAAATGGCATCGAATTCATAGCCCCATCCATGCCGGTCACGCATGGGCCGAATAAGCCTTTGGATTCGAAGCGCCCTTTGTCGATATCATGATTGGCCAAGTTAAAAAAGCGTTCGAATTCGGAGGCCCATCCGTGCAAGTCACGTTTGAGCCGAATAAAGACTCTGGATTTGGAGCACCTTTGTGGATATCACGATTGGCCATGATCAAAAAGCCTCCGAATTCGGAGCTCCATCCATGCAGGTCAAGCCGGGGCTGAATAAGCCTACAGATTCAGAGTGCCCATCGTGGATATCACGATTGGCAACGATCAAAATGCCTCTGAATTCAGAGCCCCATCCGTGTAGGCCACAATTGGGCCGAATAGGCCTCCGAATTTGGAGCCCCCATTTTGGATATTACGATTAGCCAAGATCAAAAAGCCTTCGTGTTCGGAGCTCCATCTGTGCAGGTCACGTTTGGGCCGAATAAAGACTACGGATTCGGAGCGTTCTTCGTGGATATCACAATTGGCGACGAAGAAAAAGCCTCCGAATTCTGAACACCATCCCTGCAAGTCACGCATGGGGCGAATAAGCCTGCGGATTCGGAGTGCCCTTCGTGGATATCACAATGGGCCAAGATAAAAAAGGCTCCGAATTCGTACTCCCATCCGTGCAAGTCACGCATGGGCCGAATAGGCCTCCGGATTCGGAGTGCCCTTCGTGGATATCATGATTGGCCAGGATAAAAAGGCCAATGAATTCGGAGGCCCATCCGTGTAGGTCACGTTTGAGCCGAATAAAAACTCCAGATTCGGAGCGCCCTTAGTGGATATCACGATTGGCCTTGATAAAACTACCTTCGAATTCGGAGCACCATCCGTGCAGGTCACGTAGGGGCCAAATAAGCCTGCGGATTCAGAGCTTCCTTCATGGATATCACGGTTGGCCAAGATCAAAATGCCTCCAAATTCGGAGCCCCATCCGTGCAGGTCACGCATGGGCCGAATAAGCCTCTGGATTCGGAGCGCCCTTCGTGGAAATCATGATTGGCCAAGATAAAAAAGCCTCCGAATTCGGAGCCCCATCCGTGCAAGTCACACATGGGCTGAATACGCCTCCGGATTCAGAGCGCCATTCGTGGATATCACGATTGGCCAAGATAAAAATGGCTTTGAATTCATTGCCCCATCCGTGCCGGTCACGCATGGGCTGAATAAGCCTATGGATTCGGAGCGCCCTTCGTCGATATCATGATTGGCCAAGTTAAAAAAGCCTTCGAATTCAAAGGCCCATCTGTGCAAGTCACATTTGAGCCGAATAAAGACTCCGAATTCGGAGCGCCCTTTGTGGATATCATGATTGGCCATGATCAAAAAGCTTCCGAATTCGGAGCACCATCCATGCAGGTCACGCAGGGCCTGAATAAGCCAGCGGATTCGGAGCGGCCTTCGTGGATATCACGATTCGCCAAGATCAAAACGCCTCTGAATTTAGAGCCCCATCCGTATAGGCCACGCATGGGCCGCATAGGCCTCCAAATTCGGAGCCCCGTTTCTGGATATTACGATTAGCGAAGATCAAAATGCCTTCGAATTCAGAGCCCCATCCGTGTAGGTCACGTTTGGGCCGAATAAAGACTCCGGATTCGGAGCATTCTTCATGGATTTCGCGATTGGCCAAGATGAAAAAACCTCCAAATTCGAAACACCATCCATGCAAGTCACGCATGGAGCGAATATGCCTGTAGATTCGGAGTGCCCTTTGTGGATATCACGATTGGCCAGGATCAAAACGCCTCCAAATTTGGAGCACCATCCGTGCTTGTCACGCATGGGCCAAATAAGCCTCCAGATTCGGAGCGCCCTTCGTGGATATCAAGATTGGCCAAGATAAAAAACGCTCCGAATTCGTAGCCCCATCCGTGCAAGTCATGCATGGGCCGAATAAGCCTCCGGATTCGGAGCGCCCTTCAAGGATATCATGATTGACCAGGATAAAATGGCCAACGAATTCAGAGGCCCATCTGTGTAGGTCACGTTTGAGCCGAATAAAAACTCCGGATTCAGAGCGCCCTTAGTGGATATCACGATTGACCTTGATAAAAAAGCCTCCGAATTAAGAGCACCATCCGTGCAGGTCACGTAAGGGCTGAATAAGCCTGCGGATTCGGAGCTCCGTTCGTGGATATCACAATTGGCCAAGATCAAAACGCCTCCGAATTTGAAGCCCCATCCGTGGAGGTCACGCATGGGCCGAATAAGCCACTGGATTCGGAGAGCCCTTAGTGGATATCACGATTGGCCAAGGTAAAAAAGCCTCCGAATTCGAAGCCCCATCTGTGCAAGTTACACCTGGGCCGAGTAAGCCTCCGGATTCAGAGCGCCATTCGTGGATATCATGATTGGCCCAGATAAAAATGGCTCTGAATTCGTAGCCCCATCTGTGCCGGTCACGCATGGGCCAAATAAGCCTACGGATTCGGAGCGCCCTTTGTGGATATGATGATTGCCCAAGATAAAAAAGCCTACGAATTGAGAGGCTCGTCTGTGCAGGACACATTTGTACCGAATAAAGACACTAGATTCAGAGTGCCCTTTGTGGATATCACAGTTGGCCATGATGAAAAGGCCTCTCAATTCGGAGCAACAACCGTGCAGATCACGCAGGGGCCGAATAAGCCTGCGGATTTGGAGCGCCCTTCGTGGATATCGAGATTAGCCAAGATCAAAACGCCTCTGAATTCGGACCCCACCCATGTAGGCCACACATGAGCCGAATAAGCCTCCGGATTCGGAGCGCCCTTCGTGGATATTAGGATTGGCCAAGATAAAATGCCTATAAATTCGGAGCCCCATCCGTGCAGGTAACGTTTGGGACGAATAAACACTTCGAATTCGGAGCGCCCTTCATGGATATCACGACTGGCCAAGATAAAAAAGCCTCCGAATTCGGAACACCATCCGGGCAAGTCACGCATGGGGCGAATAAGCCTGCCGATTCTGAGCGCTCTTCGTGGATATCACGATTGGGACAGATCAAAACGCCTCCAAATTCGGAGCACCATCCGCTCAGGTCACGCATGGGCCGAATATGCCTCCGGATTCGGAGCGCCCTTCATGGATATCATGATTTCCCAGGATAAAAAGGCTAACAAATTTGAAGGCCCATCCGTGTTGGTCACGTCAGAGCCGAATAAAAACTCCAGATTCAGAGCGCCCATTGTGGATATCACGATTGGCCTTGATAAAAAACCCTCCGAATTCGGAGCACCATCCGTGCAGGTCACGTAGGGGCCGAATAAGCCTACGGTTTCGAAGCTCCCTTCGTGGATATCACGATTGGCCAAGATCAAAACGCCACCGAATTCGGAGCCCCATCCGTGCAGGTCACGCATGGGCCGAATAAGCCTCTGGATTCGGAGCGCCCTTCGTGGATATCATTATTGGCCAAGATAAAAAAGCCTCCGAATTTGGAGCCCCATCCGTGCAGGTCACACATGGGCCGAATACGCCTCCGGATTCCAAGCGCCATTTGTGGATATCATGATTGGCCAAGATAAAATTGGCTTCGAATTCATAGCCCCATCTGTGCCGGTCACGCATGGGCCGAATAATCCTATGGATTTGGAGCGCCCTTCATGGATATCATAATTGGCCAAGATAAAAAAGCCTACGAATTCGGAGGCCCATCCGTGCAGGTCATGATTGAGCCGAATAAAGACTCTGGATTCGGAGCGCCTTTTGTGGATATCACGATTGGCCATGATCAAAAAGCCTCCGAATTTGGAGCTCCATCCGTGCAGGTCACGCAGAGGCCGAATAAGCCTGTGGATTCGGAGCGCCCTTCGTGGATATCACGATTGGCAACGATCAAAACGCCTCCTAATTCAGAGCCCCATCCGTGTAGGCCACGATTGGGGCGAATAGGCCTCCGGATTCGGAGCCCCCTTTTAGGATATTACGATTAGCCAAGATCAAAAAGTCTTCGCATTCACAGCCCCATCCGTGCAGGTCACGTTTGGACCGAATAAAGACTCCGGATTCGGAGCGTTCTTCGTGGATATCACGATTGGCCAAGATAAAAAGCCTTCGAATTCGGAACAACATCCCAGCAAGTCACGCATGGGGCGAATAGGCCTACGGATTCGGGGTGCCCTTCGTGGATATCACGATTGGCCAAGATAAAAAAGGCTCCAAATTCGTAGCTCCATCCATGCAAGTCACGCATGGGCCGAATAAGCCTTCGGATTCGGAGTGCCCTTCGTGGATATCATGATTGGGCAGGATAAAAAGGCCAACGAATTCGGAGGCCCATCTGCGCAGGTCACGTTTGAGCGAATAAAAACTCCAGATTCGGAGTGCCCTTAGTGGGTATAACGATTGGGCTTAATAAAAGAGCCTCCGAATTCGGAGCACCATCTGTGCAGGTCACGTAGGGGCCGAATAAGACTGCGGATTCGGAGCTTCCTTCGTGGATATCACGGTAGGCCAAGATCAAAACGCCTCTGAATTCGGAGCCACATCCGTTCAGGTCACGCATGGGCCGAATAAGCCTCTAGATTCGGAACGCCCTTCGTGGATATCATGATTGACCTGGATAAAAAAGCCTCTGAATTCGGAGCCCCATCCATGCAGGTCACACATGGGCCGAATACGCCTCCGGATTCAAAGTGCCATTCGTGGATATCACGATTGGCCAAGATAAAAATGGCTTCGAATTCGTAGCCCCATCCATGCCTGTCACGCATGGGCTGAATAAGCCTATGGATCCGAAGTGCCCTTCATGGATATCATGATTGGCCAAAATAAAAAAGCCTACGAATTCAGAGGCCCATTCGTGCAGGTCACGTTTGAGACGAATAAAGACTCCGGTTTCGGAGCGCCCTTTGTGGATATCACGATTGGCCATGATAAAAAAGCCTTCGAATTTGGAGCTCCATCCGTGCAGTTCACGTAGGGGCCAAATAAGCCTGCGGATTCGGAGCGCCCTTCGTGGATATTACGATTGGCGACGATCAAAACGCCACCGAATTTAGAGCCCTATCCGTGTAGGCCATGATTAGATCGAATAGGCCTCCGGATTCGGAGCCCTCTTTTTGGATATTACGATTAGCCAAGATCAAAAAGCCTTCAAATTCGAAGCCCCATCCGTGCAGGTCACGTTTGGGCCAAATAAAGACTCCGGATTCGGAGCGTTCTCCGTGGATATCACAATTAGCCAAGAAGAAAAAGCCGCCGAATTCGGAACACCATCCCTGCAAGTCGTGCATGGGGTGAATAAGCCTGTGGATTCGGAGTGCCCTTCGTGGATGTCACGATTCACCAAGATAAAACAGGCTCCGAATTTGTAGCCCCATCCGTGCAAGTCACGCATGGGCCGAATAAGCCTCCGGATTCGGAGTGCCCTTCGTGGATATCATGGTTGGCCAGGATAAAAAGGCCAATGAATTTGGAGGCCCATCCATGTAGGTCACGTTTGAGCCGAATAAATACTCCAGATTCAGAGCGCCCTTAGTGGATATCACGATTGGCCTTGATAAAAAAGCCTTTGAGTTTGGAGCACCATCTATGCAGGTCACGTAGGGGCCGAATAAGCCTGCGGATTCAGAGCTCCCTTTGTGGATATCACGGTTGGCCAAGATCAAAACGCCTCCGAATTCGAAGCCCCATCCGTGCAGGTCACGCATGGGCCGACTAAGCCTCTGGATTCGGAGCGCCCTTCGTGGATATCATGATTGGCCAAGATAAAAAAGCCTCCGAATTCGGAGCCCCATCCGTGCAGGTCACACATGGGCTGAATACGCCTCCGGATTCAGAGCGCCATTCGGGGATATTACGATTGGCCAAAAAAAAAATGGCTTCGAATTCGTAGCCCCATCCGTGCCGGTCACGCATGGGCCGAATAAGCCTATGGATTCGGAGCGCCGTTAGTGGATATCACGATTGGCCTTGATAAAAAAGCCTCCGTATTCGGAGCACCATTCATGCAGGTCACGTTGCGGCCGAATAAGCCTGCGGATTCGGAGCTCCCTTCATCGATGTCACGATTCGCCAAGATCAAAACGCCTCCGAATTCGGAGCACCATCCGTGCAGGTCACGCATGTGCCGAATAAGCCTCTGGATTCGATGCGCCCGTCGTGGATATCATGATTGGCCAAGATCAAAAAGCCTACGAATTCGGAGCCCCATCCGTACAGGTCACACATAGGACGAAAAAGCCTACGGATTCAGAGCGCCATTCGTGGATATCACGATTGGCCAAGATAAAAATGGCACCGAATTCGTAGCCCCATCTGTGCAGGTCACGTAGGGGCCGAATAGGCCTGCGGATTTGGAGCGCCCTTCGTGGATATCACGATTGGCCAAGATCAAAACGTTGCCGAATTCGGAGCACCATCTGTGTAGGCCACTCATGAGCTGAATAAGCCTCTGGATTCGGAGACCCCTTCATGGATATTACGATTGGCCAAGATCAAAAAGCCTATGAATTCGGAGCCCCATCCGTGCAAGTCACGTTTGGCATGAATAAAGACTCCGAATTTGGAGCGCCTTTCGTGAATATCACAATTGGCCAAGATAAAAAAGCCTCCGAATTTGGAACACCATCTGTGCAAGTCACGCATGGGGCGAATAAGCTTGTGGATTCGTAGAGCCCTTTGTAGATATCACGATTGGCCAAGATCAAAATGCCTTCAAATTCAGAGCACCATCCGTGCAGGTCACGCATGGGCCAAATAAGCCTCCGGATTCGGAGCCCCCTTTGTGGATATCACAATTGGCCAAGATAAAAAAAGGCTCCGAATTCGTAGCCCCATCCGAGCAAGTCACGCATGGGCCGAATAAGCCTCCGGGTTTGGAGTGCCCTTCGTGGATATCATGATTGGCCAGGATAAAAAGGCCAACGAATTTGGAGGCCCATCCGTGTAGGTCACGTTTGAGCCGAATAAAAACTCCAAATTCAGAGCGCCCTTAGTGGATATCACGATTGCCTTAATAAAAAAACCCTCCGAATTCGGAGCACCAGCCGTGCAGGTCACGTAGGGGCCGAATAAGCCTGCGGATTCGGAGCTTCCTTCGTGGATATCACGGTTGGCCAAGATCAAAACGCCTCTGAATTCGGAGCCCCATCCGTGCAAGTCACGCATGCGCCGAATAAGCGTCTGGATTCGGAGCGCCCTTCGTGGATATCATGATTGGCCAAGATAAAAAAGCCTCCGAATTCGGAGCCCCATCCGTGCAGGTCACACATGGGCTGAGGACGCTTCCGGATTTAGAGCGCCATTCGTGGATATCACGATTGGCCAAGATAAAAATGGCTTCGAATTCGTAGCCCCATCCGTGCCGGTCACGTATGGGCCGAATAAGCCTACGGATTCAGAGCGCCCTTAGTGGATATCACGGTTGGCCTTCATAAAAAAGCCTCCGTATTCGGAGCACCATCCGTGCAGGTCATGCATGTGCTGAATAAGCCTCTGGATTCGGTGCGCCTTTCGTGGATATCACGATTGGCCAAGATCAAAAAGCCTACGAATTCGGAGCCCCATCCGTGCAGGTCACACATGGGCCGAATAAGCCTACGGATTCAGAGCACCATTCATGGATATCACGATTGGACAAGATAAAAATGGCACCAAATTCGTAGCCCCATCCGTGAAGGTCACGTAGGGGCCGAATAGGCCTGCGCATTTGGAGCGCCCTTCGTGGATATCACGATTGGCCAAGATTGAAACGCCTCTGAATTCGGAGCACCATCTGTGTAGGCCACTCATG
This sequence comes from Camellia sinensis, assembly GCF_055761805.1. Taxonomy (NCBI): domain Eukaryota; kingdom Viridiplantae; phylum Streptophyta; class Magnoliopsida; order Ericales; family Theaceae; genus Camellia; species Camellia sinensis. The sequence goes on from NC_138965.1 coordinate 211,011,719, forward strand.
AGCCGAATAAGCCTCCGGATTTGGAGACCCCGTCGTGGATATTACGATTGGCCAAGATCAAAAAGCTTATGAAATCGGAGCCCCATCCGTGCAAGTCACGTCTGGCATGAATAAAGACTCCAAATTTGGAGTACCCTTCGTGGATATCACAATTGGAAAAGATAAAAAAGCCTCCGAATTCGGAACACCATCCGTGCAAGTCACACATGGGGTGAATAAGCCTGCGGATTCGGAGAGCCCTTTCTGGATATCACGATTGGCCAAGATCAAAACGCCTTCGAATTCGGAGCACCATCCGTGCAGGTCACGCATGGGCCAAATAAGCCTCCGGATTCGGAGCGCCCTTCGTGGATATCAAGATTGGCCAAGATAAAAAAGGCTCCGAATTCGTAGCCCCATCCGTGCAAGTCAGGCAAGGGCCGAATAAGCCTCCAGATTCGGAGTGCCCTTCGTGGATATCATGATTGGCCAGGATAAAAAGGCCAACGAATTTGGAGGCCCATCCGTGTAGGTCACGTTTGAGCCGAATAAATACTCCAGATTCAGAGCGCCCTTAGTGGATATCACGATTGGCCTTGATAAAAAAAACCCTCCGAAATCGGAGCACCATCGGTGTAGGTCACGTAGGGGCCGAATAAGCCTGCAGATTCGGAGCGTCCTTCGTGGATATCATGGTTGGTCAAGATCAAAACGCCTTCGAATTCGGAGCCCCATCCGTGAAGGTCACGCATGGGCTGAATAAGCCTCTGGCTTCGGAGCGCCCTTCGTGGATATCATGATTGGCATGATAAAAAAGCCTCCGAATTCGGAGCCCCATCCGTGCATGTCACACATGGGCCGAATACGCCTCCGGATTCAGAGCGCCATTCGTGGATATCACGATTGGCCAAGATAAAAATGGCTTTGAATTCATTGCTCCATCCGTGCCGATCACGCATGGGCCGAATAAGCCTATGGATTCGGAGCGCCCTTTGTCGATATCATGATTGGCCAAGTTAAAAAAGCCTTCGAATTCGGAGGCCCATCCGTGCAAGTCACATTTGAGCCGAATAAAGACTCCGAATTCGGAGCGCCCTTTGTGGATATCACGATTGGCCATGATCAAAAAGCCTCTGAATTTGGAGCACCATCCGTGCAGGTCACGCAGGGCCTGAATAAGCCAACGGATTTGGAGCGGCCGTCGTGGATATCACAATTCGCCAAGATCAAAACGCCTTTGAATTTAGAGCCCCATCCGTGTAGGCCACGCATGGGCCGAATAGGCCTCCAAATTCGGAGCTCCGTTTCTTGATATTACGATTAGCGAAGATCAAAATGCCTTCGAATTCAGAGCCCCATCCGTGCAGATCACGTTTGGGTCGAATAAAGACTCCGGATTCGGAGCGTACTTCGTGGATATCACGATTGGCCAAGATAAAACGCCTCCGAATTCGGAACAACATCCCGGCAAGTCACGTATGGGGCGAATAGGACTGCGGATTCGGAGTGCCCTTCGTGGATATCATGATTGGCCAAGATAAAAAAGGCTCCGAATTCGTAGCCCCATCCATGCAAGTCACGCATGGGCCGAATAACCCTCCGGATTCGGAGTGCCTTTCGTGGATATCATGATTGGCCAGGACAAAAAGGCCAACGAATTCGGAGGCCCATCCTCGTAGGTCACGTTTGAGCGAATAAAAACTCCAGATTCGGAGTGCCCTTAGTGGCTATCACGACTGGCCTTGATAGAAGAGCCTCCGAATTCGGAGCACCATCAGTGCAGGTCACGTAGGGGCCGAATAAGACTGCGGATTCGGAGCTTCCTTCGTGGATATCACGGTTGGCCAAGATCAAAACGCCTCCGAATTCTGAGCCTCATCCGTACAGGTCACGCATGGGTCGAATAAGGCTCTGGATTCGAAACGCCCTTCGTGGATATCATGATTGACCAGGATAAAAAAGCCTCTGAATTCGGAGCCCCATTCGTGCAGGTCACACATGGGCCGAATACACCTCCGGATTCAAAGCGCCATTCGTGGATATCACGACTGGCCAAGATAAAAATGGCTTCGAATTCGTAGCCCCATCCATGCCTGTCACGCTTGGGCTGAATAAGCCTATGGATTCGAAGCGCCCTTCATGGATATCATGATTGGCCAAGATAAAAAAAGCCTACGAATTCGGAGGCCCATCCGTGCAGGTCACGTTTGAGCCGAATAAAGACTCCGGTTTCGGAGCGCCCTTTGTGGATATCACGATTGGCTATGATCAAAAAGCCTCCGAATTTGGAGCTCCATCCGTGCTGTTCACGTAGGGGCCACAAAAGCTTGCGGATTCGGAGCGCCCTTCGTGCATATTACGATTGGCGACGATCAAAACGCCTTCAAATTTAGAGCCCCATCCGTGTAGGCCACGATTGGACCAAATAGGCCTCCGGATTCGGAGCCCCCTTTTTGGATATTACGATTAGCCAAGATCAAAAAGCCTTCGAATTCGGAGCCCCATCCGTGCAGGTCACGTTTGGGCCGAATAAAGACTCCGGATTCGGAGCGTTCTTCGTGGATATCACAATTAGCCAAGAAGAAAAAGCCTCCAAATTCGGAACACCATCCCTGCAAGTCATGCATGGGGTGAATAAGCTTGTTGATTCGGAGTGCCCTTCGTGGATGTCACGATTTGCCAAGATAAAAAATGCTCCGAATTCGTAGCCCCATCCGTGCCAGTCACGCATGGGCCGAATAAGCCTCCGGATTCGGAGTGCTCTTCGTGGATATCATGATTGGCCAGGATAAAAAGGCCAACGAATTTGGAGGCCCATCCGTGTAGGTCACGTTTGAGCCGAATAAAAACTCCAGATTCAGAGCGCCCTTAGTGGATATCGCGATTGGCCTTGATAAAAAAGCCTTCGAGTTTGGAGCACCATCTGTGCAGGTCATGTAGGGGCCGAATAAGCCTGCGGATTCGGAGCTTCCTTTGTGGATATCACGGTTGGCCAAGATCAAAACGCCTCCGAATTCGAAGCCCCATCCGTGCAGGTCACGCATGGGCCGAATAAGCCTCTGGATTCGGAGCGCCCTTCGTGGATATCATGATTGGCCAAGATAAAAAAGCCTCCGAATTCGGAGCCCCATCTGTGCAGGTTACACATGGGCTGAATACGCCTTCGGATTCAGAGCGCCATTCGGGGATATTACGATTGGCCAAAATAAAAATGGCTTCGAATTCGTAGCCCCATCCGTGCCGGTCACACATGGGCCGAATAAGCCTATGGATTCGGAGCGCCGTTAGTGGATATCACGATTGGTCTTGATAAAAAAGCCTCCGTATTCGGAGCACCATCCATGCAGGTCACGTTGCGGCCGAATAAGCCTGCGGATTCGGAGCGCCCTTCATCGATGTCACGATTCGCCAAGATCAAAACGCCTCCGAATTCGGAGCAGCACCCGTGCCGGTCACGCATGTGCCGAATAAGCCTCTGGATTCGGTGCGCCCTTCATGGATATCACGATTGGCCTAGATCAAAAAGCCTACGAATTCGGAGCTCCATCCGTGCAGGTCACTCATGGGCCGAATAAGCCTACGGATTCAGAGCGCCATTCGTGGATAACATGATTGGCCAAGATAAAAATGGCACCGAATTCGTAGCCCCATCCGTGCTGGTCACGTAGGGGCCGAATAGGCCTCCGAATTTGGAGCGCCCATCGTGGATATCACGGTTGGTCAAGATCAAAACGCCGCCGAATTCGGAGCACCAACTGTGTAGGCCACTCATGAGCCGAATAAGCCTCTGGATTCGGAGACCCCTTTATGGATATTACGATTGGCCAAGATCAAAAAGCCTATGAATTCGGAGCCCCATCCGTGCAAGTCACGTTTGGCATGAATAAAGACTCCGAATTTGGAGCGCCCTTCGTGAATATCACAATTGGCCAAGATAAAAAAGCCTCCAAATTTGGAACACTATCTATGCAAATCACGCATGGGGCAAATAAGCCGGCGGATTCGTAGAGCCCTTTGTGGATATCACGATTGGCCAAGATCAAAGTGCCTTCGAATTCAGAGCACCATCCGTCCAAGTCACGCATGGGCCAAATAAGCCTCCGGATTCGGAGCCCCCTTCGTGGATATCACGATTGGCCAAGATAAAAAAAAGGCTCCGAATTCGTAGCCCCATCCGAGCAAGTCACGCATGGCCCGAATAAGCCTTCGGGTTCGGAGTGCCCTTCGTGGATATCATGATTGGCCAGGATAAAAAGGCCAACGAATTTGGAGGCCCATCCGTGTAGGTCATGTTTGAGCCGAATAAAAACTCCAGATTCAGAGCGCCCTTAGTGGATATCACGATTGGCCTTGATCAAAAACCCTTCGAAGTCGGAGCGCCAGCCGTGCAGGTCACGTAGGGACCGAATAAGCCTGCGGATTCGGAGCTTCCTTCGTGGATATCACGGTTGGCCAAGATCAAAACGCCTTCGAATTCGGAGCCCCATCCGTGTAGGTCACGCATGGGCAGAATAAGCCTCTGGATTCGGAGCGCCCTTCATGGATATCATGATTGGCCAAGATAAAAAAGCCTCCGAATTCCGAGCCCCATCCGTGCAGGTCACACATGGGCTGAGGACGCTTCCAAATTCAGAGCGCCATTCGTGGATATCACGATTGGCCAAGAGAAAAATGACTTCGAATTCGTAGCCCCATCCGTGCCGGTCACGTATGGGCCGAATAAGCCTACGGATTCGGAGCGCCCTTAATGGATATCACGATGGGCCTTGATAAAAAAGCCTCCGTATTCGGAGCACCATCCGTGCAGGTCACGCATGTGCTGAATAAGCCTCTGGATTCTGTGCGCACTTCGTGGATATCACGATTGGCCAAGATCAAAAGGCCTACGAATTCGGAGCCCCATCCGTGCAGGTCACACATGGGCCGAATAAGCCTACGGATTCAGAGCGCCATTCATGGATATCACGATTGGCCAAGATAAAAATGGCACCGAATTCGTAGCCCTATCCGTGCAGGTCACGTAGGGGCCGAATAGGCCTGCGCATTTGGAGTGCCCTTCGTGGATATCACGATTGGCCAAGATCAAAACGCCTCTGAAGTCGGAGCACCATCTGTGTAGGCCACTCATGAGCCGAATAAGCCTCCGGATTCGGAGCCCCATCCGTGCAAGTCACGTCTGGCATGAATAAAGACTCCAAATTTGGTGTACCCTTCGTGGATATCACAATTGGCCAGGATAAAAAAGCCTCCGAATTCGGAACACCATCCGTGCAAGTCACACATGGGGTGAATAGGCCTACGGATTCGGAGAGCCCTTTGTGGATATCACGATTGGCCAAGATCAAAACGCCTTCGAATTCGGAGCACCATCCGTGCAGGTCACGCATGGGCTAAATAAGCCCCCGGATTCGGAGCGCCCTTCGTGGATATCAAGATTGGCCAAGATAAAAAAGGCTCCGAATTCGTAGCCCCATCCGTGCAAGTCACGCATGGGCCGAATAAGCCTCCGGATTCGGAGTGCCCTTCGTGGATATCATGATTGGCCAGGATAAAAAGGCCAACGAATTTGGAGGCCCATCCGTGTAGGTCACATTTGAGCCGAATAAATACTCCAGATTCAGAGCGCCCTTAGTGGATATCATGATTGGCCTTGATAAAAAAAAACCTCCAAATTCAGAGCACCATCGGTGTAGGTCACGTAGGGGCGGAATAAGCCTGCAGATTCGGAGCTTCCTCCGTGGAAATCACGGTTGGTCAAGATCAAAACGCCTTCGAATTCGGAGCCCCATCCGTGCAGGTCACGCATGGGCCGAATAAGCCTCTGGATTCGGAGCGCCCTTCGTGGATATCATGATTGGCCAAGATAAAAAAGCCTCCGAATTTAGAGCCCCATCCGTGCTGGTCACACATGGGCCAAATGCGCCTCCAGATTCAGTGTGCCATTCGTGGATATCATGATTGGCCAAGATAAAATCAGCTTCAAATTCGTAGCCCCATCCGTGCCGGTCACGCGTGGACCGAATAACCCTATGGATTCGGAGCGCCCTTCGTGGATATCATAATTGGCCAAGACAAAAAAAGCCTACGAATTCAGAGGCCCATCCGTGCAGGTCACGTTTGAGCTGAATAAAGAGTCCAGATTCGGAGCACTCTTTGTGGATATCACTATTGGCCATGATCAAAAAGCCTTCGAATTCGGAGCTCCATCTGTGCAGGTCACGCAGGGGCCGAATAAGCTTGCGGCTTCGGAGCGCCCTTCGTGGATATCACCATTGGCAACGATCAAAATGCCTCCGAATTCAGAACCCCATCCGTGCAGGCCACGATTGGGCCGAATAAGCCTCCGGATTCGGAGCCCCCTTTTTGGATATTACGATTAGCCAGGATCAAAAAGCCTCTGAATTCGGAGCCCCATTCGTGCAGGTCACGTTTGGGCCGAATAAAGACTCCGGATTCGGAGCATTCTTTGTGGATATCACGATTGGCCAAGATAAAAAAGCGTCCGAATTCGAAACACCATCCCTGTAAGTCACGCATGGGGCGAATAAGCCTGCAGATTCGGAGTGCCCTTCGTGGATATCACGATTGGCCAAGATAAAAAAGGCTCCAAATTCGTAGCCCCAACCGTGCAAGTCACGCATGGGTCGAATAAGCCTCTGGATTCGGAGTGCCCTTCATGGATATCATGATTGGCTAGGATAAAAAGGCCAACGAATTCGGAGTCCCATCCGTGTAGGTCACGTTTGAGCCGAATAAAAACTCCAGATTTGGAGCGCCCTTAGTGGATATCACGATTGGCCTTGATAAAACAGCCTCCAAATTTGAAGCCCCAGCCATGCAGGTCACACATGGGCTGAATACGCCTCCGGATTCAGAGAGCCATTCGTGGATATCACGATTGGCCAAGATAAAAATGGCTTCGAATTCGTAGCACCATCCGTGCAGGTCACGTAGGGGCCGAATATGCCTGCGGATTCAGAGCTTCCTTCGTGGATATCACGGTTGGCCAAGATCAAAACGCCTCCGAAATCGGAGCCCCATCCGTGCAGGTCACGCATGGGCCGAATGAGCCTCTAGATTCGGAGCGCCCTTCGTGGATATCATGATTGGCCATGATAAAAAAGCCTCCGACATCGGAGTCCCATCCGTGCAGGTCACACATATGCCGAATACGCCTCCGGATTCAAAGCGCCATTTGTGGATATCACGATTGGCCAAGATAAAAATGGCTTCGAATTCGTAGCCCCATCCATGCCTGTCACGCATGGGCCGAATAACCCAATGGATTCGGAGCCCCCTTCGTGGATATCATGATTAGCCAAGATAAAAAAGCCTACAAATTCGGAGGCCCATCCGTGCAGGTCACGTTTGAGCGGAATAAAGACTCCGGATTCGGAGCACGCTTTGTGGATATCACGATTGGCCATAATAAAAAAGCCTCCGAATTCGGAGCTCCATCCATGCAGGTCATGCAGGGGCCGAATATGCCTGCGGATTCGGAGCGCCCTTCGTGGATATCACGATTGGCAACGATCAAATCGCCTCCGAATTCAGAGCCCCATCCGTGTAGGCCACGATTGGGCCGAATAGGCCTCCGAATTCGGAGCCCCCTTTTTTGGATATTACGATTAGCCATGATCAAAAAGCCTTCGAATTCGGAGCCCCATCCGTGCAGGTCACGTTTGGGCCGAATGAATACTTTGGATTCGGAGCGTTCTTCGTGGATATCACGATTGGCCAACAAAAAAATGCCTCCGAATTCGGAACACCATCCCTGCAAGTCACGCATTGGGCGAATAAGCCTGCGGATTCGGAGTGCCCTTCGTGGATATCACGATTGGCCAAGATAAAAAAGGCTCCAAATTCGTAGCCTCATTCGTGCAAGTCACGCATGGGCCGAATAAGCCTCCGGATTCGGAGTGCCCATCGTGGATATCATGATTGGCCAGGATAAAAAGGCCAATGAATTCAGAAGCCCATCTGTGTAGGTCACGTTTGAGCCGAATAAAAATTCCAGATTCGGAGCGTCCTTAGTGGATATCACGATTAGCCTTGATAAAACAGCTTTCGAATTCGGAGCACCATCCATGCAGGTCACGTAGGGGCCGAATAAGCCTGCGGATTCGGAGCTTCCTTCGTGGATATCACGGTTGGCCAAGATCAAAATGCCTCTGAATTCAGAGCCCCATCCGTGTAGGCCACGCATAGGCCGAATAAGCCTCTGGCTTCGGAGCGCCCTTCGTGGATATCATGATTGGCCAAGAGAAAAAAGCCTCCAAATTTGAAGCCCCATCCATGTAGGTCACACATGGGCTGAATACGCCTCCGGATTCAGAGAGCCATTCGTGGATATCACGATTGGCCAAGATAAAAATGGCTTCAAATTCGTAGCCCCATTCGTGCCGGTCACGCATGGGCCGAATAAGCCTATGGATTCAGAGCGCTCTTCGTGGATATCATGATTGGCCAAGTTAAAAAAGCCTACGAATTCAGAGGCCCATCCGTGCAGGTCACATTTGAGCCGAATAAAGACTCCGAATTCGGAGCGCCCTTTGTGGATATCACGATTGGCCATTATAAAAAAGCCTCCGAATTCGGAGCACCATCCGTGCAAGTCACGTAGGGCCCGAATAAGCCAGCAGATTCGGAGCGCCCTTCGTAGATATCACGATTGGCCAAGATCAAAACGCCTCTAAATTTAGAGCCCCATCCGTGTAGGCCACGCATGCGCCGAATAGGCCTTCAAATTCGGAGCCCCCTTTCTGGATATTACGATTAGCGACGATCAAAAAGCCTTCGAATTCAGAGCCCCATCCGTGCAGGTCACGTTTGGCCCGAATAAAGACTCCGGATTCGGAGCGTTCTTTGTGGATATCACGATTGGCCAAGATAAAAAGGCCTCCGAATTCGAAACACCATCCGTGTAAGTCACGCACGGAGCGAATATGCCTGCGGATTCGGAGTGCCCTTTGTGGATATCACGATTGGCCAAGATCAAAACGTCTCCAAATTTGGAGCACCATCCGTGCTGGTCACGCATGGGCCAAATAAGCCTCCGGATTCGGAGCGCCCTTCGTGGATATCACGATTGGCCAAGATAAAAAAATGCTCCGAATTTGTACCCCATCCGTGCAAGTCATGCATGGACCGAATAAGCCTCTGGATTTGGATCGCCCTTCGAGGATATCATGATTGGCCAGGATAAAAAGGCCAATGAATTCGGAGGCCCATCTGTGTAGGTCACATTTGAGCCGAATAAAAATTTTGGATTCAGAGCGCCCTTAGTGGATATCACGATTGGCCTTGATAAAAAAGCCTCCAAATTCAGAGCACCATCCGTGTAGGTCACGTAGGCACCGAATAAGCCTCCGGATTTGGAGCTCCGGTCGTGGATATCACAATTGGCCAAGATCAAAACACCTCCGAATTCGAAGCCCCATCCGTGGAGGTCACGCATGGGCTGAATAAGCCTCTGGATTCGGAGCGCCCTTCGTGGATATCACGATTGGCCAAGATCAAAAAGACTCCGAATTCGAAGCCCCATCTGTGCAAGTTACACCTGGGCCGAGTCAGCCTCCGGATTCAGAGCGCCATTCGTGGATATCACGATTGGCCAAGATAAAAATGGCTCCGAATTCATAGCCCCATCTGTGCCAGTCACGCATGGGTCGAATAAGCCTACGGATTCGGAGCGCCCTTTGTGGATATGATGATTGCCCAAGATAAAAAAGCCTACGAATTCGGAGGCGCATCCTTGCAAGACACGTTTGAGCCGAATAAAGACTCCGGATTCGGAGTGCCCTTTGTAGATATCACGGTTGGCCATGATGAAAAAGCCTCTGAATTTGAAGCACCAACCGTGCAGGTCAGGCAGGGGCCGAATAAGCCTGCGGATTTGGAGGGCCCTTCGTGGATATCAAGATTGGCCAAGATCAAAATGCCTCCGAATTCGGAGCCCCACCCGTGTAGGCCACGCCTGAGCCGAATAAGCCTCCGAATTCAGAGCCCCCTTCGTGGATATTAGGATTGGCCAAGATAAAAATGCCTATGAATTCGGAGCCCCATCCATGCAGGTAATGTTTGGGACGAATAAAGACTTCGAATTCGGAGCGCCCTTTGTGGATATCACGACTGGCCAAGATAAAAAAGCCTCCGAATTCGGAACACCATCCGACCAAGTCACGCATGGGGCGAATAAGCCTGCAGATTCGGAGCGCTCTTCGTGGATATCACGATTGGCCCAGATCAAAATGCCTCTGAATTCAGAGCACCATCCGCTCAGGTCACACATGGGCCGAATATGCCTCCGGATTCAGAGCGCCCTTCGTGGATATCATGATTGGCCAGGATAAAATGGCCAACAAATTCAGAGGCCCATCGTGTAGGTCACGTTTGAGCCGAATAAAAACTCCAGATTCAAAGCGCCCTTTATGGATATCACGATTGGCCTTGATGAAAAACCCTCCGAATTCGGAGGACCATCCGTGCAGGTCACGTAGGGGCCGAGTAAGCCTGCGGATTCGGAGCTCCGTTCGTGGATATCACGATTGGCCAAGATCAAAACGCCTCCGAATTCGGAGCCCCATCTGTGGAGGTCACGCATGGGCCGAATAAGCCTATGGATTTGGAGCGTCCTTCGTGGATATCTTGATTGGCCAAGAGAAAAAAGCCTACAAATTCAGAAGCCCATCTGTGCAGGTCACGTTTGAGCCGAATAAAGACTCTGGATTCGGAGCACCCTTTGTGGATATCACGATTGGCCATGATAAAAAATCCTCTGAATTCAGAGCACCATCCGTGCAGGTCACGCAGGGACCGAATAAGCCTACGGATTCGGAGCGCCCTTCGTGGATATCACGATTGGCCAAGATCAAAACACCTCTGAATTCGGTGCCCCATCCGTGTAGGCCACGCATGAGCCGAATAAGCCTCCGAATTAGGAGCCCCCAACGTGGATATGACGATAGGCCAAGATCAAAAAGCCTATGAATTCGGAGCCCCATCCGTGCAGGTCACGTTTGGGATGAATAAAAACTCCGAATTCGGAGCGCCCTTCCTGGATATCACAATTGGCCAAGATAAATAACGCTCCGAATTCGGAACACCATCCGTGCAAGTCACGCATGGGTCGAATAAGCCTGCGGATTGGGAGCGACCTTCGTGGATTTCACGATTGGCCAAGATAAAAAAGGCTCAGAATTTGTAGCCCCATCTGTGCAAGTCACGCATGGGCCGAATAAGCCTCCGGATTTGGAGCGCCCTTCTTGGATATCATGATTGCCCAGGATAAAAAGGCCAACGAATTCGGAGGCCCATCCGTGTAGGTCACGTTTGAGCCGAATAAAAACTCCAGATTCGGAGCGCCCTTAGTGGATATCACAATTGGCCTTGATAAAACAACCTTCGAATTCGGAGCACCATCCGTGCAGGTCACGTAGGGGCCGAATGAGCTCGCGGATTCAGAGCTTCCTTCGTGGATATCACGGTTGGCCAAGATCAAAACGCCTTCGAATTCGGAGCCCTATCCGTGCAGGCCACGCGTCCGAATAATCCTAATGAACTTGGGAGGATATCGAAGCCTTCTGAAGCTACAGTTCCAAGACTACCTAGCAAAAGAGAAAACAAACAGGCAGCAAAGCTGAATGACTGTGCTCTCAACTGAATTATACGCCAAAATCCTGCCTGTAAACTGATACCCTCAGGTAAAGCTAATTCCTAGATACTGATGCCCTCAGGCTTGATACCCAGACTTGCAAACTGATACATGCATCCTGTAGAGGCACACTCTAAAAGCACATAACAAGCAAGTGAGAGCCAAAACACCCCTATGTTGGGGTAGGGTTTCCCTGTCCTATTTTTGTCAAGAACTAGGGTTTCACTATGCACACAGCGGTTTCAAACAACCTACAATCGAGTAAGTAACCTATCCTAGTTTGGAACAGTCACCATGGATTCCAATATGCACTAGGTCGAATGGTCAAAAATGGTGCCCCAGTAAAACCGGGGTTTGTGTTCCCGTCGTGGCAGAACCCACAACCGGTCAGCCTTATGGCAGGCTTCTCAAAGCATGCCTCCGGCAAACTATTCAGGAATAGTATACGGCAAATACGGTGTCCTAGGCGCACCAATACAAATGCAATGCAAAGAAACACATAAGTGTGATCAAAACAAGATATCATGAGCTTGAGTCAAGTTCTCTAACTTCCCAGCGGAGTCGCCAGAAACTATAGATGCACTCCCGGGAACTCTCCGACATCCGCGCGCTACGACGGCGCGAATCTCGTTTTGTTCCGAGCTACTACTACAGTTCGGACTCAATGTCATGATTCTGAATCTAATCTCACAAAGTGCAATGCAAGACCGATAAATCACCAAAGAGTCCAAATCCGACAAATCGTTTTGGAAAACTGATTTTTGTAAAGAAATGCCAAACATGGACTGCTTGGCCAGATACAGAGTCGCCACCTAAATATTTTGTTTTCGGGGAAATTTAGGAAACCCTGACTCGTGCCTAAGGCCACGTGTCCGTCATCACTAAAATTGTCTCAGCTCGGGAACTTGGGTACGATTGGGGAAGGTCGTGCAATGAGCACCCATGCTCGCCTGATCAAAGATCGGCCTGTACTAAGCATGATATCTTGTTTTTTAAAACACATGCGTTCTTATTCTTATTATTTAACCTAGAATTACCATGTGATGCGCACAGGAAACAAGTATAGACTAGATCGCCTAATTTGGAACAAAACATTGCATATTCGTTTGTGAAAATGATTTAAGGTTTGCTACTCGCAAGTAGGCTAAAACAGGGATTTGATGAATTGTTAAAATTCAAGCAATCCAACCTTCACCCACAGGCATTCAGGCAGTTTATATCAACTAAGCAGTTAGCCTCATGGAAAACATGTTTTCACGATAATCAATAACACACATGCAAGATGCTAACTCGTAAAAGCTTACTTAGTACTCCGAGCCAAAACAACAACTAGTTAGTAATCAATGCATGATCCTAATTCACGTTAAGATGGCTAATGCAACACAAGTAAAAATGCAACTAGAAATAGGCTCGGCTATTCTAAGATGGCATATGAGATGCAATAATTGATACATATATTCAACTTGGTATTGAGATACGATGTAGTTAGTATGATGCGTCGAGCCCGGTGCATGCAATACGAATGAATGATGCACGCATGCAAAGCATAAGTATGCTAATTGAAACATGCCCTAAGACTAACCATCCAAAGCAGGTAAGTAAAATGGAGAAAGAAATGGGGATTGGAAGACATGCACATACGCACACGCATTTATTACAAAATTCGCCCTCTCGACGGAGGGTCCGAATAAATAATACAAACCGACTAATTAACTAACTAATCAAGCTAATTAATTATTACACAACCGAATTTAATAACAATCTACAATTAATTAACAAACTAACTAATTAATTACAAATGAAAAGCAACAAACAATGCTGCTCCAGCTCTGTTCAAAGAAGTAGAAGGTGCATGCTCGGTTCTTGTCCCGAAAGCTCTCTGGATGCTCTTTAGAGACTCTGTCTGCAGGGTGTCCTTGAAATCTAGCTGATGGGTCTTACCAAAAACATGCTGGGGAGTGCATCAGTGGCCTGCTGGCCATGGGGTGTAGCTGCCGACCAACCTGCCGGCCAAGGATGCACACTGCCAGCCATCAACAATGCACTACCGGCCAACAACAAGAAGGTGTCGGCCACTGATGTGCTGGGACACCAAGCTGCAACAGAGCACCAAATAGAGAAAAGGGAGGGTCTCCCAAAGGTATGTACGCACTATGCCACTCCATATCAACTCAAAACATCAAGGGGGAGGCATAATTGGATCCACGACCATCAATCACGCATCCCGATGCATGATGGCCAAAAATCTAACTTGTGCAAATCAATGTGAAATGAATGCACAAATAAACACATAAATGCCTAGAACTCTATCATGTTTAATCAAGAGCGTCGGTGACCGAGAATTGAGACACGTTTCATCACTTGAAGTATGAAACGTCCCTCGTTTCTCATTCTTGGATTAACACTTAATCCAAACAACAATGCAATACAAGCATGGCGTACACAATGCAACTCAAGCATGCAAACATGCAATACGACTTAAGCATGCAAACATGTAATGCAATATGAACAACCTAACAAGGCTAATGGCTTTCACAATGCTAATGCTTGCAACAACTAAGCATGCACAATGCAAATGTCAATTAGCATGCACAATGCAAATGATGGCATACTCAATGCAATGAACATGGCATACACAATACGATGTAATGCAAGCATGCAAACAACATGTAATCGAACATGGGCAATGGACTTAAACCAAAGTGGACAGACCTCAGCTATGTCCATATCAATGGCCAAACACCAAAACAAAGGCACCAAAAGACAAGGCATGCATGCACAATGCATTGGCCAACCGACTAGGCCTAAGAGCACAACTCTCAGGAGTGCTCAAGGAGTGATAAACATGGAAGTGAGACAACACTAAATGCACTGGAATGAGGTAAGAAATGATGCCGAATCATTTAATCAACACAAGTAAAGCATGCAAGAGGTCCTAAGACACAAAGGCATTAAACGGACTACACAAAGGGCATGCAATACATGGCACAAATGCATGAACTAAGCGTGGCCAGAGCTCAAATAGGTCAAAATAAGGACCTAACATGCTGAGATGAGGGCCCAAAGACTTAGGCATGCAAGCATACAAGCTAAGCCATGAACTAGGCAACAATGCACAACACTCAAAGGCACTTAAAGCAAGAGTGAAGTGGGAATATAGCAATGCTATTGGCTCTGAAATGTCATGTTAAGTGATGCCAAATCATCTAAACAACACAAATGAAGCATGCAATAGTGCTCAAAGCTTGAGGCAAGCGAGTGCATTTATACTACAAGTACACAAAACATGAAGCATGTGGTTAAGGCAACCCAAAACAGTCCTAGAACATGTTAAAATGAGACTAAAACATGTATGGAAGTACGGCAAAACAAGCTAGCATGGTGAGCATGAGGCATGATGCATACAAGGCAAATAAGGTGGATTACACTACACCTATTAAGACCAAGCATGGGGTGACTCAACCAATGAAAATCAGAGTTATATTATGGCATAATAACCCCAAAAACACATTGAAATGATGGCTCGCAAGCTAAGGCATGAAGGCATATGCAATGGCTCATGTGAAGACATAAAGGGGCAAACCCTCCAACGCATTGAATGAGTGATAAATGCAAGTACATGACCATGAAACATGGACTGAAATCACATATCAAGTGATGCCAAATCACTAAAATAGGCCGCCAAGCAAAGCATGCTAGTGGACTCAATACACAAAGCCAACAAGCTAGATTGAACCAAGGCTATACAAAGCAAGTCATGTATGACCAAAACAACACAAATCAGACCTTAAACATGCTAAAACATGAACATAGTCTCCTCAGCGTTAAGCCGAAAATATGCTAGAATGACATGTTAAACCATGATACATACTAGGTTATTTCATGGAATTGCACTACAAGTGCATGGAGCATGCAAGGGGACATCAAACCTACCCAAAACAGAGTCATGGCATGCTAAAAAAACACCAAAATCCTACTAAAATGGAGACAAAACAAGCTAGAAAGGCATGCTCAAACATGAGGCATATAAGACTAGTTTGTGAGATTTGCACTACAGGTATATTAAGCATGCATGGAGTGACCAAACCAAGTAAAAACAGTGGCATGCCATGCTAAAATAAGCCCAAATACAAGCTAAGATATGGCCAACATAAACTTACCAAAGGTGCTCACACATGAGGCATTCAAAGCAAGTAAACAAGACACAAAGGAGAGGGGATGACCCTCTCCTATTTAGGACACCAATACCACCTTTCTACCACTGAAAATCCTCAGGATTTCAGTGGTATAAAGGTCATGCAAAGGCTTCAACAAGATCCTAAAGGGATGGCTCAAAATAAGGCATAACAAGGCCTAAGAGGGGGTAAACAACCCCCATCGAAAAAATGACCTTAAACAAAGATCTAAAGCACTTAAAAAAAAGAACTTTTTTTAGTTGAAAGAAAGGCCTAAAACAATATGCAAGGATGGCGAAAATGAGGTACAAATAAATGCTAAAAGGGGGAATATACTCACCCTTGAAGTTCAACTTCGAAACCAGCCAACTCAGAGGCCAAAAACCAACTTTCAGAGCTCAAGTAACACTCCCAAGAACCTTAGCCCAAAGATGGTGGTGTATCTCTATCTGTTGTAGTGTAAAAGTGCAAGAAAAATGGACTTTAGAGCACTATTCTATGCAATATAGAGAGAGAATGAGAAATATAGAGAGATATATATATCTTCTCTAAAATGGCTGAACCTCTGATAGAGAGGAAGGGCCTCTCCTTATATAGAAGAAGGCAATGAGAAGCTTGTTAAACAAGCTTGGAAAGGGGCTCATCCCTCCATACACGTGTATGGAGGAGAGATGAGTGAAAACCAGTTGGCTCAAAAGATCTGGCATGAAACTTGCTGAGACAAGGGGTTTGCCGGCCATCAGTGGTGGCCGGTAGTAGCTCATTGATGGCTGGCAAGCTTCATCAATGGCCGGCAGTAACAAAGGAATGGCCAGCATGGCCAAAAGGTGGTCGGCAGTGCTTCCCAAAAAGCATGCAGAAAGGGCCATGACATGGTCCAAAAATGAGACAGAAAGAAATAAGGTTTGGAAAGCTCAAACCTGTGACGTTCTGCCGCGAAAGTCGAGTACCCGACGAGCAATTGAACTTGTGGTTGGATGTACCTGCAAGCACAACCAAGTCTTGAGGATGATCAAAAATGGGGTGTCTACACACACCCTAACAGCACATATCAAGCAAGTGAGAGCCAAAACACCCCTATAGTGGGGTAGGGTTTCCCTATCCTATTTTGTCAAGAGCCAGGGTTTCACTACGCACGCAGCGGTTTCAAACAATCCCGCATTCGGGTAAGCAACCTGTCCTAGTTTGGAATAGTCTCTAAGGCTTCTGATATGCAACTAGGCCAAATGGTCGAAAAGGGTGCGTCAGCAAGACCACCTAATAGACTTCTCTCTCCTGACACCGAGAAGTGAAAGGAGGATCAAACGGTACAGCGGTAGTCCAGATCCATGATTTGTGTTCCCATCATGGCAAAGCCTACAACCGGTCAGCCTTATGGCCCACTTCTCAAAGCAGACGGCAAACACTGTGACATAGGGCGCACTAATGCACATGCAATGCAAAGAAACACATATGTGTAAACAAACAACATATCATGATGTTCGAGTCAAGTTCTCTAAATCCCCAGCAGAGTCGCCAGAAACTGTCGACTGCCCGAACTGTCTTCGTATGCCCCACTTTCGGAGAAGGCATGAATTGGGTCCTACTACTACAGTTCGGACTACTGTCATGGTTCTGAATCTAATCTCACAAAGTGCAATGTAAGACTGATAAATCACCAAAGAGTCTAAATTCGGCAAATCATTTTGGAAAATCGATTTTAATCAAAAAGCGCCAAACATGGACTGCTTTGCCAGATTACAGAGTCGCCACCTAAATATTTTATTTTGGAATATTTAGGAAACCCTGACTCGTGCCTAGGCAACGTGTCCATCATCACCAAAGTTGCCTCGGCTCAGGAACTTGGGTACGAGAGGGGAAGGTCCTAAATGAGCACCCACGCTCGTCCGATCAAAGATCGGCCTCTACTAACATGATATGTTGTTTTTATAAACACATGTTCTTATTCTGGTTATTAATATAACTTACTATGTGATGCGCACAGCATACAAGTATAGACTAAGTCACTAGACTTCGAACAAATCAATTCATATTTATTTTTCGAAAATGGTTTGAAAATGCCACTCGCAAGTGGGCTAAAGCGTGGATTTGCCAGTCTCAAGTGGGCTTAAAACAACATGATTTTACCACTTCACAAAGTGGGCTTAAAACTCATATTTGATGAATTGTCCCAATTCAAGCAATCAATCCTTAACCAAAGGCATTCATGCAATTAAACACTTAAGCACATAGCCTCATGGCAAGCATGCAAAACATGGCAACACTCACACTCATGCAAGGATGCTGAAGCGTAAACGCTTACAGTGTACTCCGAGCCAAAATAGAAAACTAGTTAGAAATCAATGCATGATCCTAGCTATGTTAAAATGCCTAATGCAATGCATGGAAAAATGCAACCAATAGGCTTAGCTATTTAAGATGGCATATGAATGCAACACTTGATAACATGCTTTGAAACATGTATTCAAAAAAAGTGTATTTGAAATTGCGATGCAGTTTGAATGATGCACCAAGCCCGATGCATGCAAGAAAAATGAATGATGCACGCATGCGAGCATAAGGTATGCTAATTGAAAATGCCCCTAAACTAACCATCGAAAGCGGTTAAATAAAAGGGAGAAAGACGTGGGGTTGGAAGACATGCACACACACACACACACACACACACCCTTAGTACAACATTATTCCCTCTCGAAGGAGGGTCCGAATGAACAATCTAAGCTAAGCTAATCTAAGTTAATTAAACTAATCTAATTAAACTAATTAGACTAATTATTACAAACCAATCGAATAACAAGTAAACTACTTACTAATTATTACAACACTTAACTAATTAGCACACTAATTAATTAAATTAAATTACAAAACCATGCTAACTAACAAGTAAAGCATTAAATTACACAGCCTCAGCTCAGCTCAAAGAAGTAGAAGATGCATGCTCGGTTTCTGTCCCGAAAAGCTCTCCGGTTTGCTCTTTAGAGGCTCTGTTTGCAGGGTGCCTTCAAGAACCTTTTGCTGAACCTTACCAAAACAATGTTGGGGAGTGCACCAGTGGCCTGCCGGCCATGAATGGTGGCTGCCAGCCAAGAGTGGACCTCTACCGGCCAACAATGAAAGGGTGCCGGCCATCAATGTGGCACTGTCGGCCACTTGTGTGCTGTGACACCAAACAGCAACAGAGCACAAAATAGAGAAAAATGAAGGTTTTTCCAAGAACATGTATGTACTATGCCCCTCCTTATTATCTCAAAACATCAAAGGAGTGACACCATTGGATCTAAAACCATCAATCAAGCATTTCCATGCATGATGGCCAATGATCCAACTTGCACAAATTCAATAATTGCACAAAACAAAGACACAAAGGACCATTACCTTACCATGGTTGATCAAAGGCAACGGAGACAAAGGGGATTGGCTCACTTTCATTACTTTGAGTATGAAATGAACCAATCCACCTTGTGTTCAATATAACGTCCAATTGAACACAATGCAATGCACACAAAACATGTTTATCTTGGCATGTTTTACTTGATTCAATTCTTGTTTACACATTTTACATTACCAAGCCATTCTTTAGTTGATTTGTCCAATGTGAAAGTCCTCTAATGAGAGAGAGATCAATCAAAGATGACTTAAGAGATGGGAGAGACCATGGCTTTGACTAGGAGGAACCCTCAAAAGAGAGTTAAAGCCATTTAAGTACAAACCTCAATCCCATGGCTTAAGCACAACTTTAAGACTAACCAAGTCTCAAAACAAATCAAACATGAAGAAATGAGGGAGGTGGCAGAATTTCAGTGCTGAAATGGCATGAAACACAAGACTCTAACATGCAAACAACTCATATACAACATGTTGAGAGACTTAAGCATTAAAACTAGTGAAAAGATTTACACTAGAACCATGTAATACCAAACTCAAATGGCCAACCCAACCATGGACAGACCTCAAACATGCCAAAACAGTGGCCAAAATGTGCTGAGATGGTGGCACGAAATGCATGAAAAACATGCTCGCATATTGGCTCATAAACAAGACACAAAGCACCACTCTCAAAAGCAATGAAGAAGTGACATATGTGAGAGTGTGACAATGGTTTATGCACTGAAATTACATATAAAATGATGCTATGGTACACAACCATCACAAGCAAAGCATGCTAGAGGTTTTAATAAACAAAGCTAGTAAGGCCAACTATACAATAGCTATACAAAGCACAACATACATAACCAAGATCACCCAAAACAGACTTTAAGCATGTCAAAGCAAGGTCAAAAATATGCTAGAGTGGAGCCAACACATGCTAGAATAATAAGCTAACTCATTAGGCATGCAAGGCTAGTGAGCAAAATTACACTACAAGTGCAAGAAGCAAGCAAGAAGTGACTTGACCAGCCAAAAACAACAAGCAGGTCAAAAATGTCACGAAAACATGCTGATATCAAGCCAAAAGATGGTAGAAAAACTTGCTCACATGTTAGGCCATCAACACATGCAAACAAAACACAAGGAGGGGAGGCCACCCCCTCCTAATTTGGACCTCAAAACCAAGTTTCTACCACTGAAATTCCTCAAGAATTTAGTGGTTAAGAGGCCAAGAAAAGAGTGTTTTCAAGGCTTTAAAAGATGGCACAAAGCTTAGCAAATAAGCTACAAAAGAGGGTGAGACACCGGTAACCCCAAAAGGGCCTCAAACTACCATTTTTAACACTTAAAAATAGAGGTTTTTGTAGTTGAAAGATAGGCTAAAAATAGCATGCAAAGGTGGCCAAACCAATATACAAAAACAAGCTCAAAAGAGTAAAGTGATTACCTTTGAAGCACAGCAACAAATCTGCAACTTTCTTGAGCTAAAACCAACTTTGAGACCTCAAACCAAGCTTCAAGAGACCTCAGCTCCGATATGAAGGTGTTTGGCTAAGGGTGCTAGTTCAAATATGTAGAGAAAGATCACTTTCAAGGCTAAAATATAGAGAGAGAGGATTCTAGAAAGAGAAAGAGAGGGAGAAATTTTGCTCAGCTCAATTCTTGTAACCCTTTGCATGCATATAGATGAGCCCTATATATAGAAGATACAAAAGCCACTTGAAGAGATCCAACCATCCGCGTGGGTTCAAATGGTCTATCCTGCAAACAACTGGCTCAGAAATATCAGAAAAATATCTATTAAAACATTGGTGGCCGACCGGCTATCAGTGATGGCCGGTAGTGGCTCATTGATAGCCAGCAGGACTCATCAATGGACGGCAGGCCTAAATGCATGGTCAGCAGTCCCATTTCAAAGCCAGCAGTGCACCAAAACAAGCACTATGAAGGGACCAAAGCATGGTCCAAAAATGGGGCAGAAAGGATGCAGGGTTTGGAAAGCTCAAACTTGTGACATTCCACTGCGAAATTTGAGCGCTCGACAAGCGATCAAACTTGTCACTAGATGTACCTACAAGAACATCCAAGTCTTGAGGATGGTCAAAAATGGGGTGTCTACAGGGCCGACATGACATGATGTTGGCCTTGGACTTGACTTTGATTGAAAAACGCCGAGACCGTGCCCTTGCATGTATGGCACGGTACCAGCAACAGCTTGCTAAGTCGTATAATCAACTTGTTTAGCTACACCATTATACATTAGGAGAATTGGTCCCCAAGAAATTGTTTCCCGCTGCTAGGAATCCGGCTGACGAAAAATTGAGTCCTAACTGGGACGACCCCTATCAGATTGACTCAATCGCAGGGACAGGGGCATATCGGCTCAAAGACATGGATGGAAGAAGCTTGCCACATCCGGGGACTTCCACACACTTGCGCAAGTTTTATCATCAAGTCAACTTGTATGGCACGACAGCTTGTTTTGATTTTACGCTATGTATATCTTTCTTTTTTCAATGTTATGTTTTCTCTTGAGTTCTGGTTGTGTGCAAAGCCTACAAATTTGGAGCGCCCTTCGTGAATGACACGTTTGGGCCAACACAAATAAGCCTCTGAATTTGGAGTGCCCTTCGTGAATGACGTTTGGGCCAATACAAATAAGCCTCCGAATTTGGAGCGCCCTTTGTGTATGACACGTTTGGGCCGATTAGGCCTTCGAATTCAGAGCGCCTTTCATGAACGACATGTTTGGGCCAAATACGAATAAGCCTCCGAATTCGGAGCGCCCTTCGTGAATGACGTTTGGGCCAATACAAATAAGCCTCCGAATTCGGAGTGCCCTTCGTGAAAGATGTTTGGGCCAATATAATTAAGCGTCCGAATTTGGAGCGCCCTTTGTGCATGACACATTTAGGCCAATTAGGCCTCCGAATTCGGAGCGCCCTTTGTGAATGACGTTTGGGCCAATACAAATAAGCCTTCAAATTCGGAGCGCCATTCATGAATGACGTTTGGGCCAATACAAATAAGCCTCCAAATTCGGAGCACCCTTTGTGACGTTTGGGTCGATTAAGCATCCGAATTCAGAGCACTCTTCGTGAATGACTTGGGCCAATACAAATAAGCCTTCGAATTTGGAGCGCCCTTCATGCATGACACGTTTGGGCTGATTAATCCTCTGAATTTGGAGCGCCCTTTGTGAATGACGTTTGGGCCAATACAATTAAGCATCCGAATTTGGAGCGCCCTTCATGCATGACACGTTTGGGCCGATTAAGCCTCCAAATATGGAGCGCCCTTCGTGAATGACACGTTTGGGCCAATACAAATAAGCCTCTGAATTTGGAGCGCCAATCGTGAATGACTCATTTGGGCCGAATAATCCTCCGAATTCGGAGCACCCTTCGTGAATGACGTTTGGGCCAATACAAATAAGCCTTCGAATTCAGAGCGCCCTTCGTGATGTTTGGGCCAATTAAGCATCTGAATTCGGAGCCCCCATTGTGAATGACTCATTTGGGCCGAATAATCCTTCGAATTCGGAGAGCTTATCGTGAATGACAAGTTTGGGCCAAACACAAATAAGCCTCCAAATGCGGAGCGCCCTTCATGAATTACGTTTGGGCCAATTAAGCCTCCAAATTCAGAGCATCTTTCGGGGATATTATCATCGACGTAAAGTATTAGACAACTTGATTTGCAAGGAAGATTAATAACTTTCTACAAACATCAAATAAACTAATATTTATTTTCAGTAAAGAAATTGTACTCTTACAGACATTCAGAACAATATGTTTTATTCAATAAATCATAAGTACATGCTTTACAAAAAAAAAAAAAAATACATCAAAATTATTTGGCTCCGCCCTCATCATTAGTCTTCTCGGCTTCGAAAGCCTTGAACGGAAAAGTATAGCTCTGAGATAAGGGTGACGCCGGATCAACGCCCGCGGCCTGAAGAGCCTTGGTCCATCCATACTTGAATCCGCGATTTTCGCATCGACAGATCTCCTCGGCTAGTTTCTCCTTCATCTTCTCTATTCCAATTTTTCGGCCCTCATGGAAGCCTTTCTCATAGGACCTAGCCTTGGTAGATTCTATTGCGAACATACTGGCCGTCTCTCTGTCGGCAATCGCGTGATCCAGAATTCGGCGATTTACTTGCTCCGTGACAATCGGATTCACTTTACTCGCCGAATGAGTCTCAAAGAGGTTAGCTTTCTTTAGCTCATTTTTAGCCTTCTCCACGCGAGCTTGCAAGCTCTGAATGCAAGCATCCCTTTGCTCTATCTCTCTTCGCGTGGCACGTAGATGCATGCCGATTTCATAGGAGATATACAAACCCTTTACTACCCCATAAACACCGTCCCGAAAAACTTCATAATAAGCCCGGTCGACCATGGACTGCTGAACTTATGGCATAAAAAATTGTCAAGCAAACTCGACAGCTACATTTGGGTCGCGAATGATGGAATTCGCCTCCGTCATCAGTTTGTTCCCAACAAAAACCGAAAAACTCAATAGGCGCGGTGTCGCACTGGCTTCACCTCTCAAACGAGGGGAGTTACCTCATTCCTGTCTTTCCTTTTTGGGTGACCTACTTCGATGACGTGGGGACTGCCATTTCCCGAGCTCCCTCGACGTCCTAATCCCCATGCGCGTAGGCTCGCCACCTCGGTTCATCTCTGTGTCCAGCTCCATGAGTGTCCTACCTTCCCCTTTACTGTTGAAGAATAGTCTCCTTGCCATCCACAGTTATCCACACTTCTTTTTTCCTCTTCCAATTTGTTGGATTTGAACGCAACAATGGCACCCCCGCGCATGCAGCCCCCGCCCCATTTATTGATTACAGGGGCAGCACTCCCGAGGCGATCTCATCAATGCTCGCATTCAAGTCCTTGCGCTGATAGGTTCATGTGCCGTAGCCAATCCATGAACCACCGATATTCGGCGTTCTAATTCATTCATTAACTGGGGCAAGGGCAGATTCGTTAATCTAATCGGCTAAATTTCAAGGCCTTGCGCCGATAGGTTCATATGCCCTAGCCACTCCATGAACCACCGATATTCGGCGTTCCAGTTCATTCCTTAATTGGGGCAAGGGCAGTTAGTTAATCTTAATGGCTAATGATTCACCAATCTAATCGACTAAATTTTAAGGCCTTGCGCCGATAGGTTCATGTGCCCTAGCCACTCCATGAACCACTGATATTCGGCATTCCAGTTCATTCATTAGCTAGGGCAAAGGCATATTCATTAATGCATTCAGCTAAATTGAAAAAATACGCAGTTATCTAATCGACAGATATTTAATTAGATGTTTAATTTACTCATGATCGTACATCCTACTAGATTGATAGCTAGCACACGCAAGAGACAGTAGTGAAAAACAAAGGAAATTTTTATTAATAAATTGAGTACAGATAGTAGTCATTTTACACATGAAAATTACCCTAAATAAACAAAAATCTATTGAACAAAAAGTTACTAACAATAGTCTACAAGAACCATGCATGGAAGATGCCTAACAAAAATTGGAATGTCACCCTAGTCAATCTTCAGGGTCAGACTCTAGCGACTCAACATCTACCTGCTCATATGGAATCGGCTGGGCCAATGTCACATTAGCGGCAGTGAGGGCTTTGAGCCAGCCGTGTTTGAAGCCCCAATTCCCAAATTTGGGTACTTGCTCCACATAGTTCTCCAAGACGACGTCCTTCCCAGCTTGGAACGCTTTAGAAACCTCGGAGTCGGCTATTTCCTTCGCCTTCTTCGACTCTTCTAAATTGGCTTCTAATTTGGCAATCACCTCCTTGGCTAACTTGAGCATGTCTTCACTCACGGTTGCCCTCTCCTCGGCGGCCAATCTGAGTTGGTCAGAACTCTTCACCTTCTCTGCCTCGACATTGGCTCTTTCACTCTCCTCTACCGCTCTCGTTGACTTGGATTCGGCTCTTTGAGAGGCCTCTATGGCCTTGCTCTTCTCATTTTCAATTTCAGCTTTCAACAAGACGATCTGCTCAATAGCATCATGTTGACAGTGGCCAATCTCGGCTATCCTGCCCGCCGTCTACAAAGTAAGGAATTAGAGTTAAGTCATAATAAAAAATAAAAAATATACATATAGGCGGAAGACTACAGATAAGGTTAAGTCACATACCAATATGGCCGATTGAGCGTCTAAGGCAATTGACAGCAAAGTCGCTCTATCAACCGGCAGGGAAATTAAGGAAGCCACGCTCAAGGCCACAGCCAGATCTTTCAGAGCCGACGCATCGGATGCAATCGGCACATTCTTTATCCTCGGTTGGACAATGAATGGCACGACTAAGTCTGACTCCTCTAAGCGCGGCCATTTATCGGTAACTGTTTCCTCAAGCTCGGCTTCGAGCTCGGCGGGACATTATTCCCTCCTTTGCTCGCCCTTCTGATCCAACTGTTCAATAATTTGTTCTTTCTCGGCCATTTCAACCTGAGTCATTTCAACTTGCTCCATTTTGGTATTCGGCGGAGAAGACTCAGCCACGGCAGCAGGGGAAGGATCGAATCTGTTAGTCCCGGCCCTCTTCCAGGCGGCCATCCGTTCAGAATTTTTCCTTCTGGCCAGCTACGTTAGCGACTCCCCAACCATGTTGCCACGGTACACGCCGGGAAGGTCTTCTAAGTCAATAAAAATGTCTTCAAATGAGGCGTCCCCTCAGCCTGAAGTAGATGGAGGGTTGGATTGATTAAGGTCGGCTTCTTCAAAAGCCAAGTTCAGAGCCTCGTCAACTTTGGCTTCCAAAGTGGACTGATTAGGTTCTTCGGCTACTTCCTCGGTTATTGGTTCTTCCGCCTGCTCCGAGTCAGAAGCTTCCAAACCAATCTACCTAAGGTTTTTGAAGTTGGGGAATATAGGAGCCGTGAGCTACTGTTCGCCCCTCGGAATCGAAATATTGTCTGCGGCCGAAAAGGTTGCATAAGTCGGCTCATATTTGAGAAGTATATGAGTCGCCCTCCCATGCTTCTGGAGATTTGGACAGAAAAAAAACTGGAGTGTGGTTTTGATTTCCGCAAGCACAGCGTCATCGGCTGAAACAAGAACTTTCTTCAAATCGTTTCCTGCATAAATAAAGCCGATTAAATATATATCAAATACATGTAAGAAGCTTTACGGCCACCTAGTTTGCCTTTTTGTCTAGGCACAAGATCTAAGCGATCGTCGCCCTCGCCAAATTCCCAGTTGCCTTGGACAACGACCATAACATTGTCAACTCGCTTGCCAGAGGTGGCAAGCATAGTCACCAAATGATGGTCGGTGTCCTTAGCCCTGAGAAAGTAGCACTCTTGCTAGCTAAAAGATTTGGCCAAGGCATAGCAATATTGAATAGCAAGGATACCAAGATTGATCCCAAGGCGTCGGTTCAACTCTACAATTCCCATTATGATCTGGTAAAAATTTACATTAGGTTGGGAAGGGATTAGACCCCAGTGGCGAAGGACGACCCATAGAAATGGGTGAAGGGGGAAACGGACTCCGCCCTTAACAATTGATAAGAGAGGAAAGATGATTGTACTCTCATCAGTCCTCTCGATATCAAGCATGCTCTCTGCCACGACTGACA
This sequence comes from Camellia sinensis, assembly GCF_055761805.1. Taxonomy (NCBI): domain Eukaryota; kingdom Viridiplantae; phylum Streptophyta; class Magnoliopsida; order Ericales; family Theaceae; genus Camellia; species Camellia sinensis. Next base: position 211,038,499 of record NC_138965.1, read on the forward strand.
GGTGGACTTCGTCAGGAATGGAAAAATGGTGTTGAAAACCGGTGAATCGATTCGCAGAAAGAAGGGCTTTCAAATGTTTGGCCATCCTAGCCAGTTTAGGGAGTATGCTAAACTAAAAACAAACAAGGAAATGGGATTCAAAATGGGGGACAAGAGAACTTAAAAGAAGCAGAGAAGACAATGAGAAACGAGAGGAAGTTGTAGAGGTTGCAGAGTGAAGGTGTCATACTGAAAGGCGAATAGAAAACTTTGAGTATTCAAAAACATACATTCGAAGGGACAAAGTTTTAAATCGCATTAAATGAAGGAAGCGTACGAAAGGGCGGGAAATCGTGACACTTACGTTGGAATGAGGTTAACCGTCGAATTTTTGTTGACTTTTCAAATCTGAAACCAAACACACTGACTAACTAGTGTTAGTGGGATGTTTGGGGGGCAATTGTGGGAGCCGAATAATTTTGATGGTGGAGATGCGGGGTACACTTAGAAAATCAGGATATATATATATATTATATTCAGCCTTGTCCTGTACGATCAAGACGCCGAATATCTAATCGGCCATAGAACTAGTTGAAGAAACAGTCGAGTAAGAATTGGCATACGACAGAAGGGGCCGAATGAACAATCACACGATAGATTAAGAGTGGGCCCGACCCTAGGGCCCAAGAGGGAATATAAATAGAGGGTATGTGAGAACAAATCCAAAAAACTTAAGCCTTAAGCAAACAATAGACTTACACTAACTTGTCTGTCAGAGTGCTAATTCCGGCACCCCCGACCGAAGTGTTAATCTCTTTTTTAGGTGATGATCAGAGGATCTGGGACGTGCTTCAGGATCCAAGAGTATTTGCAAAACCTACTTCTCCACAAAAGGCATGACAAAGTGCTTCCCGTTCCCTAGTGCTCCTCCGAGTGACTGACCATCACTTTAGACTTGTGAGCTTGCAGGGCTCATAGGATGGGATCGAAGAGGAAAGCTTTTCTCTTCATTTCATTGATGGGTTGGAGAAATGTTCACGACCTAAGTCAGTGAAATCAAACAAACGGGTAATAGGCTGCAAAAAGAACCCAAAAGACTAAGTTCATTTTTCCATATCTCTCTCTCAATATGTGGGTTTACTAGTATTTTGGTTCACTTTCCTCTTCATCTATCTCATTTGCTGAGATAGGGTTCATTCAAAGAGAGCGTGACCCTTTACTCAACAATGATAACCTAGATATGCAATCCGAACTACTACCAATAAAGAGAAGGTAAAGAGAAGGGTGGTGGGTATAGAAAAAAAGGATGGTACAATAGGTCTGGGAAGAATTGAAATATTGGGAAGGGCTTCTAAAAGGTCGAGAGGATGAGGAATTTTGAATCTTGCTTATTGACTTCATTTTCGGTACCGGGCATGGGAATATATGCCTTATCTCTGCTCGTGGGAGCTTGGGCAGATCATTGGTTTTGAGGAGTTGAATATGGAGCAAATGAGCCTCTATTCGTAGGCAGAAGATGAGGTCTCAGGTCACTATCAGCAGGTGGAGTGGAAGAGAGCTTATTCCCCAGAGGGAGAGGGCTCACTGTATTATATTATAGACTTCATTTCTGAATGCATGCTTGGGTCTGGGGCGATTCAAATGCTTGGTTGAAGGCTCCAAGTCAGTTTGCTTCCAAGACATGGAGATGAGGATGGAATGTCAGATGGCTCGGCATCAGAGGAAAGAGATTCTTATAGTTCCGTTCCATGAAGGTCGGAAAAGAAGAGGTTTATTTGCTCCACTTCCATATAGTTGACGGTGTGTGCCCATCCAACTCTCCCTCTAAGCTGGCATTCAAAAGTCTACTTTTTCTATTTAGCCCATATAGAAACGAGTAGGATTTGGGTCGAGGGCAAGGGTAGAGAGCTTGGGATTCGATACCTAGAGGGTGGCAAGTTATTTCCTGCATGGGGTTCAAGGATAGCCGAAGAAAGCTTGGATAACATTCCTTTCTATATAGACTGGATTTCAAGAGATGGTGGATTCGGAGTGGAGTCGGTCGAGAGAACAAAACAAGGACTGAGAGTCCATTGCCTTGAATCGAGTGGAGAGGAACGAAATCAAGCGCTTTCCAGAGCTGGGCTCGCCCGCCTTTGTAGCTCCCACTAGAGGGTTCAGAGAGGCATTTGATCTAGGAGCCTCTTTGCTAGTACATCCTTTCGAGGGTCATATGCAGCTATAACAGGTTCTGGTGCTTCTTAGCTCAGAGTGCATTGCCTTGAGGCAAAAGGATGGTTAAGATGAGCTTCACTTGGTAGTTGTGGGGGCCGCATAGAATTATTACAAAGGGAAGCTGAATAATTTAAAGAAAGAAATCAAGTTATGTACTATACGGCTTTATCCCGAAGGGACAGAGGCCGAATAACCAAATCAGTGGAAGAATCAGCTATAAATCAGGCTGAGTATGAACAGGTAGCCAAATAGCGATTGTTAGTTGGACAAAAGGTGGGCCCAACCATCAACATCATGGACGATTATAAATAAGAAGAGCATCAGCTAAGAAAAGGTATGTGAGAAAAAGTAAGATTAACTTGAGGGGTAAGCAACCCAGAGCGTATACACTGACTTATCCGTCGGAGTGCTAATTCCGGCACCCCCGACCGGAGTGTTTGTTTCTTTTTAGGTGACTAGTTGAGGATCAAGAGCGTCCTACAGGATCCAGAGAGTATTTCCAAACCTTATCTCCACAATTGGCGCCATTTGTGGGAATAAACAAGCACATCCATGGCAGGCGTGACAGAAGATCCTCCAATAGTCAATGATGACCTTACGCCACGAGATGATACCACTCTAAGAAACATGCCTCGGCCACATAACATTGCTGCACAAAGGGCCTTGAACCTCGACTTAGTTGCCCAGACCTCACCCTCGACATCAGCACATGAGACAATGCAAGCGATTATGGATCAGGCGAAGCAAAACGAACAAAGGTTACAAAACATGATGGCTGAGAACTTCACCTCCGACAGGATTTGGCCCTGGAGGTGGCAAAATCCCAACAGGCCGCGTGCTAAGATTGGAGACGACCTTTGGGAATGGATGGTCAACGACCTCGAACTTGGAGACATGATAGTGACAGTGATTCTGATTCATCATCCCCAGAATCGAAAAAGAAGGGACGAGTCGAAGTCTCCAGTTCTTCTAGGGGAAGCCCGCATGCGCAGAATAAGCGAAGAAGAAAGGACTCAGACGAAGAGGATCAACATGACCCCTTTATGCGACAGATCGCAGGGGCAGTGCTACCTAAAAAGTTAAAAGCTTCATCGTTCACCCTATACGATGAAAAGTCAGACCCCACTGATCACATTCGTCATTATAAGCAAGCCATGATGCTTCATGCAGACGATGAGGCCCTCATATGTCAAATATTTTCGAGCAATTTGGGACCATTGGCCGTCATATGGTATTATAAATTGGAACCGGCATCGATTAAGAGCTTCCACCAACTCCAAAAATCCTTCAGGGCAAGGTTCATCACCAATGAGGTCCAGCTGAAGCAAGCTGATTCTCTCTGCGCAATACAAATTCAACTAGGAGAAACCCTTTGTGCATACTCGGCGCGCTATTGGGAATGCTTTAATCTAGTAGATGATGCCTGCAATAACTCCATGGCCATCACCGCCTTTAAGATGGGATTGCATCCTGACAATGCCCTCTGCAGCTCCTTGACTAGACGGACCCTCAAAACAGTCTGGTCGTTAATGAAAAAAGTCAAGAAATACTGCAACGTGGAAGATGATGCCCTGCGGGTCAAAGCCGAGCACAAGGCCAACAAGATGGCCCCGTCCGAAATCGTTCAACCGATGAAGTCTGTACCATCACGAAGCCCTGAACCACAAAATTGGGCTAAACGAGACAAAAGACGAGATTCGCGCCGATCAAATGACCAGTGTTCACATCGAGCTAATGAACAAATTCATGTGGACAGTAGGCGCATAAGGCGCGTGGACAAGAAATATACGGAGTTATCGGAGCCGATCAGTGCGATTATGTCTAAAGTTCAACACCTTCTATTCTTTAAATGACCACCCAAGATGGTGGGACCTCCCGACACGAGGAGACGGGATAGGCGATGCGAGTATCACAAAGACCACGGTCATGATACCGACAGTTGTTATGCGTTGACGGACCACCTTGAGGAGTTGGTACAAGACATTCAGCTTATACAACACGTATGAAAGAACAATTCACCAAAAATAGTAGCTATATGGCAGGATTCACCTCCACTCGGTGTAATTCATATGATATACAGCTTGCCGACCGCATCCGCGGTACATACAATTCAGTCGCATCTTGATCCCCAAAAGTAAATCCCACCAGCAAAACGGTCCTATGAAGCTACGAGTATTACTTTCGATGATTCTGATTTGGTCGGCATAACGGTCCCCCATACTGATCCCTTAGTCGTCGAATTATGCATAAATCGATTCACCATTGAACATGTTCTCATTGACCAGGGAAGTACTTCGAAAGTAATGTACTATAAGACCTTTGTTACACTCGGCTTCATTGAGTCGGACCTGTCTCCAGCTGATTATCTGTTATTCGGCTTCAATGCTAATCTGGAATATCCTTTGGGCAAAATCACACTACTAGTTCGGGCGGGCTCCCGATCAGTGGACGTAGAATTTTTGGTTGTCAACCTTCCTTCACCGTATAATCTCATCATGGGACGAACTTGGTTGCATACCATGCAGGCCGTGCCAAGCACATATAATCAACTACTTCGCTTTCTGGCTGAACGCGGCGTAGAGCAAATTTGAGGTTCCCAAAAATTGGCACAGACGTGTTATCTTCTTGCTGCAAAGACACCAAGGGAGCTAAAAGTGAATTCAATTGAGGTGCCGGATCGGGAGAGCCTTGACGACGTTGGGCAGTTCCCAAGTGAAAAGGCAACCGGAGCCCTGGATCGGGTAGAAATTCATGGGAATCTTGGCAAGTTTTTCATGGTCGACGCTTCCCTGAATAAAGCCAACAGGCAAGAGCTAATATCCTTCTTACTTAGCAACCTTGATGTATTTGTGTGGTCACCGTATGAGATGCTGAGGGTGGATTCATCTGTGTCCCAGCACCGCTTAAACGTTGATCCCAAATGTAAGTCAATTATTTAGAAAAGCCGGCGGTCAGTCGCGAAATTCACAGCTGCTGTTGTTGAAAAAGTTAATCGGTTGCTTGATGCCAGGGCAATCTGTGACGTGACCTATCCTACATGGCTGTCGAATACTGTAGTTGTGAAGAAGAAAAATGGAACTTGGCGCGTTTGTGTGGATTTCACGAACTTAAACAAAGCTTGTCCCAAGGATTACTTTCCCCTCCCCAGAATAGACTAACTCGTAGATGCAACGGCACATCATCAACATATGAGCTTCTTGGATGCCTACAGAGGCTACCATCAAATTGCCATGCATCCAGAAGACCAAGAAAAAACTGCATTCCTCACCCCTAGAGGAATCTATTGCTATAAAGTTATGCCTTTCGGGCTGAAGAAATTAGGGGCAACCTACCAAAGACTAGTGACTACCATGTTCAAGCAGCAACTCGGCCGTACCATGGAAGTATACATCGACGATATGGTGGTAAAGTCCAAAGAAGAGCAAACTCATCTAGCTGATCTGGAAGAGACATTCGGCATTCTTCGCAAATACAAAATGAAGCTGAACGCTTCCAAATGTGCATTTGGCATTGGATCCGAAAAATTCCTTGGCTTCATTGTTAACCACCGCGGAATCAAAGCCAACCTAAGGCAAATCACAACAATTCATGAACTCGGCTCTCCTTGGCCGGTCAAAGAGGTTCAGAAGCTGATGGGAATGGCCGCCGCACTCAACAGGTTCATCAACCGTTCCACAGATCGCTGCCAGCAATTCTTTCATATCTTTCGGTAGGGTAAAGCTTTTGAATGGACCCCCGAGTGTGAAGCCTCTTTGGACAATTTGAAGACTTACCTCCGATCAGTTCCACTCTTGACAATGCCTTCGGCAGGTGATCCGCTCATTCTATATCTGGTAGTGTTTCTGACCGGGCGATCAGTACCGTATTGATAAAGGAAGAACGAGGGGAGCAGCGGCCAGTTTATTATGTGAGCAAAGCAATGGCTAACGCCGAAACACGTTACCTTCCGTTGAAAAAACTTATCCTAGCTCTCGTCATAGCAGCAAGAAAACTGATGCATTACTTTTGGGGGGCATACCATCGGGGTACTAACGGACTACCCCCTCAGGTCAGTGCTCCATAACGCGGAAGCGTCAGGGCGCGTTTCAAAATGGGTTTTCGAACTCGGCTAGTACGATATCCATTTTCTACCTAGAACCTCAATCAAGGGGCAAGTGCTCACCGACTTTGTGGCCAAATTCACTGGGTGTCTCGTCGACTTTAATCCTGATCAAAGTCAACCCAAGCCGAGCTGGAGAATTTACGTTGGGGACATTTGGCAGTTGTATTGTGACGGGTCATCCAACCAATGTGGCAGTGGGGTGGGCGTAGTGATCAATACACACATTCCTTGAAAATACATTGCTTTGCCTTTATTTCTCTCTGTTGCAGCAAAAGGAGAAGTCCAGGAATGGGGTGGCCAACTGGCCGGTTTTAGTGGCCAACGACCACTTGAAGTAGCCGACCGGCCAGTTGTAGTAGTCGACAGCCACTTTTTGTAGCCGACTGGCCACCAATGAAATTTTGCATAAGTGTGCTCCTGAGTTGGAGCAGAGACATACTGGGATTTGGTACAATTTTCAGTGATTAAAACAAATGCAAACAGAGGCATCCGATGGCGAGGCAATGGTGTTTTTGGGTGGATCAACTGAGCATGCATGCGTCCTTCGCCCCTCAAGGCCATTTAGTCGCTTTTGTTAGCTTAGAATAAATTAGCTATTTCATTCATACAAGAGTTGTAATAATTAGATTAGAATAGTTAATTAGTTTTGGTTTGTAATAATTAGTCTAATTAGTTTAATTAGTTAACATTAATTAGTGTAGCTAGTTAGCTTATTCATTCGGACCCTCCTTTGAGAGGGCATAATGTTGTAATAAGTGTGCGTGCGTGTGTGGATGTTTTCCAACTCTGCGTCTTTCTCCCTTTTATTTAATTGCTTTCGATGGTTAGTTTAGGGTCATGTTTTGAATAGTATACCTTATGCTTGCATGTTTGCATCCATTCATTTGTCTTGCATGCACCGAGGCTCGGCGCATCATTCAAACTACATTTTCAATACTTATTTGAATACGTATTCCAAAGCATGTTATCAAATTGAATCAAATCATATGTCATATTAGTAGCCGAGCCTATTAATCGCATTATTGCATGTGTTGCATTAGACACTAAACATAGTTAGGATCATGCATCTTTCTAACTAATTTTTGTTTTGGGTTGGAGTACTTGGTAAGTTTTATGCTTTAGTATGCTTGCATGAGTGCGATTGCCATGTTGCCATGATAGCAGGCTTGCCATGTGGCTATTTGCTTAAATGATTAACTGTATGAATGCCTGTGGATGAAGGCTTTGTTGCTTGAATTGGAAAATCCGCAAATCCGCAAACTTTTAAGCCCACTTGAGAGTGGTGAATTCAAACCATTTGCAAAAACAAACATAAGTTGAGTTGTTCCAATTCTCGCTATTTTAGTCTATACTTGATTGTGTGTGCGTCACATAGTAATGTTAGCTAATAATCGGAATAAGAACGCATAATGTTTATAAAATGACATATCATGGTTAGTAGAGGCTGATCCTTTGATCGGGCGAGCGGGGGTGCTTATTTCATGACCTTCCCCCATCGTACCCAAGTTCCCGAGCCGAGGCAACTTTGGTGATGACGGACACATGGCCTTTGGCATGAGTCAGTGTTTCCTAAATTTCCCCCAAAACAAAATATTTAGGTGGTGACTCTGTAATCTGGCAAAACAGTCCAATTTTGGCATTATTTGATTTAAAATTAATTTTCCAAAAAGATTTGCCGGATTGGACTCTTTGGTGTTTATTAGTTTCATATTGCACTTTGTGAGATTAGATTCAAAACCGTGACAGGAGTCCGAACTGTAAGAGCAATTCGAGCTCTCCGAAAGGGGGCACGAAAAAGTCGAGCTACAACTATTCCATTGTGAGTGGGTTAGAGCGGTTTGGTTTGGAAGTGAGCTTAGCTGTAGAGTGGATTGGGCGTCCATCAACTCACTCTTGAAATGGTCTTGCGACATGTTGGAATGTTTTTAGAAAGCTGATAAGCTGAATGTTTTTTTTAGCATGGTAGCCTAGATAGGTTGGTATATATAGAAGGACCGAAACAATTTTGTTTTCAATCACTTTCCGATTAAGCCCTCCTCAACTTTGCATCAAGCTCGAGTAGCAAGGGCAGAATTTGAATGGTGCTACGGCTCCCTTTACAAACGTGGAAACTTAGAGCTTGGTTGGGGAAGACCCAAGGAGAAGTCAGTGGTCTACTAAGCTGCCATTTTACGAGACCCGGAGGAAGGCTCTTGGATGGACTAGTTAAGTAGTGGAACATTTCATCCTCATTTCAGGGAGAAGCCTTAGCTTGTAGGTGCGCTTGTCAACTCGCCCAGGCTTGCAACCTTTTAGAGATGGAAATTGAGGGAGATAACAAAGAAGTCATCCATTTGTGTGTCTCTGAAAAGGTTTCTCCACGGGAGTGTGGGGCTATTTTTGATGATATCAAGAGATTGGCACTTCAAGGGAACTTCTCTTTCAAATGGAATCCAAGAACAACAAATATAGTAGTACATTAGGTGGCCTAAGCATTTTTGCGTTGCCGTTTTCCACTAGATTGGGTTTCAACTGAAAAATCTAGAAATCCCCTAGATATTGATTTGTGATTATGTATCAATTTTAACCAATAAATAATAATCACAATCAAACAATCAAGACAAATCAACACAACGATTTTAACATGAAAAAATCACAATTGGAGCGCTTCCAATTGTGATAAAAAAATCACGGGCAAAAGTCACAAAACAATCCACTAAGAAGACATAAAGGAATCACACAAGTGTGCTCTCAATTACCTAGCGAATCTACGCCCGAATCCAACCAACCCCTATATGTCTCTTCCAGCCCCGTCTTCACCTCAGAATTATCTTGCCCAACGTTGAATCCACAATGCCGATGTCGAATCCACGACGATGAACCACTCCAGAATCTACCAAAGATTTAGGCCCAAATTCCACAGAATCCACCGAAGAATAACTCTCTCTTTTGTATTGAATAAATAAAACGAACAAATTCTTTGATATATTCCACTCAATTCATAATTAAAACTCTCACAAATATCAAAGGAAACAAGCAAAGAAGCTCCAGATGAAAACCCTAATACCCAAGAAGAAAATCTAGAAGCCGTAACCTTAAAATCTGATTGAAACACATATTTATAAAAAATTGGGCCACGAAGGTCACTTGAGCGAAGGATCTTTCGCTCGAGCGAGAAATGCAACTTCTTAGTATTTTACAGTCAATCCCCAACATAGTCAACGAAGTGGCAAACATGAAAGAATTAACTTCTGAAACATCTCTACAAGGCACAATTTAGGTTGGATTTGCATCTAAAACTTATAGCCTCACTGAAATGAAAGATCGAATAAAATTACAACCAAAGGAGATTTTGTCAAACGAGATTGCCAATAACAAAAACCTAACACTAACCTTCACCTGTTGTATTCAGGCTTTGTTTGCCTCTTGTTTTACTTTCCTTGTTCCCCAAAAAAAAAAAAAAAATGTACATTTCTTTTGTAGGCTACACTTTATTGTTTTGTTCTTTAATTTGCATGTGGCTTTCAACTGATGTTAGTTAGAATACTGTGAATTTGCTTTTTTGTTCTAGTAAACTTGTTAAACTAATACAAAAAAAACGCTTAAATAGTACATTATATTAATGTGTGCAACAAATATAAATTTGTAAAAATTTATTAATAAAGTTAAAGTGATCTAATAAGTCACTTTGTTGTCCACGTACATGTAAATAATGTTACGTAGATCATTCATAGAAGAAAAAAAAATAAAGATTGATCAAATAATTGTAAATATATTATTTAGTTACATTCACTACAAGAAAAAAGGGTTTAAGAGACAGAAATTTTTGGGACGGCACATTTGCCATCCCAAAAAATGACTTTTTGCGACGGCACAACTTGTCGTCGCAAAAAATGTGACCTTTTGAGACGGCACAACTTGCCGTCGCAAAAAATGCGACTTTTTGAGACGGCACAGCTTGCTGTCGTAAAAAATGTGACCTTTTGAGACGGCACAGCTTGCCGTCGCCAAAAAATGTGACTTTTTTAGACGGCACTGCTTGCCGTCGCAAAAAAATGTGACCTTTTGTGATAGCACAACTTGCCGCCGCAAAAAAAAATGTGACTTTTTGAGACGGCACAACTTGCCGTCACGAAAATAGAGTATTTGCGACGGCAAAAATTGTTGTCGTAAAAAAAAATAGAGTTTTTGCGACGGTACCAGCAGCAGTCGCAAAAAAAAAAAAAAAGAGTTTTTTTCGACCGTAATAGGTACCGTTGCACACAAAAAAAAAAGTAAAAAATTTATATATATATTGTGGCTTTGAGACGGCTTCATATATATAGTCACAAAATGGTTTAAATAAATGCAATGGTATTTTTCTGTCATTAAAAAAAAAAAAAACGACGTCATTTTACTCTTTTGAACATTTCTCTTTTCACCTATTTTTTCATCTTCCTATCTCTCTGTCTCTGTCTCTCTTCTCTGTCTCTCTCTCTCTCACTCATTACTCTTCTCTGTCTGTCTGTCTCTCTCTCTTTCTCTCTGTCTCTCTTCTTTTTCTCTCTCTCACTCATTACTCTTCTCTTTTTGCCTGTTTGTCTCTCTCTCTCTCTCTCTTTCTCTCTGTGTCTCTCGTCCATCTCTTTTCTGTCTATCTCTCTCATCTCTCTTCTCTCTATCTCTTCTCTTTATCTCACTCACTCATCTCTCTCCGTCTCTCTTTCGTTTATCTCTTTTCGCTCTTTTTTTTTCTCTCTCTCTCTTTATCTATATATTTTCACCCATTTTTTCATCTTTCTTTCTCTCTTCTCTTTCTCTATCTCACTCATCACTCTTCTCTCTCTGTCTATCTGTCTCTGTCACTCTCTCCCTCTCTCTCTCTGTGTCTCACACTCATCTATCTCTTCTCTCATCTCTTTTCTCTCCCTATCTCTTTCGCTCATCTCTCTTCTCTCTATCTCTCTCATCTCTCATCTCTCTCTGTCTCTCTCGTTCATCTCTCTTCTCTCTATGTCTCTCTCGCTCTTCTCTCTTCTCTTTATCTCTCTCTCTCTCTGTCTCTCTCGTTCATCTCTCTTCTTTCTATGTCTCTCACTCTCTATCTCTTTATCTTTCTCTCTCTCTCTCTCTCTCTCTCTCTCTCTCTCTCTCTTTCTCCTCTACTATGTTCGCGTTGCTCACTTTCTCCCTTCCGTCTTCTCTATTTACTGAGCTCTCTCTCGATTTATCTATCCACTACAAGAAAATGCACTTTTAGCGACCATATGTCTCTCTCTCGCTCATCACTCTGTCTAAGTCTCTTACTCATCTCTCTCTCTCTCACCACCCATCTCCTTTACCACGTTCGCCATTACTGCAAAAGCCATTCCACTACAACCATTACTATCACTGTCGCCACTTCACCTCTACGACTACCATTACTACTACCATTGCCACCACTCCACTACCACCACTACCACTACTGCCACTACTACTACCATTATCTCTCCTTCACCCTTGTCACTCCATCTACTCTACTCCTACCACAACTTCACTACTAATCTCCTTCGTCATCACCACCACCACCACCATCAGCTCTTATCCACCACCTTCACCACTACTGTCGCTCCCTCTCCTCTACCGCAAAAAATTAGTTTATGATTTTTAATAACAAAAAAAAATGGGCAGCAGAAAAATATTTTTCATTGACCACAGAAAATTAACTTTTATTTTAGTGGGAAATATTTTTCATTAAAATATTACCCCTACTTCTACCAAATAAAAAATAATAATATTTTTTCTCATTAAAATAAAAATGAAACAAATAAATTTTCAATCTTAGTAACTAAAAAAAAAAAGAAACTTTTTTTAAAAAAATTCATTAACTACAAAAAAATATATATTTTAACAAAAAATAAAATTTTTTGACGATGGCAACCCTTTTTTCAAAAAAAAAAAAAAAAAAGAGTTAAACGGCGTTATTTTTTTATTTAAATTGCATTTCTGAGCCAAAAAAAAAATTTATCAGTGTGTTTGGTTTGAGTTTTTTGAATTAAGTTTTTTGAAAACTCAATTTTTTTGTTTTCGTATTTTTTTTTTTATTTTTAGTGAATATTTTTAAAATTTTATACATTTTTTTTTTACTTTTTTAGATGCACCTTACTTAGATGTATCTAAAAAGTAAAAAATTTGTGAAAAAGATATTTTAAAAATTTGATAAATACAAAAAATGTACTAAATTATCGTTTTTTTTTTTTTGTATTTTTGGTATTTAGTGAATTTTTAAAAGGTTTTTCTCACAATTTTTTTACTTTTTAGGTATATTTATGTTAGGTATGTCTAAAAAGTAAAAAAAAAAATTTGCTTAAAATATTTAAAAATTTCAGTAAAAACAAAAAAACACGAAAAATAAGAAAATAAAATTTTCTGAAAAGTGTTTTTGAAAAAACGCAACCAAGCAAGCAAAAATTTTTTATTCCCGCCCATTTTTTTCCTTTCCTGCTCCCTTCCCCCCCCCCTTTTCCATTCCCGTTCCCTTGCCCCCCTTTTTCCATTCCCGTTCCCTTCCCCTCCCCCTCCCAAAACAAAAAATCCCCAATCTCAAGCCCAAAAATCCCTAATCTCTTTTTACCCCCCTCTCTCTCTCTCTCGATCAACGGCAAGCGGTGGAGGAGTAGCGTCGGAGCAGCGTCATCGTCGTCGTCGTCGTCGTCGTCGGAGCAGTGTCGTCGTCGTCGTCGTCAGAGCAACATTGGAGCAACAGCAGCGTTGGCCTCCTCTTCTGCCACCTCAACATCTCTTATGTCTTTCTTTCTTTACTCTTTTCTCTCTCTCTCTCTCTCTCTCTCTCAAGTTTCTTTCTCTGTTTCTTCTTGTTTTTGGATTTGAATCTACATCTAGGGTTTTGATCGGGTTCAAGGCACTCTCTTTTGAAAGTTCTACTCTCTGTTTCTATCTTCCTTCGTTTCTTCTTGTCTTGCGATTTGAATATGCTCCTAGGGTTTGGATCGACGGATGACCTGTGCAATATTCAAATTTGATGATTTCTGTTATTTGATGAATGCAATTCAATTTTATGTCTTCATTTTTATTTTTATTTTGTTGCTTCCTAAGCTGAAAATTCAGCATGTTTTGTTTTGTCTGATCATATTTCTCCATTTGCCTATGTTTATCTACTTAGAAATTGTTAGAAACTAGAATTGAAGAAATTGAGTTTTATTCTTTAGCTCTATTATTAGTCCCTTAGATTGAAAATTAAGATAGGATTTCTGCACATAACTAAGATGTTCAATAAAGTGAAAATTGTTTTTCCCAAGTCTTTATTGTAGTCATGGAAGATGTTCATAATCATGTTTGAAGGCTTACACATCAAATGAGACTCATGTTAGCCAAGTCCAACAGATTGATTATCAAAAACCTTGCCTTGCTTCTGCACTGGCATATATTTTGGCATATGAATCTTGTATAATATGACAATTTTGGATACATCAGTACAACACAAAAAAAATTAAGGAAGATAAAGAGGGATCATAAAAATAAGTAGTCAGATCTTAGCTGAATTCAAAAAACTCACATCAAAGTTTCCTGTATAACCTTACAAGCTAGGAAAACCTTCTTTAATTTCATAGTTCATCTTTAAAAAATGAGGTTTTAGCTGTAATAGTCCATGAATAAAAGTAAATTTGTTGTTCTTAAGTTGTATATAGATTTTAATGACATTTGGACATTTTTCCCAACTTGTAAGTTCCCACTTCAATTACCCAAATTTAGTCCATTTGCCAACATAACAAAACACAATGACGCTTATTCACTTCCAACCGAGTTATGAGCTCATTATACTAACATTTTATCTTCCATAAAACAAATTAAACAATCAAATTTTGAATGTTAAACAGAGCTCAAAATTAAATAAACACACAAATGTTGGATAGAAACTCTACGTTCTTGGAGCATAGTAATCACAAACTCATTATTAATTAATCAAAGTTAATGAGGCCACATGTTATGCTAGACCCAGTTTCAATACAGGTTTTTGCCTCCCCAAGTCCCAAAAGATGCAAAATTTATAAATAGCATTTTTTAATGAAATTTATTAATACAACATTCACATGTTTCTTTCAGTGCAAAATTTGGAACCAAATAGAAAAGGAAGATGATTTGTATATGTTTAATAAATTAATGCTAAGAAAATTGTTGTTGCATTTAATTCTACTTTCATGTTAAAGTAATTTGTGTAAGCTGTTGGGGTCTACTTTTTTGCACTCCATGTTTGTGAGGTAAATGGTGCACTGAATGCCATTTCATGTGGCAGAGTTGGTCATATTTCAGGGAACCCTGGTTGCAAAAAGTCAACACAACACTTTTACAACATCTAAGACATGCACTACAATGTTAAAGAGCAACTTGATGATGTAGCTTAATATGTAGCTTTTGTAAGCATGCATGAAGAAAACTTATTTCCTCAATGTCATTTTTTTATGCGAACTGAACTGTGCGAACTTTGACTATTGGGTTTAAACAGAAAAAATAAAAATCTTTCAAGGTTTTAAACTCAAAAGTTAGGAACAAGAAGGTATAGGAAAAAACATAAGGAAAAGGATAAAAAAGGTAGAGGGCTATGCAACTTCCTGACAAAAATCTTGATAAATGGATATATCCTCAATGAAAATTCTGTGCTTCTAAGTTAAAACTTTAGGCTTCAGAGTGGTACTTCTCTTCTTGCTAGTTGCCACCTCTGGCTAAGATGGCTGCATCAGTGGTTCTTCCATTTATAGTTTTTACCAACGTAGTTGGCTGACCTCTTTCATTCGTTTTTGTTTTTGCATCAAATTTATTTATTTTTATTATTTCAGTATTCTTATGTTTGGTATATGGCCCGTTTTTGCAAGTCTAAGAATGGTAGATGTTCAGTATAACTTAAATGAGCAACCAAATGAAGGTGGGCTGTTCTTTTGGTTCTTCAACTCAATTTTTTTGGGCAATGGTTTAACTATTGACTACTAACCCAACTGTGTTGTTTCAATATATGTTATAAGGACATAGTCACCAGTCAGACAAATAAGGTTGTTGACATCTAGCATGCTATAGGTTGTCTAATTTGATGATATCCCAAAAATTGAAATTTCATAAAAGTGTTGATCTCTATGGCATATGATACAAATTAAATGGTAAAACTGGAGTGCTACAGTTGCATAGGTTTGATATCCATTTTATTCTGAATCTTCCTTATCATGTGTAGGCAATTTTGCAACTGGTTTTGAATGTTATATTCTGCTGACGAAAGATGGTAAAACCATTTGTCGAACACGATGCCTTAATCCACTTATTCAAATGTACGAGTATTGTCCTTTACATTTTGTATGCTAATTTGTTGGGTTTTTTTGGACTTTCTTACATCCAATACTGAATTTTCCATTTTTAGGTTGGTTCTTTGTGTGTTAGGTTGATCTTTGACTTGTATTTTGGTGCGCTTTTGTAGAGATTACAAGCCTGTCTCTCATTTTATGCAATACAGTGTCACTTTCCAAGCAGGTTACTAGCCCCATTTTCTTTTAGAATTATGTATGCTAATTCTTACGCAGTTACATCTTCTAGTTGGCCAGAGCCCCGAAAGTTGTAATGAAATTTGAAGTTACACGTGTCCATGGCTATTCAAGTTTTTGAGTGACAGTTACAACTTGTGTGATTAGGTTTGGGTATTAGATTGAATTATTTTTTCTCTTTGTTGGCCATGGAGCACTCCCTGTGATTAGTGCAATTACTGTGCATGAGTCCTATGTTCTTATGCATCTCTTCATAGTACCAGCTTATCTCCCACCTGTAGTTATCTTGTTTTTGTAGGAATATTTATGTTTTTTTTACAAAGTGACATGGCCTAGAGCTTTACATGTTACTTTTTTGACAATTTTGAGGCTTACACATTGTGTCTTTAGACGATTGGTATAATTTAGCTTAACCTATAATGAGGTTCAGCCATGTATATATGTAGACAGATTACGAGTAGGGAAATAAATCTGATTACATTGAACAAGGCATAGAATCCGTGATTGCCTAATCATGGGATATCATTCTTGATATTCTTAAAGTAGGTATTCCAACATCTTTTACCTCTTTCCTTATGTGGATTCTTGTTTTCACACTTCTGGAAATAGGTTGTCCCTTGTAGTTTTTTGGTTGGTCCATTTAAGATGTTTTACATTCTTGATCATGAAATTCTACTCACACTAACTATGAAACATTTTGCAGGCCTCTTGTTTGACCATATCTAATATAGTTCGACAAAAGCCAGATGCTATTGTTTCTAGATTACCTCAATGTATCCTACTCCCTGCTTTTCAAAATTCTCAACAGCAAAATGAGTGGGGACTGTTTTTGGGTTTTCTCCAGAAGTATAAAAGGGTAAAATTATGTACATGTCACTTGATATTCATTTTGTTTATGTTTAGATGTATACTAAGGTCCTTCCAAATAGCCTAAGTTGACATTTCCAGTGCTTGCTGCTAATTTGAATTGAACTGCCTTAAAGAAATTTTTGTTGGTCACCTGACCACCGTGACATGCACTGAAAGAAACATGTGAATGTTGGAAATTTTTATAAATTTCATTATTTGGCAAGGACAATTGGTTATTGACACTGTATGTAGCTAGCTTCTTGGATTATGTAATTTTACAAAGAATTGCAGCTTGAATATCATTTTTTAAAGCCTAAAATTAAAGATGGTTTTGCCAAATTTGTCTCAAATAAATAGTTTGGTGCTATTATTTTCAGCAGGGTCTTATTTGGTGTCATAACTTATTTCCATTGCTTGATTTTCTCAGAAATGCATCTGTTCTCATTGTTAATTGAGATGTTTAATTATCCATGTGGGATTTGATGACTAATAAAAAAATGTTGTATTTGATGTTGTTGGGAGTTAGAGCCAGATTTCAGATATAGTTTTTATGTTTTTTTGTATTTGATGCTATAGTAGTTAAATTTTTATTTTTGTATTTGATTGAGATGTTTAATTATGCATGTGGGATTTGATGACTAACAAAAAAAAAATGTTGTATTTGATGCTATAGTAGTTAAATTTTTATGTTTTTTTGTAATTAACATTAACACATAATTATATTGTCATTAATTATTTTTATTTTTATTTTTCAGATATTTCCCATATAGGAGTGTGCTTCTTGCAGAATGCATGCCTGTGGAGAATGTGGCTAATTTTTTTTTTTGTTATCTACGAAGAATGATGAGAAAAATATTTAATTTTGGCTTATGTTATTTTGAATTATAAACAAAATCATGTATTTAAACATTATATCTGTATTATGGAACATTATGTAGTGAGATAATTTTGTTGATGTGTAATTATGAATGGAAGAATATTTTATTATGGAGAAATTGTTATTTTTATACAGAAATTTTTATATTATTATGCAATTATTATAGAGAAATTTTAATATTTTTATTAATTTTATTGCAGGATGTTTTTTTCTTTTTTGTGACGGCACTACACCGTCGCAAAAAACAGAAAATTTTAATATTTTTATTGATTTTGTTACAGGTTTCACTTTTTGCAATGGCACTAAACTGTCACAAAAATAGAAATTTTATTATTTTTTTAATACTTTTTGCGACGACAGTACACTGTCGCAAAAATTGAAATTTTCATATTTTTAATACTTTTTGCGACGGCACCACGCCGTCACAAAAACAGTGTTCTTGCCGTTGCCAAAAAAAAAAAAAGACTATTAGCGATGGTTTTTTTTTGCTAACATTTTTAGCGACGGTAAAATAGTGCCGTCGGAAAAAGTCAAGAAATTTCAAACATTATTAGCGACTGCAAAGTGCCATCGTAAAAGGCTAAAATGCTGTCGTAAAACATTAGCGACGACACTGTGCCATCACAAAAACTCTTTTACAATGCCCCCAGTTGCAACCCCCCCTCTTGCCATCGCAAAAAGTCATTCTCATCGCAAAAAGTTTTTTGTGACGGCATTAGAAGTATTAGCGACAGCATTTTACCATCGCAAAAAGCTGAAATTTTAGTAGTGATTTATTTTCAAAAAATGTATGATGTATATTCAAAATTATTCTTGAAACTCTCAACCACGAAAAATATTAGTAGTGATTTATTTTAGTAGTGATTTATAGTGTCTCTCAACCACTAAAAATATTTTTGAAACTCTCTTTTTCTCTCTCTAAAAACCTCCTTCCCAGGCCTCATTTTGGGCCGGCCGGCTGCCGCCTTCGGCTATGGAGGTCGGCTGGCCCAGTTCTTTTACTGTGTCTGTTTGTTAGTTTTACATTTAATAAACTTGAATCCCCCTTTATTTTCCCACTAGTGCTGGGCGGGCTGCTGTTGATTTTGCTTGGTGCTTTGGAGTGTTTTGGTGAACGTTATGAATGTGCACTGGGTCAGCAAAGAGGACGATCCAGATCTAGTTAGGATGTTCATTCGGGGGCTTCTTTGTGAGTGAAAGTTTGAGGGGCGTTTTTCCGTTCAGATCTTTGGAGGAGTTTCGGTGTTTTGTCCGGGAGGAAGCATTAGTGTCGAAGATGATCCAGATCTGTGTAGGATTTCATTCGAGCGCTCCTATGCGTATGGGAGTTTGAGGGGTGAACTCTGTCCAGATGTGTGGTGGTGTCTCAGCGGTTGTTTTGATTAAGAGGAGGTCGGTGTTGGATCGTCAATGTAGGGACGGTGGAGTAGTATCAGCAGTGGGTGTGTTTCTTCGGTGTTTGGGTTGTTTCGACCATAGGAGTGGAGGTGTCAGTTGGTTTAGTTCAGCTGTGGCAGTGGGTCGTGCTTCCATCGGTGAGTCTAGAGCAGCAGAGGCAGAGGTGGTAGTTGGTTTAGTTTAACTATGGCAGTGGGTCATGCTTCGGCCATGGTTGTTTCCAGTCTGAGCTTTTACAAGCACAACTACCAGCAGGTTGGTGTTGGACCGGCCTACACAGAGGTTGATCAGATTTCTTACCATGGAGCGTGGAGAGTGTGGGGGAGAAAAAAGGTAGACTGTAGCAGTGAGTTGTGGTAGGTATGAGAAGTTGCAACGAGGGTGTGGTGGAGCACGCTGCTGAAGTGACAAAGGTGGGTTTGGGCATGGAGCTGTCTATGAAGGCAGAGGTGTGCAGCAGCAGACTAGGTCAGGCGTGGAGCTGCCTATGGAGCTGTCTATGGAGTAGCAGAGGCAGAGCTATCTACGGAGCTGTCTATGGAGCTGCCTAATTTTCAAGTGAAAGAAAGCTTTCTTTTATGGAGATGTCAGGAGTGGGTCTTGGAATTGGTGGTATGGGCTGTTGAAAAGACTAATTTTTGAGTTGATTAGTAGTGTGTTTTGTTAAATAGAGGAGTGGAGCTGTTTGGGTGTTGAAATAGAAAATTTTAGTTTGTTGAAAAGAGGATTGCAGGAGCTGCTTGGGTGTTTTAATTTTGGTTTTTGGTATTGGGTTGTGTGGGTTAATTTTGTGGGGATTCTTGTATTTTATTTTCTAGTTAAGTCCTTCTTAACTTTTTTTTTGTTTAAAAAAATCGTGAGGCCAAGGGGTTGGTTGTATGATTGCGAGTAGCAGTAGTAGGGGTATTCTGTACTTTTTGAACCTCTCTCGATGCATTTCGTCTTCCTGTACCTTTAATTTCATATTTTTAATGAAATTTTTCTTTGTTGATAAAAAAAAATATTCAAAATTATTCTTATAGTTAATTTTTTTTTTCAATACAATTATTGAATCAATCTAATTTTTGTACTGACAATTTACACAAAATATAATAAAATGAACTAATCAAATCATTAAAATAAAGTTCATGGGGGCCAAATTGAACTGTTGAGTCCACATTTATGGGCATGATGCTGTTTATAAGCTATATCTCTTTTCTTTTTCTTTTTTTAATTTTTTTTTTCAAAATTATGTCATTTTTTTTTTTTTTTACCTTTTTTTGGTCTATCTTATGTAGACAAATCTAAAAATTAAATTTTTTTTTAAAGATTCTTAAAAAAATTAAAAAGCCAAAATAAGTACACAAAAAAATTCACTATTTTTAGCTTATATTTTTAATTTTTTTTTAATTAAAAAATTTCCAGTTCATCTGTCAGGCAAAATGCAAAAACCTAAGACTTCTTAAATAAAAAAAATTTACTAAAAATGGAAATAAATCAACAAAAAAGCTGAAAAAATAAATTAAGAAAAAAAAAATACGTCAAACACCCATTCTTTATTAAACTAAAGCTTTTCTATTGCCTATATAGCCAAGTTACCTAATATGGTTTTTCAATGCATGTGAATAATTGAAAAATGGAAACTTCCAAAATTAGATATTGCAGAGGCAAGAACCAAGACAAATAAAGGGTTGTGAAACCCTATTTCACCTCCTCTGTATATACTAACTCCTCTCTCTCTCTCTCTCTCTCTCTCTCTCTAGCTTTGTTGAGTTTTTTTTTTTTTTTCTGTTTTTTGAGTTCGATAGCTTCAATGGATCAGCCATTGTTGCATAGAGAAAATACCGGTGTTCGAAGGGACATTGTTTGTTATTCGAATGCCGGGATTTGGAGCCACATTACATTCAGATGGCTAAACCCATTGTTTGAGAAGGGTCAGAGAGAGAAGAAGCTCGAACTGAGCCATATTCCTCTTGTTCCAGAGCTTGAAACAGCAGAGAAAGCTTTTTCAAAGTTGCAAGAGTCTATGCAAAGTCTGGAAATAACTTCATTGCCAAGAGCAATAGCCCATGCCATTTGGAAACCCTTGGCCATCAATGCTGCTTTTGTAGGTAATTCTTTTGCAAAAACAATTTGTGCAAGTGTTCATCTATTTGTACATAAAACAATCACATAATCATACACGTTATTACTTTTCGTGGGTTATATTAGAGAATTTTGTTTAATTCTATGAGTAGTTTATATTTTATTAAACTTTTTTACACATATTTAAAAGTTGGGAATGCATTGTTCTTTTATATATGTAATGTAAGACAGTTATGTCTTATTTTGTATTCGGTTTATGTGTTATCAGATTTTTTCACACATATTTAAATGTTGGGGGCATACTATTTTTTACCATGGGTTATTAAGAGGATTAAGTTTGATTATGTAATCAGTATATGTGTTATTATATCTTTTCACACATATTTAAATGTTGGGGACACTAATTAAACACTCTTATGTAGTAGGAATGTGTGAGAGTAGAATAAAAGAGTAGAGAAAATCTCTACAAAAAAATTGGACTATTACTCAAAAACTGCTTAATGAAATCAAACCCTAATAGTTTCAAAAAAAAAGAAAAGAAATCAAACCCTAATAATATAGGAGATCATAAAATTATAACAATAATAAATAATAAAAGACAGATTTGAGTTAAGGTTAAATTTCTAAAAACAAAAAGAAATATTTTGAAGAAAATAAAAAACTTGTCAAAGTCTAATTTGTTTAGACCAAGGAATTGGAAACAAAATTTTCCAAAAATAGAAAGTTTAAATAATGTAATCTACCCAAAAAAGAGTTTCGGTGTGGGTTTTCTGTCACCGTATATTTTTTCACTAAATAAATGGCCTGTTAGTTCACTTTGTCCATATTTGTATATTTGTATAAAACAATTATTCCAAAAAAGGAAAAAACAAATAGGAGAAAAATATATAGTTATATGATTTTATCATTTTTATCTTTAAAAATGGATGGTAAGTATAGGCCATGTTTAATTTGAGTTTTTGAAATTATTTTTTGAAAAAATAAAAACTAGTTTGACAAAAATAAATATAAAAAATATAGTTATGAAATTTTAAAAATTATTTCTAACCTTCAAAAAGATAAATCTATATAAAAATCATAAGTTTTATTTTTTTATTTTTTTCACTAAACTATTTTTTATTTTTTTGTTTTCTAAAAAAAATTTATGAAAACAAATCAAACATAACAAAAAAAAATTGAAAATAAATCGTTCATTAAGATAATAAATCATGTAATTATGCTTATCAGATCAATTTAATTTTTTTTTTTTTTGCGGATAATTTACACATTGAAGCCTAAAATGAAAACATAGGGTTTTTTTTTTTGTTTTGTTTTGTTTTGTTTTGTTTTGTTTTTTTTTTGGCATATCTGCTTACTTTGCATCTCTTATTAGACTTGATTTAGCTAATTTTCACATCCTTTTGCTATATTGTTTTTTTGTTTGTTTTTTTTTTTTGGCAGGAATTTATGCGGTTTCTTCTTACATGGGGCCATTCCTAATCACACACTATGTAAATTCTCTATTTGTGAACAATGATGATGCATCAAGCTACAACCATGGACTGATAATAGCATTCATTTTCTTCATCGCAAAGAACATGGAATCAGTGTCTCAAAGACAGTGGTACTTTGGTGCGCAACGTGTCAGTGTGCGAATTCGAGCAGCTCTCATGGTGTTAATTTACAAGAAATCGTTGTCGATTAAGTTGTCTCAATCTGGTCCGATCAATTGGAGGATCGTAAACTTGATTAATGTTGACATTGAGAAGATTGGAGAGCTTTGTTTGCAGGTTCATCAAGTTTGGTTGCTCACAGTTCAAGTCTTTCTAGCTCTCATCATCCTTTACAGGAGCCTTGGTGCAGCCCCTTCTATGGTGGCTCTGTTCACAACTGTTTTGGTCATGGTTTGCAACACCCCATTAGCCAACAGGCAGAAGAGGTACTTGCTCTTGGAAAAATTGTAAATTTAGAATTCGAAAGCTTTAAAAAGTTATAATTTTGAATTTTTTTAGAGGGAAAAAAATTGGTTTAGAAAAGACAAAATTAAGTCAATTTTTTGGAAGATTTTATGATAATATATATATATATATATATATATATATATATATATATATATATATTTAATAGTGTTTGGGTTGGCCTTTCTCCCCATTTTTAGTGACGAATCAGAAAAGTTTAAAAAAAAAAAAAGACAAGTGTGGATCTACCTTAATTTTGGTTCAAATTTAATCCTAAAAAAAAAAAAAAATTAAATTTCAATTTTTTTTTTTCCTAACAGGTACCACTCCAAGATAACGGACGTTAAGGACTCGAGAATAAAAGCTACGTCAGAGACTTTCAAGAGCATGAGAGTCTTGAAACTGCATTCCTGGGAGTCCAGCTTCTTGAAGAAACTGCTTGGATTGCGACACACACAATCTGCAGTGGCCTTTCTCTTTTGGGCTTCCCTAGTTTTCGTCTCTGCCGCCACTTTTGGTGTTTGCATTGCTCTAGCTAAAACGCCATTGACATTAGGCACAATTTTCCCAGCTTTGGCGACATTTTGGGTTCTCCAAGAACCCATAGATAACCTGCCTGAGTTCATTTCAATGATTGCACAGACAAAAGTCTTGCTTGATCGTACCCGTGAGTTCATTCAAGAAAAAGACCTTGAGATGCCAGTAAACAATGCTAATAACACAGTGTCATCCTTCAATTTTGTGATTGAGATTGAGAAAGGGGAATATTCTTGGGAAACAAATTCGAAAAAACCAACCGTTCGAATTTCTAATGAGCTCAAAATCAAGAAAGGATACAACGTTGCGATTTGTGGGTCTGTTGGATCGGGTAAATCAAGCCTACTCTGCAATATACTTGGTGAGATTCCCAGGATTTCTGGCTGGGGGATTCAAGTTTATGGATCCAAAGCATATGTTTCGTAGAGTGTGTGGATTCAAACTGGAACAGTCAGAGACAATGTGCTGCTTGGCAACAAAATGGATGAGGAATTGTATGAATCTGTTTTGTGCGCATGCACACTGAACAAGGATGTATCGAACTGGGTTAATGGCGATTTGATTTTGGTGAGAGAGAGAGAGAGGCATGAAGTTAAGTGGCGGTCAAAAATCGGGAATTCAGCCAGCAAGGGCTATTTACAGCGATTCAGACGTTTATTTCCTGGACGATCCTTTCAACGTTGTTGATGCACTTGCCGGGGCACATCTTTTCCAGGCAAGCAATATTTTCATTCCCCACCTCGTTTGCTACAACTTATTCTAAGCTAAAAGCCGATAAATCTAAATTTTTTAATTTTTCGTAGGAATGTCTGACTTGATTCTTGTCAAGCAAGACTGTTGTCTATGTCATCCATCAGTTGGAATTTCTATACGCTGCAGACCTTGTTTTGGTATAGTTTTCTCTGAATTTTCATCTGGTACTAATAATATAATAACTCGAGAACAGTGTTCTTATGATTGCATATTATTTCATAGGTACTGAGAGACGGTAGGATTGTTCAATTTGGAAAATATGGAGAACTAATGGAAGATCCACAAGGCGTACTCGTAAGAATGATGACTAGCCACAAAAACTCTCTCAAACAAGTGAATCCAATGGCACCAAACACAAAATCATGCTCATACGCCCAATCAGAGAAATGGGATTCAAGAGTACCAAACAAACAGTCCTGAGAGTTTAAAAAGGACTAATGACCATGAAGAGACACAAACTGGGAGAGTAAACTGGCTAGTTTACTCGAAATTCATAACTAGTGCCTACAAAGGAGCTCTTATGCCGGTTATTCTCTTATGCGAAGTTATCTTCCAAGGATTGCAAATGGGAAGCAGTTGCTGGATTACTTGGGCAGTAGAGGAGCCAGGCAGGGTGAGCAACGAGAAGATGTTGGGGATATTTGTCTCCTTGTCTGCTGGTGGCTCCATTTTTATGCTAGGAAGGATGGTTCTATTGTCGTCAATTGCTCTGAAGACAGCTTAGAATCTATTTGTTGGCACGATTGCTTCGATTTGCACGGCACCTATGTCATTTTTTGACTCGAAACCTTCAAGTCAGATTCTCAACAGGGTTAGTTTTCTCTTTTTTCTTTTTCTATCGTGTGTCTGTTTGTTTCCTTTCCTTAATTTTCTTTTTTTCTTTATTTTTTCTCCTTTTGTCATCAGTCTTCAACAAATCAAAGCACAGTGGACACAAATATCCCTTATAGATTAGCTGGATTAGCATTTGTTCTTATTCAGCTTTTCTGTATCATCATTCGTATGTGCATGGTTTCTTGGCAACTCCCACTTCTCTTCCTTCTCATCCTTCTCATCTCTATATGGTATCAGGTAAGAAAAATCTCTCTTATTTATGCCCCATTTGTTTGGGTAGAAAATATTTTCTTCACATTGTTTGAATAAACGAGCTTATTTGGGCAATGCCACCACACTACCACAATCATCATCACCTTCACCACCTCACCACTAATAAATTAGTTTCAATGATGCAACCAACATAGGAAAACATTTTCTATGGAAAACATTAAACGGAGCGTTAAATATTTTAACCTTGTATCAGTTTTACTGCATCCACACATATCGATGATCTCACTGCACTACAAAAATGGATCAATCAAGAATGATATCTTCCTAGCTATAATATCTTATTAACATTTCCTAATTTGAGGATCAAAACCAGAATATGATTGGTATGCGAAAAGCCCTATACAAAAACATTTTTTGAAATATTCAATTTTATTTCCACGAGTTACTATATAGCAACTGCTAGAGAAACAGCCAGGATGGTTGGCATGCGTTGATTCATTGTTTCAATCGGGAATATGACTTCCTAACAAAGAGTCTTGGACTGATTGATGACTACTCTCACATTGTCTTCCACAACTCCGCAACTATGGAGTGGCTGAGTGTTAGAATTAACTTCCTTTTTAACCTTATTTTCTTTGTTATTCTCGTCATTCTGGTTACCCTCCAGAGGACATCCATTGGCCCAAGTAAGTAGTCTTCTTCCTCTTCCTCCTCCTCCCCCTCCTTCTCTCCCTTTTCTTTATGAACTATTTTTGAATAACAAAAGATAAAATTGCTTCAATAGTGTTTCATTTTATATCAGGCTTGGTAGGTTTGGTGGCCACATATGGTTTGAATTTGAGTGTTCTACTAGCGTGGGTTATTTGGGACCTGTAAGAGGAGCTAATTTGAGTCCGCTAAATTAATTAGGCTTAATAACCCAAGGTTGGTAGGCCCGAATTTATCGTAGATCCAAGATTGGTGGGCCTAGATTTATCGCCATCAAACGGGCTGAATCACTCTAAGCCTCGAAAGGGTTTAGATCCATGAACTTAGAAACTTACTCGGGCTCAGACTCGAAAGGGTTCGGATCCACGAACCTAGAGATTCGAAGCACTTGGCTTCGAACGGATTCAGACGCAATCTAGAGGGTGCTCCATTAATGAGTCCCATAACACTTGCGGACTCGGAGCTTTCCGGGATTTACATACCAGAACCATGGGCGTAATGGAGTCCGAACAAAGGACCCGATCCTGAGGACGGTGAGTGGAGATAAATTCACTCTTCGATTAAACTAGCCTATACCCGGGTCGAGGTGGCACGATCTAGGGGGTTCCTGAGACTCGACAATATTTGGGGCAGGGCGTTCTCTTGAACTAGCCCTGACCCTTCTGCGGCAGGGCGTCCTCTGGGACTACCCCTGACCCTTTGGGATGATTGGGGATCATTGGTTAGGTATGGCTAAGAAGAAGGGTTCACCGAGAGGTTGATCTCCTCTTCGGGATTTTTCTCATCCTCGGAGAGGTCACCTCCTCGGACAAGGTTGTTAGAGAAAATATTCCTCGTGTGCCTTGCACATGGGCTCCATTCTGCATCATGAGGTGCCTATAAATAGCACACATCCATAGCTTTACAAGGGATAGATTTTGGAGAGACAACTCTTGGGAAAGAACTAATTTCCCTTCTCCATTATCTACCTTGAGAGTGAAAGTGGGAGATCCATGGGAGAGTCTTGCCATTATTCTCTCTCTAACTACTTTGCCTTCTTTTTCACCCAATCTCTTATCTCCATCATCTCCTTTCTTTTGTGTTCTTAGTTGTGACTATTGAAGAATCTAAGCCTCTCATCATATCTAGAGAATTCGAATTTTCTCTTCAAAGATCTTTAAATTTTCCAACGACGTCCTTGAACCCTCTCATAGAGAACCTATGTAATGCAGAAAACAAAATGATCTCAGTTGAGAGAATTCTTAGATTGTCTAACATACCAACTGAAGCACCACTAGTGATCAAAGATTATAGACTAGAACAATTGTGGCCAACAAATGGAAGAATTGACCTGGAGGACCTTTCCATTTGATACACGCCTACTCTCCCGATGGCACTTAAAGGGATATCTTGCTCCTTTTCGGGAGGGAAAATAATTGGAGTTGTGGGTAGAATTGGATAGTTCAAGCTCTATTCAGGGTTGTAGAACCCTTTGAGGGACATATATTGATTGACGGAGTAGATATTAATAAGACAGGCCTCCAGGATTTAAGGTCTCAGTTGAATATAATTGCCCAGGACCCAACCCTATTCCAAGGAATGATGAGAAGTAACATCGATCCTCTGCAGCAACATTCAGATGAAGAGATTTGGGAGGTGAAAACTCGTTCATTTTTTTTATAGAAAAAAAACCATATCGAGCCATATTTTTTACTCATTTTTGTTATGTTCTTCAGGTTTTGAGCAAATGCTACCTTAAAGAAACTATAAGGCAGGATCAGAGACTTCTTGATGCACCCAGTGTGTATATCCGACACCTCCTACGATGGTTGCTAAAGCTCCGAGTGAACCCGAAATAGGCCATGGACTTGGATCTACCAAATGATAAGAATGCCTCTGAGATTTAATCATAAACCACTTTGCCTTGGTTGTATGTAAACCCCCCCTTCACCTCCACCCCCTAAAGTGGTAAAGAAGGGCTCTTTCTTTGGGGTCTAATTTTCTTTCTATCTGACAGGACAAACAAATAGGAAGGGATGGTTCTTTTATTGATAGAAGTCTAACTACAAAAAGATCTCTCTATTACTTTGAGAAGAGAATCGTTGGTTTGACTGACGAACTACGTGGTAAAATTAACCTTCTTTCTTTGATTTTCAGCAAGCCTTTTTGGAAAGTAACAATTCCTTGAAAGGAAGTGAATACTAGAGCAAGTAAAACGGTACTACCAATAGCTTTTATCGATTAAGTTTTTCCGTCATGGCCGTTACTAATTGATTGAATAACGGGCTGGCCATTCTGTTGGACCCTAGTTCAATAAAAGCTATTTGTAGTATCGGTTTCCATTCATGGAGTGGAATGTTCCATTGCTGGAAATCTGCACGTATAACATCTTTGATAACTCGACCCTAATGTTGGGGAGTTTGTGGAGGAAAAAAGTGCCCATCCGCTGTTAAGGTCTGCATCAAATCACTGATCGCCTTGTGCTCCGTTCTAATCTGAGCCATCATTTGTTGATTGGTTTCACCTGTTCCACTTCTTGCAAGGCTTCCCATAAAACTTCCTGGCTTATCCCAGGGGTCGCCACCCGGGGGGGACTGGCTTGCTGCATCATTGGGCCAACGCTTGTAGATGAGGTTGGGTATGGATGCATATTCTTCGTTGGAATTCCCAAAGTAATACATTATCGAAGAATTGTATATTTTTCGTGCTGATCAACAATGATTACAATATCGGGTAACCCTGTCATATATTTAATCTCGCCCCGATATGTTTGCAAGTGAGGTAATTGTCTTTTCAACATAGCTGCATCTCTTTTTGAAAGACGGTTGAGTCTGCCCATTTTTTGTTCCGTTCTCAAGTCTCTGAACTTATGAAGTCTCGTTTCTGTAGTGGACTAATTCGTTATTGTTTACTATTGTAGAATGCAGCGAAGCTAAAGTTTCCCCGCTAGGTACACTATCCATTGAATTCGAGAGGGAAGGCTCTGAATTCGTAGCCCCATCTGTGCAGGTCATCTTTGGGCTGAATAAAGACTCCGGATTCGGAGCGCCCTTCGTGGATATCACGATTGGCCAAGATAAAAAAGCCTCCAAATTCGGAACACTATCCGTGCAAGTCACGCATGGGGCGAATAAGCTTGCGGATTCGGAGTGCCCTTCATGGACATCACGATTGGCCAAGATCAAAACGCCTCCGAATTCAGAGCACCATCCGTGCAGGTCACGCATGGGCCGAATAAGCCTGTGGATTCGGAGCACCCTTCGTGCATATCACGATTGCCCAAGATAAAAAAAAGGCTTCGAATTCATAGCCCCATCCGTGCAGGTCACGCATGGGCCGAATAAGCCTCCAGATACGGAGTGCCCTTCGTGGATATCACGATTGGCCAAGACCAAAAAACCTCCGAATTCAGAGCCCCATCCGTGCAGGTCACGCATGGGATGAATAAGCCTCCGGATTCGGAGTGCCCTTTATTGATATCACGATTCGACAAGATCAAAAAGCCTTCGAATTCGGAGCCCCATCCGTGCAGGTCATGCATTGGCCGAACAAAGACTCCGGATTCGGAGCCCCCGTTGTGGATATTACGATTGGCCAAGATAAAAAAGCCTACGAATTCGGAGTCCCATCCGTACAGGTCACGTTTGGGCCGAATAAAGACTCCGGATTCAGAGCGCCCTTCGTGGATATCACGATTGGCCAAGATAAAAAAGCCTTCAAATTTAGAACACCATTCGTGCAAGTCACACATGGGGCGAATTGTCCTGCAGATTCGGTGCGCCCTTCGTGGACATCACGATTGCCCAACATCAAAAAGCTTCCGAATCCAGAGCTCTATCCGTGCAGGTCACGCATGGGCAAAATAAGCCACCGGATTCGGAGCGCCATTCGTGGATACCACGATTGGCCAAGATCAAAAAGCCTCCGAATTCAGAGCCCCATCCATGCAGGTCACCTTTGGGTCGAATAAGGACTCCGGATTCAGAGCGCCCTTGGTGGATATCACGATTGGCCAAGATAAAAAAAGATCTGAATTCAGAGCCCCATCCATGTAGGTCATGTTTGGGACGAATAAAGACTCTGGATTCGGAGCACCCTTCATGGATATCACGATTGGGCAAGATCAAAAACCTCCGAATTCGAAGCCCCAGCTGTGCAGGTAACACATGGGCCGAATAAGCCTCCGAATCCGGAGCGCCCTTCGTGGATATCACGATTGGCCAAGATAAAAAAGCCTCCGAATTAGGAACACCATCCGTGCAAGTCACGCGTGGGGCGAATAAGCCTGCGGATTCGGAGCGCCCTTCGTGGATATCACGATTGGCCAAGATCAAAACGCCTCCGAATTCGGAGCACCATCCGTGGAGGTCACGCATGGGCCGAATAAGCCTACGGGTTCGGAGCGCCCTTCGTGGATATCACGATTGGCCATGATCAGAAGCCCCTGAATTTGGAGCCCTATCCGTGCAGGTCACACATGGGCCGAATAAGCCTCCAGATTTAGAGTGCCCTTTGTGGATATCACGATTGGCCAAGATAAAAAAGGCTTCGAATTCGTAGCTACATCCATGCAGGTCACGCATGGGCCGAATAAGCCTTTGGATTTGAAGCGCCCTTCGTGGATATAATGATTGGCCAAGATAAAAAGGCTTGCGAATTCGGAGGCCCATCCGTGCAGGTCATGTTTGAGCCGAATAAAGACTCCGAATTCGGAGCGCCCATTGTAGATATCACGATTGGCCATGATCAAAAGGCCTACGAATTTGGAGGACCATCCATGCAGGTCACGCAGGGGCCGAATAAGCCTGCGGATTTGGAGCGCCCTTCATGGATATCATGATTGGCCAAGATCAAAACGCCTCTGAATTCGGAGCCCCATCCGTGCAGGCCATGCATGGGCCGAATAAGCCTTCGGATTCAGAGCCCCATCCGTGCAGGCCACGCATGGGCCGTATAAGCCTTTGGATTTAGAGCCCCCTTCGCGGATATTACGATTGGCCATGATCAAAAAGCCTATGAATTCAGAGCCCCATCCATGCAAGTCACGTTTGGGTTGAATAAAGACTCCAAATTCAGAGCGCCCTTCGTGGATATCACGATTGGCCACGATAAAAAAGCCTCCAAATTCGGAACACCATCCGTACAAGTCTCGCATGGGGCGAATAGTCCTGCGGATTCGGAGCGACCTTCATGGATATCACGATTGGCAAAGATCAAAACGCCTCCAAATTCGGAGCACCATCCGTGCAGGTCATGCATGGGCCAAATAAGCCTTCGGATTCGGGGCGCCCTACGTGGATATCACGATTGACCAAAATGAAAAAGCCTCCGAATTTGGAGCCCCATCCGTGCAGGTCATACATGGGCCGAATAAGCCTCCAGATTCGGAGCGCCCTTCGTGGATATCACGATTGGCCAAGATAAAAAAAGGCTCCGAATTTGTAGCCCCATCCGTGCAGGTCACGCATGGGCCGAACAAGCCTTCGGATTCAGAGCGCCCTTCGTGGATATCGTGATTGGCCAAGAACAAAAAACCTCCGAATTCGGAGCCCCATCCGTGCAGGTCGCGCATGGGACGAATAAGCCTCCGGATTCAGAACACCCTTCGTTGAAATCACGATGGGACAAGATGAAAAAGCCTCTGAATTCGGAGCTCCATCCGTGTAGGTCACACATTGGCCGAATAGAGACTCCGGATTTGGAGTCCCCTTCGTGGATATTACGATTGGCCAAGATCAAAAGCCTACGAATTCGGAGCCCCATCCGTGCAGGTCACGTTTGGGCCGAATAAAGACTCTGGATTTGGAGCGCCCTTTGTGGATATCACGATCGGCCAAGATAAAAAAGCCTCCGAATTCGGAACACCATCCGTGCAATCACGCACGGGGTGAATAAGCCTGCAGATTCGGAGTGCCCTTCATGGATATGACGATTGGCCAAGATCGAAATGCCTCCGAATTTGGAGCACCATCCGTGTAGGTCACGCATGGGCTGAATACGCCTCCAGATTCGGAGCGCCCTTCGTGGATATCACGATTGGCCAAGATAAAAAAGGTTTCGAATTCGTAGCCCCATCCGTGCAGGTCACGTATGGGCCGAATAAGCCTCCGGAGTCGGAGTGCCCTTCGTGGATATCATGATTGGCCAAGATAAAAAAGCCTACGAATTTGGAGCCCCATCCGTTCAGGTCACGTTTGGGCCGAATAAAGACTCCAGATTCGGAGCGCCCTTCATGGATACCACAATTGGCCAAGATAAAAAAGTCCCCGAATTCGGAACACCATCCATGCAAGTCACGCATGGGGCAAATAAGCCTGCATAATCGGATCGCCCTTCGTGGATATGATGATTGGCCAAGATCAAAACGCCTCCGAATTTGGAGCACCATCGGTGTAGGTCACGCATGGGCCGAATAAGCCTCCGGATTCGGAGCGCCCTTCGTGGATATCACAATTGGCCAAGATGAAAAAGCCTCCGAATTCGGAGCCCCATCCGTCCAGGTCACACATGGGCCGAATAAGCCTCCGGAATCAGAGCACCCTCCGTGGATATACGATTGGCCAAGATAAAAATGGCTCCGAATTCGTAGCCCCATCCGTGCCGGTCACGCATAGGCTGAATAATCCTCAAGATTCGGAGCGCCCTTCCTGGATATCATGATTGGCCTAGATAAAAAACCCTACGAATTCGGAGCACCCTTCGTGCTTATGACGATTTGTCAAGATCAAAATGCCTCCAAATTTGGAGCCCCATCTATGTAGGCCACGCATGGACCGAGAGCCTCCGGATTCGGTGCCCCCTTCGTGGATATTACGGTTGGCCAAGATAAAAAAAGCCTACGAGGTCGGAGCCCCATCCGTGCAGGTCACGTTTGGGACGAATAAAGACTCCGAATTCGGAGTGCCCTTCATAATTGGCCAAGATAAAAAAATCCTCCGAATTCGGAACACCATACGTGCAAGTCACGCATGGTGAGAATAAGCCGGCGAATTCGGTGCGCACTTTGTGGATATCACGATTGGCCAAGATCAAAACGCCTTCGAATTCGAAGCACCATCTGTGTAGGTCATGTATGGGCCGAATAAGCCTCCGGATTCGGAGCGCCCTTCATGGATATCATGATTGGCCAAGATAAAAAAGGATCCGAATTCGTAGCCCCATCCATGCAAGTCACGCATCGGCCGAATAAGCCTCCGGATTCGGAGCGCCTTCGTGGATATCATGATTGCCCAGGATAAAAAGGCCAACGAATTCGGAGGCCCATCCGTGTAGGTCACGTTTGAGCCGAATAAAGACTCCGGATTTGGAGCGCCCTTAGTGGATATCAGGTTTGGCCTTGATAAAAAAGCCTCCGAATTCAGAGCACACCATCCGTGCAGGTCACTTAGGGGCCGAATAAGCCTACGGATTTGAAGCTCCCATCATGGATATGACGATTGGCCAAGATCAAAACGCCTCCGAATTCGGAGCCCCATCCGTGCAGGTCACGCATGGGTCGAATAAGCCTCCGGATTCGGAGCGCCCTTCGTGGATATCACGATTGGCCAAGATCAAAAAGCCTCCGAATTCGGAGCCCCATCTGTGCAGCTCACACATAGGCCAAATAAGCCTCCGGATTCAGAGCGTCATTCGTAGATATCACGATTGGCCAAGATAAAAGTGGCTCCGCATTCGTAGCCCCGTTTGTGCCGGTGACCCATGGGCCGAATATGGCTACAGATTCAGAGCGCCCTTCGTGGATGTCATGATGGGCCAAGATAAAAAAAGCCTACAAATTCGGAGGCCCATCCGTGCAGGTCACGTTTGAGCCGGATAAAGACTCCGGATTCGGAGCACCCTTTATGGATATCATGATTGGGCATGATCAAAAAGCGTCCGAATTCGGAGCACCATCCGTACAGGTCACGCAGGGGCCGAATAAGCCTGCGAATTCAGAGCGCCCTTCGTGGATATCACAATTGGCCAAGATAAAAAAAGCCTCCGAATTCGGAAAACCATCCGTGCAAGTCACGCATGGGGCGAATAAGCCTTGGATTCGGAGTGCCCTTTGTGGATATCAAGATTGGCAAAGATCAAAACGCCTCCGAATTCGGAGCACCATCCGTGTAGGTCACGTATGGGCCGAATAAGCCTCTGGATTCGGTGCAACCTTCATGGATATCACGATTGGCCAAGATAAAAAAGGCTTTGAATTCGTAGACCCATCCGTGCAAGTCACGCATGGGCCGAATAAGCCTCCGGATTCGGAGCGCACTTCGTGGATATGATGATTGGCGAGGATAAAAAAGCCAACGAATTCTGAGGCCCATCCGTGTAGGTCCCGTTTGAGCTGAATAAAGACTCCGGATTCAGAGTGCCCTTAGTGGATATCACCATTGGCCATGACAAAAAAGCCTCCGAATTCGGAGCAACATCCGTGCACACGTAGGGGCCGAATAAGACTGCAGATTCGAAGCTCCCTTCGTGGATATCACGATTGGCCAAGATCAAAACGCCTCGGAATTCGGAGCCCCATCCGTGCCGGACACGCATGGGCCGAATAAGCCTTCGTATTTAGAGTGCCCTTCGTGGATACCACGATTGGCAAAGATCAAAAAGCCTATGAATTCAAGACCCCATCCATGCAGGTCACCTTTGTGCCGAATAAAAACTCCGGATTCGGAGCACCCTTGGTGGATATCCCGATTGGCCAAGATAAAAAAAGGCTCCGAATTCGGAGCCTCATTCATGCTGGTTATGTTTGGGCCGAATAAAGACTCCACATTCAGAGCGCCCATCGTGGATATCACGATTGGCCATGATCAAAAAGCCTCCGAATTTGGGGCCCCATCCGTGCAGGTCACGCATGGGCCGAATAAGCCTCTGGATTCGCAGTGCCTTCGTGGATATCACGATTGGCCAACAACAAACAACCTCCGAATTCGGAGGCGCATCCGTGTAGGTCACACAAGGGCCGAATATGCCTCCGAATTCGGAGCGCCCAAAGTGGATATCACGATTGGTCAAGATAAAAAAGCCTCCAAATTCGGAGCACCATCTGCGCAGGTCACGCTTGGGACGAATAAGCCTCCGGATTCGTAACGCCCTTCGTTGATATCCCGATTGGACAAGATCAAAAAGCCTCCGAATTCAGAGACCCATCCGTGCAGGTCACGCCTTGGCCGAATAAAGTCTCTAGATTCGGAGTGCCCTTCATGGATATCACGATTGGCCAACATCAAAAAGCCTCTAAATTTAGAGCCCCATCCGTGCAGGCCACTCATGGGCCGAATAGGCCTCTGTATTCGGAGCCCCCATCGTCGATATCACGATTGGCCAAGATAAAAAATGCTCCGTATTCGGAGCACCATCCGCGCAGGTCTCGCATGGGACGAATAAGCTTGCGAATTCGGAGCGCCCTTCGTGGATATCACGATTGGACAAGATCAAAAAGCCTCTGAATTCGGAGCCCTATCTGTGCTGGTCAAGCATTGGCCGAATAAAGACTCCGGATTCGGAGCGCCCTTCATGGATATCACGATTGGCCGTGATCAAAAAGCCTCTGAATTCAGAGCCTCATCCGGGCAGGTCACGCATTGGAATAAGCCTCCGGATTCGGAGTGCCCTTCGTAGATATCACGATTGGCCAAGATAAAAAAGCCTCCGAATTCAGAACATCATCCATACAAGTCACACATGGTGCGAATAAGCCTGTGGATTCGGAGCGCCCTTCGTGGATATCACGATTGGCCAAGATCAAAATGCCTCCGAATTCGGAGCGCAATCCGTGCACGTCATGCATGGGTTGAATAAGCTTCCGGATTCGGAGCGCCCTTCGTGGATATCACGATTGGCCAAGATCAAAACGCCTCCGAATTCGGAGCACAATCCGTGCAGGTCATGCATGGGCTGAATAAGCTTCCGGATTCGGAGCGCCCTTCGTGGATATCATGATTGGCCAAGATAAAAAAGGCTCCGAATTCGTAACCCCATCCATGCAAGTCACGCATGGGCCGAATAAGCCTCCGAATTCGGAGCGCCCTTCGTGGATATCATGATTGGCCAGGATAAAAAAGGCCAACGAATTCGGAGGCCCATCTGTGTAGGTCATGTTTGAGACGAATAAAGACTCCGGATTCAGAGCGCCCTTAGTAGACATCACGATTGGCCTTGATATAAACGCCTCCGAATTAGGAGCACCATCCGTGCAGGTCACGTAGGGGCCGAATAAGCCTGCGGATTCGGAGCTCCCTTCGTAGATATCACGATTGGCCAAGATAAAAACGCCTCCGAATTCGGAGCCCCATCCGTGCAGGTCACGCATGGGCCGAATAAGGCTCTGGATTCGGAGCGCCCTTCGTGGATATCACGATTGGCCAAGATCAAAAAGCCTCCGAATTCGGAGCCCCATCCGTGCAGGTCACACATGGGCCGAATAAGCCTCCGGATTCAGAGGGCCATTCGTGGATATCACAATTGGCCAAGATAAAAATGGCTCCGAATTCGTAGCCCCATCAGTGGCGGTCACGCATGGGCCGAATAAGGAGACGGATTCGGAGCGCCCTTCACGGATATCATGATTGGGCAAGATAAAAAAGCCTACAAATTTAGAGGCCCATCCATGCAGGTCACGTTTGAGCTGAATAAAGGCTCCGGATTTGGGGCACCATTTGTGGATATCACGATTGGCCGTGATCAAAAAGCCTCCGAATTCGGAGCACCATACGTGCAGGTCACGCAGGGGCCGAATACGCCTGCAGATTCAGAACGCCCTTCATGGATATCACGATTGGCCAAGATCAAAATGCCTCCGAATTCGGAGCCCAATCCGTGTATACCACGCATGAGCCGAATAAGCCTTCGAATTCGGAGCACCCATCATGGATATTACGATTGGCCAAGATCAAAAAGGCTACGAATTCGGAGACCCATCCATGCAGGTCACGTTTGGGACGACTAAAGACTACGAATTCGGAGCGCCCTTTGTGGATATCACGATTGGCCAACATAAAAAAGCCTCCGAATTCGGAACACCATCCGTGCAAGTCACGCATGGGGCGAACAAGCCTGCGGATTCGGGCGCCCTTCGTGGATATCACGACTGGCCAAGATCGAAACACCTAGAGCACCATTCGTGCAGGTCACGCATGGGCCGAATAGGCCTCCGAATTCGGAGCACCCTTCGTGGATATCACGATTGGCCAAGATAAAAAAAGGCTTTGAATTCATAGCCCCATCGGTGCAAGTCACGCATGGGCCGAATAAGCCTCCGGATTCGGAGAGCCCTTCGTGGATATCATGATTGGCCCAGATAAAAAGGCCAAGGAATTCGGAGGCCCATCCGTGTAGGTCACGTTTGAGCCGAACAAAAACTCCGGATTCGGAGCACCCTTAGTGGATATCACGATTGGCCTTGATAAAAAAGCCTCCGAATTCGGAGCACTATCCGTGCAAGTGACGCATGGGCCGAATAAGTCTCTGGATTCGGAGCGCCCTTCGTGGATATCACGACTGGCCGAGATCAAAAAGCCTCCGAATTCGGAGCCCTATCCGTGCTGCTCACACATGGGCCGAATAAGCCTCCGGATTCTGAGCGCCATTCGTGGATATCACGATTGGCCAAGATAAAAATGCCTCCGAATTTGTAGCTCCATCCGTGCCGGTCATGCATAGGCAGAATAAGCCTACGGATTCGGAGCGCCCTTCGTGGATATCATGATTGGCCAAGATAAAAAGGCCTACGAATTCGGAGGCCCATCCGTGCAGGTTACATTTGAGCCGAATAAAGACTCTGGATTCGGAGCGCCCTTTGTGGATATGACGATTGGCCATGATCAAAAAGCTTCAAAATTCGAAGCGCCAACCGTGCTGGTCACGTAGGGGCCGAATAAGACTATGGATTTGGAGCGCACTTCGTGGATTTTACGATTGGCCAAGATCAAAACGCCTCCTAATTCGGAGCCCCATCTGTATATGCCACGCATGGGCCGAATAAACCTCCGGCTTCGGAGCCCCCTTCATGGATACTACGATTGGCCAAGATCAAAATGCCCACGAATTCGAAGCCCCATCCATGCAGGTCACATTTGGGCCGAATAAAGACTCTGGATTTGGAGGGCTCTTCGTGGATATCACGATTGGCCAAGATAAAAAAGCCTCTGAAATCAGAAAACCATCCATGCACGTCACGCATGGGCCGAATAAGCCTGCAAATTTGGAGCGCCCTTCATGGATATCACGATTGGCAAAGATCAAAACGCTTCCGAATTCGGAGCACCATCCGTGCAGGTCACGCATGGGCCGAATAAGCCTCCGGATTCGGAGCGCCTTCGTGGATATCACGATTGGCCAAGATAAAAAAGGCTCCGAATTCGTAGCCCCATCCGTGCAAGTCACGCATGGGCCGAATAAGCCTCTAGATTCGGAGCGCCCTTCGTGGATATCACGATTGGCCAAGATAAAAACGGCTCCGAATTCGTAGCCCCATCCATGCCGGTCACGCATGGGCCGAATAAGCATACGGACTCGGAGCGCCCTTCGTGGATATCACGACTGGCCAAGATCGAAACACCTAGAGCACCATTCGTGCAGGTCACGCATGGGCCGAATAGGCCTCCGGATTCGGAGCACCCTTCGTGGATATCACGATTGGCCAAGATAAAAAAAGGCTTTGAATTCATAGCCCCATCGGTGCAAGTCACGCATGGGCCGAATAAGCCTCCGGATTCGGAGAGCCCTTCGTGGATATCATGATTGGCCCAGATAAAAAGGCCAACGAATTCGGAGGCCCATCCGTGTAGGTCACGTTTGAGCCGAACAAAAACTCCGGATTCGGAGCACCCTTAGTGGATATCACGATTGGCCTTGATAAAAAAGCCTCCGAATTCGGAGCACTATCCGTGCAAGTGACGCATGGGCCGAATAAGTCTCTGGATTCGGAGCGCCCTTCGTGGATATCACGACTGGCCGAGATCAAAAAGCCTCCGAATTCGGAGCCCTATCCGTGCTGCTCACACATGGGCCGAATAAGCCTCCGGATTCTGAGCGCCATTCGTGGATATCACGATTGGCCAAGATAAAAATGCCTCCGAATTTGTAGCTCCATCCGTGCCGGTCATGCATAGGCAGAATAAGCCTACGGATTCGGAGCGCCCTTCGTGGATATCATGATTGGCCAAGATAAAAAGGCCTACGAATTCGGAGGCCCATCCGTGCAGGTTACATTTGAGCCGAATAAAGACTCTGGATTCGGAGCGCCCTTTGTGGATATGACGATTGGCCATGATCAAAAAGCTTCAAAATTCGAAGCGCCAACCGTGCTGGTCACGTAGGGGCCGAATAAGACTATGGCTTTGGAGCGCACTTCGTGGATTTTACGATTGGCCAAGATCAAAACGCCTCCTAATTCGGAGCCCCATCTGTATATGCCACGCATGGGCCGAATAAACCTCCGGCTTCGGAGCCCCCTTCATGGATACTACGATTGGCCAAGATCAAAATGCCCACGAATTCGAAGCCCCATCCATGCAGGTCACATTTGGGCCGAATAAAGACTCTGGATTTGGAGGGCTCTTCGTGGATATCACGATTGGCCAAGATAAAAAAGCCTTTGAATTCAGAACACCATCCATGCACGTCACGCATGGGCCGAATAAGCCTGCAAATTTGGAGCGCCCTTCATGGATATCACGATTGGCAAAGATCAAAACGCTTCTGAATTCGGAGCACCATCCGTGCAGGTCACGCATGGGCCGAATAAGCCTCCGGATTCGGAGCGCCGTCGTGGATATCACGATTGGCCAAGATAAAAAAGGCTCCGAATTCGTAGCCCCATCCGTGCAAGTCACGCATGGGCCGAATAAGCCTCTAGATTCGGAGCGCCCTTCGTGGATATCACGATTGGCCAAGATAAAAACGGCTCCGAATTCGTAGCCCCATCCATGCCGGTCACGCATGGGCCGAATAAGCATACGGACTCGGAGCGCCCTTCATGGATATCATGATTGGCCAAGATAAAAAAGCCTACAAATTTGGAGGCCCATCCGTGCAGGTCACGTTTGAGCCGAATAACGACTCTGAATTCGCAGTGCCCTTTGTCAATATCACGATTGGCCATGATCAAAAAGCCTTCGAATTCGGAGCACCATCCGTGCAGGTCACGCAGCGGCCGAATAAGCCTGCGGATTCGGAGCGCCTTTCGTAGATATCACGATTGGCCAAGATCAAAACGCCTTCGAATTCGAAGCCCTATCCATATAGGCCACGCATGAGCCGAATAAGCCTCCGGATTCGGAACCCCTTCGTGGATATTACGAATGGCGAAGATCAAAAAGTCTACGAATTTGGAGCCCCATCCGTGCAAGTCACGTCTGGGATGAATAAAGACTCCAAATTTGGAGCGCCCTTCGTGGATATCATGATTGGCCAAGATAAAAAAGCCCCCGAATTTGGAACACCATCCGTGCAAGTCATGCATGGAGCGAATAAGCCTGTAGACTCGGAGCGCCCTTCGTGGATATCACGATTGGCCAAGATCAAATCGCCTCCGAATTCGGAGCACCATCCGTGCAGGTCACGCATGGGCCGAATAAGCCTCCGGATTCGGAGCGCCATCGTGGATATCACGATTGGCCAAGATAAAAAAGGCACTGAATTCGTAGACCCATCCGTGCAAGTCACGCCTGTGACGAATAAGCCTCCCGATTTGGAGCGCCCTTCGTGGATATCATGATTGGCCATGATAAAAAGGCCAACCAATTCGGAGGCCCATCCATGTAGGTCACGTTTGAGCCGAATAAAAACTCCGGATTCGGAGCGCTCATTGTGGATATCACGATTGGGCTTGAGAAAAAGGCCTCCGAATTCGAAGCACCATTCGTGCAGGTCACGTAGGTGCCGAATAAGACTGCGGAGTCAGATCACGCATGGGCCGAATAAGCCTCTGGATTCAGAGCGCCCTTCGTGGATATCACGATTGGCCAAGATCAAAAAGCCTCTGAATTCAGAGCCCCATCCGTGTAGGTCACACATGGGCCGAATAAGGCTTCAGATTCAGAGCGCCATTCGTCGATATCACGATTGGCCACGATAAAAATGGCTCCGAATTCGTAGCCCGATCCGTGCGGTCACACATGGGCCGAATAAGCCTACGGATTCGGAGCGCCCTTCGTGGATATCATGATTGGCCAAGATAAAAAAGCCTACGAATTCGGAGGACCATCCATGCAGGTCACGTTTAAGCCGAATAAAGACTCCAGATTCGGAGCGCCCGTTATGGATATCATAATTGGTCATGATCAAAAAGCCTCCGAATTCGGTGCACCATTCGTGCAGGTTTTGCAGGTGTCGAATAAGCCTGCGGATTCGGAGCGCCCTTCATGGATATCACGATTGGTCAAGATCAAAACGCCTCCGAATTCGGAGCCCCATCCGTGTAGGCCACGCATGAGCTGAATAAGCCTCCGGATTCGAAGCCCCTTCGTGGATATTACGATTGGTCAAGATCAAAAAGCCTTTGAATTCGGAGCCACATCCGTGCAGGTCACGTTTCGGACGAATAAAGACTCCGAATTCGGAGAGCCCATCGTGGATATCACGATTGGCCAAGATAAAAAAGCCTCCGAATTCGAAACACCATCCGTGCAAGTCACACATGGAGCGAATAAGCCTACGGATTCGGAGCACCCTTCGTGGATATCACGATTGGCCAAGATCAAAACACCTTCGAATTCGGAGCATCATCCGTGCAGGTCACGCATGGACCGAATAAGCCTCCGGATTCGGAGCACCCTTCGTGAATATCACGATTGGCCAAGATAAAAAAGGCTCCGAATTTGTAGCCCCATCCGTGCAAGTCACGCATAGGCCGAATAAGCCTCTGGATTTGGAGCGCCCTTTGTGGATATCATGATTGGCCAGGATAAAAAGGCCAACGAATTCGGAGCACCATCCGTGCAGGTCACGCATGGGCCAAATATGCCTACGAATTCGGAGCGCCCTCCGCGGATATCATGATTGGCCAAGATAAAAAAGCCTCCGAATTCGGAGCCCTATCCGTGCAGGTCACACATGGGCCGAATAAGCCTACGGATTCAGAGTGCCATTCGCGGATATCACGATTGGCCAAGACAAAAATGGCTCCGAATTCATAGCCCATCTGTGTAGGTCACGTAGGGGCCGAATAAGCATGCGGATTCGGAGCGCCCTTCGTGGATATCACGATTGGTCAAGATCAAAACGCCTCCGAATTTGGATCCCCATCCATGCAGGTCACGCATGGGTCGAATAAGCCAATGGATTCGGAGCGCCCTTCGTGGATATCACGATTGACCAAGAACAAACCCATCCGTGCAGGTCACGCATGGGCCGAATATGCCTTTGGATTCGGAGCGCCCTAAGTGCATATCACGATTGGCCTAAATAAAAAAGCCTCCGAATTTGGAGCACCATCCATGCAAGTCACGCTTGGGATGAATAAGCCTCTGAATTCGTAACGCCCTTCGTGGATATCACGATTGGACAAGATCGAAAAGCCTCCGAATTCGGAGACCCATCCGTGTAAGTCACGCCTTGACCGAATAAAGTCTCCGGATTCGGAGTGCCCTTCATGGATATCACGATTGGCCAACATCAAAAAGCCTCTGAATTCGAAGCCCCATCCGTGCAGGCCACTCATGGGTCGAATAGGCCTCTGTATTCGGAGCCCACATCGTCAATATCACAATTGGCCAAGATAAAAAATGCTCCGAATTCGGAGCACCATCCGCGCAGGTCTCGCATGGGACGAATAACCTTGCGGATTCAGAGCGCCCTTCGTGGATATCACGATTGGACAAGATCAAAAAGCCTCTGAATTCGGAGCCCCATCCATGCAGGTCAAGCATTGGCCGAATAAAGACTCCGGATTCGGAGCGCCCATCGTGGATATCACGATTGGCCAAGATAAAAAAGGCACTGAATTCGTAGCCCCATCTGTGCAAGTCACGCCTGTGCCGAATAAGCCTCCCGATTTGGAGCACCCTTCGTGGATATCATGATTGGCCAGGATAAAAATGCCAATAAATTCGGAGGCCCATCTGTGTAGGTCACGTTTGAGCCGAATAAAGACTCCGGATTCGGAGCGCCCTTAGTAGACATCGTGATTGGCCTTGATAAAAAAGCCTCCGAATTCGGAGCACCATCCGTGCCGGTCACGTAGGGGCCGAATAAGCCTGCGGATTCGGAGCTCCCTTCGTGGATATCACGATTGGCCAAGATCAAAACGCCTCCAAATTCGGAGCCCCATCTGTGCAGGTCACGTATGGGCCCATTAAGCCTTTGGATTCGGAGCACCCTTCGTGGATATCACGATTGGCCAAGATCAAAAAGCCTTCGAAGTTGGAACCCCATCCGTGCAGGTCATACATAGGCCGAAGAAGCCTCTGGATTCAGATCGCTATTCGTGGATATCATGTTTGGCCAAGATAAAAATGGCTAAGATAAAAATGGCTCTGAATTCGTAGCCCCATCAGTGTCGGTCACGCATGGGCTGAATAAGCCTACGGATTCGGAGCGCCCTTCGTGGATATCATGATTGGCCAAGATAAAAAAGCCTACGAATTCGGAAGCCCATCCATGCAGGTCTCGTTGGAGCCGAATAAAGACTTCGGATTCAGAGCGCCTTTTGTGGATGTCACGATTGGCCACGATCAAAAAGCCTCAGAATTCGGAGCACCATACGTGCAGGTCACGCAGGGGCCGAATAAGCCTGCAGATTTAGAACGCCCTTCGTGGATATCACGATTGGCCAAGATCAAAATGCCTCCGAATTCGGAGCCCCATCCTTGTAGGCCACGCATGAGCCGAATAAGCCTCAGGATTCGGAGCACCCTTCATGGACATTACGATTGGCCAAGATAAAAAAGGCTACGAATTCAGAGCCCCATCCGTGCCGGTCATGTTCGGGACGACTAAAGACTACGAATCCG
Organism: Camellia sinensis; assembly: GCF_055761805.1. Taxonomy (NCBI): domain Eukaryota; kingdom Viridiplantae; phylum Streptophyta; class Magnoliopsida; order Ericales; family Theaceae; genus Camellia; species Camellia sinensis. The sequence continues at coordinate 211,082,370 of NC_138965.1, forward strand.
GAGCGCCCTTCGTGGATATCACTATTGGCCAAGATAAAAATGCCTCCGAATTCAGAACACCATCCGTGCAAGTCACGCATGGGGCGAATAAGCCTGCGGATTCGTAGCGCCCTTCGTGGATATTACGATTGGCCAAGAACAAAAAACCACCGAATTCGGAGCCCCATCCGTGCAGGTCACGCATGGGACGAATAAGCCTCTGGATTTGGAGCGCCCTTCGTTGAAATCACGATGGGACAAGATGAAAAGCCTCTGAATTCGAAGCACCATCCGTGCGGGTCACGCATTGGCCGAATAGAGACTCCGGATTCGGAGTCCCCTTCGTGGATTTTACGATTGGCCAAGATCAAAAAGCCTACGAATTCGAAGCCCCATCCGTACAGGTCACGTTTGGGCCGAATAAAGATTCCAGATTCGGAGCGCCCTTCGTGGATATCACGATCGGCCAAGATAAAAAAGCCACCGAATTCAGAACACCATCCGTGCAGTCACGCATGGGGCGAATAAGCCTGCGGATTCGGAGCGCCCTTCATGGATATGACGATTGGCCAAGATCAAAACGCCTCCGAATTCGGAGCACCATCCATGCAGGTCACGCATGGGCCGAATAAGCCTCCGAATTCGGAACGCCGTTCGTGGATATCACGATTGGTTAAGATAAAAAAAGGTTCCGAATTCGTAGCCCCATCCGTGCAGGTCACGCATGGGCCGAATAAGCCTCCGGAGTCGGAGTGCCCTTCGTGGATATCATGATTGGCCAAGATAAAAGAGCCTATGAATTTGGAGCCCCATCCGTGCAGGTCGCGTTTGGGCCGTATAAAGACTCCGAATTCAGAGAGCCCTTCATGGATATCACAATTGGCCACGATAAAAAAGCCCCCGAATTCGGAACACCATCCGTACAAGTCACGCATGGGGCGAATAAGCCTGCGCATTGGGAGTGCCCTTCGTGGATATGATGATTGGCCAAGATCCAAACACCTCCGAATTTGGAGCACCATCGGTGTAGGTCACGCATGGGCCGAATAAGCCTCCAAATTTGGAGGGCCCGTCGTGGATATCACGATTGGCCAAGATGAAAAAGTCTCCAAATTTGGAGCCCCATCCGTCCAGGTCACATATGGGCTGAATAAGCCTCCGGTGTCAGAGCGCCCTTCGTGGATATCACGATTGGCCAGGACAAAAATGGCTCTGAATTCGTAGCCCCATCCATGCCGGTCACACATGGGCCGAATAAGCCTCAAGATTTGAAGCGCCCTTCGTGGATATCACGATTGGCCTAGATAAAAAAGCCTATGAATTCAGAGTGCCCTTCATGCTTATCACGATTTCCAAGATCAAAATGCCTCCAAATTTGGAGCCCCATCTGTGTAGGCCACGCATGGGCCGAATAAGCCTCTAGATTCGGTGGCCTCTTCGTGGATATTACGGTTGGCCAAGATCAAAAAGCCTATGAGGTCGGAGCCCCATCCGTGCAGGTCACGTGTGGGACGAATAAAGACTCCAAATTCAGAGCGCCCTTCACGATTAGCCATGATAAAAAATCCTCCAAATTCGGAACACCATACTTGCAAATCACGCATGGGGAGAATAAGCATGTGAATTCGGAGCACACTTCGCGGATATCACGATTGGCCAAGATCAAAACGCCTCTGAATTCGGAGAACCATCCGTGCCGGTCACGCATGGGCCGAATAAGCCTCCGGATTTAGAGCGCCCTTTGTGGATATCATGATTGGCCAAGATAAAAAAGGCTCCGAATTTGTAGCCCCATCCGTGCAAGTCACGCATCGGCTGAATAAGCCTCCGGATTCGGAGCGTCCTTCGTGGATATCCTGATTGCCCAGGATAAAAAGGCCAACGAATTCGGAGGCCCATCCGTGTAGGTCACGTTTGTGTCGAATAAAGACTCCGGATTTAGAGCGCCGTTAGTGGATATCACGATTGGCTTTGATAAAAAAGCCTCCGAATTCAGAGCACACCATCCGTGCAGGTCACTTAAGGGTCGAATAAGCCTGCGGATTCAGAGCTCCCTGCATGGACATCACGATTGGCCAAGATCAAAACGCCTCCGAATTCGGAGCCCCATCCGTGCAGGTCACGCATGGGCCGAATAAGCCTTCGGATTCGGAGCGCCCTTCGTGCATATCACGATTGGCCAAGATCAAAAAGCCTCCGAATTCGGAGCCCCATCCATGCAGGTCACACATAGGCCGAATAAGCCTCCGGATTCAGAGCGTCATTCGTAGATATCACAATTGGCCAAGATAAAAATGGCTCCGCATTCGTAGCCCCGTCTGTGCCGGTGACGCATGGGCTGAATATGCCTACGGATTCGGAGCGCCCTTCGTGGATGTCATGATGGGCCAAGATAAAAAAAGCTTACAAATTCGGAGGCCCATCCGTGCAGGTCACGTTTGAGTCGGATAAAGACTCCGGATTCGGAGCGCCCTTTGTGGATATCACGACTGGGCATGATCAAAAAGCCTCCGAATTAGGAGCACCATTCGTGCAGGTCACGTAGGGGCCGAATAAGCCTGTGAATTCGGAGCGCCCTTCGTGGATATCACGATTGGCCAAGATAAAAAAGCCTCCGAATTCGGAAAACCGTCTGTGCAAGTCACGCATGGGGCGAATAAGCCTCGGATTCGAAATGCCCTTCGTGGATATCATGATTGGCAAAGATCAAAATGCCTCCGAATTCAGAGCACCATCCGTGTAGGTCACGTATGGGCCGAATAAGCCTCCGGATTCGGTGCAACCTTCGTGGATATCACGATTGGCCAAGATAAAAAAGGCTTCGAATTTGTAGACCCATCCGTGCAAGTCACGCATGGGCCGAATAAGCCTCCGGATTCGGAGCGCACTTCGTGGATATGATGATTGGTCAGGATAAAAAAGCCAACGAATTCGAAGGCCCATCCGTGTACGTCACGTTTGAGCCAAATAAAGACTCCAGATTCGGAGTGCCCTTAGTGGATATCACCATTGGCCATGACAAAAAAGCCTCCAAATTCGGAGCACCATCCGTGCAGGTCACGTAGGGGACGAATAATCCTGCAGATTCGAAGCTCCCATCGTGGATATCACGATTGGCCATGATCAAAACATCTCCGAATTCGGAGCCCCATCCGTGCTGGTCATGCATGGGCCGAATAAGCCTTCGTATTCAGAGTGCCCTCCGTGGATACCACGATTGACAAAGATCAAAAAGCCTACAAATTCAGTGCCCCATCCGTGCAGGTCACCTTTTGGCCGAATAAAGACTCTGGATTCGGAGCACCCTTGGTGGATATCCCGATTGGCCAAGATAAAAAAAGGCTCCGAATTCGGAGCCTCATTCATGCAGGTTATGTTTGGGCCGAATAAAGACTCCACATTCGGAGCACCCTTCATGGATATCACGATTGGCCATGATCAAAAAGCCTCCGAATTCGGGGCCCCATCCGTGCAGGTCACGCATGGGCCGAATAAGCCTCTGGATTTGGAGCGCACTTCACGGATATCACGATTGGCCAAGAACAAACAACCTCCGAATTCGGTGGCCCATCCATGCAGGTCACGTATTGACCGAATAAGCGTCTGGATTCGGAGCGCCCACCGTGGATATCACGACTGGCCAAGAACAAACAACCTCCGAATTCGGAGGCCCATCCATGCAGGTCACGCATGGGCCGAATATGCCTCCGGATTCGGAGTGCCCTAAGTGGATACGATGATTGGCCAAGATAAAAAAGCCTCCGAATTCGGAGCACCATCTGCGCAGGTCACGCTTGGGAGGAATAAGCCTCCGAATTCGGAGTGCCCATCATGGATATCACGATTGGCCAACATCAAAAAGCCTTTGAATTTAGAGCCCCATCCGTGCAGGCCACTCATGGACCGAATAGGCCTCTGTATTTGGAGCCCCCATCGTCGATATCACGATTGGCCAAGAGAAAAAATGCTCCAAATTCGGAGCACCATCCGCACAGGTCTCGCATGGGACGAATACGCTTGCGGATTCGGAGCGCCCTTCGTGGATATCACAATTGGACAAGATCAAAAAGCCTCCGAATTCGGAGCCCTATCCGTGCAGGTCAAGCATTGGCCGAATAAAGACTCCGGATACGGAGAGCCCTTCGTGGATATCAGGATTGGCCAAGATCAAAAGGCCTCTGAATTCGAGGCCGCATCCGTGCAAGTCACGCATGGGCCGAATAAGCCTCCGGATTCGGAGCGCCCTTCATGGATATCATGATTGGCCAAGATAAAAAAGCCTCCGAATTCAGAACCTCATCCGTGCAAGTCACGCATGGGGCAAATAACCCGGTGGATTCGGAGCGCCCTTCGTAGATATCACGATTGGTCAAGATCAAAACGCCTCCGAATTCGGAGCACCATCCGTGCAGGTCATGCATGGGCTGAATAAGCCTCCGGATTTGGAGCGCCCTTCGTGGATATCACTATCGGCCAAGACAAAAAAGGCTCCGAATTCGTAGCCCCATCCGTGCAAGTAACGCATGGGTCGAATAAGCCTTTGAATTCGGAGCGCCCTTCGTGGATACCATGATTGGCCAAGATAAAAAGGCCAACGAATTCGGCAGCCCATCTGTGTAGGTCATGTTTGAGACGAATAAAGACTCCGGATTCGAAGCGCCCTTAGTAGACATCACGAATGGTCTTGATAAAAAAGCCTCCGAATTAGGAGCACCATCCGTGCAGGTCACGTAGGGGCCGAATAAGCCTGCGGATTCGGAGCTCCCTTCGTGGATATCACGATTGGCCAAGATCAAAACGCCTTCGAATTCGGAGCCCCTCCGTGCAGGTCACGAATAGGCCAAATAAGCCTCTGGATTCGGAGCGCCCTTCGTGGATATCACGATTCGCCAAGATCAAAAAGCCTCCGCATTCGGAGCCCCATCCATGCAGGTCGCACATGGGCCGAATAAGCCTTCGGATTCAGAGCGCCATTCGTGGATATCACGATTGGCCAAGATAAAAATGGCTACAAATTCGTAGCCCAATCAGTGTCGGTCACGCATGGGCTGAATAAGCCTACGGATTCGAAGCACCCTTCGTGGATATCATGATTGGCCAAGATAAAAAAGCCTACGAATTTGGAGGCCCATCCATACAGGTCTCGTTTGAGCCGAATAAAGGCTCCGGATTTGGAGCGCCATTTGTGGATATCAGGATTGGCCATGATAAAAAAGCAACCGAATTCGGAGCACCATACATGCCGGTCACGTAGGGGCCGAATAAGCCTGTGGATTCAGAACGCCCTTCGTGAATATCACAATTGGTCAAGATCAAAACGCCTCCGAATTCGGAGCCCCATCCGTGTAGGCCACGCATGAGCCGAATAAGCCTTCGGAAACGAAGCACCCTTCGTGGATATTACGATTGGCCAAGATCAAAAACAACTTCGAATTCGTAGCCCCATTCGTGCAAGTCACGCATGGGCCGAATAAACCTTCGGATTCGGAGAGCCCTTCGTGGATATCATGATTGGCTCGGATAAAAAGGCCAACGAATTCAGAGGCCCACCTATGTAGGTCACGTTTGAGCCGAATAAAAACTCCGGAGTTGGAGCACCCTTATTGGATATCACGATTGGCCTTGATAAAAAGGCCTCCGAATTCGGAGCACCATCCGTGCAAGTCACGCACGGGCCGAATAAGTCACTGGATTCGGAGCGCCCTTCGTGGATATCACGATTGGCCAAGATCAAAAAGCCCCCGAATTTGGAGCCCCATCCATGCTGCTAACACAAGGGCCGAATAAGCCTCCAGATTCAGAGTGCCATTCGTGGATATCACGATTGGGCAAGATTAAAATGGCTCTGAATTCGTAGCCCCATCTGTGTCGGTCATGCATGGGCCGAGTAAGCATACAGATTCGGGGCGCCCTTCGTGGATATCATGATTGGCCAAGATAAAAAAGCCTACGAATTCGGAGGCCCATACGTGCAGGTCACGTTTGAGCCAAATAAAGACTACGGATTCTGAGTGCCCTTTGTGGATATCACGATTGGCCATGATCAAAAAGCCTCCAAATTCGGAGCACCAACCCTGCAAGTCGCGTAGGGGCCGAATAAGACTGTGGATTTGGAGCGCACTTCGTGGATTTTACGATTGGCCAAGATCAAAATGCCTCCCAATTCAGAGCCCCATTCGTGTATGCCACGCATGGGCCGAATAAGCCTCCAGTTTCGGAGCCCCCTTCGTGGATATTACGATTGGCCAAGATCAAAAAAGCCCACGAATTCGGAGCCCCATCCGTGCAGGTCACGTTTGGGCCGAATAAAGACTCCGGATTTGGAGGGCCCTTCGTGGATATCACGATTGACAAGATAAAAAGGCCTCTGAATTCGGAACCCCATCCGTGCACGTCACGCATGGGCCGAATAAGCCTGCAGATTCGGAGCGCCTTTCATGGATATCACGATTGGCCAAGATCAAAACGCCTCCGAATTCAGACCACCATTCCTGTAGGTCACGCACGGGCTGAATAAGCCTCCAGATTCGGAGCGCCTTCGTGGATATCACGATTGGCGAAGATAAAAAAGGCTCTGAATTTGTAGCCCCATCCGTGCAAGTCACGCATGGGCCGAATAAGCCTCTGGATTCGAAGCGCCCTTCGTGGATATCACGATTGGCCAAGATAAAAACGGCTCCGAATTCGTAGCCCCATCCATGCCGATCACGCATGGGCCAAATAAGCCTACGAATTCGGAGCGCCAATTGCGGATATCATGATTGGCCAAGATAAAAAAGCCTACGAATTCGGAGGCCCATCCGTGCAGGTCACGTTTGAGCCGAATAAAGACTCCGGATTCGAAGTGCCCTTTGTGGATATCACGATTGGCCATAATAAAAAAGCCTCCGAATTCAGAGCACCATTCGTGCAGGTCACGCAGGGGCCGAATAAGCCTGCGGATTCGGAGTGCCCTTCGTGGATATCACGATTGGCCAAGATCAAAACGCCTCCGAATTCGGAGCCGCATCCAAGTAGGCCACGAATGAGCCAAATAAGCCTCCGGATTCGGAGCCCCTTCGTGGATATAACGATTGGCGAAGATCAAAGAGTCTACGAATTCAGAGCCCCATCCGTGCAGGTCACGTCTGGGACGAATAAAGACTCTAGATTCGGAGCGCCCTTCGTGGATATCACGATTGGCCAAGATAAAAAAGCCCCCGAATTTGGAACACCATCCGTGCAAGTCACGCATGAAGCGAATAAGCCTGCGAATTCGGAGCGCCCTTCACGGATATCACGATTGGCCAAGATCAAAACGCCTCCGAATTCGAAGCACCATCCGTACAGGTCACGCGTCGGCTGAATAAGCCTCCGGATTCAGAGCGCCCATCGTGGATATCACGATTTGCCAAGATAAAAAAAGGGACTGAATTCGTAGCCCCAACCGTGCAAGTCACGCATGTGCCAAATAAGCCACCGGATTTGGAGCGCCTTTCGTGGATATTATGATTGGCCATGATAAAAAGGCCATCGAATTCGGAGGCCCATCCGTGTAGGTCACGTTTGAGCCGAATAAAAACTCCGGATTCGGAGCGCCCATAGTGGATATCACGATTGGGCTTGAGAAAAAGGCCTTCGAATTCAGAACACTATCCCTGCAGGTCATGTAGGTGCCGAATAAGAATGCGGAGTCGGAGCGCCCTTCGTGGATATCACGATTGGCCAAGATCAAAAAGCCTCTGAATTCGGAGCCCCATTCGTGTAGGTCACACATGGGCCGAACAAGGCTCCAGATTTAGAGCGCCATTCGTCGATATCACGATTGGTCAAGATAAAAATGGCTCCAAATTCGTAGCCCCATCCATGCCAGTCACGTATGGGCCGAATAAGCCTACGGATTCAGAGCGCCCTTCGTGGATATCATGATTGGCCAAGATAAAAATACCTACGAATTCGGAGGCCCATCCGTGCAGGTCACATTTCAGCCGAATAAAGACTCCGGATTCGGAGCACCCTTTGCGGATATCGATTGGCCATGATCAAAAAGCCTCCCAATTCGGAGCACCAACCGTGCAAGTCGCGTAGGGGCCGAATAAGACTGTGGATTTGGAGCGCACTTCGTGGATTTTACGATTGGCCAAGATCAAAATGCCTTCCGATTCGGAGCCCCATCCGTGTATGCCACGCATGGGCCGAATAAGCCTCCGATTTCAGAGCCCCCTTCGTGGATATTACGATTGGCCAAGATCAAAAAGTCGACGAATTCGGAGCCCCATCCGTGCAGGTCACGTTTGGGCCGAATAAAGACTCCGGATTTGGAAGGCTCTTCATGTATTCACGATTGGCCAAGATAAAAAAGCTTCTGTAATCGAAACAACATCCGTGCACGTCACGCATGGGCCGAATAAGCCTGTAGATTCGGAGCGCCCTTCATGGATATCACGATTGGCCAAGATCAAAACGCCTCCGAATTCGGAGCACCATCCGTGAGGTCACGCATTGGCCGAATAAGCCTCCGGATTCGGAGCGCGTTCGTGGATATCATGATTGGCGAAGATAAAAAAGGCTCTGAATTCGTAGCCCCATCTGTGCAAGTCACGCATGGGCCGAATAAGCCTCTGGATTCGGAGCGCCCTTCATGGATATCACGATTGGCCAAGATAAAAACGGCTCCGAATTCGTAGCCCCATCCATGCCGATCACGCATGGGCCGAATAAGCCTACGGATTCGGAGCGCCCATTGTGGATATCATGATTGGCTAAGATAAAAAAGCCTACGAATTCGGAGACCCATCCGTGCAGGTCACGTTTGAGCCGAATAAAGACTCCGGATTCGGAGTGCCCTTTGTGGATATCACGATTGGCCATAATAAAAAAGCCTCCGAATTCAGAGCACCATTCGTGCAAGTCACGCAGGGGCCGAATAAGCCTGCGGATTCGGAGTGCCCTTCGTGGATATCACGATTGGCCAAGATCAAAACGCCTCCGAATTCGGAACCGCATCCATGTAGGCCACGCATGAGCCGAATAAGCCTCCGGATTCGGAGCCCCTTCGTGGATATAGCGATTGGCGAAGATCAAAGAGTCTACGAATTCAGAGCCCTATCCGTGCAGGTCACGTCTGGGACGAATAAAGACTCTAAATTCGGAGCGCCCTTCGTGGATATCACGATTGGCCAAGATAAAAAAGCCCCCGAATTTCGAACACCATCCGTGCAAGTCACGCATGAAGCGAATAAGCCTGCGGATTCGGAGCGCCCTTCACGGATATCACAATTGGCCAAGATCAAAACGCCTCCGAATTCGAAGCACCATCTGTACAGGTCACGCGTCGGCCGAATAAGCCTCCGGATTCAGAGCGCCCATCGTGGATATCACGATTTGCCAAGATAAAAAAAGGGACTGAATTCGTAGCCCCATCCGTGCAAGTCACGCATGTGCCAAATAAGCCACCGGATTTGGAGCGCCTTTCGTGGATATCGTGATTGGCCATGATAAAAAGGCCAATGAATTCGGAGGCCCATCTGTGTAGGTCACGTTTAAGCCGAATAAAAACTCCGGATTTGAAGCGCCCATAGTGGATATCACGATTGGGCTTGAGAAAAAGGCCTTCGAATTCGGAGCACCATCCGTGCAGGTCACGTAGGTGCCGAATAAGAATACGGAGTCGGAGCGCCCTTCGTGGATATCACGATTGGCCAAGATAAAAAAGCCTCCGAATTCGGAGCCCCATTTGTGTAGGTCACACATGGGCCGAACAAGGCTCCAGATTTAGAGCGCCATTCGTCGATATCACGATTGGTCAAGATAAAAATGGCTCCAAATTCGTAGCCCCATCCATGCCAGTCACGTATGGGCCGAATAGGCCTACGGATTCAGAGCGCCCTTCGTGGATATCATGATTGGCCAAGATAAACAGACATACGAATTCGGAGGCCCATCCGTGCAGGTCACATTTCAGCCGAATAAAGACTCCGGATTCGGAGCACCCTTTGCGGATATCACGATTGGCCATGATCAAAAAGCCTCAAAATTCGGAGCACCAACTGTGCAGGTCACATAGGGGCCGAATAAGATGGTGGATTTGGAGCGCACTTCGTGGATTTTACGATTGGCCAAGATCAAAATGCCTTCCGATTCGGAGCCCCATCCGTGTATGCCACGCATGGGCCGAATAAGCCTCCGGTTTCAGAGCCCCCTTCGTGGATATTACGATTGGCCAAGATCAAAAAGTCGACGAATTCGGAGCCCCATCCGTGCAGGTCACGTTTGGGCCGAATAAAGACTCCGGATTTGGAAGTAGGAATGGCAACGGGGCGGGGCGGGGCCGGGGATCACACTCCCCGTCCCCGATCCCCGATGGTGGAAATCCCCCCGTCCCCGGCCCCGATCCCCGATGGGGAACCTATATCCGCCCTCGTCCCCGCCCCCCAACGGGGATCGGGTTTCCCCGACCCCGAACAACCCCCGACCCTTTTTTTTTTTTTCTTTTTGGAAAACTGCTTTGAAGCTGAAGGATAAAAAAAAAAAAAAAAATCGACATGGAGAAACAGAGAGATCAACACCAACAGATCATCATGTATCATCATCAACAACAAATAAAAAAAAAAAAAAAGAACAGAACAGATCAAAAAACACCAACAGATCCAAAAAAAAAAAGAAGAGATCAACAACATATTATCATCATCATAGAATAGATCTCAAGATCTATGCTTCAATCTATAATATATATACATATATACATATATATGTGTGTATAACACAGAGAAAGAGAGAGGGATAGAGATCGACGCTGTGAAGAGGAGATCGGCGAAGGAGTCGGCGGAGGAGGTTCTTTTCTCTCGGCGGAGGAGATCGGCTCCGGCGAAGGATCGACTCTCTCTCTCTCCCCCTCTCTCCATTTTTCTCACGCAGCTCCCTCTCACTCCATTTTTCTCACACAGCAGCGAAGTGATTGTGTGTGGTGGATCGTTCACTCAAGACTTGAGTTCAGTGAGAGAGAAAAGAGTGGAGAGTTCAGTGAGAGAGAGAGAGTGAAGAGTCAGAGTGAAAGACAGATTTGAGATAAAGTTTAACATATCTATAATATATAATATAATAAAGTTGAGATCTGATAGTGGAAGCCTAGCCTAAACACATATATATAATATATAATATAATAAAGCTTAGCATATGTATATATCTGTAAAGATGGTTCGGGGATGTTCGGGGCGGGGCCGGGCCGGGGCCGGGTTTGGAGGAGCTATCACCGTCCCCGGCCCGAAAATTATCGGGGATTTAATTTTTAATACCATCCCCGGTCTGTCGGGGGTATTTTTCGGGGAAAAACCGTCCCCATCGGGGTCGGGGGGTCGGGTCCCCATCGGGCCGGTTTCAAATTGCCATCTCTATTTGGAAGGCTCTTCATGTATTCACGATTGGCCAAGATAAAAAAGCTTCTGTAATCGGAACAACATCCGTGCACGTCACGCATGGGCCGAATAAGCCTGTAGATTCGGAGCGCCCTTCATGGATATCACGATTGGCCAAGATCAAAACGCCTCCGAATTCGGAGCACCATCCGTGTAGGTCACGCATTGGCCGAATAAGCCTCCGGATTCAGAGCGCCTTCGTGGATATCACGATTGGCCAAGATAAAAAAGGCTCTGAATTCATAGCCCCATCTGTGCAAGTCACGCATGGGCCGAATAAGCCTCTAGATTCGGAGCGCCCTTCGTGGATATCACGATTGGCCAAGATAAAAACGGCTCCGAATTCGTAGCCCCATCCATGCCGGTCACGCATGGGCCGAACAAGCCAACGGATTCGTAGCGCCCTTTATGGATATCATGATTGGCCAAGATAAAAAAGCCTACAAATTCGGAGGCCCATCCGTGCAGGTCACGTTTGGGCCGAATAAAGACTCCGGATTCGGAGTTCCCTTTATGGATATCACGATTGGCCATGATCAAAAAGCCTCCGAATTCTGAGCACCATCCGTGCAGGTCACGCAGGGGCCGAATAAGCCTGCGGATTCAAAGCGCCCTTCGTGGATATCATGTTTGGCTAAGATCAAAAAGCGTCCAAATTCGGAGCCCCATTCATGTAGGCCACGCATGAGCCAAATAAGCCTTCGGATTCGGAACTCCTTCGTGGATATAACGATTGGCGAAGATCAAAAAGTCTACGAATTCGGAGGCCCATCCGTGCAGGTCACGTCTGGGACGAATAAAGACTCCGAATTCGGAGCGCCCTTCGTGGATATCACGATTGACCAAGATAAAAAAGCCCCCGAATTTGGAACACCATTCGTGCAAGTCATGCATGGAGCGAAAAAGCCTGCGGATTCGGAGCGCCTTTCGCGGATATCACTATTGGCCAAGATCAAAATGCCTCCGAATTCGGAGCACCATCCGTGCAGGTCACGCATGGGCCGAATAAGCCTCTAGATTCGGATCGCCTATCGTGGATATCACGATTGGCCAAGATAGAAAAGGCACTGAATTCGTAGCCCAATCCGTGCAAGTCATGCATGTGCCGAATAAGCCTCCGGATTTGGAGCGCCCTTCATGGATATCATGATTGGCCATGATAAAAAGGCCAACGAATTTGGAGGCCCATCTGTGTAGGTCACGTTTGAGCCGAATAAAAACTCCGGATTCGGAGCGCCCATAGTGGATATCACGATTGGGCTTGAGAAAAAGGCCTCCAAATTCGGAGCACCATCCGTGCAGGTCACGTAGGCGCTGAATAAGACTGCGGAGTCAGAGCTCCCTTCGTGGATATCACGATTGGCCAAGATCAAAACGCCTCTGAATTCGGAGCCCCATCCGTGCAGGTCACGCATGGGCCGAATAAGCTTTTGGATTCGGAGCACCCTTCGTGAATATCATGATTGGCCAAGATCAAAAAGCCTCCGAATTCAGAGCCCCATCCGTGTAGGCCACACATGGGCCGAATAGGGCTCCGGATTCAGAGCGCCATTCGTCGATATCATGATTAGCCAAGATAAAAATGGCTCCGAATTCATAGCCTCATCCGTGCCGGTCACGCATGGGCCGAATAAGCCTACAGATTCGGAGCGCCCTTCGTGGATATCATGATTGGCCAAGATAAAAAAAGTCTACAAATTCGGAGGCCCATCCATACAGGTCACGTTTGAGCCGAATAAAGACTCCTGATTCGAAGTGCCCGTTGTGGATATCACGACTGGCTATGATCAAAAAGCCTCCGAATTCAGAGCACCATCCGTATAGGTCATGCAGGAGTCGAATAAGCTTGTGGATTCGAAGCGCCTTTCGTGGATATCACGATTGGCCAAGATCAAAACGCCTCCGAATTCGGAGCCCCATCCGTGTATGCCACGCATGAGCTGAATAAGCCTCCAGATTCGGAGCCCCCTTCGTGGATATTACGATTGGACAAGATCAAAAAGCCTATGAATTCGGAGCCCCATCTGTGCAGGTCACGTTTGGGACGAATAAAGACTCTGAATTCGGAGAGCCCTTCGTGGATATCACGATTGGCCAAGATAAAAAAGCCTCCCAATTCGAAACACCATCCGTGCAAGTCACGCATGGAGCGAATAAGCCTGCGGATTTGGAGCACCCTTCGTGGATATCACGATTGGCCAAGATTAAAACACCTTCGAATTCAGAGCACCATCCGTGCAGATCACGTATGGGCCGAATAAGCCTCCGAATTCGGAGCGCCCTTCGTGGATATCACAATTGGCCAAGATAAAAAATGCTACGAATTTGTAGCCCCATCCGTGCAACTCACGCAAAGGCCGAATAAGCCTCCGGATTTGGAGCGCCCTTCGTGGATATCATGATTGGCCAGGATAAAAAGGCTAACGAATTCGGAGCACCATCCGTGCAGGTCACGCATGGGTCGAATAAGCCTACGAATTCGGAGCGCCCTCCGCGGATATCATGATTGGCCAAGATAAAAAAGCCTCCGAATTCGGAGCCCCATCCGTGCAGGTCACACATGGGCCGAATAAGCCTACGGATTAAGAGCGCCATTCGTGGATATCACAATTGGCCAAGATAAAAATGGCTCCGAATTCGTAGCCCCATCCGTGCAGGTCACGTAGGGGCCGAATAAGCCTACGGATTCGGAGCGCCCTTCATGGATATCATGATTGGCCAAGATCAAAACGCCTCCGAATTCGGAACCCCATCCATGCAGGTCACACATGGGTCGAATAAGCCTCTGGATTCGGCGCGCCCTTCGTGGATATCACGATTGGCCAAGAACAAACAACCTCCGAATTCGGAGGCCTATCCGTGCAAGTCACGGATGGGCCGAACATGCCTCCGGATTCGGAGCGCCCTAAATGGATATCACGATTGGCCAATATCAAAAAGCCTCCGAATTTGGAGCACCATCCGCGCAGGTCACGCTTGGGACGAATAAGCCTCCGGATTCGTAACGCCCTTCGTGGATATCACAATTGGACAAGATTAAAAAGCCTCCGAATTCAGAGACCCATCGGTGCAGGTCACGGCTTGGTCGAATAAAGTCTCCGGATTCGGAGTGCCCTTCACGGATATCACGATTGGCCAACATCAAAAAGCCTCTGAATTCAAAGCCCCATCCGTGCAGGCCACTTATGGGCCGAATAGGCCTCTGTATTCGGAGCTCCCATCATCGATATCACGATTGGCCAAGATAAAAAATGCTCCAAATTCAGAGCACGATCCGCGCAGGTCTCTCATGGGACGAATAAGCTTGCAGATTCGGAGCGCCCTTCGTGGATATCACGATTGGACAAGATCAAAAAGCCTCAGAATTCGGAGCCCCATCCGTGCAAGTCAAGCATTGGCCGAATAAAGACTCCGGATTCGGAGCGCCCTTCATGGATATCACGATTGGCCAAGATCAAAATGCCTCTGAATTTGGAGCCCCATCCGTGCAGGTCACGCACGGGCCGAATAAGCCTCCGGATTCGGAGCGCCCTTCATGGATATCATGATTGGCCAAGATAAAAAAGCCTTCAAATTCAGAACATCATACGTGCAAGTCACGCTTGGGCGAATAAGCCTGTGGATTCGGAGCGCCCTTTGCGGATATCACGATTGACCAAGATCAAAACGCCTCCAAATTCGGAGTACCATCTGTGCAGGTCACGCATGGGCCGAATAAACCTTCAGATTCGGAGCGCCCTTCGTGGATATCACGATTGGCCAAGATAAAAAAGGCTCCGAATTCGAAGCCCCATCCGTGCAAGTCATGGATGGGACGAATAAGCCTCCGGATTCGGAGCGCCCTTCGTGGTTATCATGATTGGCCAGGATAAAAAGGCCAACAAATTCGGAGGCCCATCTGTGTAGGTCACGTTCGAGCCGAATAAAGACTCCGGATTCGGAGCACCCTTAGTAGACATCACGATTGGCCTTGATAAAAAAGCCTCCGAATTCGAAGCACCATCCGTGCAGGTCACGTAGGGGCCGAATAAGACTGCGGATTCGGAGCTCCCTTCGTGGATATCACGATTGGCCAAGATCAAAACGTCTCCGAATTCGGAGCCCCATCCGTGCAGGTCACGCTTGGGCTGAATAAGCCTCTGGATTCGAAGCGCCCTTCGTGGATATCACTATTGGCCAAGATCAAAAAGCCTTTGAATTCGTAGCCCCATCCGTGCAGGTCACACATAGGCCGAATAAGCCTCCGGATTCAAAGCGCCATTCATGGATATCACGTTTGGCCAAGATAAAAATGCCTCCGAATTCGTAGCCCCATCAGTGTTGGTCACGCATGGGCGGAATAAGCCTACGGATTTGGAGCGCCCTTTGTGGATATCATAATTGGCCAAGATAAAAAAGCCTACGAATTCGGAGGCCCATCCATGCAGGTCTCGTTTGAGCCGAAGAAAGACTCTGGAATCGGAGTGCCTTTTGTGGATATCACGATTAGCCATGATCAAAAAGCCTCAGAATTCGGAGCACCATATGTGCAGGTCACGCAGGGGACGAATAAGCCTGCGGATTTAGAATGCCCTTCGTGGATATCACGATTGGCCAAGATCAAAACGCCTCCGAATTTGGATCCCCATCTGTGTACGCCACGCATGAGCCGAATAAGCCTCCAGATTCGGAGCACCCTTCGTAGATATTACGATTGGCCAAGATCAAAAAGGCTACGAATTCGGAGCCCCATCGTGGATATCACGATTGGCCAAGATAAAAAATCCTCCGAATTCGGAACACCATCTGTGCAAGTCACGCATGGAGTGAATAAGCCTGCGGATTCGTAGCGCCCTTCGTGGATATCACGACTGGCAAAGATCAAAACGCCTCTGAATTCGAAGCACCATCCGTGTAGGTCACATATGGGCCGAATAAGCCTCCGGATTCGGACCGCCCTTCGTGGATATCACGATTGGCCAAGATAAAAAAAGGCTTCGAATTCGTAGCACCATCCGTGCAAGTCACGGATGGACCGAATAAGCCTCTGGATTCGGGGAGCCCTTCGTGGATATCATTATTGGCCCGGATAAAAAGGCCAACGAATTCGGAGGCCCATCCATGTAGGTCACGTTTGAGCCGAATAAAAACTCCGGATTCGGAGCACCCTTAGTGGATATTACGATTGGCCTTGATAAAAAAGCCTCCGAATTCGTTGCACCATCCGTGCAAGTCACGCATGGGCCGAATAAGTCTCTGGATTCAGAGCGCCCTTCATGTATAACACGATTGGCCAAGATCAAAAAGCCTCCGAATTCGGAGCCCCATCCATGCTGGTAACACATGGGCAGAATAGGCCTCCGGATTCAGAGCACCATTCGTGGATATCACTATTGGCGAGAGCACCATCTGTGCAGGTCACACATGGGCCGAATAAGCCTCCGGATTCAGAGCGCCATTCGTGGATATCACGATTGGCCACGATAAAAATTGCTCCGAATTCGTAGCCCCATCCGTGCCGGTGACGCATGGGCCGAATCAGCCTATGGATTCGGAGCGCCCTTCGTGGATATCATGATTGACCAAGATAAAAAAGCCTACGAATTTAGAGGCCCAACCGTGCAGGTCACGTTTGAGCCAAATAAAGACTCCGGATTCGGAGCGCCCTTTGTGGATATCACAATTGGCCATGATCAAAAAGCCTCCAAATTCGGGGCACCATTCGTGCAGGTCACGTAGGGGCCGAATAAGCCAGCGGATTCAGAGCGCCCTTTGTGGATATCACGATTGGCCAAGATCAAAACACCTCCGAATTCGGAGCCCCATCCGTGTAGGCCACGCATGCGCCAAATAAGCCTCCAGATTCGGAGCCCCCTTCGTGGATATTACGTTGGCCAAGATCAAAAAGCCAACCAAGTCAGAGCCCCATTCGCACAGGTCACGTTTGGGACGTATAAAGACTCCGAATTCAGAGCGCCCTTCGTCGATATCACGATTGGCCAAGATAAAAAAGCCTCTGAATTCAGAACACCATCCGTGCAAGTCACGCATGGGGCGAATAAGCCTGCGCATTCAGAGTGCCCTTCGTCGATATCACGATTGCCAAGATCAAAACGCCTCCGAATTCGGAGCACCATCCGTGCAGGTCACGCATGGGTCAAATAAGCCTCTGGAATCGTAGCGCCCTTCGTGGATATCACGATTGGCCAAGGTAAAAAAGGCTTCAAATTCGTAGCCCCATCCGTGCAAGTCACGCATGGGCCGAATAAGCCTCCGAATTCAGAGCGCCCTTCGTGGATATCATGATTGGCCAGGATAAAAAGGCAAACGAATTCGGAGGCCCATCCGTGTAGGTCATGTTTGAGCTGAATAAAAACTCCGTATTCGGAGCGCCCTTAGTGGATATCACGATTGGCCTTGATAAAAAAGCCTCCGAATTCGGAGCACCATCTGTGCAGGTCACGTTGGGGCTGAATAAGCCTGCGGATTCGGAGCTCCCTTCATCGATGTCACGATTCGCCAAGATCAAAACGCCTCCGAATTCGGAGCACCATCCGTGCAGGTCACGCATGTGCCGAATAAGCCTCTGGATTCGGTGCGCCCTTCGTGGATATCTCAATTAGCCAAGATAAAAAAGCCTCCGAATTCGGAACACCATCCATGCAAATCACGTATGGGGCGAATAAGCCTGCGGATTCGGAGAGCCCTTTGTGGATATCACGATTGGCCAAGATCAAAACGCCTCCGAATTCGAAGCACCATCCATGCAGGTCACGCATGGGCCAAATAAGCCTCTGGATTCGGAGCACCCTTCGTGGATATCACGATTGGCCAAGATAAAAAAGTCTTCAAATTCGTAGCCCCATCCGTGCAAGTCACCCATGGGCCGAATATGCCTCCGGATTCAGAGTGCCCTTCGTGGATATCATGATTGGCCAGGATAAAAAGGCCAACGAATTTGGAGTCCCATCCGTGTAGGTCACATTTGAGCAGAATAAAAACTCAAGATTCAGAGCGCCCTTAGTGGATATCACGATTGGCCATGATAAAAAACCCTCCAAATTCGGAGCACCATCCGTGCAGGTCACGTAGGGGCCGAATAAGCCTGCGGATTCGGAGCTTCCTTTGTGGATATCACGGTTGGCCAAGATCAAAACACCTCCGAATTCGGAGCCTTATCCGTGCAGGTCACGCATGGGCCGAATAAGCCTCTAGATTCGGAGAGCCCTTCGTGGATATCATCATTGAACAAGATAAAAAAGCCTCCGAATTCGGAGCCCCATCCGTGCAGGTCACACATGGGCCGAATACGCCTTCAGATTCAAAGCGCCATTCGTGGATATCACGATTGGCCAAGATAAAAATGGCTTCGAATTCGTAGCCCCATCCGTGCCTGTCACGCATGAGCTGAATAACCCTATGGATTCAAAGCACCCTTCGTGGATATCATGATTGGCCAAGATAAAAAAGCCTACGAATTCGGAGGCCCATCCGTGCAGGTCACGTTTGAGCCGAATAAAGACTCCGGATTCGGAGCGCCCTTTGTGGATATCACGATTGGCCATGATCAAAAAGCCTCCAAATTTGGGGCTCCATCTGTGCAGTTCACGTAGGGGCCGAATAAACCTGTGGATTCGGAGCGCCCTTCGTGGATATCACCATTGGCAACGATCAAAACCCTTCCGAATTTAGAGCCCCATCCATGTTGGCCACGATTGGGCCGAATAGGCCTCCGGATTCGCAGCCCCCTTTTTGGATATTACGATTAGCCAAGATGAAAAAGCCTTCGAATTCGGAGCCCCATTCGTGCAGGTTGCATTTGGGTCGAATAAAGACTCCGGATTCGGAGCGTTCTTCATGGATATCACAATTGACCAAGAAAAAAAAGCCCCCGAATTCGGAACACCATTCCTGCAAGTCACGCATGGGGCGAGTAATTCGGCGGATTCGGAGTGCCTTTCGTGGATATCATGATTGGCCAAGATAAAAAAGGCTCCGAAATCGTTGCCCCATCCATGCAAGTCATGCATGGGCCGAATAAGCCTCCAGATTCGGAGTGCCCTTCGTGGATATCATGGTTGGCCAAGATAAAAAGGCCAACGAATTCGGAGGCCCATCCGTGTAGGTCACGTTTGAGCCGAATAAAAACTCCAGATTCGGAGCGCCGTTAGTGGATATCACGATTGGCCTTGATAAAAAAGCCTTAGAATTTGAAGCACCATCCGTGCAGGTCACGTAGGGACCGAATAAACCTCCGGATTCGGAGCTTCCTTCGTGGATATCACGGTTGGCCAAGATCAAAACGCCTCCGAATTCAGAGCCCCATCCGTGCAGGTCACGCATGGGCCGAATAAGCCTCTCGATTCGGAGCGCCCTTCGTGGATATCATGATTGGCCAAGATAAAAATGGCACCGAATTCGTAGCCCCATCCGTGCAGGTCACACATGGGCCGAATACGCCTCCGGATTAAGAGCGCTATTCGTGGATATCACGATTGGCCAAGATAAAAATGGCTTGGAATTCGTATCCCCATCTGTGCCGGTCACGCATGGGCCGGATAAGCCTAAGGATTCGAGGCGCCCTTAGTGGATATCACGATTGGCCTTGATAAAAAAGCCTCCGTATTCAGAGCACCATCCGTGCAGGTCACGTTGTGGCAAAATAAGCTTACGGATTCAGAGCTCCCTTCGTCAATGTCACGATTCGCCAAGATCAAAACGCCTCCAAATTCGGAGCACCATCCGTGCAGGTCACGCATGTGCCGAATAAGCCTCTGGATTCGGTGCGCCCTTCGTGGATATCACGATTAGCCAAGATCAAAAAGCCTACGAATTCGGAGCCCCATCCGTGCATGTCACACATGGGCCGAATAAGCCTACAGATTCAGAGCGCCATTCGTGGATATCACGATTGGCCAAGATAAAAATGGCACCGAATTCGTAGCCCCATCCATGCAGGTCGCGTAGGGGCCGAATAGGCCTGCGGATTTGGAGCGCCCTTCGTGGATATCACGATTGGCCAAGATGAAAACGCCTCCGAATTCGGAGCACCATCTGTGTAGGCCACTCATGAGCCGAATAAGCCTTCGGATTCGGAGACCCCTTCGTGGATATTATGATTGGCCAAGATCAAAAAGCCTATGAATTCGGAGCCCCATCCGTGCAAGTCACGTTTGGCACGAATAAAGACTCCGAATTTAGAGCGCCTTTCGTGGATATCACAATTGGCTAAGATAAAAAAGTCTCCAAATTCAGAACACCATCCGTGCAAGTCAAGCATGGGGCGAATAAGCTTGCGTTTTCGGAGAGCCCTTTGTGGATATCGCGATTGGCCAAGATCAAAACGCCTTCGAATTCGGAGCACCATCCGTGCAAGTCACGCATGGGCCAAGTAAGCCTCCAGATTCGGAGCGCCCTTCGTGGATGTCACGATTGGCCAAGATAAAAATGGCTCCAAATTCATAGCCCCATCCGTATCATGAGTTTGAGTCAAGTTCTCTAATTCCCCAGTAGAGTCGCCAGAAATTGTAGACGTCCCCGAACGCCCCAGGAGGGCGAGTTCCCCCCCCCCCCGGTTCTATTCATATTGGGCTCACTACAATTCAGGACTCAATGTCACGGTCCTGTATCTAATCTCGCAGAGTGCAATGCAAGACCGATGAAATCATCAAAGAGTCCAAATCCGACAAATCGTTTTTGAAAACAGATTTTTTGAAAGAAGTGCCAAACATGGACTGCTTTGCCAGATACAGAGTCGCCACCTAAATATTTTATTTTGGAAAATTTAGAAAACCCTGACTCGTTACCTAAGGCCACGTGTCCGTCATCACCAAAGTTGCCTCGGCTCGGGAACTTGGGTACGATTGGGGAAGGTCACTTCGTGAGCACCCCCACTGTAACAAGCCCGCGGGGGACCTCGCTACAGCTCGGACTCGATTTTTGTAGTCACGGTTCTAAGTCTGAACCAAAGAGTCCAAATCCGGCAAATCGTTTTGTGAAAAAAACTGATTTTTGAAAGAAGTGCCAAACATGGACTGCTTTGCCAGATACAGAGTCGCCACCTAAATATTTTATTTGGGAAATTTAGGAAACCCTGACTCGGTGCCAAAAGGCCACGTGTCCGTCATCACCAAAGTTGCCTCGGCTCGGGAACTTGGGTACGATTGGGGAAGGTCACTTCGTGAGCATCCCCGCTCGCCCAGTCATAGACCGGCCTCTACTAACCATGATATCAATTTTTGAAAACATTGTGTGCTCTTACTCCGGTTATTAGCCTAGGTTACTATGTGATGCGCACAGCATACAAGTATAGACCGGGTCGCCTGAATTGGAACAAAACATTTCGTGCTTGTTTTTGAAAATGGTTTGCTACCCGCAGGTAGGCTTGAAACATTTGATGTTTTACTCCAATTCAGATAACACAGCCTCCACCCACAGGCATTCAGGCAGTTAAATCATGTAAGCACATAGCCTCATGGTAAGCATGCTATTCATGGCAACACTCACACGCATGCAAGGATGCTAAAGCATAAAACTTACCGGGTACTCCAAGCCAAAACAAAGAATTACATTAGAAATCATGCATGAATCCTAAGTATACAGAAATGCCTAATGCAACACATGCAAAAATGCAACTATGGCAGGCTCGGCTATTCTAAGATGGTACATGAAATGCTACAACTACCATGTATTCAATTTGGAATTGAAAGTACGATGCAGTTAGTATGGTGCGCCGAGCCCGGTGCATGCAATACAGATGAATGATGCAAACATGCTGTCATACTGTATGCTAATGTAAATATGCCCTAATCTAACCATCGTAAGCGGATAAATAAAAGGGAGAAAGACGTGGGGTTGGAGGACATACATCACACTCACCCACACTTATTACAGTTGTGCCCTCGCACGGAGGGTCCGAATAAATAATACAGTCCTAAATAAAAGAATATTACAGTCCGAAATAATATTACAGAATTCTAATTAATTAATGAATTAACTAAAAAAAGCGAATGAAACTGGCGTGCAAGCCAGGGACTGTCTTGCTTCTGATGGATGATGCATGTCCGGATTGTCTTGCGCGGAAATCCACCGGAATGCCCCAATTAGCCTCTGTTTACACCTGTTCTTGCAATGCGTGCCAAGCCCCAAAAGGTTGTTGATTCTTTGTTCTACTGCAACAGAGAGCAGGAAAGGGGCATAGCAATGTATCTGCACAGATATATGCATGTCTCGATCCTCGTGCCACCAATCACGCATACCGAGGCATGATGGCCGAGGAATCGAAACGCACAACTCAATATAGGATGAATGCACATGAAACTACAGCTAAAACCTAACTCCATCATGGATTATCCGGAGTGTCGGTGACTGGGGAATTGAGACACATTCCGTCACTCGGAGTACGAAATGTACCTCGTTTCCCGTGCCCGGGCTAACTCCTATTCCGGACGCGATGCAATATGCATGATATGCATGAAATGCAACTAAGATGCAATCCTAACAAACAGAATGCTATGAAATGGGATGCCTCGAAATGCGTGTACGCGGGCACACAAACCGAGAAAATGACAGAATGCAATGAAAATGAGATGCCTCGAAGTGCGTGCGCATGGGCACGCAAACTGAGGAAATGATATGTGTATCGAAATACGTGCACGCGGGCACGCAAACCGAGGAAATGATATGTGTATCGAAATATGTGCACGCGGGCACGCAAACCGAGGCGATGATATGTGTCTCGAAATACGTGCACGCGGGCACGCAAACCGAGGCGATGATATGTGTCTCGAAATACGTGCACGCGGGCACGCAAACCGAGGCGATGATATGTGTCTCGAAATACGTGCACGCGGGCACGCAAACCGAGGCGATGATATGTGTCTCGAAATACGTGCACACGGGCACGCAAACCGAGGCGATGGATATGTGTCTCGAAATACGTGCACACGAGCACGCAAACCGAGGCGATGGATATGTGTCTCGAAATACGTGCACACAGGCACGCAAACCGAGGCGATGGATATGTGTCTCGAAATACGTGCACACGGGCACGCAAACCGAGGCGAAGATATGTGTCTCGAAATACGTGCACGCGGGCACGCAAACCGAGGCGATGAATATGTGTCTCGAAATACGTGCACACGGGCACGCAAACCGAGGTGAAGATATATGTCTCGAAATACGTGCACGCGGGCACGCAAACCGAGGCGATGATAGAATGATGCAAATGACATGGAAAATGAAACATGGACTTATACTAACATGAGAGAGCCTCAGCCGCACTCACATAGGATGCCGACGGATAAAAAAACGGAGTGCCTCGAAATGCGTGCACACGGGCACGCAAACCGAGGCGGTGCTAAAATGCGATGAAATGATATGGAAATGACAAATGGGCTTATACCAACATGAGTGAACCTCAGCCACACTCACATCGGATGCCGGCAGATAAAAAAGGAGTGCCTCAAAATGCGTGCACACGGGCACGCAAACCGAGGCGATGCTAAAATGACATGGCGATGACGAATGGGCTTATACCAACATGAGTGAGCCTCAGCCACACTCACATCGGATGCCGTCGGATAAAAAAGGAGTGCCTCGAAATGCGTGCACACGGGCACGCAAACCGAGGCGATGCTAAAATGACATGAGAATGACAAATGGGCTTATACCAACATGAGTGAGCCTCAGCCACACTCACATAGGATGCCGGCGGATAAAAATGAAGTGCCTCGAAATGCGTGCACACGGGCACGCAAACCGAGGCAGTGCTAAAATGCAATGGAAATGATATGGAAATGACAAGTGGGCTTATACCAACATGAGTGAGCCTCAGCCACACTCACATCGGATGCCGGCGGATAAAAATGAAGTGCCTCGAAATGCGTGCACACGGGCACGCAAACCGAGGCAGTACTAAAATGCAATGGAAATGATATGGAAATGACAAGTGGGCTTATACCAACATGAGTGAGCCTCAGCCACACTCACATCGGATGCCGGCGGACAAAAACGGAGTGCCTCGAAATGCGTGCACACGGGCACGCAAATCGAGGCAATGCAAAAATGTGATGAAACATGGCAAAAATGATATGCAAGCATGCCAACGGAATTTCAGAAACAAAATATGAGGGAAAACAGTCCCGAAATGAAGCGAAATGACATGAAATGCAAGGAAATGTCCCGAAATGCAACATCAGGCATCCGAAATGGCCTATAGCTATGCCAAACATGCACAATATGGACATGCAATGCAAAGACAGAAGCTAGACAGTCCCAAAAGATGCACTTTCACAGTTATAAACATGGCCAAACAGCAAGCATAGATAGGGGAAAAATAGCATGCAAGAATAGGGGCCAAAAGAGGGGTAATGAAGCAAGTGGTATAAGCTAAACCCAAACTGAAAAATTTCCTTCTACAACACTGAATATGAACCAAAAATATGAACATTTACAGTATATGGCAGCCTCAAAATCAGTATACAAATATGCTAAAAATGTGATGTAAAATGAAGCTCAAAAGGTGCTAAAACATGAAGTGTACAAAATAATCACCAAACAGAAAAAAAGTGTGAATGAAACATGAAGTATAGGCCAAAATAAGGCCATTTTCAGTTCGGACCAAGTTCCAAAAACAGAAGCAAAGAGGGCTATCAACTCATGCAAAAATGAGGCCAAATAAGGGATTGAACTACAAGTGACACATGGAGACACCAAAAAAGGTTGAGCCCTTCTCCAATGTTGAAGAGGGGCTAAAAATAAGCCTAATATCAGTTTACAACATGCTCGAAAATAAATTGCTCATGGGTCAAAAATAGCATGCAAAACTATGACATACAAGATGATCAATGAAGCAAGTGTATTATGGAGGGCTCAAACAGGGTTGAGCCCTTAATGAGAAGTGAAGATGAGCTCAAAATATGGCCCTTTTCAGTTAGGGCTGGAGCTTGAAACCAAAAGGAAGTGGGGTTTAGGAATAGATCAAGAAAAGGGGTCAAAAGGATAAAAGTGTTACTCACCCTTGAAGATCAATTCTTTGGTTGCTTCTTGGACCAAATTTGTTGCTTCTTAGCTGCTGGAATGCCTTTCCTTGCTCTTGAAATGGAGTGGTGGTGATAGAGCTTGGTGTTGTAGTGTAAATGGTGGTTAGGGGCTTAGGGTTTTTTGAAGAATTGAGAAGGAAGAAGATGGAGATAGCTATGGAGACTTGAAGAGCAAAGTTTCTAACCCTTAATGAGAAGGCCACCAGCTGGTTATAAGGATCAAAGAGGGGTTGTAAAAGGGGGGTGCAAAGGAGAGCATAACTCTCTCCCAAAATATCCCCCGGATACAGAAAATATCTGGGGGATATTGCCTCACAGCTGGAAGGGGCACAGTGAGGAGAGCACGGCCGGCCGCTCACTTTTACTGGAGGTGGCCGGCCGGCCACACCCCCTAGCCGGCCGGCTAGGGGTCAAAAGGGTCAACCATCTTTTCTGGCCGGCCAGGTACTGGGGAGGTAGGCCTATGTGTGTACAACACAACCATGTAATTGAAATTCCAAGAAAGTGGGCCCAAGGGGTTCAACAATGGCTCGGAAAGAGGGGTTCAAAAGGGTCAAGTGACCTTAATGGCCGGCCATGAACTTTTAGTGGCCTCTCAGATGTGTAGATCACAGATATGTGGTTCAAAGTTCGAGAAAAAGGGTCCAAGGGGTTCAACATTAGCCCGGAAGAAAGGGGTCAAAAGGGTCAGGTGACCTTAATGGCCGGCCATGAACTTTTAGTGGCCTCTCAGATGTGTAGATCATAGATATGTGGTTCAAAGTTGGCAACACTACCCCTAGGGTGTTCAACATTAGCCCGGAAGTGCTAAAAACGGGCGCCGGGAGGCTCGGGAGGAGAGATAACTGGTTGCTGCAACAATTGCTGGCCTCCCACCCTTCAGTGACCTTCCCTGTGATAAAATAGAGGTACCTGCCAAAAATGAGCGAAAACCGTTGCAAAACGAATGTTCCGGAGCCAAAACACGCAGTTCGGGGTCCCGAAAATGGGCTGTTAAGCACCGAAAATTGCATCTGACCTCGAAGTGGGTTTCTCAGCCCCCAGTGTTCCTCAAAATGGATGGAATAGGATATATGCCAAAGATCAGAGCAATAGGAGATGGTTAGGTGGTCCCGAACCGAGGCACACGGCCTGACGGCTCCGAAAACCGGGAACCGGACTCCGAAATGGGCAAAATGGCCTACGGCCACAAAATGTAGCCTGCGGACATTGAGAGATGGTCTACAGGACCCCTCCCTCCCTTCAGGAAAAGAAACAGAGAAAATCGAGTCTGGTTCGCAAACCGAGACAAGGCACAGAAAAGGGTTCGGGAGTCCGGAGGCAGGGCTCACGGCCGCAACTCCGAAACTTCTGAACAAGCACATTATGTAACATCACCAAGCGCTCAATCGGTGACGCCTGAGTCTTAAGGTCGGTCAAAAATGGGGTGTCTACACCCACTCGCCCGATCAAAGATCGGCCTCTACTAACCATGATATCTATTTTTGAAAACATTATGCGTTCTTATTCCGGTTATTAGCCTAGATTTACTATGTGATGCGCACAGCATACAGGTATAGACTGGGTCGCCTGAATTGGAACAAAACATTTCATGTTTGTTTATTTGAAAATGGTTTGATGGTGCTACCCGCAAGTAGGCTAAGACGTGGATTTGCCACCCTCGGGTGGGCTTAGAAAAAAAACATGATTTTGCCACTATCTAGTGGGCTTAAAACTCACAGTGAATGAATTGTTCCAATCCAAATAACCCAACCTTCACCCACAAGCATTCAGGCAGATATATCACATAAGCAATTAGCCTCATGGTAAGCATGCTATTATGGCAGTCACTCACACGCATGCAAGGATGCTAAAGCATAAAACTTACCGAGTACTCCAAGCTAAAACAGAAGCTAATTAGAAATCCATGCATGATCCTAATTATACAGAAATGCCTAATGCAACACATGCAAAAGTGCAACTATAGCAGGCTCGGCTATTCTAGACATGGCATATGAAATGCTACAGCTAACATGTATTCAACTTGGAATTAAAAATACAATGCAGTTAGTATGATGCGCCGAGCCCGGTGCATGCAAGACAGATGAATGAATGCAAACATGCTATCATACTGTATGCTAATTGAAACATGCCCTAATCTAACCATCATAAGCTGATAAATAAAAGGGAGAAGGACGTGGGGTTGGAAGACATACATCACACATACGCACACTTATTACAACATTGCCCTCGCGCAGAGGATCCGAATAAATAATAGAGTCCCAAATAAATAATTACAGTCCAAATATGTACAAAACCCTAATTAATTAACAAATTAAATTAGGAAAGCAATAAATTGGCATGCAAGCCAGGGACTGCCTCAAATCTGCTCCGGATGATGAATGATGCATGCTTGGGTTGCCTTTGTCGGAAAATCCCTTGTGATGCCCTGGTTTGCCTCTATTTGCAATTGTTCTTGGAATGCGTGCCAAGCTCCGGAAGGCTGCCGATTTCTGATTTGCTGCAACAGAGAGCAACAAAGGGGCATGGCAGAGTATTTTCACATATGTATGCATGACTACTCTTCATGGAGTGTAGTCCTCGATCCCCGTGCCACCAATCACGCATATCGATGCATGATGACCGAGGAGTCGATTTGCACGACTCAATATGAAATGAATGCACATATGGACACAACAAGGCCTAGACTCCATCATGGATAATCCGGAGTGTCGACGATAGGAAATTGAGACACGTTCCGTCACTCGGAGTACGAAACGTCCCTCGTTTCCCATGCTTGGGCTAACTCCTATCCCAAACACAATGCAATATGCATGACATGCATGAATGCAATTCTAACATGCAACCTAGCATACACAATACTATGAAATGGCATACACAATGCGCGATGTAACATGGCATACACGACGCTCTAACATACAACCTAGCATACGCAATGCTATGAATCGAAATGGCATACACAATGCATAATGGACTTACACCAACATGAGTGGACCTCAGCCACACTCACATCATTAGCCATGAGATGAAAATGAGACTCTCGAAATGCGCGCACGCATGCACGCAAACCGAGGACCGAACCTAAGGCATAGTATGCAACTCTAACAAGGCATGGAAAGGCATGAAATATGGCATACAAGCATGTAATTCCAGCACTAAAATATGATGCTAAACAGCCCCCAAACATGGAAAGATGGCACCCGATGCATGAGATGAAACCCGAAACTCGAAACTAGGCACACGGAATGACTTACAGCTATACAAAGCATGCATTATTTGATCATGAAGCATGAAGACAGATGCAATAAAGTCCCAAAACATGCATATTTCTAGTTTATAACAAGTCTAAAAAATGAACACAAATAGGGCTAATCTATCATGCAAAAATGGCCCTAAAAGAGAGATTAAACACAAAGGGACAGCAGCTGGCACCAAATGGCAAAGAGCCCTTCAACAAAGTTGAAGAGGGGCTCAAAAAAAGGCACTTTACAGTTTAAATCAAGCCACGAAAATAATCACAAATAAGGCCAAACTATCATGCAATAAAAGGCCTAAAAGAGAGGTAAAGAGACAAGTGGTAGCTTCTGTTCTCAAACAGAGGAGAGCCCTTCAACAAAGTTGAAGAGGGGATGAAAAAAAGATATTTCACAGTTTATGGACAAGTCCAAAATAGCTCAAAAATAAGCCTAAAATACTATGCAAAAATTGGCCTAAAAGAGAGATAAAGAGGCAAGTGATAGTAGGAGACCTCAAATAGAGGAGAGCCCTTCAACAATGTTGAAGAGGGGCTCAAAAAAAGTTATTTTACAGTTTATGACCAAGTCCAAAACAACTCACAAATAAGCCTAAAATACTATGCAAAAATTGGCCTAAAAGAGAGATAAAGAGGCAAGTGGTAGTAGGAGACCCCAAACAGCAGGAGGTCCTTGATCAACCATGAAAAGAGGCTCAAAATATGACTATCTACAGTTTGGGTCGGAGCCCAAAAAAGCTAGCAAGTATGCCTTGTAAATGAACCAAGAAAAGGCTAGAAAATGGAGGAAGAAGACTCACCCTTTTAGAGCAGCAACACAGCAGCTTTTGGACCAAGAAATGGTGCTCCTGTCCTCTGAAAAATAGCCTCAAGTTGCTGGAATGGAGTGTGGAGGTCTTGTGTTATGTGTTGTAGTGTAAATGGTGCAAGGCTTTTAGGGTTTAGAGGGTTGAAGTAGAGAGAGAGTGAGAGTTGTAAGAAAAGGCTCAAAACCAATTTTATAACCCTCAAACAAGGAGCTGAGGGGCTGGTTTTATAGAGGGAGGAGGGGAGGAAAAGGGCGGGAAAATGAATTCAAATTTCCCCCCAAAAGGGAAGACCTTCGGATAGTGGGTCAAATGCAGAATAGCTGGCACAGCTGGAACACACTCAGGAGGGCAAAAATGGCCGGCCAGCTCAAAAGGGCCAAAGTGGTCGGCCGGCTAGGCAAGGTGGCCGGCCGACCAGTTCAGGTGGCCGGCCGACCAGGTCAAAAGGATCAAGATGGCCTGCCACCCCCTAGGATGAAGCCCCGGAAGTTAGCTTTCCAATGCCGCAAACCTTGTATCAAAATTTCTCCTGTGCAAAAAGTTATGCCAGTTTTCGTGAAGCCGCGTAGATTCGATCCAAACGGACTTCAACCAACCATATCTTCCCCACCCGAACTTGTCCTTAGGAGATTCTTGAGTGAAAAATGAAGCCCCAGAAGTAAGCTTTCCAACGGTA